>NC_059394.1:6027907-6710764 GCF_905220565.1 Melitaea cinxia | reverse complement strand
AACCGGCTATGACACTTTACTAACTGAATCAGTATAGACCGTGTCATACATTCCCTTTACAATGTCGCACATTTACTTTTTTTAAAGTAGACGTTACTTTTATAGGATGATGATGCACTGTCGCGGACAACGGGCTCTGTTGTACTTCAAGTAGGAGCCTTGGAATTACTAGCTCGGTATTCTATGAATTCTGGCAGAGCAACCAGCGTGCTGTCATCTCTCCATGAGTTCAGGACTCAAGAGGCTGAGCAGAGTGGTGGGAAACAGTGGAACTGGAAGTATTTGAGGGTAACTGAAACATTTAGATATTATATACTAATATAGAAAAAAATCGTGTATTGCAGAAAATAAACTTGTTGGTATAATTGTCATAATTATATTTATATTACTACGAGTATTACATATTCAATGTATTGTCTACATTGAAGTTTGTAATTCTTACAATTATTAAAATATTGAATTTTGTGTCGATATTACTCTTGTCGTTTATTCGCTTAATACCGGAACAGTACAAAGATGGTCACGCCATCTCTCGAATGGTCAATACCTATTATTTACTGATTAGTCAGTCACTATCTTTGTTATCTGTTTTGAAGGATAGTTACACAATAAAGACTGTTATCATTTAAATGTGAGCTTCTAATAATCTTATAAGTTTGTATTGTTCTTACTGTGTGTAATTATTGTGCGGCTAGCGTCGCTGCTCGATAAGTGGCGTATAAGTGATTAGTGTTATATAGTATTCAATGTAGTTAAAAGTGTGTATTGTGAATGAACTATAGATTTAAAGCGAGAAATAAATCTTTCGTTGAATGTTCTCAGTCGTGTTCTACAGTATAATGTAATTAAATCAAAAGCTTACATTATTGTTTCAGGATCAATTTTATCAAAAAGATCTCGAAGGGTTATATCGAAAATATGACGACAAATTGAGAGAAATACTGATATTTATTTATGTATTACTTTTAACATTGTTTTCAACAATTCACCTCGTTGTAGTATTAGCTACTACTCAGGAACAGGTGAGCTATAGTTACTAGCAGTAACATTCATGAGTCCTTATTACTTTCAAGTATTTTTTGTAATGCGTAATTGTCAAAAATTTTAACATTTATTTTAAGACTCGACCTGTGAGATTATTTTTCATTTATAGTAATTATTCTGGATTACTCCAAAAGATTTTTTTTTTCATCACAAAACAATCTAAGCGATGTTGTAGATCCTGAGCGCATTCTTATTACATGTAAGTATCTTAAGTGTTCTCGTATTAATTTAAGGAAAGTATTTGTGTATTAATTCTAAACTTTATATTTCAGCAAATACAATGGATATCAACTTATTTATCACTGGGAATGTATTTCTTAAGAATTGTTATGCCAATAATATCATTCATTAAATGTTTATACGTCCCTCTTAAGAAGAAATGGTTTTGGATTCCAATTTTAATCACGTTTTTTCTAACAGCTGATCTTGTTATATCAGGTAAATGATTTGTTTTTTGGGGTTCTTTGTGACTTGTGTTGGGTGGTGTGTTAAGGTTTGTCTACCACCATATAATATATCGCCGCAAATATAATATTTTTTGCTTTAAAGTATTACAGAACGTTTTACAAGTAGTTAACGATTTTATTATCACTTTCCTCTATCCTAAATAATACATCCTACAAATAAAAAATAAACGTGGATACATCCACGAGATACGTTTTTTGTAAAATTTTCCTTTAGTTTGTTTTACTTAAACATTTTTATGCAAGTTACTTTCATCACACATTAATTGCTTATGGAATGTGTTAAATTTAAATTTAATTTAACCTTGGCCTCTTTCCCCATCTAGGAGAAGAATCAGAGCTTAATCCACCACGCTACTCCAATGCGGGTTGGCGGATATATTCCCTACTATGAGTAACGATCGCTATCAGGTGTACATAATTACAACCGGGACCGACGGCTTAACGTGCTCTCCAAGGCACGGTGGGGAGACCCACAAGGACTGCACAAACACTCAGACCACGGCAAACACCTGTATGTCCAATACAAATGTTTGTCATGTGCGAATCGAACCCGCAACCGCCAGCGCAACAGGTACAATCCATGGCTGTAACCGTTGCGCCAACGCGGCATCATTTAGGTTATTTAGTAGATTAATTAATATTTAATTTTATTATACAATTTGTTTCTCAATTTGCGACCGTTTTTATGTACATTTTTTACTATGAATGTCGTCATTCAACCATACTTATTTAATTATTAAATTTCTATTTGTGTTTATCCGACACTTACGATGTTCCTTTATCAAAACTTAACAAACCTGTTTTACAATCTCATTATCGTCATTCCATCCTTAAGTAGTAGTACTAGTGTGCATGACCAATTCCTTTGTTATTTGGTATCCAATGGTCTTCTGGCAATTCAGATTTAAAGCTAAATACAACACAGTTACTGAGCTCATAAAGGCTTTGGAGGATATTAGATTTACGATGGGGAATCTAAATCTTACGATTATTATATTGTTAGACTAAGTTTTAACTATATTTTATAATTAATTCTGTGGAGTTTAAATTTCATTACGTACATATTTCAAGATTTTGAAGCATTTCTTTGACAACGCTCACAGTGGTTTGGGTGAACGTCACTCAAATCGGAGCACTTTTAAGTGTGTGTGATTCCTCAAGGTTTTTTCTATATTTTTTGGGTTCCGTACCTCCAAAGGAAAAAATGGAACCCTTATAGGAACACTTTGCTGTCCGCCTGTCTGTTAAGACCCTTTTTTTAGGATCGCATAAAGGTATCTAGTTGAAATTTATATCAAATACTCAAGTCTACTGTCTTTTGAAGCTGTGAAAAAATCAAATATCTAAGCCAACATAATCAAAAGATACAGCTTATTATGCGGCAAAGTTTCGACACTCGTAAGGGAATCAAAACCTACAGGGTACTTACTTCCCATGATCTCAGAATCTTAAAATTTGGTACAAAGCAACGTCTTTTAGGACAAATAAAGGGAAAATTGCAAAAAAAACATAATTATTTAGTTTCATCGTATAATAAAAATATTTTTAATTATTTTGTTTGTACGGAACCCTCGGTGCGCGAGTCCGACTCGCACTTGACCGGTTTTTTTATATCCATTATCGTAAAACTAAATGTTAATTTTAATATAACAAATAAAGGACGAAAAAATTATTACAACCTTAACATTATTTTTTAACCGACTTCCAAAAAAGGAGGAGGTTCTCAATTCGACTGTATTTTTTTTTTTTTTTTTTTTTTTTTTTTATGTATGTTACATCAGAACTTTTGACCAGGTAGACCGATTTCGACAAATTTTGTTTTAATCGAAAGGTGGTGTGTGCCAATTGGTCCCATTTAAATTTATTTGAGATCTAACAACTACTTTTCGAGTTATATCTAATAATGCGTTTTTACTTGACGCTTTTTTCGTCGACCTACGTTGTATTTTACCGCATAACTTTCTACTGGATTTACCGATTTTGATAATTCTTTTTTTGTATGAAAGGAGATATCCCTAGTTTAGTACCGTGATAAGGAAACCAGGATCTGATGATGGGATCCCAGAGAAATCAAGGGAAACTCTCGAAAATCCGTAATAACTTTTTACTGGGTGTACCGATTTTGATAATTTTTAATTTAATCGAAAGCTGATGTTTATCATGTGGTCACATATAAATTTTATCGAGATCTGATAACTACTTTTAGAGTAATCTTTGATAACGCGTAGTTGCTTGACTATTTTTTCGTCGATCTACGTTGTATTACTTGTCGATGAATTGAAGTCGGTTTTTTTTTCGTTTGCGAGCAAACACAATTATCTTAATTAACGTTATTAATGGAACAACATAATGTCACTCTTCTATTACTTGCTATTGTGTACCTAGTAGTGTCGAAATTAATTATTTTTGTATGTTAGCTAAAAAGCCACTATAGTCAAAAGCACTGTTTTTATATCGCTGAACTAACCATTGCGTTATATTTTGTTTTTTAGATGTAACCGTTGCGATATACAGCTCATTCGAGGGAGCAGCTTTAAGGCCAGCATACTCGACGATGGCATTACTCTCGGTATATATATTTTTACCGATGAGAAACAATTATCTAGCGATAATCTTGGGTGTTCTTGTCAGCATTGTTTACGTGTTTGTTTTATCTTTTGTTACTTATTATGACGACCCAAACATTGAGATAGAGGTAAGAAAATGTTTTGTTACTTTTTCAAATAGTGGATAAGTAAAACGAGATTACAATTATTTCAAATATTAACAAAATATCACGTATCATCACTTCACTTTACCTTTTGCAAATACTTTTATGCTTTATTGTGTACCTATAGAGATATACCCAATCGTATAATACTAGTGTGTTGGTATTTGTCAGAATTAAAGTACAAGTCTTCTCGTCTAGTTGTTTTGTAGGCAACATTTAAATCATATGCGTGATGTTCAGCGACATACATTTTTTTTACTGCATAATATAATTAGTACCTGGGTGACCGAGCTTATCTCGGTATTTTTAGTAAATCGTGTTTTTTGGAAATCATATTTAAATACGAATTACATATTGATAAAATATGAATAAAATTTTCCGATTTTACCTACATAATAATAAAAAATATGAACTTGTTATTTAAATAAAAAATCATGAGTGTAATTATAAAAAAAAGGAAAAAAAACATAATAAGAATAAGACAATGGTGATTTGAACCGTGAGCTTCTCGGACGACACCGATCGACCGATTTCCCCTGAGCTCATCATTACAGCCTATACAGTCCACTGCTGGACATAGGCCTCCACAATTTTACGCCAAAAATAACGTGAACTCATGTGTTTTGCCCATAGTCACCACGCTGGGCAGGCGGGTTGGTGACCGCAGTACTGGCTTTGTCGCACCGAAGACGCTGCTGCCCGTCTTCGGCCTGTGTATTTTAAAGCCAGCGGTTAGATGGTTATCCCGCCACCGGTCGGCTTTTTAAGTTCCAAGGTGGTAGCGGAACTGTGTTATCCCTTAGTCGCCTCTTACGACACCCACGGGAAGAGAGAGGTGGCTATATTCTTTAGTACCGTAGCCACAACAGTACGTCCCCTGAGCTATTACAACTTTATTGACGAATGTGAAATTTACCTTTGTATTCTAACGTTACGACATTTTTTTTGCCTAAAAACAGGGATAAAACGACATTTTCTAGAAATCCGCTGCATACTAAATGTCATGAAAATCGTTGGAGCCGTTTCTGAGTTTCAGATTATATCTATATATATAGAAGAATTGCTCGTTTAATAGTATTAAATATGTTCGTTTTGGAACAATACGTGTCAGTTATAATTCAATAAAAAGAAAAAGTTATTTATAATTTTCGAAATATGTAAATGCATCAAACGTGCCGGGATATTCCAAATAAACCTTTGTTTTATGTAATTCTTTTATAAATAAATATGCGTTTGAAAAATATAAATAGTTGAAGTCTAACTAACAAGCTACTTAGCATGTTTTATTTCAATCCATCAATTCTTTCAAATTATCAATGATATTTTTTTTAAATTGACATGCCAAACCCAGAGCGATAGTTGTATACAACAACCGCTCTGGTTTAGTGGTGAAAGTAGTCGCCTAAAACACCGAAGGTTTACGGGTTCGATTCCCGCTCGGGATAGATATTTGTATTTGTACAAATATTTCTTTCTGGTTTTGATATCTGTCCATATGGGTCTCCTAACCGTGCCTCGAAGAGCTCGTCGAGGTGTCGGTCCAGGTTTTTATCATAAATACCTGATAGCGATCGTTACTCATAGTAGGGAACGTATCCACCAATCTGCGGTGAAGCAGCGAGGCGAATTAGAAATCTATATGGAAAAAGAAGCCTACGCCCAGCAATGGGATGTTACAGGCTGAATGCAAAATCATAATTTTTGTATCTATTCTAAATTATCAAAAGCTATTCGACAACAACAATTTGTGTCGATAAATATTATTACAAGCAAAAAGTCCCTTTACTAATGGAATTTGTTTATCACTTTATCAGCTATTGATACAGTTATTGACTCATTATTTTCTATATATAAAAATATATATAGAAAACAATGAGTCGTAAACTTACTATATATTTTATTGACGTATTTGACTATATATTTTATTTTTCGAGTGACATTATCTAAACGTTGAGATTATCGTCTATAATTATTTTAAATTTCAGGTTGCATGTGAGGTTATCTATCTAATTGGCGTTAATCTCATGGGTATATATTTTCGACTGATGAATGAGATAGTCACGCGACGTTCGTTTTTAGACAGACGGGCCTGCATTGAAAGTACTTTGAGGCTTAAATTCGTTAAAGATCAAGAGGTAAGTAAGTCTTGCATATTACATTATTTTTTTTTTTTCAAATACTCCAGTTACATCAGAATCATCAAAAATTGTTACCGTATTACAAGAAAAATTGGTCGTTATCATTGATTGTTAGATTATTACAATTATTTATAAGCTATATTGTCAATAAGTAGGTTTGACGTATTAAATTTACATTTTTTTTCGAAACATTAATTAATCTAAAATATGGCTTATGATTCTTTTTTTAATCGAAAGCTGGCGGTTATAATTGGTCCTATTTACATTTAATTGAGTCCTGGTAAGTAGTTTTTGAGTATTCCCTAATAACATCTGTTTAATTTATTTTGTTTTCTCGACTACCCACACTCTTGAAAATTTCTATGGTAATTTTACAACATAATTGTGTTTGCAGGCAAACGAAGAAAAACCGACTTCAATTATATCGACAAGTAATACAACGTAGGTAGACAAAAAAAAAGTCAAGTAAATACGCATTATCAAGGATTACTCTAGAAGTTGTAATCAGATCTAAATGAAATTTAAATATGACCACATGATAAACATCGACTTTTGATTAAATTAAAAATTATCAAAATCGGTACACCCAGAAAAAAAGTTATGCGGATTTTCGAGAGTTTCCCTTGATTTCTCTGGGATCCCATCATCAGATCCTGGTTTCCTTATCATGGTACCAAACTAGAGATATCTCCTTTCCAACAAAAAAGAATTATCGAAATCGGTCCATAAACGACGGAGTTATCCCCGAACATACATTAAAAAAAACATATATACGATCGAATTGAGTAACCTCCTTCTTTTTTTGAAGTCGGTTAAAAAGCGTAAGAAGTATATTAGCAAAGCAGTTTTGTAATCTCCAAATCAGATGTTGCAATCTTACAAAACATTTGACACTTTTTGTGTAGAAAAACTACAAAACATTGTACTAATATGACTAAGCAATAAAAAAAATAGTAATTACACTATACATCTTTGTACTCGTAGTAATGTTCTATTTATTTTTTACTAATAAATAATAAAATGTTTCAGGAACGTCTCATGCTGAGTATTCTGCCTGAACATATCGTATCCCGAGTGAGACAAGATATAAGGAATATGTTTCTAGACATCCGATCGCAGAGCCAAAGTCACAACATGAAATCTTTCAGGTAATGCAAATTTTTATATAACAGCGCTCATAAAACTTAGAATTCGCGTTTCGCTGACGATATAGTCATCTTTGCGGAAACGTTGGAGGAGCTAGGCCAAATCCTGGGTGGTCTAAATTAGTCCACCCGGTGAGTCAGTCTCGGTATGATTTTAGACAACGAAAGTTATGTTTAACAACCAAGTCATCGAGACCGGTCTCGGTCAAAGGTACCTTTCTCGAAGTTTTTCAGGATTGTGTCTATCTAGACCAACTTCGAGAAGGAGGCCGAGACCCAGACTCAGGCAGGAATCGAACCCACAAGCCTCGGAACAGGAAAGATACAAACATATTAGTATGAATCTACGCATAATGGACAAGTAAATTGGAAGGATAGATGAATGAATGGACGTCAGTTGTAACTTGTACGCTCAAACTGCGGAACCTTTATAAGGTTATCAAAAAACTCTTTATCTCCAAAATCCTAACAGTACTTAGCTAATACAAATTGTTTATATATGAGACGCTACGGCGTGACGTGGGGTCCAGAGCTTCTTTCAAATATCGTGATATGGTAGCTTTACTCATTTATCTAATTAATCCTCTGTAGGATAAGCTTAATGTGTGATTTGAAAAAGGTGCGTGCAATTTAAATCCCTGGGATGTTGTTTATATATTAAAATAATGTAAAATATTTATGTATTGTTTTTTTAGTCAGCTGTACGTAGAAGAACATGACAATGTCAGCATATTGTACGCAGATGTCGTAAACTACACAAAAATATCTACAACTTTATCCCCAATGAGGATGGTGGAACTGCTAAACGAACTTTTTGGGAGGTTCGACGAGGCTTCGGAGGTAACTGATGTCAAAATAATATTAGATTTACAAACCAACAAAACATTGACCACGAAATAAGTATTAATAAATAAACCCTTCACATTCAACCGCTCACACAAGATTTTACTGTTGTTTCCCCGAAACAAAAATACATAAGTACAAACATCCAGACCACGGCCTAAATCTGTATGATCTATAGTCCACACAAATGTTTGGCATGTACAATTGTAACAAATACAAAAATAAAAAATACTTAGAACAAAATTATGAGACCACAATGTTTCGTTTATTATTTTTCTGAAATTATTAAATGTCTGAAAATCTATTATGGAATTACGTGGAAAACAGCTGTTACTTATTATATATAATATCTAAAAATTTCAGGAACACGACGTACTGCGGATAAAATTTTTAGGAGACTGTTACTATTGTGTGAGCGGAATCCCAAAACCAACGGAACTGCATGCGAAAAACTGCGTTGATCTTGGACTAGAAATGATTCATATAATAAAAGACGTAAGGTATGTACCTAGCTACTTATATGCACACGGTCAATTTTCTAAAATTAAGATAATTTTTTTTATAAATACTAATATAATTCATTGTACAATTAAAAACGTTTATAAAAGATTACTGAAAAATAAAACATGTATCAAAAAAATATTGATTTGTAACGATTTTATACTCTAAAATATACTTACAATTTAAAATATATTCATTTTCATTATAAATTATAGTGTAGTCACTCTTAATAATAGTTTGATTACCCATAATTCTAACCTTTTTGGTTCTTATTAAAAATCTAAGTACGTGTAATATTCGTACATATTATATGAGCTTTAACTGAACGCAGTAATCTGTCTGGCAACTAGCCAACTCTTCTCAAACCAAGTCTTCATCTTAAGTAACGTCTTCTTGAAGCCTAAATGTTAAATATATTACATGTATTTCAGCTATTACATTCCCTGTATTAAAGTTTCCAGTTTATTTATTTTAATATGTTTGAGCAAGTAAAAATGTTGATACAATGGTTTGTATTTACGCTTCAGCCTGTAATATCCCACTACTGGGCATGGGCCTCTTTCACCATGTAGGAGAAGGATCAGAGCTTAATCCACCACGCTGCTTCAATGCGGGTTGGCGGATATATTCCCTACTATGAGTAACGATCGCTATCAGGTGTACATGATAACAACCGGGACCGACGGCTTAACGTGCTCTCCAAGGCACGGTGGGGAGACCCACAAGGACTGCACCCAGACCGCGGCAAACACCTGTATGGCCAATACAAATGTTTGTCATGTGCGGGGATCGAACCCGCAACCGCCAGCGCAACGAGTACAATCCATGGCTGCAACCGTTGCGCCAACGCGGCGTCATTGTTTGTATTTAATTAGTTCATAATTTGTTATCAGCTGGACTACTTATAACATCGCGTTAGCTTCTAACTTCCACTCTTGGACAGAAACTATTTCTTCTATTAAAGATAATTGTAGCTTGATCAATCACCCTCCGTTGTAAAATGGTGGATAAACATGTATCTGCATTTCTCTCGGGACATGCATAAAGTGAATTATGCTTTTTTTTAAATAAATAATAACTTGGATACTAAGCAACACTAGACCTGAGTTGAATCCTCCTTATGTATTTCTTTGTATTTTCTCCGGAAGTAGCGCTTTAATAACGTAGCTTCATAAATTAAGGCTAGTGTCATAGAAATTAGGATTATCATACTATATAATATTATTATATAATATATACCTATTATAAATATGTATTAAAACAAAATCAAAAAAAAATTAAAAGAACTCAAATTTTTATCCCATTTTATAACCATCATTACCCATATAGCACTTAATTTGAATATAATGTGGATAAAAATTGGAAGCACTAAAAATAATATATCTTTCCAGAGAAAAGCGCTCCTTGAATATTGATATGAGAATTGGTGTGCACTCGGGGAAAATCTTAAGCGGTTTGATCGGCATTCGAAAATGGCAATTCGATATCTGGTCTAAGGACGTCACTATAGCGAATAAAATGGAATCGACGGGAAAAGCTGGGTAAGATTTTAAATTATTCACTTAAATCATATATAATAATAGATTTTTAGGACTTAAAACTGTACTTTTAGTTGGTTTCGTCCGTGTCGTTTCAATTGTTTACCAAATTACTACTTCACTTTCCAAAGTCGTAATAAAAAGTTTTGATTGCCTACAATATTTTTTATTAACTGCATATATAAACCAAATAAATAAAAAAATAAACTCCGCAGTAAGTTCTTAGTTTTCCCTGGAAAAAAAAAACAAGTTAAAGCTTCACATTTATTACCACTAACTCTATTGTGAGATACACGCGACCTATGTATAATGTAAACACACGGTAATTATAAGCAAAACTTAAATTTCTAAACTCTATACAAACATAAATAGACAATGTTAATGTTTAGTAGAAAACTTTCTTAAAACTTAATTAATATATATCGTGCTAAGAAAACGATACAACAAAGTGAATCTAGAATATAATAATATTTCAACTACGTACCAACTACGGTCACGTAATTGTTTTGGCCCACAATATATCCTGGCGCACATGTACAAAGACTGAATTGCTTGTCATTAAAACAATAGTTCTGCAGTTTCATGCAGACAGACCGACATGGGACAGAGAGATTGATTATCTGCATGCAACAAAACGTTGAACGTTGGAACTTGATTTGTTGGAAGGCTGCAGCGTAATTGAATAAATGAATTCGATACAATTTAGGATATATCTACTAGTACCTTTACTGCGGCACTCCACTTTTATTAATCGTGAAAAACGAACGGCATTCATAATGGCTGTAGTGAATTTGATTTCAAACATTCTATTTGCTTTTAACGTAATCATTCAAATGAATGTTAAAATTTATTCATCAATGGTGGGAATATACGGATAACTTTCTTTTTATGAACTTTGCTCAATAATACAAAAAATGTTGTGATTGAAAAAAGGCCTCAAGAGATTATAACAAATGGTGGGATGTTTTAATGAAATATCTGAGAAAATGTATAAATGAAAATTGTAATAAAGCATTGTTTCAGCAAAGTGCACGTAACAAAGCAGACCCTGGAGCTGTTGTTGGACTACGCTAGAGAATATATCATTGAACCGAACTTTGCGTCTCAAAGCGACCCATTTGTAATTAAGAATAAACTAGAAACATTTCTGCTTTCGAGACCACCGAAGGTATATTAATATGCCGCAATCATTTTAATAATACCGATAAAATAAAGTGGCTTCGTCAATTTAAAATAATTTATGGACAATATTTAAATTTTCAATTCGTTTTCATAGCCTCCAGCGGACTATAAGCCGTTCCGAAGGGCTTCCGTTGGCTTCAACAAGATAATTACAACGCGCTCACGCGGTAGAGTAAGTAGTCATTGCTCTAAACCATTTTATCGAAAAAACAATACCGAATTCTTTTTATACTAATTTTGTTCGAAGTAACCTGCTTTCCACACAATGTTTTTCAATATTTACTGTCTTTGTTCAATCTTACAGTTACTTATCTACAAGACCTTTTCTTCTTTTTTCTATTATATACTTAAAATAATAAAAGAAATTTCTTAAATGTTATGTTTCAATAAACATCACTATCTACTCGTACATTTTATATTGAATCGTTTTAAAATTCAATATTCATCATATTTTTCATGTTTACAATATTCATACTATGAACTACTGTACTTTATATTTTTATATTATTTCCTACAATTTCATTTAAAAATAAACTTCGTAACTAAAAAATAATGGAAAATAAACATAACATACTCACATTAATTTTGAGACACGTTCCAGTTTAAACGTTTTAAACACATAAATTATAAAATTTTACACTCAAAGCAATTTATTATATTATTTTTCTTTTTAGTAGCGATCGGAAAATAGAAATTCATCAACGTTTCGTAGAACGACAGCTTTCATGGATGAAAATCTAGTGGAGTACCAACAGATGCTTAAAGCGGCAGACGCTCAAATGGCCAAAGAAATCGAAAATATGACTAATGGAAAGTACGTACGTTAAATATAGTCAAAGAAAATATATAAAAAGATATATCGTAATTTAGAACAAATGTTATGATTCAAACATTACAGTTTTTACGTATCTTCAACATAAATTATTTATAATCTAAGTTCGTATAATTTTAAGGCATTTAAATATAAATTTAAGTTTATTTTAGAGAGAATCTAAAGCATGAATCAAGATTGAACAGAATAACTTTAATGTTCAAAAATTTGCAACTAGAAAAAACATTCCTAGTTCAACCGGATCCACTATTCAAATATTATACAACGTGCTGCCTCGTAGTATTGATCTTAATCTCTATTATCAATGGACTTACAACAAAGCGGTAAGTTTATTGTATGTAAAAAAACATTGGTTCCATGTTCGATGAATATGATAGAGTTTACTCATTTGAATAAGTCCAAGTAACTATTTAACAAACCTTTTTTTATATAACTAAGTCGGCAAACAAGCGTATAGTTGACCTGATAGTAAGCGCTCACTGCGCCTGCAATATCAGAAATGTTGCTACCGTGTTGCCGACTCTGCAACCAATGCCTCCTCTTCTCCTCTGGTCACCTTACTCACTACAGAAACATAACACTGCTACAAAGCAGCATTATTAAGCTGTGATCGATATGTAAGGTCGAGCTACTAGATACTTCATTAGTCGAGCTGCTGCTGAGTGCCTTACCTACGTTTATTTTCAAAATTTACTTATTGGGTCAAAAATCTATCAGTTTTTCTTTTAATAATCTTATTTTCAGGTTTTACGAACTCACATGGTACGCAAAAGTATTGTACTCGCTTTTAGTGATTGTATTAATATTAATACAGCCAATAAGTTGGTTCCAATTCGTGTGGTCAAAACATAAAGGTATCGACGAACCAAAAAATCGATGGTTGCGCCGTATTTACGACCTTTCTGTGACACTCATTAAATCAGCAAATATAAGAACAGCAGTGTACCTTATCATAAGTCTGGGTCTTGCAACTACTTCAATGATAAACGTTATTGCTTGCTCTAATTTTGAAGCAGCACCTTTAAGATTTACTGCTCTGGCAGACTGTGCGTCGTCATGGGTAATCATCTATCCTTACTATTATTTATTTTATGTAAAGGATTTTTATTTAAATTAACGTGATTTATTTTATAATTTCAGCATGTAACACAATGCTGGAGTTTGGCGTTACTTTTGAACTTTTTATTCAGTAGAGTATTTTTCATTTTCAAATGGATTGTCGCCGGTGGAATGACCATTTTCTACCTGTGGTTTGTTTGGGAAGTTAAATCTTCACTTTTCTGTGTAGATCACACTTGGAATGTGGGTTTGGATTCGCGAATATCTCATACATTATCAGTTGTTTTTATAACTATTACATTATACTGGATTGACAGAACCACAGAATATAGGAATCGTTTAGATCACTTGTGGCAAATACAATTGTCTGAGGAACAGGAAGAGGCGCAGACAATGTTGAAAGTAAACAATATGCTTCTAGAAAATATTTTACCTGCTCATGTAGGTTGGTATTCATTTTACTAAATAATTTCTGAACACAAGTTCAAGGTAATTCCGTTTAATACAAAATTATTTACTCTTACAGTTCAAGTGTATTTGGATTTGAACAGATCTTTAGACGAATTGTATTACGAGAAATATGATAATGTGGCAGTTATGTTCGCTTCTCTGACAGACTACAAATTAGGCCTCGAAAGCGACGCCGAATTGAGCGATAAATTCGTTCTTAGTATATTGGACGAGGTCATATCTGACTTTGATCGGGTAACATTAAAAGAGTTTCTTCCTATATTAATTATGAATAAAATATATGTATAATATGAATTTATATATAATATAACTTCTTAAATAAATAATATATTAAGTTCATTCATTAAAATTTTCAGCTTCTCCTTACCGGTACCTCGACACACAAAATAGAAAAAATTAAAATGGCTGGTTGGACGTATATGGCAGCTTGTGGGTTAGACCCTAGTCGACGTGACTCATTTGACTCTACTTCTCACACTTCAGTTTTCGATAGAGCAAAAAATACCCCGTACAACCAAGCTATCGTAGTAACGATGGTAGAATTCGCTGCCGCAATGATGATGCAGTTGCAAACATTTAATCGTGGTTCTTTTCAAAGTTTCGAAGGACTAAACCTACGAATAGGTAGGTTTTCTTAATAGCTTGCCCAGATTCGATAAAAAAGGACTTTCTTCTTACATTTCTACATACGGACTATTCTTAAAGCAAATAATATAACAGCTACAAACACAAGTTGTACGCTTCATTACAGCCTATACAGTCCAATACTGGACATAGGCCTCCACAAGTTTACGCCAAAAATAACGTGAACTCATGTGTTTTGCCCATAGTCACCACGCTGGGCAGGCGGGTTGGTGACCGCAGTACTGGCTTTGTCGCACCAAAGACGCTGCTGCCCGTCTTCGGCCTGTGTATTTCAAAGCCAGCAGTTGGATGGTTATCCCGCCATCGGTCGGCTTCTTAAGTTCCAAGATGGTTGTGGCACCTTGTTATCCCTTAGTCGCCTCTTACGACACCCACGGGAAGAGAGGGGGTGGCTAAATTCTTTAGTGCCGTAGCCACACAGCACAGTTGTACGCTTATCGACAAATTTAATTCAAATTATATAGAATCACCTAATAATATTTTTATAATACGATATGTTTCTAGGTATATCTAACGGCGAAGTTGCGGCAGGTGTTGTTGGATCACTTAAGCCTCTTTATGATATTTGGGGCAATGCTGTCAATATGGCATCACGAATGGATTCTACTGGGGAAACGGGTAGAATACAAGTTAGAACAACTTTTAATATTCATTTAAATTTTTTTATAAATACCTCTTTTAACTTTAATGAATGGATACCCTTATGCTCTATAGTAATTTGTATAGTGTTAATTATTTAAAAAACATATTATAATAATGTTCTTAAATTACTTGAAAGTTTTTAGTTTTTTCACTTATATTATAGTCAATTTACACTTTTCGATGCTAATTTAAATATATTTTTTTTTTGTAGGTGACTGAAAATACTGCATTAATTTTAGACGAATGTGGAATTTTAACAAGTTACAGAGGAGAAACGTTCGTAAAAGGCAGAGGCTATGTTAAAACATATTTCGTACCATTAGATGACAATTTTAATTTAGTGAAAAAACAAACCAGCTCAGAATATTTTAGATCGGATGTAGGGCAATATTACATTGCTAGAAATACAATGCTTAGTGATACTTCTGCAGAGACAATTTCTGATACTATATCAAGGAATTCTAATTACGATGTAAGAAATAGGTCGACTGATAATAATATTATGTATCAATATGATGACGGTAATTATTATGAAAGCTTTAACAGACTACAACGATCTATTAGTTACGTAGACAGTATTGACAATGTTATTAGTATACCACCAATAGATGATCTAAGTGATTCTTCCTCTGAACCTGAAGTTATTGAAACTCGTTGTTAATGTATTATTTCATGATTGTTATTTTCGAATGTTTATAAAATAAGTATTTATGAATTAATTTATATTTATAAGTAAGGTTGTGTGTGACAATGTAGGTTTTTTTTTCGTTAAGAAATGTTAATAGATGTAAAGTCAAAATATAATAAAATTTAGTTTTAGTAAGAATTATTTGTTTTAATTTTGTGATGATCAATCTCAAATACCTATGATTAAAAGTGTATTTAAATATAAATTACGCAGATACCATAATGTCACTTTCTTTTTTGCTTATTTCTAAATAAAAATTTACACTGTATGGATACTACTGATTCCGCAGTCAAATTGTTTAAACAGTTTTGCGTAAATTTATTGTATCCGTTATGATTTAAAACATTTGCTGGTGTTTACTAGTAAATTAATAAAAATAGGAATATTAAATACGATAAAATGTTTCTATCGGGTCTAGAAAATGCACAAAATTTTTCTCTCATATAGAAATGTACTCTGCAACAACAAAAGATGGTAAGGAATTGGAGCGTTACAATTGTTATAACAACGATTCAACAAGACCAGGTAATTAAAAAAAATAGTTTTTTGTATATTCGCCTATGTCATCGTAAATTGATTTAATGAACATAATTTTAAAATTATTTGATTATGAAAAAAATAGTACACTCCTAAATATGAACGTGAAATTTACAAAAGTTACTTAAATATTAAGGTCCTGTGTCAGAAATAACGTGACAAAAAAATTAAGTGTATTGTTTATGTAAGTAATTTTCTTAAAAAATTAAACAAGTATATACTCATTTTATAGTTTCATTTAATAAATTATCGTCAACTCAATAAAATATTCATAATAAAATATATAACAACACCAGAGTAATGCTTATTAAGTCTTATTACAGTTTTAATAAAATAGGTGAATTGTTATAGAAACAGGTTGTCGTTTTATACATAGTATCGTATTTATTATCTCCTTTAGTTTTATTGCATTCATCAATGACATTTCCATATTCATTTTTCCTTTTATTATTGGTGACCAGTTTCATCATTTTCTCCTTAATAAGGTGACCGTTCTCATCGCCATACCCGGATGTTGTAGCAAAACAGTAAATGAATTTTCTGACGCCTTCTGTGTTGTCGAATTTCCAAGCAAGGATTCTCTGCATCGTCTCAGAATCAATGCCACTGTTTGCCATGCATGCCATAGACGAATTTAACAAATTTGGTAATTGATCTTGAGGGATACTCACGTAAGTCTAGAATAATGTAAAAACATTTCACCGCTATACAACATTTTTTGATACATAAATGACTTGATGTATCTATAATTAACAATACTAAAACTTGTGATATTTAATTATTAAAAGAGATATTATAATTACTTACTGTCTTGCCATAGACCATAGATGTAGTAAGTAACACTAAACAAAGTATTGGGTACATTTTACTGATAAAACCTGATATTAAAATATTGTAAGATAAGAGCAGCCTCAATGACCAAGTTAACAATAATGCGTGATCATCTTTATATACCAGTATTTATATTGATTTGAACTTGTAGTGGTTGTTATTTATTAACTCATCTTTACAATAGATGCTATATACAGAAATATTTGCATTTTGCAATAACTAGAATCCAAGGCGTTCGTATTATGTTGCAAGGTATAATTATTATGGCGGCTTGGTTCACTAGTATTTTCTTTGTTTAGAAACGAGGATAGCCGACGACTTGAAGAATAAATTATTTCAACGATATTCGCGACAATAATGGTGGTATTTTTTTATTATTGTATTGATTGTCTATAAATAATAATTTATTAAACAATCTTATAAGAAACCAAGTTGATCTACAGAGTATTGTGAAACTTAATATTTACATACTCAATATTGGCATTAAAATTAAACAATAAATTTATTGTACTACTAGCTGTGCCAGCGAATTCGTCCGCGAGAAATTTAAAAAAAAATATTGTTCTGTTCGCAGAGTTACAAAATAAATAAATTTATAAAATAAAAGTGGCTTAAGTAACGCCTTTTTACATCAGCTATCTGCCAGTGAAAGTCCCGTCAAAATGGGTCGAGTCATTTCAGAGATTAGCCGGAAAAAACAGACAGACAGACAGACAACAATTATAAACAATGTTATGTATATGTGTTGGTATATGTACCGTATATACATCCTAAAACGCGCCATGATGCCGCGTTGGCGCAGCGGTTACAGCCATGGATTGTACCTGTTGCGCTGGCGGTTGCGGGTTCGATCCCCGCACATGACAAACATTTGTATGGGTCATACAGATTTTGTCGTGGTCTGGGTGTTTGTGCAGTCTTTGTGGGCCACCCCATCGTGCCTCGGAGAGCACGTTAAGCCGTCGGTCCCGGTTGTTATCATGTATGACGCGATATGACAGCGATCATCATCATGATGTGACAGCGATCGTTACACATAGTAGGGAATATATCCGCCAACCCGCATTGGAGCAGCGTGGTGGATTAAACTCTGATCCTTCTCCTACATGGGGAAAGAGGCCTATGCCCAGTAGTGGGATATTACACGCTGAAACGTATACATCCTAAAAAGCGGTTATTTTAATATTACAAACAGACACTCCAATTTTATTTATTTGTATAGATTTAGGTTCGTATTTCTTAGTAGTCTTTATTAAGCTTCGAAAAATGAAATTAAAATTAAATTGGGGGCTTCATATGATTTATGGTCGACGTAAATGTGAAGACTGAAGTAAACTCAATTATTTTTCAAATCGACGGGTGCAAAGTAAAAAGAGTTATATACAAAACAGCAACTTTTCAGGAGAGCGCAAAATAGGAAAAAGTGCTCCCATTTTGTCAATTTCAAACCAAATTTGTTGAAATTTTCATCACTGCTATATTTTTTAGAAAGACAAACAATTGTATATTTCATTTCATCTAATTATGTTTAATTTACGAGATATTGCAGTTGTCTGCCTCTACATTGTGCTTAAAAATATGACAACTGAGTTAACTACCACTTGGTCATTTCTACATAGGAATTAATAAATCTGGGCTTAATAAAGATGTTTCATATATTTATAAGTATGACTTTTCCAATTCCAAAAATTTCCAAAAACGTCTTTCCATGTCTATTGTGATCTATTCAAATGGTTTATTATTATGATAACACTTTCACACAAACCTTAATACGTAAAAAACCAAAACAAACAAACATTGTTGCCGGCCGGCGAAGCACATGACATCTGACTGATGACACAATAGGAATGAACGTGCGCCCCCCGTGCGGTTTGCGTAAAAGCGGCCAGGTGGTAGTTGAACGCATGTACGTCGTGTAATTTTACAAAACAGCAGTAGTTGTCTTCTTTTACTTGACAAAAGTACCAGAAATGAGGTGATATTTGTATTTTTTATTTTGCCATGTTGTAAAATATAAAGTTTTTAGTTAGTTACTGCAATAAAAAAAAATCTCAAAATTGTAGTTAACTTTTTTTACTTTGCACCCGTCGAAATATATCTTTAGCGAGAGGTTTTTAGTACCCATTGCAAGAAATCATTTAGAGGTATTATTACACTAGATCGTCATAATTACCATTCGTGAACCTCTGTTATTGTTTTCACTTTATAACTATAATTATTTCGCATTATGTCTTATTATTTCTAAGTATAAAAATGTTCTTTTTATTGATTGAAATAGGTTGACAGTCAGTAATCTGGGAAATATATTTATAGGTACATACAATGTAACCACTATATATTATTTAATAAAGGCGAGAGCTGATTAGAGATTTTAACTATATATTTAGCAAAAACAAATCATGTTAAAATTAATTGATTTATTATAAGTTGTGTTTTTTTATTTAGTCTGTAATATCCCATTGCTGGTCAAATGCGTCTTTCTCCGTATAGAAGAAGGATCTACTTTCCCTTCTCCTATTATTATGATTTAGGTAATATAAACTAATAATAAAAAAGTGATAATAAATTTACGAAATATGTATATTACTAAACTTAAAATACTATTGTACAAAATTGCTAACAATTTTGTTTCACTTTTTTTTTTATATCACTAGATCGGCAAACAAGCGTACGGCTCACCTGATGGTAAGAGAGTAGGTACCGTAGCTCATAGACGCCTACAATACCAGAAGCATCGAAAGCGCGTTGCCGACCCAATCCCCAATCCCCCCAGGAGCTCTGGTCACCTTACTCACTAACAGGAACACAATACTGCTTGAAAACAGTATTATTTTGCTGTGGTCTTCTGTAAGGTCGAGGTACTACCCCAGTCGGGCTGCTCCATATTTTAAGCAGAAAATTCCTGCTGTCCCTACCTCAGTTAGAACTAATAAGAACAAGAAATTTATAGAATAAAACACTACTCAATCAAAACGTGTTGTCTTGTGTTTGTATAATAACATTTAAATATTTCAAACGTCATGTCTGCCGGACTGCTAGTTTTTTTGTTTTTGCATTCATTCAGAATATTAGCCGCATCAGTTTTGTCTATACCAGGGGGTAATTTAGCAAGAGCTACATCAATATTTAGTTTTCTATCAGATAAAACTATTCCTGCTTTTAGGAAGAAGCAATGGATGAACTTCTTTAAAGCCTCATCGTTATCAAGATGCCCCTTCTTAGCTTCAGCCAGTACTTCTGGTTTCACGCCCGTCTCCTTGATACATTCTGCGGTATAAGTTTTAACTTTTTCTTTTTGTTCTTGTGACAGGTGAACATTCTGGAAATAATTGAAAAGGTTTGGATTAGTAAGACAAATAATTGAATAAAATAGAAGTAAGCGAACTTTATGTTTCATTTTAATTTAAACTAAAGTATTTTTATGTATTTATTCACGATTACTAACTACACGTATACCTATGTAATGAAATATCAGGGACTTCTCTCTGTATCTTATACTATTAAACGAGCAATTCTTGTATATATATATATATAGAATCTGAATCTCGGAAACGGCTCCAACGATTTTCATAAAATTTAGTATTTAGGGGGTTTCGGGGGAGATAAATCTATATAGCTAGGATTCATTTTCAGGAAATATCGTTTTATCCCTGTTTTTAGGAATTGAAAAAAATATCGTTAGAATACGAAGGTAAATTTCGCATAAGTCAATGTAGTTGAAATAGCTCGGTGGGAAATCGGCCGCTCGGGATCAACCGAGAAGATCATGGTTCAAATCCACATGTCCCTGATCAATTATTTTTTCTTTTTCTTTTTCTAATTGCACTCGTTCTTTTTTATTTAAATAGACTGTTCTTATTTTTTATTATTATGTCGGTAAAATCGAAAAATATTATTCATATTTTATCAATATGTAATTCGTATTTATACTTTATGATTTCCAAAAAACACGATTTACTAAAAATACCGAGCTTAGCTCGGTCACCCGGGTACTGTTTTATTATATGTGTATTACTACACTAATTACGATTAGAACACGTAACAGTTAACTTTCAATATAAAATTCAAAAAAAGATATTATTTGAATTAATTGGTAAGCTTATTTTATCCATTACATGACTCGCGCGGTATTCACCGCATTTAATATCAATATCTAAAATCGTCGGAGTAGAAGTATCTACCGTAAATTATGTCCTGGGGCCTCGGGCTATTAGAGCCTTGAACTAGCGTTGAAATTCAAGCTGAAATTCTTTAAATAGCCCAGACTACATTCCTGTTCATTTAAGGAAATTGGTTAATTTTTGCGAATAAATAGACTTTTGACTTTCCAAATAATATGTAGGCTTATTATATATTTACATATACATACTTTATATTACCTTCCAAATATACCGTTAATTGTTTTTAATTTAAATTTCCCAGGGGTAATTATTAGTTTAATATGAAAATGTGTTATTTTTTGGTATTTGGTTTTATCGTACTGCTTGTTTTGTTGTTTTTATTTTATTTTTTTTTATTTGCACGTTTGTTAATTTTATTTTAAACGGATGGATAATCCTCATTGACCTTAATCAGTATACGAGTATTACATTATTGTTTCTTTTACAACTTTTTCTGTGCTGTGCAACATTCCTAACACATTCAGCTCTACAATTAATATTGTAATGTGGGTTTCCCCACCGTGCCTTGGAGAGCACGTTAAATCGTCGGTCCCGGTTGTTATCATGTACCTGATAGTCGTTACTCATAGTAGGGAATATATCCACCAACCCGCATTGGAGCAGCGTGGTGGATTAAACTCTGATCCTTCTCCTACATGAGGAAAGAGGCCTATGCCCAGCAATGGCATATTACAGGCTAAAGCGTATAGGTAAATAATTATAGTTAAGATAATAATTTAAATTATATTAACATCGTATTTTTTGAATATTTGAACCCTATATTGCTAATAGCGAATAAGCCGTTGAAGTACCCATATACGAATAAATAAATAAAATAAATGAATAAATAAATAATTAATTGTTTGGAGTAACATAAAATTAATTAAATAAATAAACATATTTCTAACATACACAGGTGGTCGACTGTTCCTAAGATTGCTTAAAAAAATAGTGTAATAAACGTAGTCACACTTAAATAGTACATATAATTCGTTTAATTATATATGTATTGAATTAATTTAAGGAATACTTAAAAAGTTTTTTAATGTAATATTAATTAGAACGCTTTTTCTACCATTTTTTTTTTTAATTACCTATATATTCGTAATCCGAAGAGAAATAGGTATTATTTGCTAAAAAGTGTAAAAGATATCGATGTTTATTATTACAAGAACAACGTAATTTAAAAACTTGTTAACGAGCATAAGGTCGAGTTTATGTTTCTATTACCTAGATATTTTATAGATATAAATTAAGTTATATAATTAGAAACTGAGTTGAACGAGGAAACCTTGTGAGTGGTTCGTTAATAGGTAGGGGTTGTTAATATTAAGAGAAAAGTTCGTACTTAATCCACCACCATCCGCAGCTTCACTGCGAGTTAATGGACAATTCCTGTGGCAAAAGAAAAGAGCATTATCAATTTTTTGAGACAGCAAACGATAGCAATGCTTTTACGTGCTCTCTTATGCACAATAAAAGAGCCCATAAGAAAGAAAAACCATGATCAGAAGCTGACGAACGAAAAAATTCTAATAATATTGAGTAGGAATCAAAAACTCATAGGTAGTTATTTGAATCAGTGATGAAACGTTCTTTATTATTATTAGTTTACCGATAAGACCGCCTGTTGTACATTTTTTTATCTGTATTGTGCTATAGATTGTAAAATTTTTTTTATGTGTAAAATAAAGAGTAAAAAAATGTTATTATTTCCAATTTTACTATTTGAATAAGATAAAAGAATAACCATAAATAATTTTTACGTTACATGTTGCATATACTCGTTACAATTTTCTATTTAGTTTTTTCTTATTAACAAGTGATACAAGTCGAAAATCATCATTTTACAAGATGGTCTAAGATCGAAACCTAAGTCGATCTTCACCGAGCTGATAATAGAATGAAACATACTTTATTTATCAGAGGAGACACAGATGTAAACGTAATAAAAACAATTTATTACATTGTTACTACTCTCTCTAAATATATCTCTCTTACTATTAATCTGACTACTTATATCTTGAATTCGAAAGTCAATGAACAAATCAATGAAAGTAAACAGTCGCCTTTATGAGCTTGGAAAAAAAACAGTCGCTTAAGTCTATGTCAACTCAAAGAAGAGTAATAAAAAAAATAGAAATTCTCTTGCAAAAGAAAACCTAATAATTATATCCATTTTAATTTGGAAGAACCTCTAAATATATGTTCTTTTAAATTAGAACATGTCCGGATGTTATTGTTACTAATAAATTACAAAATTTTATTAATAATAACGATTTAAATAATAACATCAATTATAACTTCAACCACTGCATCAATATATTTTTTTTATTTTTAATATGACATAAGCAAAGAGTAAAATATGTCATTCAATAAGTATACCCTGTACTGCAGCACATCACTACGGTTTTTTTATATAGACTTTTTGAAGTTGAGTGTTCAATTAATATTTAACTTTTCTAAAACTAGAGTAACAATTCGTGCTGGTAAGAAAGAAAATATTTGATATACATGTTACCTTATAACTAAATAAATGCAATCAACTGACCACAGGATTTAAAATTAAATATAAAAATAATCTCATTACTTACGTGAGCCTTCACACTGATTGCAATAATAATAAAAATAAATATAACTGCCTTCATATTGAATTCTTGTTTTTGCGAATACTGTATGAAATGAATTAAATGAGATATCAAACACCCAAAGTTTTTATACAAGTGTAGAAAGGACATCAAGGCAAATACGTAGCTTTAAAGAGACGTAACTTTCCATATCAGCAGGTAAAAGTAAGACCTTTACCTACTGAAGATAAAAATTTATGCATGTTATGAATAAGTATATCCATAGTATACTACAAGGTATATTACAATATGAATGTTGAAATCTCCTTCAGGTCGGCCAGTAGGTCAAAATACGATCATTGCGACTCTGATGGCCCGAAAGCCTCTTTAAAAGGGTCGAAACTTTATATTTACTTGCTCAGTTTGACGAATTCTTTTTTAAAATAAGTAAAAATGATATTATTTAAGTTTAAAATTTTTGTTCTAAAAATATACAAAGCAAAAAGAGTCGCAAAATATGTACAACCTAACCAAAAAGGTTGAAGAACTGACCTTATGCTGTCAGACAACGTAAGGTTTTCGTAAAATTTTCCTTATTTAAATTTTTGATTAGATCCGGTAGAATGAGTTATTATGAAATATTTGATGATTGATTGACGTTATTCATAATTGAAGAAAAAAAAAATGATTCGTAGTTCAAAATTTGTTTTTACATATACGTATTACTTACCTTACTACTGACTAACACATGTACACTGTACTGACAATATATAGGTAGATAAATAATCTCGGTTTGTTAATACTATTTCATTTACAAATTATAAACGAAATCGAAAATTTGTAAATAAAAAACACTATTATGATGACCATTTCGTATAATTTGATATCACCTTTTTATATGAGCATTAGGTTAGGGTTTAAAAGGCAATAGTAAAAGTATATAGACCATATTAACATTTATCATGGTTTCAGCCACATTTAATTTAATCAAACCCACTATCTAACATTTGGTACAACTTTTCTAGTAGTATGATTCACAGCTATACTCAAAAGTCTTTATTATTTTTTTTATACCACCAAACCGCCATACAATGTGCCGTGTGGTGTCGGCTGAGTAGAATAGCATCACTCCCTTTCTTCCCGTGGGGGTCGTAAAAGGCGATCGAAGGATAAACCTGGCCCAAAATCATCAGGGTCCTGGAGAAGGAAAACTTCATTTGAAACCCGGAATGGAGTCTCCGTCAAGCATTCGTGGCATAGCTATATAAAATGCGAAAGACTCCTGCAGCCGAACTGGCTCCACACGTATCGACTCGTCGTTCCTGTGGGCCTTGTGAGCTTAGGCAACTCTGCGTTTTCCTGAAGAGTGTCCTAGGCGACACAGCGTCTATCGCACACTGCTAAAATCGTCTGCAATAGACGGACTAAGGCCAATAGATACAACCAAGCGTACCTGGCTCACCTGATGGTAAGTGATTAAATAAATAAACATAGCTGTAGCCTATAAATACCTGCAACACTAGAAGAATTGCAAGGGTGATGGCGACCCTACCCCATTTCCCCCTCTGGTGACCTTACTCGCCACAGAAACGAGGATAAAGTAATTTATACGCAAATATTACTACAAAAGTGGGGTGTTTATAAACATTCCCATAGCTAGTCAAGGGTCTATTGACAATAACAAAAATTCAAATTAATTAGGGTTAGTACAGCAGATTTTCAAATGCAGATTGACGGATTTTATGCCATAGTAAATTGTAGGACTGATTTTATTAAAACGATGTCGACCTTTTTATATCTAGACGACGCCGATAAGAGAAAATTCCACCTAACCTTTCTAGCTCCAAGTTCGTAGTCGGTTATCAATTAAGTAATTAAATATTATTTGAGTTATTAGAATTAGGTTAAACTTTCCACGTATTTTTTTTTTAAATTTCAGTGTTTTTCGTGATAAACGTATAATAGGTAGGATAGTATAACAAGAAAGGGTATGTGATAGGTAAAAACAGGTGTAACTTTAAAAAAAATGTATTTTCTACAAACACTTTGATGATTATTCTGGTAAAATAGCGATACATTGAATTGACGCCAGTTCGACTTAGTTGAATAGTAGTCACACTTGCACCAAATACTTGTATTTATACAAAAACCTAATTTTTTTTATTTCGTTTACCAAAATACCACGGAGAGCCCCACACCCCTCACAATTATTATCACTAACGACTGATGATAATCATCGTTCTTTTTAAGATACAAAGCCCGCTATTGGTTAGTGATGTGGTATAAGGTCAAAATTTCTGTCACATAGCTTCCCTGCAATTGATTATTTATGGACTGTTACAGTTCAAGTCAGATTAAAAGTTTTAAACAAAGTTTTGACAAAAGAAATTCACATATACATAGCACATTTTTTGCTTAAATGATAAAAACTATATATACTCGTACAACACATAATGTATACATATGAACAATAATTATAATAAAACGTCAAAGTATTAAATGAAGAAAAACAGAAAGTATATTTTAACTACAAATGTATGTTATTCCTACGCAAAACCTTTACAACTAATCCAATTATGATAATTAAATATTTTTGTTTCTAACGTTAAAAGAATTAGGTCTAGTAAATATTTCATTCTTTATATACCTACATATATTTTTGCACTGTATATTTTGACTAGCTCGTTGGCACAGTTTGTAGTGTTTTCTGTTCCGCGGGTTCTGGGTTCGATTCCCACCTGAGTGTGGGTGTAATATTTGTATATATTTATTTATTTATTTATTTATATATGTTTTAGTTTTATGTATAGTTATTTTTAAAAATAATTAGTTATAATAATCGGCTGTTACCTATAACACAAGCATTAAATTGTATACATTATGTTAATTGCATTGGAGCAGCGTGGTGGATTTAGCTCTGATCCTTCTCCTATATGGGGAAAGAGGCCTATGCCCAGTAGTGGGATATTACATACAGGCTGAAGCGTAAGCCTAAATTGCATACCGTAGGAACAGATGATCGTGCGTGTATGATATAAGATATATTTTTGCATTTGATTTCACCTTGTATAATGGTACAAAAAGACAACAGCTTATAGTTTTAAAGGGGAATGCCCAAAAATTACTGATTGTAGTGGCGGTTATTTAAGTGTTACCAAAAATCATGTCTCTTTATGGTAGATTTCTGGACAAAGCAAGTCTTCTTAAGACAGTTGTCCACTGTGGGCCTGAAATGGGCTTTCCCTTTTATGTTTGAATACTAAGAATCCAATCTTGTTTTTAATAATTGACTAAATCGGTAAAGCTCGTAGGAATAACATTAAAGTGTTTTAAACTCTAAAAGATATAAAAAAAGATACGTCTGACCTTTTACTCGCTTAGATGGTAACTACTTATTCTAAATACAAACACTGATAGGTTTGTCATTTATGAATAGTTTTATGTGATTATATTTTGCTGAAATGTAGGTTATTGCATACATAACAACAGAACTTAGTGAGTAGGTGGCGAAACCATATAAGATCCAGGGTAGAAAAACATGCGCAAACTATTTTAAACATCCTAATCAGAATTTGACATGAATCTACTTACTAGTTTATTATATTACACTGTTTAATAGAATTTTTAATAATTATTTTTTTTTTAAACATATTTTAAAGATCTTAGAAACGATATCTTTTGTTTTTATATACTTTACTACTTATAAGATAAAATAAAATTGTAACCGAAAGATTTCAATAGATGTAAGATATTTAGGAAAAAAGAATCACAGGGGTTTTAAAAAGAGTATTAGAAATAAAACCATTTTTAGAATAATCGCAGCTCTGTGTGGCCGTTCTACACAAAATCGGATCCGGGTTACAATCGAGATCCTGGAATTCTAAGTTACAATTATGTGAAAGTTTTATTTTGATACGCCATTTACAAGTGGAGAATAGGAACATTTCTTAATTTACGATCCGCTCCTCTCCACTCCACTCATTTCCGCGTAAATGAATACGTAACCTTGACTTACGTAAATTGCAAATTAATTGATTTTGTAAATCTCTTTTTATCAGGCTTTGATTATTATATATTACACTTATTCAAATAAGATACGAAATACACAATTTGATAAACAAACGTTAGTCTATCTGACTTTCGAGAAGATCTCCTTTAAAAATTATTTATTTTCATAATTTATTTTTATTTCATGATATCATGTCATTACATTACAGCCTATACAGTCCACTGCTCATGTCATTAATTTCTGTAAAAGATTAAAATAAAAGTAGAATTAGCGAAATAAATCACTTCATGAGTTTCATTAACTACAAAAAACAACAGTAAAATCGAAATCAACCTACCATGAAATAAGGGAAGGAAACGTGGCGGTGGCTCATTCTTAATGCTATCGTAATTGGTACAAGGATGGGGCGATTCTTGCTTTCTTATTTTTAATTTATGTTGGTACAATACAAAACCATTTATATGAGTTTTTATGACTTCAGAGCTTATTGAATAGTAAGCCTAATTCCCAGCAACTACTTAAAATAAAATGTATTCAAATTTACAAAATATGCATACAATTTATCCTAAATTGATCACATTTATGTCTATTTTACATGTGTAAGACATAGATATTTTTTACTAAAAACGATAAAAAAAAATGTTTTAAGGAAGTGGAAAGTAGATGGTTTAGAATGAAAAGCTATGTCTAAGACGTATTCAATAAGTAACCCAATAAACACCTAATATTAAATGATTTAGATTCCTATTTTGAAAAGTTTGTAATAAACTTCCTCCTGAACAACTCTAAGTGGTTGAACTAAATTAGATGAAAGTTTGTGTGACTGCGAGTTTGAGTTTTTCCTGGAATGTTTATTATTAAAATGTGAGCCAACTGTTGGCACTACTACTTGATTAAATTAATTAAGCCACCTAAACGAATAGCTCAGGATCGGACAAGACAAACATCGCGTGCAGTAGGTAATAGGTGGTAAAATTTTACCCATATATTGTAAGTAAAACCTGGAATCGCACTAAGTCAATATTATTAAACTTAAACTTTTTATTATATCACCCCAAAATTTTTCTTTCATCTATCGCATGTTGCACCGTGTCGCTTTAGAGCAGCCAAGGCCAATATGGCGGCGCCCATAGCTTCAGCTAACCGTGTAGCATTTATACGTATTCGTGCAAGTGTTCCGCGGTATTTGTTTGATTTGTTTTTATTCACTAAAATTTCACTTGTATCGTGATTTCATAAAACCACCAACCAAATAACAACTATTCCACATCGAACAAAAAAAGAATCATGTAAAGTTTAGAAATTTCCGCGTAATCGATCTTTTTTGAAGTCGTTAAAAAATGTAGGAATATGAAAATAACTTGCATATTGTTTAAGTTCCTATATAATTCTAAAGTACTTCCTAGTTTCTATACGTGGTACTGAGGATAACACTAAGAACAGAAAAGGTTTACGTCAACTGAAACCGAATTCCACAGATTATTGTCATAAGGCTTCACGTTACTGCCACCATCCGTTTTGACTTAGTCAGTCTCGGCATTTTCCACCTGAACGTTCTGGTTTCATAACAAATTTGTTAAATAAAACAAATGAAAATAGTGAATTGAAGTGATACACTTTGCTTTTGTGAAGTTTGCACCTGTAGAGGTAAGATTTGTATTTATTGTATATAACCATATACAAGTATAAACTATTGTTTTTGTGATAGAATCGACAGTACAAACATATAGACATTATAAAAATACTCAACAGCGTCACGATGGCTGAAGAGTCAGAATCTGGTTGTCAGCTGCGAAGGCGGCGTGGTCTTGGCAAACCTCAGCTGGCATTAAACCTTGACGTGGGCTACAACGTCAATGAAGGTTGCAGTAAGCTTGGAACACCGAGCCCCTCGCCGAGCTACATCAGGCTCACACCCAGCGCTGGGCCCAGTTCAGCTAGACTGCTACAGGATTTTAAGAACAAACAGCAATCTTTCGATATACGGGTTTGCTAAAATTTCTGTAATTTTTTTTTTTTCTTTCTTTTAATATTTTGCAGCATTAAATTTATATTTTTAATATGATTATTTTTTTTAAATGTTCTCAATCACAAGTTTTTGTTATTACCTATGATTTCTGCTTATTCCATAATATCAAATTAGACTAAAACACACTATGAACAGACATGCTTCAAATTTAAACCACAACAAGTGCTGTAATTAGTTACCTATCATTATTTCACTATTCACCACGCAGATACTCAATAGAAGTTTGCAGATTATTTGCTACATAAATAACACAAAACTATTCTTTAACAGCTGTCCCATAGACATGCAAACGTATTCAAATTTATAATTTTCTTTTGTGTATTTATTTAAATTCGTCGACCCCTAAAAACGAATCCCAAACTATTACGAATATTAAAAACAAAATGATTTTCTCAACCGATCCCGCATTTCTCAAATAAAGCGCTTAGCGACTAATTTAATTTCATTAGGCATGACTGTCTGACTACAAACGCCATAAATTTTAAATAAGTAGGTAAATATTGAATTTTATCTTATTTTCTTATTTTTTAGGTAGAAGATTGTGAGGAAATAGAAATAATAATCGAAAGTGACGAAGAAGGTGAAGCTGAGGAAAACGCAGCAGCAGTGGCGACAAATCGGCCCATAACACCTACACCCGTACAAGATTTTGGTACAAGCGTCGTGTACATGGAAGGTAATTTAACATAATAACAATAAGTATTAACTAAAGTACTAGTGTGGTTTATCCGCCAACCCGCATTGGATTGTTGGTGGATTAAGCTCTGATCCTTCTCCTACATGTATTAAAACAATAATATTAAACAAAAACTTTAAAAGTTCTATCTTTCGGCAAAACCTTTTGAGAATAAACATAAAAATAATAACAAAAAGACATAAAATTATTAAAATACATTAATATTTTATTTTAGTATAAAAATTGATGTACCAACTGAAACTGTTGCTGGCATTGTTTTTTACCTAGGTACTATGTTTTTTACCGTTATGTAATGTAAACTGTAGCATTGTACGAGCTAGCTTTTTCCGCTCCTTGTATTATGTATTTGTACATATTATTTCTTTATTTGGTAATAAAATATATAATAAAAGAATAATAATAAAATTAAATAACGATAACTAAAGCACACTTCTTGATCAACAATATTATTTAAAATAAATAAGGCTTTATATCCTAGTTTTAAACTTTTTTTTCTTTCCGAATCGGTGGTAGCTTCACATTAATTATATTTATACTTAATGTATGAAAGTTGTATAAAAAAATGAAAAACGAATATAATTTTAATTTTCTAAATGACAATTCAAAAGTACTCATCGCTTCAGTCTACCGCCGTCCACTGCTAGACATAGGCTCCCCAAGTTCGCGCCAGGTATTATAGCGCGAACTCTTGTGTTTTGCCCTGGCTTTAGCTGGCTTTGTCGCAGCGAAGACCCTGCTGCCCATCGTCGGCCTGTGTATTTGAACGCCAGCATTTGGATGGTTATCCTGCCATCGGTCGGCCTTATAAGTTCCAAGGTGGTAGTGAAACTGTGTCCATTATCCAATAATTTCTGCAAAATCTCACAATACTTTCTTTCAGGACCACAAGCTACTGATTTTCTAAAGGTAAAAACCCTTGAACAAGACTGTTATACAGACGTTTCAGACGCCGGCACCGACGAGGAGGAGGAGGAGGAAGAACAATAGTTTAAAATTAACCTTTCAATATACGCATCTTGTAAGCACTATATGATTATTTACACAATTATTCAATATAATAAATGAATTTATTTCTTTAATAATTCTTGTTTTATTTTTACATTCTAACATGTTTTAAAAGGTCATTTTGATCAGTTTAGGAACAATTTAAGTTTCTGGATATTAATTATAAAGTGAAACTATAAATACCTGAATGAGTCCTTCGGACGAGACGGTCGCCGTATGTATGAACTTGAATAAAACGAAAGTTATATTACACATAGTCTGGCCATAAATACTGTTACAATTAAAAATAAACAAAATATTACATTTGAATTTGGAATGTCATTTTTATATAATTGTTTATTGTATTTTCTCATTTTCGCACCAATACATTGTAAAATATTTTGTCATATTAAAATGGAGCCAAATACAATTTTTAAAACTCTCCATACCATTGGTATTAGACAAATGTTTGTGTGCCGGACTATTGATAGGTACAATAAAATCTCCTCTGTTGGCGACATTAAAAGATCAAGCCATCCACGTAATGTTCGTTCGAAATGGGCGATCAAACGGAAATAATTCAAAGAAATCCTGTCCGAAACCAAAAGATTTTATCTCGGGAGATGTAGATAGCACCTAGAACCATATCGCGTATTTTAAAAGATGACTTAGGCCTGGCAACCTATAAGAGACGCACTAGTCATTTCTTAACTGATAATTAAAAAAAGAATAGGGTGGAAAAATTAAAACAGCTACATAAGCGGTACGCAAGAGGACAGGTCACGGAAACTTAGTTTTTTCGAATAAGAAATTTTTTACAAATGAGCAATATTTCAACGAACAAAATGACAGTATTTATGCTCAAAGGTCTAAGGAAGCTTTCCAATTAGTCAACAGAGCACAACGTGGGCATTATCCGACTTCAATGATGGTTTGGTGTGGTGTTAGCTATGAAGGAGTGACTCAGCCATATTTTTGTGAAAAAGGCATCAAAACATCGGCACAAGTGTATAAAGATACCATTCTTGAGAAGGTAGTTAAGCCCCTTAACAATACAATGTTCTATAACCAAGAATGGACCTTTCAGCAAGACTCGGCGCCAGGTCATAAAGCTCGATCCACCCAATCTTGTTTAGAAACCAACGTTCCGGACTTCATCAGAGCTGAAGACTGGCCGTCATCTAGTCCCAATATTGATTCGCTGGATAATGATTTATGGCCAGTTTTAGAGCTATAGCTTGCTCTAAATGCCATGATAATTTGAAGTCCATATGATTGGCAGTGAAGAATTTTACCATGGAAAAAGTGCGTGCTTCTATTGATAACTGGCCTCATATATAGCATAGGGTCAAAAATAAGACTATCCGCGAGAGAACGAAAGTAACTGACGAGTGGAGTGGACTGTGAAGTGGTAGTGGGCTGATATCACCTCACTCGAAGGACCGATGGCCGTTAGAGCAGACGTGTCCTGAAGTGGAGACTGAGTGTTGGCAGAGAGTGTGGAACGCCCTCCGATCTGCTGGATTGACAATCTACATAAGATGACCAATCGAGGCTGGTCGAGGACTGCGAAAAACCGTGAAGTTTGGCGCGAACAATGTATAATTATTACTAAACAACTTATATAAATTAATAGCATAGATGAACTAATATTATAAATTATAAGAACTTGAGTGTAACTTATAAGTCTATAAGATTCAGATAATATGTTATGTTGGATGCTCTAGAAACTACGACCCTATATGTCAGTGACAACACGTCACATTTTTTTTAAATGACTAGGTCGACAAAAAGCGTACGGACCGTACGGTCCACATGATGGTAAGCGGTTACCGTAACATATAGATGCATGCTATACCAGAAGCTTCGCAACCGCGTTACAAACCCTAACCCTGACCCTCCTAAGGAGCTCTGTAACACTTTACGGTGAGTAAACAAAAACAGGAACACTACTCGAGAGCAGTATTATTTAGTAGTGATCTTCTTTAAGGTGGAACTACTTCCGCAGAACGACTGCTCCAGATTTATAAGCAGGACATATTCTGCTGTGCCCTATTTCAATAAAACGCAACGCTATGCTACACGAATTGTATCGACGAGTCTAGCATCGAGATGATAGACGATCGTCAAATTCTATAACTATATGTAATATTTTTCTTTCAGTAATATTTTTTTTTTTTTTCTAAGTATACCATTACACAACATCATGATCATTTTAAGGTCTAATTTTGAAAATATTTTTATTACTTTCAAAATGTTTTGATTATTACATAATAGAAAACGCTCTAAGTGCGTGCGTAGGTATATTCTAATAAAAGTCAAAAAGGTTTTGTAATAATATATTTCGTAAGTGTATAAACATGAAATCTTGTTCTGTAGAAATACAATACTAACATATGTACATGTTGTTTATACTAATGTATATGTAAGTGTATAAACATGAAATCTTGTTCTGTAGAAATACAATACTAACATATGTACATGTTGTTTATACTAATGTATATGTAAGTGTATTTACGTTAAGAAAATATTGACCCTTCATTGTTACTCAACCTCCCCCTTGATCAATTCCAAATTAATTAGAAATCCGAGTTCATATTGACCAGTTGAGGTAAGCCCTACAGATGGGTATATATAAATATAATCCACTTCGATTTAATTGATCATTGGACGTGGCTAAGCTGACAACTATGAGTCACTATTTTCTTAACGCGAATGCACTGTAATCTTCATATCATAAATAATGTTACAGTAATTATAAAATAAAATCACCTTTAGTAAATAAAATCATATTCATAAAATACATCTAACCCTTTAACCGCCATGTCATAATTAGCGTGGAGTGCCTAGTGCCAGAGGCTAGAGCGCCAGTAACCTTTAGGTTCAATTTTGCATAATGTGTTGTATAGTTATCGATAAACAAAGTAATAAAATAAAGAAAACTTACAATATTTTAATCAAAGGTTAATTTCTATATTAAGTAGTACCACACATAAATTAATCTTCAAACATACGTTAATTAGTCTTTAAACATACTTGATTGTTATTTCTGAGTAAAAAAATTAATACTCTGCAGATGGACACGGGCTGAAATTCTTTATTTTCTGATATATAAAAAAAATCTCTACTATGAGTTACGATCGCTATCAGATATACATGATAACAACCGGGACCGACGGCTTAACGTGCTCTCCGAGGCACGGTGGGGAGACCCACAAGGACTGCACAAACATTGTTTGATTACTGAAATATATTTGTAAAGAAAACACAACACTCATTTTATATTTCGTTACTGTTTTTTCAGTTAGAACCTTTGTGTTTATTTTATTTTCAGGACAGAAAAATAAAACTTTGTTGTGATGACAGAAATATTTTTACATTAAGATTGTGAGAAAATTGGTTTAAATAAAGGCTTTAAATGTTGTTTTTGTTGTTTTAGGTAAGTGAATATTGTAATTATAATGTAGTTTAAATGCAAAAAATTGTAAATATAGAAAATATGTAATAATAGAAATAAATTTCTTGTTTTATTTATTGTTTGACGTGTATACTAAATGACTAGTTGATCTTGAGCCGCACGTAAAATTACGGTGGCGGCGTTCTCGGATCGCCTGCACTAGTGACGTTCCGTGATAAGTCGGTAAACTAGATTTCTTTCTTTGTTGATCACTATGAGATTTTAATGAATATTTGGTTGATAATTTATTTAAAAAAAAAAAAAAAAAAAAAAACAGTATATTTGTTTACAAATTTAGCATCAATAGTTTCCTATGTGGTACAACACCAGTCTGCGAGAAATCACGGGTTCAGCGAAGTAGGTAGATATTCAGACGTATCACTAATTAAGAACCATTAATTATTTCAATAGCAAAAATATGTAACTAATACTATTAAAAATAAAGCATTAATACGAAATATATTAATATTTAGGCAACATAATTATTGCACATTTTTTAAATGACAGGACCTATACGCAATATTCCGACGTGGCGACTCTTACAACACGTAATATAACGGCGATGGCGGTTAAAGGGTTAAAGGTTGTTAAAATGTCTCAGTTAAAGCATTTATTACACTAATTTAATTATAGGAAAGTGTCTATGTACAGAAAAATCGAATTCGGGCGGCGTAGTCGAGTCCTTTTTATGACCGCCCGCTAATAATTTTAAGACTACAAAATTAGTTTTTGCTACTTTCAGAAGATCGGTTACCTGAAACAAAAAATAATTAATTTTAGTCCGTAGTCACAAGTTTTGTATGCGTTACAATTATTAAGGAATCTTTTGTCTTTTGTCTTTTTTTTTTTTTAATATATCACAAAATAATATTAAACATATTCTATTAAAACACATATAAAATAAATCAAAATCAGATGGAATGATGGAATCTTTTTATCTAATTTACAACGAAAATCTAGCTGAAACCACAGATATACAGATTTGAAGACAAAATTATTCACCGTATAACAAAAACAATTTTTGTATTTTTTTTTTATTTTTTTTTTTTTTTCTTTAGGAATAGTTGACCCGAAAGTTGTCTTGTGTTGCGAACTGTTGAAAGCGAAACGATGGAATAATCATTAAGTTTTTTATAATTTTCTGATTTTCTGCACTATTGTGTTAATTTTATTTCGTAAGATCCTTTTACAAAGTATTAGAAAACGTTAAAAATAAGATGAATGAAACGGGAAAAGCTGTTTTTTTTTTTTCAAATTAGGCCGTGACAAAAGGGAAAATCGATACATTTTTACATACTTAGCTTTGTGGTTGGATACTCGGTTATTTAAAGAAACATAAAATGTAGACAAAGATTAGTATTTTGAATATCGATAACACAGACTTTTTATAACTGTCATATCTAGTGTATCATATATTTTAATTAATGCCATGCCATAAGACTGAACTATACAACTTTCAGCATAAAATTATTTACGGGCAATCAAATGTGACGAGTTATTGACACGCACCTCTTGGTCTGGTATTGTGATTGTTTCTAAGAATGTCCTCGCTTGCTGAAAGTGTTTACAACCGGCGACATATAATATTACAGGATTTTCGTATCTGCAACAAAATACACATGTTTAGAAGTTCTGACAGGTTAAAAGTTTACATATATGAGTTTTTACTCCTGTGAGACTTAAAGGATTTTGAGACTATAAAGTCTAACTACTGAAGCATTCATTAATATAATGTTTACTCGCAAACAAACAAAAAACCGACTTCGATTTACATCGACAAGTAATACAACGCAGACAGTCGAAATATAATTTAAATACGCATTATTAATTACTGATCAAAACACAACTTATAAAATAACATTTCAAATAGATTTTAATGAGTAATTATCTTATAGTAACATAGGGCGATTGTTACAGTCCGAAGTTTTGCAACTTGGATACAGTAACTTTAAAATTGAAGTCAACAAAGCATACTCGTAATTAGGAGGAGATATAGTACAAATAAAATAATACTCACTGCAATGGCTGTGTCAGTTCACAGAACTCGTGATAGTGAACTTGTGGCGGAGTCAAAACCGACAGTGGAGCGAATCTGTGTTTATAGCGAACTGCTTCGTTGTCGAACTCCGACTGTGGCTGGCGAATCTTGCCTTGTAGTTTAAAGGCGACTAGAGCCTGTGAAAAGCATTTATAAAGGAATGTATACAAATTTATTTGGTCTGTAATATCCCACTGCTAGGCCTCTTTCCCTATGAGAAGGGTTAAAGCTTAATCTACCACGCTCCTCTACTGCTGGTTACCGGATAAAAAGGACATTTAAAGTTAATTTGATATTTTAAAAGTATAGTGATAGTTATTGAATGTAAATGAATTTTATGATATTTGCTGCACAACAATCTAAACTTTTATAATGAAAATACGTTGTGGACTTCTATGGTTAAAGACCCAGACTAGCCAGGCTACTTATTATCCAAAATTTACCGTTACAAACTGAATAAATCATCTACCCGGCGCAGTCATGTCAGTTACATTATTTATCATTTATCTTGACTAGCCCGTTGCTCCGAGGGTTTTGGGGTCACTTCCCACCTCGAGTTCGGGTGTAATATTTAAACAATTTATTTGTATATTTTTTTATTTTATAAAATATTTATTTGTATATTTATATATGTATTATTTATAAGTAGATATGTTTATCAAAAAAAATCTAGCTATATTCCAGTCAGCTGTTACCTATTCCTATAATACAAGCATTGGGTTGCTTACTTTAGGAACAGATGACTGTGTGTGTATTGTGCAGATATTTATTTACTTACTTATTATTTATTTAATACACCGCTTCGATCGATTAGGACGAAGTCTAGAAACTGGTAGTTTATTAATAAAATTGCGCCATAAAAACAAAGTCGAGTTGAGAACTCGTCGCAATTGCAGAACAAGGACGGATTTTCAAATATGTTACTTTATACCAATGCTTCTTATAAGTTTTGAAACGACGTTGTGTATGATATTTTCAAAATACCTTATTCAATCTTCTTAAAATTTGGACATTTCGACATTGTGTTTATGACCTACTATAATATGACTTGCAAATCTATATATATAAAAATCTCGTGTCACGATGTTTGTCCGGGCTAATCTCCGAAACTACTGGAGCGATTTTAATGAAATTTGGCACAGATGTGTAATTTTGTCCAACTTGAAAGATAGGCTATAATTTATTTCGATATACACAATTATTATACTCAATAAAAAATTTAGGCGATGCGAAGTTCGCCAGGTCAGCTAGTCATTTTCTAAATATGGTGTTTTTTTAAATCACATGCGTTCGTAATATTATCAACTTTGTTCTTCGATTGCAACGAACTATTAAAAACGATAATCGCCAAGCTACCTTGAAGTAGCCCCCGCACATGTTCTGCATCACTTGGCACATGAGCCCCTCCCGCGCGTACGGCCGGCTGCGCTTCTTCTTGCGCACCGCCTTCTTGCCGTCCTTGCGCTCGGCCGCCAGCCCCTCCGCGCGGCCCAGCGCCGACAGCAGCCAGCCGTACAGGAACTCGTACAGGTACCTGCGGCGGCGAGTGTCGTTGCTGGCTGAGGGGTCGTGGATACTGGACGATTTTAGTAATTCGTCTATTACTAGACTACTATCTACAAAATAACTCGTAAAGTACTACGAAAATACGATCATTGTATATTCTTCTAAGATAGCAAGCATTTACCATAGCCTATGCACACCTGCAACATTGGCGGCCCTTCCCAGCCGCTCTGGCTACCTTGCTCATCACAGGAACACAATATTACTTAAGAACAGTATTATTTTGATGTGATATTCTGTAAGGTACTTTCTTAGTCTGGCTATTCCAGACTCCAAATAAAGTGACGCCAAAAATATTTTTGCTGTACCCTACTTAAATGAAATATGCACGTATGCATGCACATGGTACAGCAGCCACGCACACGCACACTAGTCAGTGGTAGCTCACCAGAATATGTAGTGGTACTCGTGCACGCTGTACAGCTCGAGCTCGAGCCCGGACAGCAGGTAGGCGATCATGACCCGCAGCACGTGGTACAGCAGCCACACACACGCACACTAGTCAGTGGTAGCTCACCAGAATATGTAGTGGTACTCGTGCACGCTGTACAGCTCGAGCTCGAGCCCGGACAGCAGGTAGGCGATCATGACCCGCAGCACGTGGTACAGCAGCCACACACACGCACACTAGTCAGTGGTAGCTCACCAGAATATGTAGTGGTACTCGTGCACGCTGTACAGCTCGAGCTCGAGCCCGGACAGCAGGTAGGCGATCATGACCCGCAGCACGTGGTACAGCAGCCACACACACGCACCTAGTCAGTGGTAGCTCACCAGAATATGTAGTGGTACTCGTGCACGCTGTACAGCTCGAGCTCGAGCCCGGACAGCAGGTAGGCGATCATGACCCGCAGCACGTGGTACAGCAGCCACACACACGCACACTAGTCAGTGGTAGCTCACCAGAATATGTAGTGGTACTCGTGCACGCTGTACAGCTCGAGCTCGAGCCCGGACAGCAGGTAGGCGATCATGACCCGCAGCACGTGGTACAGCAGCCACACACACGCACCTAGTCAGTGGTAGCTCACCGGAATATGTAGTGGTACTCGTGCACGCTGTACAGCTCGAGCTCGAGCCCGGACAGCAGGTAGGCGATCATGACCCGCAGCACGTGGTACAGCAGCCACACACACGCACACTAGTCAGTGGTAGCTCACCAGAATATGTAGTGGTACTCGTGCATGCTGTACAGCTCGAGCTCGAGCCCGGACAGCAGGTAGGCGATCATGACCCGCAGCACGTGGTACAGCAGCCACACACACGCACCTAGTCAGTGGTAGCTCACCAGAATATGTAGTGGTACTCGTGCACGCTGTACAGCTCGAGCTCGAGCCCGGACAGCAGGTAGGCGATCATGACCCGCAGCACGTGGTACAGCAGCCACACACACGCACACTAGTCAGTGGTAGCTCACCAGAATATGTAGTGGTACTCGTGCACGCTGTACAGCTCGAGCTCGAGCCCGGACAGCAGGTAGGCGATCATGACCCGCAGCACGTGGTACAGCAGCCACACACACGCACACTAGTCAGTGGTAGCTCACCAGAATATGTAGTGGTACTCGTGCACGCTGTACAGCTCGAGCTCGAGCCCGGACAGCAGGTAGGCGATCATGACCCGCAGCACGTGGTACAGCAGCCACACACACGCACACTAGTCAGTGGTAGCTCACCAGAATATGTAGTGGTACTCGTGCACGCTGTACAGCTCGAGCTCGAGCCCGGACAGCAGGTAGGCGATCATGACCCGCAGCACGTGGTACAGCAGCCACACACACGCACACTAGTCAGTGGTAGCTCACCAGAATATGTAGTGGTACTCGTGCACGCTGTACAGCTCGAGCTCGAGCCCGGACAGCAGGTAGGCGATCATGACCCGCAGCACGTGGTACAGCAGCCACACACACGCACACTAGTCAGTGGTAGCTCACCAGAATATGTAGTGGTACTCGTGCACGCTGTACAGCTCGAGCTCGAGCCCGGACAGCAGGTAGGCGATCATGACCCGCAGCACGTGGTACAGCAGCCACACACACGCACCTAGTCAGTGGTAGCTCACCAGAATATGTAGTGGTACTCGTGCACGCTGTACAGCTCGAGCTCGAGCCCGGACAGCAGGTAGGCGATCATGACCCGCAGCACGTGGTACAGCAGCCACACACACGCACACTAGTCAGTGGTAGCTCACCAGAATATGTAGTGGTACTCGTGCACGCTGTACAGCTCGAGCTCGAGCCCGGACAGCAGGTAGGCGATCATGACCCGCAGCACGTGGTACAGCAGCCACACACACGCACCTAGTCAGTGGTAGCTCACCGGAATATGTAGTGGTACTCGTGCACGCTGTACAGCTCGAGCTCGAGCCCGGACAGCAGGTAGGCGATCATGACCCGCAGCACGTGGTACAGCAGCCACACACACGCACACTAGTCAGTGGTAGCTCACCAGAATATGTAGTGGTACTCGTGCACGCTGTACAGCTCGAGCTCGAGCCCGGACAGCAGGTAGGCGATCATGACCCGCAGCACGTGGTACAGCAGCCACACACACGCACACTAGTCAGTGGTAGCTCACCAGAATATGTAGTGGTACTCGTGCACGCTGTACAGCTCGAGCTCGAGCCCGGACAGCAGGTAGGCGATCATGACCCGCAGCACGTGGTACAGCAGCCACACACACGCACACTAGTCAGTGGTAGCTCACCAGAATATGTAGTGGTACTCGTGCACGCTGTACAGCTCGAGCTCGAGCCCGGACAGCAGGTAGGCGATCATGACCCGCAGCACGTGGTACAGCAGCCACACACACGCACCTAGTCAGTGGTAGCTCACCGGAATATGTAGTGGTACTCGTGCACGCTGTACAGCTCGAGCTCGAGCCCGGACAGCAGGTAGGCGATCATGACCCGCAGCACGTGGTACAGCAGCCACACACACGCACACTAGTCAGTGGTAGCTCACCAGAATATGTAGTGGTACTCGTGCACGCTGTACAGCTCGAGCTCGAGCCCGGACAGCAGGTAGGCGATCATGACCCGCAGCACGTGGTACAGCAGCCACACACACGCACACTAGTCAGTGGTAGCTCACCAGAATATGTAGTGGTACTCGTGCACGCTGTACAGCTCGAGCTCGAGCCCGGACAGCAGGTAGGCGATCATGACCCGCAGCACGTGGTACAGCAGCCACGTGCCGAAGCATGCGCGCGGCGGACCGCCCGCGCCGCTCACCAGCGCGTCCACGCTGTCCGCCTGCGGAACGTTTCCATCATATACTACACTAATTCTGAAGGGATTTCTAATTTCTTTAGCGAAGGAGCCCAAACGTTAACATTAGAGTGAATGTAATCAAGCGCATGAATTCATAATTAATTAATAATTCCGTATTGTACTTCTGTTATTCTAGACAATAACTTTTACCATGTCTTGTTTGTATTTATCTAATAAGCAAACCGATTTAGATGTGACTCAGTACAATAAAATTATTCATATGGCTAAATAGTCAACACTTTTCGTTAATTCTCATCAGTCATTTAATTTATTAAAAAGGCAACGCAGACAGACCTCTTCCTGTAGCGTGGCAAAGTCGTCCAACAGCAGTGCAAGTTTGTCTCGCTGTCGCGCGCGGTTGTGTCCGCAGACTTGTAATAGAACCGCAAACGGTCGAACGCAACGAGCTAAAAAGTTCTCTACAAACTCACGGACCTAGAACAAATTAAGGTAAAGCTTTAGATTAGGTACGATCGAATTTCGGGATTGTGGGGGGAAGAGGGGGAGAGGGTGGGGAACGCTACCCCCGGTACTACTGCCACACTTCGAAACCCTATGGTTATGGAGATATCCATGGTTAAAGTTTTGAAATTAGAAAAAGAATTTCGCAGCTTTCACACGTTATTTTCACATTTCACAAGCTTTTTTTTTTCATATTTCACACATTATTGATGTAAGGTTGAAATATGTCCTCAGTCAGGCTGTTCCAGATTTTGAGCAGGATTTTTTCTGATGTTTCCCTAGCTCAATAAGCTAACACTTATATAGATTAATACAAGACTTCTCCCGCAGTTTCATATGCATAAAATATATTTCTGCTCTGCTATTGTTATTAAAGAGCTTTTCATGTTCAAATTAAACTAAGTCCTTAATGATAATACATTAGTAATTTTATCAAAAATTATTCCCCTGGAGTCGAGTTTAGGTGACATATATTTTATTACAATGGTTACTTAAAACACAGGCATTAAGTACCTTATCTTAAGAATAGATAACCATGAGTTTATGTTAAATATATTAATTATTGTTATTAAATATTTAACTTACTGGAGGATTAGGCCCAACTCCTGGTTTCATATTCAACGCAGGAGGATTGACAAATGACTTGATTGATTCTCTTAGAATTTCTATAAACGCATGTTGAGGTCGCTGGCCTTGTGGGGTATTAATATTGTTCTGAACCATAGATGCAGTCGTTGCAGGCGATGGACTTAAATATAGCAATTGTAATGCTGATCTAGATAAAATACAGGCTCGTTGACGACTGAATTCCATGAAAAAATCCTAAAAATGAGTAATAAGCAATTACCAGCCACTGTAATAGTGTAGATAAAAAAAAAAACATATTTTCATAACCTTTTATATTTTATACTATTTTATTGTTATATTTTTACATGAATATTTTAAAACAAGATTTAAGAAAAATAGAAATTCAAAATCTTAATGTTAAATTCATTTTTAAAATTAGAATGTAAAAAAAGCAAATAAAAAAAGTGCATTACAAAAATAAATAATAAAAAAAGGTTGATAAATATCGAAAAATATAATATTTACTGATAATGAAATACGAACATTCGCTTCATTTACTTACTAAAGCAGTGTGAAAATTCGTGCACGAAGTTATTTTCCATGCATGTCGGAGTCTTGTAACCAGTTCATCAAAGTATTGCAATGCTTCGGCTCTTGGCTTGATACGCGTGTATCGGGGAAACGTTGGCGGTAAAAGACGCTGGTTTATCATTGGTTCAAATCCCATTGGATTTGGAGAATCAGCTGAAATTATATTTTTTTTAATGTTTTATGACTACCGCAATATATAAAATACTTCAAATTATAGTATAATACTCCAACACTTTTGTGTCAGATGACATCTATAACTAATTTCTCTGAATAAACAGAATGATTTTTAAAATTAAGACATTCAATTAGTAAGCCTCAGTTTAACATAGATAATAAAGTTTTTAATTTAATAACTACAGATTACTTATTTTATATTTATTTCTTACTATTCCATTTTTATTATTAGTGTAACATATTACTTACGTGATTATTATACTAGTACTTACAATTTTCAAGTGGTTGACTTCCTTTACCAGCTGTTTTAATAATAACCTTCATCATTTCTGAGCATCCATTTAAAAGAGCAACACAGTCAGCACCAGATTGGGAGTCTCTTTTAGTTATTAATAGTAGTGCTTGATAGAACATTCTAGTAAATCTGATTCTAGCTGCTAATGCAGCCCATAATTCAGCCTAAAAATTACAAAACTAGTATTATTATCAAATCGCAGACTAAATAAAGTGCTGACAGATTTTTAAAAGTAATCGCATATATAACTGTGATGTAACAGGACTTTTTTTTATAAAAGTAAAGACAGGTTTTTGGACAATTGGAGGGTCGTAACCAAAGTGATAGACGCATTAGAACACGCGCAGCACTTGAAGTGGAAATGGGCAGGACACATCGCCCGTTTTTCTGAAGAAAGGTGGCCTAAACGAGTAACAAAATGGACAGGCCCGGGAGGCAAAAGACAAAGAGGCAGACCAAAAGCCCGCTGGATAGACGACATAATTCGATTGGCAGGAAGGGACTGGATGAAAACAGCTTACGACAGGCAAAAATGGGGACAATTGGAGGAGGCCTATACCCGAAAGGGGCCATGACAGATTAATCTCAGACACCTTATTGATACATAGTCTTCTATATATAGTTTCTATATATATATATATATATATATATATATATATATATATATATATATATATATATATATATATATATATATATATATATATATATATATATATATATCATATATATATATATAGTATATATATATATATATATATATATATATATATATATATATATATATATATATATATATGAAGTCATGGATATGAAAAAAGGCTTATAGAATAATAATAATAAAAAAGACAGGTTTTTATATGAGTTATAGTTTCGTAAAAGCACTTAAAGCTAAAATTTAATTATAACTACAACTGTTTGGAAGATCTGCACAAAGTCGCGCTAATAATTTTTTTCCCTAGTATTCCTGCGTAGTAGTAGAGGAGTGTTGTAGAAAACACAAATTATAACATTAATGTAATAAAATCAAATATAGGTAAAGACCTCATCATCTTGACTTCTTGCTTTCTTATTTAACTCCTCTTCTTGTTCTCGTAGCATAGAAATACATTTCTGTTCGCTAACTTCTAGACTAGCGTCATATGTATTACCAGATTGTAAATTTGAACCTAATCGATAGCCATAGACCATTGGTAAGAAATCCTCTTCTTCAAACACTTGAGCTCTGCAAATTAAACATGACTTAGTTTATAGAGTACTAAAAAAGACTACTGGAAAATTAAAACTATACTTATAATTAGTGCTACATGAAGCATTACTTTTTTTCAATAAACTCTCTAAAATTATAATAATAAAGAAATATTTAAAAAAAATCAATTTCAGAAAGCACAGAAAAACTTCAGAATATTTTTATTATGAGGTGAAGGGGCAGAACCCTTTCCTTCAAGAAAGTGGAGATGTATCTAATGCGGTTTGATATTATTTTTATCAATAAAAAAAAAAGAGTAAAATTAAAAATTTAAAAAACGGGGGTTTTGTCACAAAAAATAAACTCTAAAAACTAACAAATAATATTTTAAACCTATTATAATTATTATTACAGGGTTTTTAAAATTTTTAATTTAACTTTTATTTTGTCCTTTTTAAAGTAGGTATAAATATTAGAAAGGTATTTATAGTGATTAGTTCGAAATTTCGAATCGATCGAACATACGGAAGTTAATCAGGTCCCGATGAGAGAGGGGGATGAGGGGTCATTGACTAGAAAAGAGCTGATGATCTTCAAACGACTGAACAGATTTTCATGTCACATGGCTAAGAACACTTGGGATAAAATTATCTATGACACAAAAAAAAAAACTAAACGTAAATCGGTTCATCCCTTCGGAGCACCCAAGCTACGATACCACAGACAGATACACAGACATACACGTTAAACTTACAACACCTGTCTCTTTTTGCGTCGGGGGCTAAGAAATATTTAAAATACACATTACTGTAAAAACAAAAATGCTAAAAATCATTCTTTGTTACTTTAAAACATCATGTTAATAACAAAATAATTTTTATTATAGGCACATTAATTAACCATTTATATAAATGGACTATAATATATTATATTATATATTATTTTACGCTATTTAGATATTATTGAAAGTCATCATAAGTTAAACAATGTAATTAATCTTTCTTATATATAAAATTCTCGTGTCACCATATTAGTTACCATACTCCTCCGAAACGGCTAAACTGATTATTATGAAATTTTGTGTGCATATTGGGTAGGTCTGAAAATCGACCAACATCTATTTTTCATACAATTAAGTCATAAGGGGGGGATTCAGGGGCTTAATAACATATGTGGCAAAACAATGTTTGCGGGGTCAGCTAGTAAGTAACATAATAATTGTAAAGTACTTACTTATTTATACAATCTCTGATACAGTCCAGTAGCTTGTACACAGCGATACAAAACGCTTTTAAAGGTTTATCTATAATTGAGTGGGGCTGGTGTAGATACACATTTGTGAACACTGTCTGAGCGAGTGAGTGTCCCTCCAACCAAGACACAATACAAGCTACAGTTGCATCGATAATTCCTATTATTTCACTTGGTTCTAAATTTTCTATCTTTAATTTTCCACACTGAAATATGTAAAAGAATATTTATAGGAAAATTTTTGTAAGGTTAAAAGTATAAAAAAATTTATTGAAAGGGTAATGTTAAAGTTTAATACGTTAGTAGGTTTTTTGAAATATATATTTAATAAAAAATCTGTTATAAAATTATTCGGTAATATTAACAAAATCAACAATATTCATAAAGAACCTAGAAGTGATCAGAGCATTCGTATAAAATTAAATTTAATATTAGACTTATGGGTATTCATTTAAAATTACAGATTTGAGTACATTATTTTTAATATTCTGGGTCTAAGAGTACCTAAACACCAGGATCAAAATGAATAAATACAAATATAAATTTTAACAATCTAACCATAACAGCTTGCTGAAAATTTAAAGGCTTTGGATTTCCTCTGTTGCACAACATTCCAGCATCCATTTTAGGATCCATCATCTCAATGGCTGACATTGCCTCGAACAAACCAAAGAGATGACCATCATGTAGCAATTCCCCTAGATGAAGATCTAAAAATAATCAATAAAATTTTAAATAACTTTTTTAAGCAAATAGTATATGGTGACTTACAAGGTTTGTTTCTTTTTTTTTTATTTGTTGTAATGATTGACTTTTATGATTAAAAAATTGAATAACAAAATTAATAACATATTTGAATTTCATAACAAACCACAGCAAACCAACAGATACAAAGAAACAGATAAAAAGATATTACTATAGACTATATCAAATATCATTAAAAGTTATTAAAATTTTTCACTAATAGAATATATTTATGATCTACCTTGTATGTATTTGAAGAAGTCGGCAGTAATGTCAACCCAGTTGTAGGTGACTTCAGGTGAAGTTGGAAGCGACTCCATTGTACTGTAATATACAGAAGCATAACATAAAAAGATTTTCTTAAATGACGTATAATCAAACATTTTACTAAACCAATTTATAAGTTAACATTTCAACAATAAATTGAAATTTTTAATATCAGAAATTGCTATTTTGAAACAAGCACTAAATTTCTTTCATTAAATTTCAATTGTATTACACATGAGCTATTGCACCTGACTGGTATGATAATATTTATATGTACATACTACACTTGATACTATAGGATTGTATCCCATAGGACCTATTATATAGAAACCATGCATTTTTGCAGAATATAAAGTAATATAGCAGTAGTAGCCTAGTTAGGTGACTACTAGAATCTAAGTATCATGGTAATGCCATGACAATAAAAAACAAAATCAAACTATAATCAATATTATAAGTAACAAGTAGCAGTAGTAAGTAGTAGCAAAATTATTTTTATTTATTACAAATTTTCGTTTACCATTACTATCTAATGTACGTCAATAATAATTTACGGAGGTTTTAACTAAATCTACTAAAAATCATATTATTTTATCAGATTTTATATTTGATTATATTATATTACATTATGTTAAGTCTGGAAGTCACTATTAAAGTAAAGGTACCGTTGCTATCTTACATTCAAATCATACTCATAGTAAGTGTAAGATGTCAAGGAACATCTTCATCACTTCAACCTATCGTAGTCCACTGCTGGACATAGGCCTCCACAAGTTCACGCCAAAAATAGCGTGAACTCATGTGTTGCCCATAGTCACCACGCTGGGCAGGCGGGTTGGTGATTGCAGGGCTGGCTTTGTTGCATCGAAGACGCTGCTGCCCGTCTTCGGCCTGTGTATTTCAAAGCCAGCAGTTGGGTAGTTATCCTGCCAATGGTGGCTTTATAAGTTCCAAGGTGGTAGGAGAACTGTGTTACCCCTTAGTCGTCTCTTACAACATCCACGGAATGAGGGGGTAGCTTTATTCTTTACTATCGTAGCCACACAGCTAAAATTACCTTATTCAAATCTAAAATATTTATTATTAGCTTCAAGTCAAAGTGGGGCAAATGTCTTATCTTGCCCCACTGTGGGTACATCCATGGCCTGTGCTTGTCCTGACTATACCCAATTTCTGTGAAATTTTTTATTGAGTAACAAATATCTCGATATATGAACGTCTGTATTATTAATAATAATAATTCAATTCAATTATTGGCTTTAATGGTTTTCATATTCACAACAGTATTGAGATAATTAAAGCAATATTAATATATGTTAATACTATAACTAAATAACCATAAACCACCTTTACACCTTCATATCTTATATACAAAGTTAGTGTGTGTTTACCAAAGTACGGTCATTTATAAGTTTAGTGGAATTGTCGTAAATTAAAAATGTATGCACTTATGACAATGCAATTACAACTAACTTAAACTAATATCAAATATGCATTGAATATTAACAATTTGATGTCTACAAATACGATATTTTATTTAACTTTTTTCGGGAAAAATATTAAGCAAATTTACATAGCAAAAAAATATATATACAAAGAGTAGTAAAAGGAAATATGTAATCAATAAAATATTCCATAATATAAACGACGGTAATAAAATAATTGTGTTTAAATAAAGATACAAAACTGATTATTGCACAGAACGAAGATCGACAAGAATAAAAGAATTACATGCATAACTTTACTAACCCGTCACCCTCGTAAAAATCATCAGTATCGCCCATTTTTGATGCAAACTAAAAATTGAGTAAAATCAAAAAAATAATATTACCATTTAATTTTTGGGTATATATATACCTATCACCAAAAAAAAACAATCAATATGTACCTATTGAAGAAAAATTTTGGTTACCGCTTTAGATTTTGACTTTTGACATTTAGAATGACAGGCTAATGTTGTTGTTTTAAAATTTATCCCCAATAGGGAAAGGCAAAGGACTATAATCCATACAGCCTGACAGGCTAATGTTAGGAGTGAGTATAATCACGGTCTTATATACAGGTCATGCAACTATGAACCATTTCAATGGTGAGAGAACTGAGAGATTAGTACGATAGTGTCATAAATTTTCGTTCACGTCAACTTCGTTGTACGTCACTGCTATCTATGCGTGCTTTCATGAGGTGGAGTGTGCAGTGCGCTGCTTCAGGAATGTTTCACTCTAATTGGCACGGTCTTATTACACAGGTCAGAACACTAAGCCCAATTTCAATAGTGAGTGATTAGTACGATAATGTCTAACCTTTCCTTCGCTTTAACGCCGTTGTAAGTTGCTGTACGTCACTACTATCGCTTAAGGCCGTCACGTGGTGCGATGGCGACCTTCATTGTAATTGGTTATATTAAGTGACTTTTTTTGTCATTGGTTACCTATATTTTAAAACATAAATGCATGACGTGTGATAGAAAAAGAGACATAATGCTATTTTGTTTTTGTTGGACAGCACACCAAGCGATTATCATGCCTCTGGCGGCTGTAAACCATTAAACCGACGTACCCCAATACTAGTTGCAAGACCTGTATATAAGATCGTGAGAAAAACACATAACGAAAGAACACAGACTATAATATAATTATCGGTTCGAAAAATAATGTAAACAATTATTATAGTACCTATGTGTATGTAATACGTCAGTAACGTCAATAATCAATAAAAATATGCAAAGTAGCGGTATGCAGTTCAGTATTAATTGGAAAATGCTCGAACAATGATTAACTTTTGTCGGCGACTTTATCTGCGAAAATTTTGTTAACTGTGTAGAACCTAATAGTTCTGTTGTAGATAGTAATTATATTAGTCTCTATTCTATTATAATGATTAAAATTTAGCCAATTTAATTTGAAAGGTTTAATTTAGTGATCAAAATGTAGTAAATAGCCAAATAAAATTTATAAAAAATTGGTAATTGCTTAATTCGAGCCAACTTTTTTAAACTACATTCTATATTTTCACGTCTTTTTGATGCAGATTTTGTGGGTTCAACTCAACCCAACTCGTAATCACTCCACTTTTTTTTATCCAAGTCATGACAAACTTTTTTTTTCTATATGTGCACCTGAAACTTTTTATTTTAAATGTCTTTGTTTGTTGTTATTGGGAATGTTGCTAACACAAACTCTTAACCCAAGCTTAGAAGTATAGGATAGTATAGGACTCCTAACAATTCAAAAATTTGAGATACTCTATAGAATACGACATAGATTATAGACTTAAATACTGGTATAGATACGCCACTCAGAAATTAAAATTGATGTATCACGACCTCCCCCACCAACAGATGGCGTGCACATACAATTTTATTTCTATAATAATACTACAGAGGGCGCTGTTTATTTCTTTTTTTTTACCAGAATGATTATTATTTAAATAATATACTGTATGTACTTTTCACTTTTTCCACTTATTTATTAATAACTTATTTATTAATTCCGAAAAGTCCAAGAAAAAGTTCAACAGATTTAAATAAAGCTAAGGGGCTGATTGTAAATAGATGGAAGGTTAAAAAAATCTGTGCTCGTAAAAAAGTATCTAATAAAAATAGCGTCGCAAGTGACGTGGACACATGGACACGAGATTTGATAAATAAATTACTAACAGAAAACGAAAAACATGCGTGCTTGTGGGATCCATACAGTGAAATTTATAAAAACAAAATCCTTAGAGATAAAGCATATGTAGACATCACAGATTAAGTATTAGTTACTACGTAAGTAGACATTGAAAATGATGAATGTAACTTAATTTTCCACTCCTGTTAAAAAGCACGGAATTTATAGCAAATGTAAGCCAGCCTTATCATCGCAAATCGCGGATCGTAATCGCAGTCGGTTCGAAGTTCCATTGAGTGTCGTGCGGGGTTTGAACTAAAATTTTACACTCTTGTTTCGCATTCGTTATTATTATTTGTACTTTTGAAGGTGTGAAGGACGTTTTGAATAACGATAGCGCCTGGGGCCGTGAAAATAACGATAGCGCCTGGGACCGTGAAAATAACGATAGCGCCTGGTGCCGTGAAAATAACGATAGCACCTGGGGCCGTGAAAATAACGATGCGCTATTTATAACGATGCGCTATTTATAACGATAGCGCTATTTATAACGATAGCGCTATTTATAACGAAGCGCTATTTATAACGATGCGCTATTTATAACGGTGCGCTATTTATAACGGTGCGCTATTTATAACGGTGCGCTATTTATAACGGTGCGCTATTTATAACGATGCGCTATTTATAACGATGCGCTATTTATAACGATGCGCTATTTATAACGATGCGCTATTTATAACGATGCGCTATTTATAACGGTGCGCTATTTATAATGATGCGCTATTTATAACGATGCGCTATTCATAACGATGCGCTATTTATAACGATGCGCTATTTATAACGATGCGCTATTTATAACGGTGTGCTATTTATAACGATGCGCTATTTATAACAGTGCGCTATTTATAACGGTGCGCTATTTATAAAGGTGCGCTATTTATAACGATGCGCTATTTATAATGATGCGCTATTTATAACGATGCGCTATTTATAACGGTGCGCTATTTATAATGATGCGCTATTTATAACGATGCGCTATTTATAACGATGCGCTATTTATAAAGGTGCGCTATTTATAAAGGTGCGCTATTTATAACGATGCGCTATTTATAACGATGCGCTATTTATAACGATGCGCTATTTATAACGGTGCGCTATTTATAATGATGCGCTATTTATAACGATGCGCTATTTATAACGATACGCTATTTATAACGATACGCTATTTATAACGATAGCGCTATTTATAATTTATTTATAACTTATTCCTGGAGTACCCAGGGTGGATCGCCCGCGAGAAGCGTGGCCGCCGTCCACGACACCGTACGGTATACCCGTATCGCTCTCACCGCTATGACCCTCTGGGGTCTCCTCAGGAGGGCCTTGTTACAGCGAGTAGTGAGAACGTCGGTGATCACGAGGGCAGCGTACAGTGCCATGCTGCGTACTATGCTGACGTAGAGATCACGGTGAGTCCAATCCGCCTACGCTGGGCAGGAGTCTGCCCAGCGCGGCGGCGGCTTTCTCGAGCCTCGAGAATTACTCGATAACAATTATAGATAATTTATTCAAGCCTCAAACCAATTCTATAATCACTTGAATCTAGATTCTCACTTATTATTAGCTTATGTTTCAAACCATTTTTATATAGCCGATCAATAACTGTTTCCAATGCTTTTATATGTGCAACTCTATTTTTACCCTCCATTTTGACGTCATCTAGGAAAATTTCTACGTTAGGTATGTTGCCTTAAAGTGAACACATAATTCTTTGGAAAATGCCTGGACTCGATGCTAAGCCATAACTAATCTATTGTATTTGAATAACCCCCTATGTGTGCTTATAACTGTATACTCCTTCGATTCATAGACCTCTATTTGATTATACACCTTTGATAGGTCAATTTTTTGAAAAATAAGCCGACCCGCTTAATCTAACTAAGACATCTTCAATTCTGGGTAAAGGAAAGCGATTGATCAGTAAATTAGGGCTAACCGATGCCTCATAATCAGCGCAAATTCTCAAGGAACATCAGCCTTGCTCACCGGCACCAGGGATAGACGTTATAAATAGCGCATCGTTATAAATAGCGCATCCTTATAAATAGCGCATCGTTATAAATAGCGCTATCGTTATAAATAGCGCATCGTTATAAATAGCGCATCGTTATAAATAGCGCATCGTTATAAATAGCGCATCATTATAAATAGCGCACCGTTATAAATAGCGCATCGTTATAAATAGCGCATCGTTATAAATAGCGCACCGTTATAAATAGCGCACCGTTATAAATAGCGCACCGTTATAAATAGCGCACCGTTATAAATAGCGCATCGTTATAAATAGCGCATCGTTATAAATAGCGCATCGTTATAAATAGCGCTATCGTTATAAATAGCGCATCGTTATAAATAGCGCATCGTTGTAAATAGCGCATTTTCACGGCCCCAGGTGCTATCGTTTTTTTCACGGCCCCAGACGCTATCATTATTTTCACGGCCCCAGGCACTATCGTTATTCAAAACGTCCTTCACATCTTCAAAAGTACAAATAATAATAACAAATGCGAAACAAGAGTGTAAAATTTTAGTTCAAACCCCGCACGACACTCAATGGAACTTCGAACCGACTGCGATTACGATCCGCGATTTGCGATGATAAGGCTGGCTTTCATTTGCTATAAATTCCGTGCTTTTTAACTTAGTAACTAATACTTAATCTGTGATGTCTACATATGCATTATCTCTAAGGATTTTGTTTTTATAAATTTCACTGTATGGATCCCACAAGCACGCATGTTTTTCGTTTTCTGTTAGTAATTTATTTATCAAATCCCGTGTCCATGTGTCCACGTCACTTGCGACGCTATTTTTATTAGATACTTTTTTACGAGCACAGATTTTTTTAACCTTCCATCTATTTACAATCAGCCCCTTAGCTTTATTTAAATCTGTTGCACTTTTTCTTGGACTTTTCGGAATCAGCAAATCCTACGATGTGTTATCTCTCATTAATTTAACTTCAAAAGGAAGCTAGTCTTGATCTCTTAAGTCGAAATATACTATTATCAGTATCCATTAGAGTTCTAGCCAGTTGGTTTTCGTGCCGGTCTAATTTATATTTGTACGCTTTACAGAAAATATCAATCTCCTCCTTGATTGTGGGTATTTCCAAGTATCTGTGTATTTCTTTATTTTGTGTAAACCAGGGAGCGTTACTTAAAGTTTTTAAGGCTTTATTTTGAAACCATTGAAGAATCTCAATATTAGAGTTGCTGGCCGATCCCCATAGTTCAATTCCATACATCCATACTGGTTTTATAATACATTTATAGATCAACAGTTTGTTTTCTAAACTGAGTGAGCACTGTCTTCCAATTAGCCAGTACAGGTTTTGTAGCGTAAAGTTTGCCTGATCTCTTTTGGCCTTTATGTGGTCCTTCCAGGTAAGCCTCTTGTCAAGGTGCATCCCTGGGTATTTGACTGTAGTATTCTGAGGTAGGACAGTTCGATCAAGTATCACTGGTTGACAGTCACCTTTTTTTAATTTAAAAGTAACGTGGGTAGATTTTGCAGCACTTGCTTTAATTCTCCATTTCCTCAACCATGATCCAACCTTTTCTAGGTGCCTTTGGAGGTTTTCCGATGCTATGCAGGGATCCCTATGGCAAGATAGTACTGCCGTGTCATCTGCGTAGGTAGCAATTAAGACGTTATTGGAAGTGGGTAAGTCGGCAGTAAAAACTGTATACATTACGGGACCGAGTACAGATCCCTGGGGAAACCCAGCTTTACTATCACAAATAGGTGACATTGAACCTTTTTACTTAGAACATGCGGTCCTGTAAGTAGGATCTTAAGAGCATATAAACAGTGTTGGGAAAGCAAAGTTTTGCTTTGCATTCGATACCCTTATGCCACACACGGTCAAAAGCTTGTTGCACGTCGAGGAATACAGCAAAACAGTATTCATTTCGTTCCAATGCTTGGCGGACCGTAGAAGCCACTCGGTGTATCTGTTCTATGGTCCCGTGATGCGCGCGAAATTCAAACTGGTGTTCTGGTATAATATTTTGCTCCTCGAGTATCGGGTGGAGCCTTAACTAACGTAGCTTTACATAAGAGTGAATTAAGTATAAATGGCATAGGTGGTAGTTTAAAATCCGAAGACTATTGACATTAAAGTAGGAAGGATTTAATTTTAATCATAAGTTCTACGTATTTAGGAATCTACCATGTAAAGCTATAGGTCCATGTAAAGGGATAGGGTATATTAGGTCAAAAAAAATTTAAAATAAATAAAGGTGTCATAGATTATAATACAGATGTACTATCTTTAAGAGTAGGTCAAAATGAGGTATCTTTACTAATGCATTACTATCATCATAATTTAACAATCGAACCGCGATGTGAAGTAATAAAATATTTACCTACACACGTTAATTATGATTGTGTCATATACCCAAAAGATTGTGTCATATTCCTATGGGATTAAAAATAAGCCCTTCAGCTTTTAGTAGTTTAATGACTATAGCAATGTCAGGCCTAAACTATGAAAAATGTATAGTTTATATGGACGATTTAATAATATTCGGCAGAAACCTAATCGAACATAATAAAAAACCTAATGACTATTTATGTATTTTCCAGACTACGAAAAGTAAATTTAAAATAATGCATAAGGCATGTTACCGGATCCTGAAAAGATTTGCGTAATTGAACGTTACGCGACACCGGGATGTGCGAATGACGTCAAGCGCTTTATTGCATCCATTCGAATTTAACATGTCGGAAAAATGTTAAATTCGAATGGACACCGGAATGTAACAACTTATTTGAGCGCCTTATAAAATTACTTTCTAATCCCAGGTGGATTATCCAGATTTTTTCATCAAAAAAAAGAATTTATTTTACAAACTGATAGTTCAGGTTTTGCTTTAGGGAGGGTACTATGCAATGGTAACTGCATTCACGAGTCGGAGTTTGAATAAAGCTGAATTGAATTATGCGACAATTGAAAAGGAGCTATTAGCCATTGTATGGTCGATTAAATATTTTATACCTTATTTGTGTGTCAAAAGTTTTGTTATTCGAACCGATCACAAACCGTTGTTATACTTATTTAATATGACTAATCCATCTAGTCGTTTGACAAAGTTTAGACTTTTATTAGAGGAGTATGACTTTAAAGTAGAGTATGTTAGTACTTTAAGGTAGAGATAATGTGGTGGCAGACGCCTTATCTAGGATAATTATAACATCAGATGAGTTAAAAGAAATGAATAGTAAGATAGTGTGTGTGTGTTAACTCGAGCACAAGCGAGAAATAATGAGATCAAGATTAGTAATTCTTCTACTTCCAGTGATTATAGGACTGATCAACCTAAAATTGCGGAAGTACTTAAGAAATGCGATTCAGATGTAGAGTTTATTATTTTACCTGACCAGAAACTGCGTAGTATATTAAAAAATCGAGATGAAAGCATGCTTATTTCAACTAAAAGAAATTTAAAAACTTTAAAACCAAAACAACTACAGAAGTAGCTAAAATGTTTGTTGAAACTTTTATTTTACGGTACGGAATTCCAAGAGAAGTAGCTAGTGATAGAGGTACAGAGTTTGTTTTTAGGGTAATTTCAGAGATATGTAACCTTTTGAATATAAAACAAACTCTCCAAACTACTTGGCAACATTGGGGGTCGTGTGGATGCAAGTTCGACCAATCAGCGGTTTTCGCAATGACTGTTGTCATACCCGTTAAAAATTTAAAATTTTGAATCTGCTCCTCCAATCGTTAATATAGTATATGTAATTTCAAATCGTTTTTAAAACGCTAATATAGTCTTAAAAGCGCACAAGTTTATTTTTTCAAACCCAGTATCTAACATAAATGGCATCAGCCTATGATCATCAAAGTATCGGAGCTTTAGAGAATACACATAAAGTGTTGGGTTCTTATTTACAAACAAATAATCACCCGTCATGTTGGAGTTCATGGTTACCATATTGGAGTTTTTCATATAATACTACTGTTCATTGCGAAACAAAATATACTCCATTCGAGTTAGTTTTTGGACATTTATGTAGAATACCAAGCAATTTATGTCAAAAAGTGGAACCTTTGTATAATTTCGATAATTATGTATCTGAATTTAAGTATCGATTGCAAAAAGCTCAAATTGATGCAAAAATTATTTAATTAAAAGTAAAGAGACTAGAAAAAATAAGTACAATAAGTCAATTAATCCAATTGTGTACAAGCCAGGTGATTTCTTGCTATTGAAAAATGAAACCGGCAGTAAATTAGATACTTTGTACTTAGGACCGTATGTTTTAATTGAAGATTTGGGTCCTAATGTAAAAATAAACATGAATGGAACAACTGTAATTGTTCATAAAAATAGAACAAAATTGTATGAGAAATAGCTTTTAATTTTAATTTGTATTCTTTTAAGATAAACATAATATAGTATAATTAAGTAACTAAGTGCATATGTTAAAAAAAAGTATTTAATAAAAAAAATTTACACTTACGAGCTAAACAGGCGTGTTTTAATTACCTACCATGACTACTTAGTAGTACTGTACTAACACTACACAATACAGTAGCTAGTATATATATACTTATAATTATAATTTTTTTTACGGTAATCGAGTTTAATCTAAAATAATACATTATTTACGAAGTTTCTATTACTGAACTGAACATTTTTTTTTTATTCCACGCAGACGAAGTCGCAGACTCAGCTAGTTATGATATATAATATAATAATAAACTTTCTGTAAAACTTATCCGAGGGGCTGTTAAGCCATTGATCATGTCTCCCGCACCAATCATGGTTCAAGTCTCCCTAACTTCGCCTTCCTCACTTTAGCACGTGATTACAGAAAAATGTGAAGTCATACTTAATATTGAATCACGCTGCGATCCTAAAACTATATTAATTTATTAACCCAAATGATTAGAAACTTATTGCTTATCTTTATATTTGTCGGAAAAATGTTAAAATATTAAAAATCTTTTTTACTTGCTAGACATTCAGCAAACTAAATAGCGCAAATATTTAAATGATATAATCAGACTGGAGCATCTCTCCTACCTGGACAAGTGTCCCGGCCACCCCCTACTTAATGTCTATACTTAATAGTTTTATTTGAATTTTTGTTGATCGTGTATAAAACCTCAAGCCTTAGCTACTGTATCTAGTTATCTACTAATTAATGAACGCCACTAAAGGGCCATCGCCATCCAAAAAGCCATCCTTGGAGCCTCTCGGTAAAGAGTACCACAGATTAAGTATTAGTTACTAAACAAAAAAACGAGGAGTAATTCAAAATTCAAATATGGCCGACTAACGAACGATGGGCCTCAATAATATTGCCACGGCGAAAAATATTGGACATAAATTAAAATATATTTATATTTTATAATATAACTTTTTATACCTATGAATCATACAAAACATGTTTGAATGATTATTTAAATTAATTATATTTGCAAAAATTCTCGACTCTACTGCTGCTACTGCCATCTATTTTCGACACATTAATATATCACCCCGAACTCACCCTCCTCATCCAAGAGATGGCGTTAGTTTGTATGACTTTTTTTGAATTACGATAATGTGGGCGAGTTTCACACCCCTGGGATTCGATGTCACTCGCTTATTTTTTTAATAAGATTGTTCGCGGCCAGGCACTAGAAAACATCCTTTTTAGGTTACAAGTGACATGTTTACATATTCATTGATATGTCTCATACTTTCATTCTTAAATGCTAAATATAATTTTTTCACCCAATAATTTCGTTTTCCTAGGCTTTGCTTTTTTAACTCAAATACGGATAATACTGCAGAAGTCACTACTAAAAGTAAAGTTACCATTACTATCTTACATTCATATCATACTCATAGTGTAAGTCATTGAACATCTTCATCACTTCAGCCTATCGCAGTCCACTGCTGGACATAGGCCTCAAGAAGTTCGCGCCAAAAATGGCGTGAACTCATGTGTGTTGCCCATAGTCACGACGCTGGGCAGGCGGGTTGGTGACTGCAGGGTTGGGTTTGTCGCACCGAAGACGCTGTTGCCGGTTTTCATTGCCAGTGTTCATTTTCAGTGTATTTCAAAGCCAGCAGTTGGGTGGTTATCCCGCCATTGGTCGTCTTTACCCGAGACGTAGGAGTAGGTCTCGGCAAGGACCTCTGCCACGAACTCCCACGGGGGTCGCCGGCTAGAGCAGTAGATGCAGCCCACGATACCGTACGGTACCCCCAGATCACCCTCACCGCGATGATCCACAGCGCAGACCGCAGCGCGGCCTTATTCCTCACAATGAGGCGATCCGCCCAAACCGGGGCACCGTACGTCGCCATTCTCCAGTAAACTCCGGTATATAGCTGCCTGCAGGCGGCGCTGGGTCTTCCGAGGTTCGGGAGGAGTCTACTCAGTGCACTCGCTACCTTCACGACCTTCGGTCCCACCATAGCGAAGTGTGGGCCGAAGGTCCACCCTCCGTCAAGAATGACTTCAACAGATTCAATTTCGATTTAAAAACGCCTGAATACTATAAAGAGCAGTCAGGTATTTTTGAACCATTGAAATTTCGACAAAAATTTTTAATTTAGTTTTTTGGACTGCCTTTTTTTATATATCTAGTACCTGGGTGACCGAGCTTAGCTCGGTATTTTTAGTAAATCGTGTTTTTTGGAAATCATATTTAAATACGAATTACATATTTATAAAATATGAATATTTTTTTACCGACAATAATAAAAAATATAAATAAATATAAAAAATCAAAAATTAAAAAATAATTGAAAAATAGTAATGTTAAAATATGAATAATATTTTCCGATTTTAGCAACATAATAATAAAAAAATGAACTGGTTATTTAAATAAAAAATCATGAGTGCAATTAGAAAAAAAAGGAAAAAAATGATCGGTCAAGACATGGGGATTCGAACCGTGGTCTTTTCGGTCGTTTCCGACCGACCAATTTCCTACATAAGCTATTAATAACTCTATTGACAAATGTGAAATTTACCTTCGTATTCTAACGATATTGTAGCCATTTTTTCATTGCTTAAAAACAGGCATAAAACGAAATTTTCTAAAAATGAATCCTAGCTAGATTTATTTATTTTCCCCGAAATCCCCTGCATACTAAATTTCATGAAAATCGTTGAAGCCGTTTCCGAGATTCAGATAATATACATATATAAAGGCAGTTGGCCTATATCATCATTATTAATTGCATCCATATTCAACAATAACTATTAAAATGTGGGTAGACGTGAGTTGACTGACGAAGAGAATAAAACGACGCTTCGCAAATCGTACACAATATAATCACTCATTATAATTCGTTTTACAATTGTTCATTAGCACTACAAAGTTCTTACTGGTTCTTCAATAACAGGTAACAATCACACAGAGACACTCCACCGAACACGTAATGTATCGATACGATGTGAATCGAAAGACCGTTGACAAGCCTAATGTCTAATGTCCGTCCCGACTCACTCGCTCAAGCTCCCTAGCGCCCGGGGTTGTGTCAGAGTGCCAAAACGTCACTCTAAAAATGTCTATGCGCCGTCATATATATACAAATAGATAGATATATTATAAGTAATATACATTATAGCGAAATACAGTAAAATACATTATAGCGAAAATTTGTGGGTCGTTGCTTATTAAAGACGAAAATAAAACATATACGAATCATAATAATTTAATTTTATTTAATAAATATTTAAGGAATATACATTAGATGTAAATTACATTGATTTTACTATTCAAATATATGTTATGCTTTTAAATGTCGACATTTCTTGTGTATTTGCAATTTCCGTAACAGGGTCGTACACATCACTATCTAATTGTATAGGTTCAGATGTGGTATCACTTGTAGAATCTTCAGATAAAATAGGCTGAGTTCCACCTGGTTTCGATAGACTCACACCACTCGTGCCCATATCCATACAGTCGAAATGTAGAATCTGAAAGTAAAAGTAAAGTTACATCTACGTACTCGTAAATGTTCGAATATTAAAAGCAGTTGATAACATCATTTGAAGTCCCAATTCTCAATACACTAGAATTCACATATAGATAATGCATGTGTTTTGATTGAGATCTACGAGATTGATTCTAGGGCTTCTAAAATTTCTCTATATTTAATACTTACTAATAATAAATAACTTTATGCTACACAGTAACATACCACAATTATATATAAGAAAAGCGTAAAATTAATTACAGAGCGTACAACGGGCGGTCTTATCACAAAATAGTGATCTCTTCTAGACTGCTCACTAGAAAGAAGCTTGCAATGTAACGGGCCTCAGCATTAATAATATACAATTATAGACAATTCATATATACACATAAATATATACCAGACGCAATACACTGATACAAATCAGTATAAATAAATAATAATAGTAAAAGTAAACAAATAATGCATAAATGCTTAATTGGATACAAATTTAATATTATTGGTTCTAAGAGAGTAATGGCGGCATTTAAGTCAAAGTTATGTATGTACAGACTTACTACCTAACTATACTATAATACTTACTACGACAGGAGCTTTATCAACCCGTGTGTCCATATCCATACAGACGTGTAGCTTTTGTTCAACAAAGGATATGTCGAAGAGACGCACGCACATATCGACCAGGCCCGGTGGTAAATATGGAACCGGGATCGGTACACAGAATGGTGGCGGATTACGTGCTAAAATTAAAATAAAGCATATAAACCATATGACTATAAAAACGATAATGAATTTTTGAAAGCGATAAGTATACACATGTGACAAAAAATATCTTTTATAAATTTTATTAACAGTCTAGAAAGATAGTGATTTTCTCGCATCCGTCGCGGAAGTTGAATTGGTATTTCTGAAAAATGCTGTTACGTATCTTTGTAAAATTATGGTGGTATAACTGCTGCCGGCGCGGGTGCTTTGTAGCGAAACCTATCATAATTTCTTTTTTAATTTTTCTATCTCTACAGAAGAAGATACATTACCGCATTGGTCTACAGCAGTGTTAGTTTAGAATGAAACGGCCACAGTTACTCATGAAGACTGTGTGTGAGAGAAGCGCTTAAATACTATGGCAGGAAAAAATCTATTTTGAAGATAATTAAGAATATTAAGAAGAATTCAATTACCACTTACTTGAAAACGTATCCCTAAAAACACTTGCATTGTTCATTTGCACTTCCAAATCAACTATGGAATCTTCGGGTTCATACGTTAAAACTGCACAGGCTAAAATAAATGACAATGAAATAAAATAATTTATTCAATCTGTAAATTTATTGATTTAAAATATTGATCAGATTCCAATAATTATAATGACATAGTAAGTAGGTATCGTGAGTAAATAAAATATTGCTAACAATGAAAATGACTGCGGACGGAGGCCTCGTCGGCGGCCCCCTCTCTCATCCGCTCGTCGTTCTCCTTCTGGAACATTACTGTCTCGCAGAAGGAGACCATCGCCTTCCAGGACTCGTCGTCGCCGAGCATCGCGGTGATAACGCTCGGCAGTGACAAATCCCCTCCGAGGACTGTCGTCAGATCGCGACGTAGCGCCGCCCATCTCGGGCACACCTTGAGCGTGTGCTGGGCCGAGTCCAACGCCGCGCCACAATCGTAACATCCAGTCGTCGGCTCCCTTTGGGTCGTCTGACACAAGAATTCACCAAAGCAGCCGTGCCCGGTGAGAACTTGCGTCAGACGGAAGGTGAGGGGTTTGCGCTTACGGCGCATCCACCGCTCAAGGACCGGGCGCAAGACAGCCGTTACGCTTGTGCCATACGGCTGCTCCGCCAGGTCCTCCCCCCACCTCCGCATTAGTGGTTTCTGCCCCATCCGGCGCACCCGTAGGATCCCGTCCAACGTGGGGTTCTCACCGAGAGCCCTCCTATCCGAGACGTATGTGTAGGTCTCGGCAAGAACCTCCGCCACGAGTTCCCACGGGAGGTCACCGGCTAGAGCAGTAGCTGCAGCCCACGATACCGTACGGTACCCCTGGATTTCCCTCACCGCAATGATCCTCTGCGCAGACCGCAGCGCGGCCTTATTCCTCGAAGTGAGGCGATCCGCCCAAACCGAGGCACCGTACGTCGCCATACTCCGGCAGACTCCGGAATATAGCTGCCTGCAGGCGGCGCTGGGTCTTCCGAGGTTCGGGAGGAGTCTGCCCAGTGCACTCGCCACCTTCACGACCTTCGCTCCCACCACAACGAAGTGTGGGCCGAAGGTCCACCCTCCGTCAAGGATGAGCCCCAGATATTTGATTTGGGAGCTCATCCTGACCCTCCCCTCTCCGATCTGCAGGGTAGTCCGCGGTGGGAGTCCCTTGCGTCCGGTCCCGCATTTGTATAGATTACAATAATTCCATAATATCGTTATTTCTCTATGATAGAACAGTGCTTAATGTTTTAATGTTTATTCAAAGAATAACATTAATTATTTTAAGTAAATTATGTTTTTTTTAATACAATTATGATACATCCACGGGCTTTTAAAACCCATGTCCTTTTTTATTCCTAAAACATTCTATTTTTTTTTATCAAGGTAGGCGTTAGTAGTAAATTATGTTTTATAAGTTCACTATACATATATTATAGAAATACAAAACAATATATACTTACTCTTTTTATCAAAATTGAAGGGTTGTATTCGAATACCGGTACAGCAGTTGCATTGCAAACCACTACATTCACACGGACCGCCTCTAAAAGGAAGTCTCAACAACCAGCCCGGCTTATACCAGGGTCTGGGCATCATCCGTTTTATTGTCTATGAAAATAATTAAACGTGTGCATATATTAGTATTTTTAATATAACAATATTTATTGTAATAATATTTAAAAAAAGTTCTTGTTTATAATATAAAAATACGTACGAAAAAGGCTCTCAAGGTAAGATCTAAAGATGATAGATTTCTTCTTGGTGAGTTTAAAAAAACTTTTAACAGAATATTAATTTGAATAATTAATTTTTCGAGTTCTAAACTTGTATTTTTGGAATTGAATGTTAAAGTTTGGATAGGTTTTATATAAGAAACAAAAAATTAATTCTTACATATGAAGATGAGAGAGAGTGTGAATATACGAGTAAGTTGCGATAACTTTTGTGCTTTTTCGTTTAATACTATAACGTAAGTTCTCATAAGAACCATAGGCTGGTTGGATTTTCTTAAAAAGGCCTTTTAAAATATATTACGCTATATTTATAATATTTTGAAACGTTAAACATTTTATTGTAGGTATTTTTACATCAGATGCAAAGTATTACTTTATTAGTAGATGTGCAAAATAGAGATTGCCCAACTGAACTTTTGCTATAAATAATATATAATTCGTTTTACCTTGTTTGTGTGTATATCGTAATAAACTGAAAAGTCCGTAACATCCATAGAATTATCTTCTTTAATAGTATCCAAATATAGCAGTCTATTTTGCGATATCTCTGAAAAATAATTAGCTTATATGTACATATAATACTTCACTAATATATTTAATACTAATAATTAAAAAATAAAAAATAAAATTAAAAACTAAAATTTTAAATTATAAATTTATAAATTATAGATATACTCGTAATTAAAGTTGTCTTTTCCGAAAAAATCCTAGAAAATAGTATATCATAATAAAATTAATTTTACTGTTTTATTTAATCTACATTAATCATAATATAACGATAAAAATAATATAATGGTCAATAAAAACTTATACATTCTTGTACTTACCGGAGTACACTGAATTTACATAACAAACACTAAAGAACAAAATCGTCATAACTCTCATTTTCATTTTACTTTGTGAGGCTTTGTTGTCGTCTATTCTTGTCGTCTCAAGGGACACAATTCAAATGACTGTACATCAGTAAGTTACGTCAATGCAAACAGATTAAAGTTGGTCTGTCATTATTTGTATGCAAGAAATGCTCCGAATGGCCGCAACTGGCTGGCGGGACTTTCTAGAGAGAAACTCCTGCGCATACGTACACTGGACGTACCACCACCGTACGTCATTAAATATCCATCTATTCGCAGCTAGACAAATCATTTTCTCTTTCATTGAGAAAATTACATTGAAACATGTCACCAAGAGACTAATGATATTAGTATTATAATAATAGAAGCATTTTTTTAAATAATTAATTTATTTACAAAGCACATCTAATACAATCATACACGAACCAATAAATAATCGCATTCAAAAGCACCTAGAATAAAACACTTTATTATTTATCAAAAATATCCAACAGGGATTTCACAACATTTTCGTCATAATCTTCGATGTCATCTTCTCCGGCGTCAATGACAGCATCGACACCACCTTGAGGGTTTGGAACGACTATTCCACCGTTTTCTTCAGGGCCAATCATGACAATGCCGTTTGCACCCATCCTACAAAATAGAATATCAGTAGAACATTCTGCAATAGGTAACAATTATCTGACCCACTGAACTTTCGTACCACCCTATTTTTTAAGTAAAACTTCTTTGAGTAAGCTGGTAAATGCATGACGAGAGCGTTACGAAAAGTGTGATCGGGTGAGGCGAACGGAATTTGACAGGGAGATATAAGTTAGTAAAGATAGAAAGAAAGAGAGTTAAGTTTAATAATTTTTAGTTCAGTCGCGTGGTCTAAAGCAAACCCGTTTTTTTTTTTTTGTGATCTGAATTCAAGTTCATTCAGAAAAACAAAGATGACGAAAAAAGAATTATCGAATTTGATGCAGTCGTTCGAAAGTTATCCGCGTATATATTTCTGCGATTCATTTTTTTATCATCATTACAGCCTATACAGTCCACTGCTGGACATAGGCCTCCACAAGTTTACGCCAAAAATAACGTGAACTCATGTGTTTTGCCCATAGTCGCCACGCTGGGCAGGCGGGTTGGTGACCGCAGTACTGGCTTTTTCGCACCGAAGACGCTGCTGCCCGTCTTCGGCCTGTGTATTTCAAAGCCAGCAGTTGGATGGTTATCCCGCCATCGGTCGGCTTCTTAAGTTCCACGGTGGTTGTGGAACCTTGTTATCCCTTAGTCGCCTCTTACGACACCCACGGGAAGAGAGAGGATGGCTAAATTCTTTAGTGCCGTAGCCACACAGCACATTTTATACATATCGATAAAAAAAAAATTAATAAAGAAAAACTGTCGAAGCTTTATCAAGCATAATTACAGTATTCATATTTGTAATCTACGTTATCCAAATAAAAAAAGGAACACAAATAAATAAAACATACCTCAAGCAGTCGAAAACAAAGTTGAATAATTGAAAGGATCGCCATTTTCCACTCATTGCTAAACAAAAGTGAAAGTTTCTACCAGGAAAAAATACGTTATAAAATTTTGCGCACACTTTTAAACTCGAGATTCTTGGAGGAGATATACATATTGGTCTCGGATTTTTACCTATAAATTAATAAATGTAGTAAAATGTATATGTATAGTAAATATTATACATTAAGCAAATTAAACTACGATAAAAAATATTTTGTTAGTACCTGATACAGAGTTTTCATAAAGAATCCTGTCATTCATAGACATTGCAACATCAAATGCGAAGTCGCCTGGATGATATGTGATTTTCATACAAGCCTTCTGATTTATTAAATCCAACAGATAGCCAGTGCAACATTTGCAAACGCCAAGGGAGCAAGAACAACGTCTTGAAGATGTAGAATTCTGTGCGCTTGTTTCTGGATTTTGCCTTCCGTAGTACGACAATGTTGAAAGTTGACGTAAACTTAATCCATCGAGTAACATTAAGGGACTATCAGGTACTTCGATATTATTTATGTTAGTTGTACTGTTGTCAATATTGGCTTCCGATGAAGCTAAAAATACAATAATGGATCTTATTTCAAAATATTAAAATGAATTTAATTATAGTTTTTTTTCTTTCTAGATACTTACGTTTTCCTCGAACTGCGGTACCAAGCAAGATTATGAAAAAAAGCGCGAAATTTTGTATAAAGAAGAAATTCATGTTAAAGCTTACTTCGATACGAAGCTACACGAATGGCGGTTGTATGAATAATAAACTTGTCCCAATTCGATAGAACACTTATGAACCGGTTTAATGATGATAGCGAAATTTCACCAGAGGCATATTAAGACTTTCTCAGAGAGCTAATATTTATTTATAATTATATTTTTCCTTAAAGTAAAAGTTTTATGTATATTTTAATTTTTATTGGAATAATCATGTCTTCACTTCATTTTAGACATGTGTGATGTTCAGATAATTTACTTTTACTGCGGTTTAAATACCTTTACAGGGTAATAAAATCTAATCAAGATAACATGGAAGCGTTTTTATAACATAGGGAAACCACAGAAAGAAAAAGAAAAATTAAATAAATTTTGTGAACTTATTTATTTTTTCTCAAGCTACGCACTTAAAATTATATTATAAAATAATTGAAATAAATAAATTATAAACAAGTTTTTAATGAACTTAAATTAAAAATTAGTTTTCTCTTCCGCCAAAAAAGTCACCTACTGCGTTGCCGATGGCGTCTAATGGACCATTTCCTCCACCGAATATTCCTCCACTATTTCCACCTATAAGTGATCCAGCTGCATCGAGTATTGTACCATCATTGGTATTACCGCTACCAAAAAGACTTACTGGTTTAGGACCTGATGATACTGGCTTAGGTTTTAACCCAGTTTGTAATCCAGATGAACCCAGACTAAAAAATAGATAAAATTTTAACAAAATATAATCTGAGGAAAACAGTTAATACATATATAAGTGATCATGATGTTATATTAAATTTGATTTATTCTTGTGTAAGAAAATTATTACAGAATATTATAAAAATATGTGTTGATAGTTAATGAAACTTGCTGACATACATAATTAAAATATTGAATGTACCCAATTTAAATGTGTTAACCTTCTAGGTTAAAAAAAATCTCACCCAAAACATCTAAATGAAGCCGAGTAGATGGGAAACCGCGCAATATCTGCATTAATGTCCAAACAAGCAAATGCGTTTCCATTACGGATGCGAATGTTGCTTATTTCGGCACAAACGCGAACAAATGGTGCTCTTCTGGGATTGAAGCATATAGGTGGTGGGTCGCTTGCTAAAAATAATTAAGATTCTATATAAACTACTCAGGCTATAATGCATGAGTATGTTAACAACATCAAAATATTGTGTAGTACCGGAAACTCTTCGCCGCACAACAGTGTTATTGTTAACAGTTAATCTTACATCAAATACAAAATCTTCAGGTACAAAAGTTAAATTGCCACATGCCTTCATTCGAAATCTCTCAAGTATAGTTCCTGTACAACAACCACACTGACCCCTAGCGCAAGTGCATGGAAATCTTGTGACCTGACCATCAACTTGCTGAGATGGAACTTCTGTAATTTCATCTTGCAGTACTGGTTGTTGCGTCACGTTCGCAATGTCTGATGATACTGAGACCTGTGCAGGTACTTCCGATATTGGTTCGTCACTTACTAAAGTCGAATCTACCAGGACACTTACTTCAGTTGCTTCATTTTCTACCTCTTCAACTTCATTGTCTATTTCTTCATTTTCTTCTTCTTCTTCTGCCACGTGAATTGGTATAGTTACAGTTGCAGAAGACTTCAGTACAGGTGTTGGACTTAACGCTTCATACCAAAGTTTTTTTGATATTTTAAAATTTATAACATCATATGATCGATCTTGCTTAGACATAAATTCTCCTGCGAAATCATTTAGATAAGTTCATGTTTAATTTGAAAATTTGATGAGTATGATTAATGAGATAAATACTTACCATGTCTTGCCAAGTTAAATGGTATAATGCATATCAATACTACTAACTTAAAAGAAAAGAACATATTCAATATATTTTCCATTGGCACAACAACAGTTACGCTAGGCTATCTAAATGAAATTGTTAGTGAGGCATGGCGCTCCCATCTATTTAACTGCTGTCCAGTAACAAAGGTTCGAGACTGAAAATAGCTGTACGGTCATTGAACATAGTAAACAAGTTTTAAATTTTAATGTGCCGTCTGGAGAAAGTGGCTACTTTAAATGACAGTACTGATTCCTACTTTCAGTATTGGAAACGCACCACAACTACAAGATATTTGCAATCAAAGTGAATATATCAATGAATTACCGCTAGGTCATTATAAGGGTAAAACTTTCAGATCACGGTGCATATACATGTAAGTGAGTATGTGTTTGTAAGCAGTTATTTCTGTTAACTAAAAATGAATTATGGCGAAGTTGCATTAAAATATTAGATACTCGCATATTAGTAAGAATACAAATAATGGGTTCGCTGTGAAAATAGTCAAGTAAGCAGCATTTTTTGACTGACTTTTTGCCATTGTTGAACTTTAAGTATCATTTTTTTACGATTTTACTAAGTGGAAGATTCTTCGTCTTATTATTTAAGTTTAGTTTAAGTTATTTTTAAAATATTTGATCATTAAGATTTATTTAAATTTAGCTATATTTTTAAAAGCTTTTTTTTTATATTTGGTCGTATCAATACTAAAAACTACTGGATCGAATTCAAAAACTCTTTTCATCGTAAAACGGCAGATGGTTATCAAAAGCGGCTAAAATCTATGAAAAGTTCTAAAAAAAATTAAACGATATGTCCCATTTCAGCAGACATAATTATGTGTAGGTTACTCAATTGATTAAGAGAGTGTTTAAATGTAACTGTTAAAATCGGGGATCGTCAAGTTAGTATAATTAATTTTACGTATGTAGGTAATAAAACAAACGAGGATAAGTTAATATTTTTTACTAATGAAAAAATAAATAAAATCCTTACGTATGTTAACTATTTACAATGAAAATAAATTAAGGTGGTGTAATAAATAAACTAAAATTAAGAACTAATATAAATATAGACATTATGCTTGAGGCCATAATCCACGCATCATTTTATTTTGTCGTCTTCTATCTTTTCTACTCAAATCGTCTATATCAGGTAAACCAATTGATTCACTTAAAGCGTCTAGACCAAATATATCATCATAGTCATTTCCACCCTCGATGTTATGAGGCGTGATGACTTTGTTTCTATTTTGTCTCTTGTTTTTACCAAAGATTCCTAATTGGTGTCCAACACTTTCACCAATACCTGTCAAATCGAAAACGTCTAAGTCACCTAAATGAAATGGTCCTCCTCGATGTTTCTTTTTCGGCAATGAAAGTCCTTCGTAATGGTGACTTGGTCCATTGTTATGAGACCTCGTTTGCTCTACTAAATTTTCACTATCTGTAGCATGCTCACTATCTGCAGCATGCTCACTATCTGCTGCATGCTCCTCAGAATGAGAATCAAGACTTTGTACGATTTGCACCATATCTTCATTATTATCATCGTCTACTGTTGTAGCAAATGGAATAGTTGAATGTGGCTTAACAGTAACCATCTCAACTTTTTCAAACTTAACGTCTTCTTTTTTGTCTGTGTTATCATTTGAATCTTTCGTAAGTGTAGGTACTAATTGTGTTACTGGTAAAATAGAAAGCTGGCCTGTAATATGTGCAAGAGACAATTCTAAGCTAGGGTCTTCAAAAGTGGTTACGCTTTTGGCTGTTGTTGACTCTAAAGACAGTGAAGATTTTTCAGTTATAGGTATAACTTGCTCTGTATCAATACTTTGCGAGTTAACTTCATTATTAATAGAAGTTTTTGTATCCATTAAACTGACAGGAGTAATGGTGGTAGATATTGTCGATACAATAATGCTTTCATCAGTTAAAGTGGTTGTAGTTGTTGTTGGTCGTCTTGTTGGTCTTTGAATAGGTTTACGTGTAGGTCTACGATTAACTGGACGAACCCTTACAGTAGTTGTTCGTGTGACTACGTTTTTAGGTGTAGTAGTTCTAGTAGCAGGTCTCCTTATTGGTCTACGTGATGGACGAGGACGACGTGTTGTTGTTGTAGGCCAAGGAGCTTGTTTGTTTTTATTTTTGTTTGATTTTTTGCCTCCAGTTGAACCAAACAGACCTCCTAATAAATCTTCTCCGAGGAGACTAAAACCTGTATAATCAGCGCTGTCTACATCGTTGACGGCACCAAGCCCACCTAAAATTTAATTACAATTGAATATATAAATGTTTAACCGTCAAATATTAGTATATTAATGTGTTTATTACAGACAATATATTAAAACAAATTACCATCGTCATCATCATCGTCGTCGTCATCTTCTTCATCGTCATCGTCGTCGTCGTCGTCAGCTTCGAGACCAAAAGCGTCATCATCGTCATCGTCGTCATCTTCATCGTCGTCGTCGTCATCAGTGACTTTCTCATCCTGGGGTACAAGAGGTAAAGGATCGGCAGGCTCAGATACAACACCCCTTGATCCAAATTTGAAACAGGATACTCTGACAGCTGCTTCTACAGTGCTCTTAGCTTGAAGTTCCAAGCCGAGACAGGCTCTAAATTCTTCTCCAGCTCTTGCAATATTATAAATCCGTCCACAGAATTTTGATACACCTCCGGGAAGAGGCATGCAAACTGGACTTGGTTTGCGACCTAAGTATGATAATTATCAATAAAAATTCAAGATGTTTGATAATCTTAAAAATTATTTTACAAGATTATGATTTATTTAACTTACTTGAAAGTGTCCGATTTGTAATAACTTTATTGCCAAAACTTAATGAAATCGACATTTTATCGCCTTTTAAATACATTAGTGAAGCACATCCTGGAAAGTATAAGAACATTTTAATTAATAATTGTTGATTAGTTGCTGATTGTTGGTTTTTATATTTTTATTAATACTTTTGTAAATAATCTTACCGGGGCCATTTAAATTTAGGACAGGAACAGCAAAGTCTCTACAACAATTACAAAACGCCTCTGAACATTTGCAATATTTATTGATGCTATTGTCTTCTATTTGGATGCCGTCATTCCCTTTATGTATTTCTTTTTTCTGGTTTTTCTGACGACCTAAAATACAGAAGAAATAAATCATAACAATAAAATATTGTTATTTGTAATTTTAAGTAACTTCGAATACTACATTTCATTTATTAATTACGAATGTGAAATTAGTGACTTCGAGTCACGCTAGAATTTCATCTACGAATAAAAAATGCTTAAAATTTTATATTATACATTCACGATATACCAGTTAAACATTATACGGAAGAATTCATTACATTGAATATATGAAGCTTAACTATAATAAATTAATTTATTATATACAAACTAAAGCATTTTCTAGCCACCATATTATTAAGAAATTATTGTAATACTAATAAATTTTAAACGTAAATCTAATTGTAGAGAAGCGTTAGTAACTAAAAGCCTGCGTTATTAAATTGTTCTTTCTTACCTATATTCTTAGAGGCTGCAAATGCTATTAAAACAAATATTAATAGAAGCTCAAACACTAGGGAGAGCTTCATTTTGAAGACCCAACCCCTTTCTGAAAATATAAAAAATACATATATTTTAGTAATATTGCAAACGAACAAGACAATAAGTAAAGTATCAAAAATAATAAAAATGAGCCATATATCAATTAAGTAGAGTCAAGCTTTATCTGGAAGATCTTTTTGTATACTTTATTGTTTTTTTCATAGTGTATATTCGATATTGTATATGAATAGAATGTTATCATAGTTATATAATTTACATTCCATTTCGTAATTATAAACTACACCTATCTCAGGTGTTTGCAAATTAATTATAATATGATATATTTCCGAACAGTCTAATTCAAATTTTTTATTTACCAGGAACTTCGCTCATTTCATTAGATACAAATCGACACAGAATTATTTTGTTATTTGTGAATAAGCAGTAGTATAAATACATGCAAATTTTCATGAAAAGAAAGAAATTGTTTTCTTAAGCGGCTTATGAATTGATTTTAATGTAATTCGCTACTTAATTTTGATATATATATAATTCTTATTACTATGACAGATCATTTATGGTAAAAAAAAGTTAAATTCCTTACTTCTAATTAGTTAGTCCACATATACATTTTTTATCTATTATCAGATCTAAACTAAAAAGATGCCTAAATACTAAGTCGTAAACCTTATTACAACCTAATTACTAAGTCGTAACTCCGTCCGTCTGATATTTATCACTGTGCTATATAATAGCAACTATAATTGTCGATCACAGAATAGAATCGGAAAATTAAATTGAAAAAGAATTTTTGTACTAAACTTTTTTTATCACATTTGAATCCTTTAAGTAATTAAGAATAATAATCCTTCTTGAGCGAGAAATCGATTCACACATTTTTTTATTAACTTTGTTATAAAAAATGTTAATAAACAGTAAATTTAAAAAAACGCTTATTTATCATTGTTATAAAAAATTTGGATTTTCATTTTCTATAATATGTCCTCATATTTATATATAAATAAAATTATCTGATCACAAAAATGGTAAATTAAAAAGCGCAACCTAACTTAAACCCGTTGAAGTCTTTAATATCAAATAGTCATACGATAACAATAAGCCTTCTCGTTATTTACCTATATAAACTTATAAACACACGATTCAGATATATATTTTAACAATAAATTTCACAATAATAATGTTTACATATAAACTGCTTTTACTTTATATCTGACAGATTGCAATAAATAGTAACGTACCTTGTGATTGTCGTTTATTACGTGTCACAAAAGCGATGAAACCGATCGCCACCAGTCACCTGCTTGAATGTTCACGGCCAATTAAATTATAATTATTAGAGACACTAGCCCTAAAACGAACCACACCGATGTTACAACTGATTCCATATAACTCGACACAGAGAAATGTGAAACGTATGACGAGAAAGGAAGGAATCCATCTCTTTTACTCGCTAACGATTCGTGAAGGACAGGTGAAAGCATTTGACCGCTTTTGTGGAAGTAGTATCACACACTTGGACTAGTGTAAAAATACGTCCATCGAAGGAAAATGAATGAATATCAGCAATGCGGAAAAATCATGTCATAAATATTGAACAATAAGTTTTAGTATAATTTTGGAGAGTTATAAAGTTATATCCAAAAAAATTTGATGTTATTCAAAATAATCTGTTCCTTTCGTGGTAAATTCTAGAACGTACGTTTAAAGATCGTTGATCTTGAATTTACTCAGTAGATGTGAAACGAATTGGTCCCTAACTCATGCTTTTGTTATCTGCTCTTAATATTTTTTCAAGTAACTGACTTTTCACGTAATTTGATTTATTCTAACTATGACATTGTAATTTACAGGAAATAATTTTGAGCGACCAAAATAAAATAATCTGAATCAGAACTGAAATAACACTTAAACTTGTAATTCTTTTAAAAATAATTTTACATGGTTATGTAAAATGATGTGCTCATTAACTCAATTGTAATTATTTTTAAAGCTTGTACTTCAAATAACAAATAGTGGTAAAAGTTCTCTGACAATCTCTTATTTTTTGTTTGATTGCATACATCTCATGATGAACATATTTTTAGGTATAATTATATCCTATATTTTATTGAAATCGATACACAGATTCTTTTGTAAGCCAAATAAAAAATCAAAACAAAAGATAATAAACCATTTATTACACTTTTTTCTCGGGTAAACAGGTACAAAAAAAAACATCTTAAGCACTGCCTATAAATTATCACAATTTTGATACAAATAATTCATTGTTTTTAGTATCCAACAACGTAATGACAAAAACGTATCCGTACATTAAAAAAAACGTCTAAGTTTCTCAAGTGACCATTTCACGTAAAGTATATAACGTCCGCCTGCACCCAAAGACAAACTCGTTGTTGACGCGCGGGTCACTTTCTACAGGAGAAAGTTACATCGGAATTATGTTTATTTTTTTTTATCTGACTCCATAACTTGTAATATTTAAAAAAAAGCGCCAAGTATTATATATTATTGTATATTTTGTTTAACATTTTTAATACATATACAACTGGTATGTATGTTAGTACTGGTCCAACTTCCTTATAACTGTTTAATTAAATAAATAATCTGTTCATTCTTAATCCGATTTGACCCCAAACGTATATGCATAATGAAGATAGATAATTATTACATACGTGATTGTAACAACAATTAGTATCGATTGACAGCACGGTGCTGTCTATATTTCATTCAAGACTGTTGTGAAATGTAATGATTACAATTTAACAAACAGTTATCTTACAGTTGGCAAAAATTGATGTTATTTCATTATTTAAAAAAATATATATTTACTTTCAAATCACATTCGAAAAGAATGAATGGATATAGTAATTTTTAAATTTTTAATAATAAATTTAAACTATACCTCAAATTAAAACATCATAATAAAACCATAGAACGTTTTTAAAACGTTTTTTTACGAAACATATTTTTAAGTCGATAACTTGTATTACACCATGTGCAAACAAATTTCATCGTAAACACATCCTCTTAGAGAAGCCAATAAAAACTAGACCCATTTTCAATTCAATCTTCACGTCTGTTCATTGACCCCGATGTGGGCTAGTAGAGCGCACTGCACTTGGCCATATGCGTTCCAGCAGCACCATTATATTTTATAGGGAACGACCACAATCTATATTAGGAAGTACTGTGCGAAGGTTGCTTGGTATTCCTATTTCTCATTTGCATATGATAATAGACAGTGCGTCAATTAACTCCAATATTGATCAGGTTATGTATTAGTTCTGCCTACTTAACATTTTTCGCAACTTGAGAATTGACTAATTATTTTTATGTTAAATCGTACAATCCCAGAACAGAGATCACAACGGGTGACGCTGTAAGCGTTTATCCACAGGGACTTTAATTCGACGCGTTGGTGCAACGGTCACAGCACTTGTTTCGTGGCTGGTGCGCTAGCGGTTGCGGGTTCGATTCCTACACATGACAAACATTTGTATTGGCCATACAGATGTTTGCCTTGGTCTGGATGTTTGTGCAGTCCTTGTGGGTCTCCTCACCGAACCTCGGAGAGCACGTTGAGCTGTCGGTCCCGGTTGTTATCATGTACACCTGATAGCGATCGTTACCTATGCCCAGCAGTGGGATATTACTGGCTGAAGCGTAGTCCAATTACCCAGGAAGGCTATATATAGGCTATATAATATTTTAGTACGTTTTTTCCTCAAATTAACGCGGGTGAATCCATGAGGCACAGCTAATAATATAAATTTTGTTAAGAATAATGTAATAGGACAATTTACATCAACTTAAGGGACCTAGGTATATATCTATTATTATAATTAAAGAAATGTTACCTTTTTTATTTTAGAATGGAAAACTTAATTGTTAAACCGTACAAAATAATCCGAAATAAGTAGTGTTTCTCATGACATAAACATAAATTGTATAGTTTGATTTTATCTTTACTGATCCTTTGTTGGTCATGAAGCAATAATTATTTTATTCAATGTCACCAAAATGTTCATTTAAATTTTTCACTATTCTGGGTTTAAAGAATTCGCCTTTTCTCTCAAAAATACTAACAGATATTAATAAAATTAGAAAGTAAATTTCGCGAAATCACTGTAAGTACGTAATTTACTTTACGATACACGTATTACTTATGTATCGTATTGAATGTATGTATGATTGGTGAAAGCCGAAATCAATTTCTACAACCTTAGTAATGTTTGTTTTTTAAATAGCATTTAATGTTTTTATGTTCTCGGAATATTAATATTCAACTTCCGTTTTTTTTTTTTTTTGCAACAATAAGCAACACAAACAGTTAGAATCGACATGCAATAAGCTTAGTTTGTTCTTACCGACACAGTTTGTATTAAATGTTTATAGTTTCGTATCATTTTAACAACTTGAAAATAATTAATAATGTAGGTTTATTACTGGAACCTATCTAGCTTTCTAAGTGCACCTCATTGGTGCATGTCATTACTATACTGCGTTATGCTTTATTTAAAATTTCACCTTCTATTGTGAGTGTGGAGAAACCGGCCCGAGATCCGAGGAAAGGACCAGTGTTGGCTCAGCGTTGGTGACGCTCACCTCTTTCGAAACGTATCAAGACTAGCATTAAAAACTTTAATTAATTTTCATTTTCCATCGTATGTACGAAATGTCGGCTAAAGTGGCGCTTTCGCTCATTGTTGTATTATTTGCATTTGCTAACAGTGCAAGCATTTTAGGTGAGTACGATTGTCATACCTTTTTTGTTTCGAAATTTAATTTGATTGATATATAGTATATTAGTAGAATGCCTTTTTAGATTTTTTTGTTGATCGTTTAGTTTTAATTAGGATCGAATGCGGAAAGCTATTATAAACTGTTTATACTTAATTAAATTGTGAATGATATTATTTTTTGTTTAATGACGTTACAATAATATTAACTGAAATAAATTAAATTATAGTCCAATTGAAACATAATATTCTTAATTAAATTTTACGATCTCTGCTCAACTATGTAAATATAAGGTGTGACAAAAAATAATTTATTTTATTACTTTAAACAAGTTATGACTTTTTTCAAACAGATTTATTGTGAATATATTACAAAATAAAACTTAATTTTTTTTTTTTTCGTTTTCCTTGCTTGATATTGTGATTGTAGTCGTTTTGTTTATGTAGTGTGGTCTATATGGATTGTGTATAGCTTAAACAAACTTATCTTCATTGCAAATTACTGCGTGTATTGTACATACACAAACATTAAATATCAAAAGCATCGTCTCAATATTATGAATCTGTAACTTATACAAAACAATTAGAAATTTATTACCGTAACTTATTATCTAATTCGGAGCTCGAGTGTCGTTATATAAGACTCAGAAGGGTTAATGACTGATCTTTGTGTTCAAGTGACCGACCGATAACCGTTTACGTTGAGTGAAAGCGACTCAATTTGTGAAAGTAAAAAGCTTTAAATTTATCTCTGAATAAGATTAATTTTAACTTATGCCTATTTTAGGCGTATATGTATATGTATAAGATGTTTGATATTTATTTGTTGAAATAGCTTTCGATAGTCTAAGATATAAAGATGATACCAAAGAATTAGTACAATGCAATATACGGTAAATTTCTTTATTCTATATATTTGTCACTTTGTTGATCAGAGATAGGCTTTTGACACAATAAGTATAAAATTTCTGTCAAAATTCTATATATCCTAGTAAAAACTCAACGCCAATTTTAACGCGGGTAACCAGCGATTATTATTATGCATCAAAATATTATTCAGGCTGAAGGCTGATTATGTCATTAAATTAATAATGTGACACTAATGTGTATGTCATAATATTGTTGAGACACAAATATGATAATGAAATATGATAGTATTATGATGACTGTGCTAGTTATATGAATAATGTTATGAGTAGCAACTTTTTTTTTATAATCCATGACCCTCCTCAACACAAACGCTTTCTCACATAAAGAATATTACAATGAAATTGACCCTGATTAGGCTTTTTAATAGACAAACTTTGTATTTTTTTATTTGTAGTTTTTTTTTATCTTTTTTGTGGTTGTGGTGTAGATGACTGAATCTCTAATTATACGGAATATAAAAATGCTTTTAGGGTTTCGGACTGATTTCGGAAAAGACTAACTTGACATTAATTATTATTAATTTCTAACATGTTAAGTTCTAAAGCTGTATCATTAATTTCAAAAAAATTCTAAAAATATATATTATAAGCTGAACTAAAGTAATGGTCTACTTACAAACAAAGTTTAATTATACTGATCGTTATTACATTTTTCTTTCTAAATATTTTTGATCTTGATTTTATGCAATCAGTGAACTGAAGAGGAATCTCTTTCAGCTAAACAAGGTTAATTGAAATTTAAAGGATAGTTTTTTTAACGATCAATAATTTTTATGACCAAATCCGTAGCTTTTTCTACAAAATTACTTGTATATATATTAACACCATTTTAGATTGAAGAAAATAAACATTTTATGTTGCTTATGTCTGTTTAGATTATTTCGACTGGGAAGATGGGAAAAAGCTAATCGAGGTGCCCGAACTGCGAAATGATCAACCCAATAGGAACTGTATGTGCAAAGGGCCGGCCTGCGTGTGTTGCGTTGACTTTAATATAACATTCATTGATCTTGGAGGACCTGGTGAGTATAAAGATAATGGCGAACTCCTTACACTTACCGCTCCCAGTAGGATTTACTTGTTCCCTACAAGCAACACTCAGGTCACGGCATATACCTTTACAAAAGTTTTGTTATGTAAAGGCATCGAACCCGCAACAGCCAACACAACAATCAGTGGTATACCAGCTGCGCTAACGCGTCATCGTAAAAATAAGTGAAATTAAGTAAAAGTGAATTAGATATCCCGCATGTTTTCGCCTTCATTATACATAATGCTTATTACTTTTCTCGATACTTGTAATGCGTAAAAAATAAATAGAAAATTGTATAGATTATTTATTTATAAGAGATAGACTTTCTTTGAAAAATACCTATAAATTATAATAGGTATCGAATATTGCATGTTTATATCATATTATTAAGTTTCTTAAGCATATTTTTTTCAGTGAAAATATGCTGCATATTTCTTTCAGTGAAAATATGCTTAAGAAATGAAAAAACCCACGCGATTTTAGATTTAAATGAATAAGTACTTAAGGTAAGTATATAGTTATAGATTAGTAAGTATTGTTGTTGTTAGTAGGCCACTAAAGGAAAACACTGTTCTACTATCACCTTGGAACTTAAAAAGCCGACCGATGGCGGGATAACTATCTAACTTCTGGCTTTGAAATACACAGGCCAAAGACAAACCCAGCCCTGCGGTCACACACCCGCCTGCCCAGCGTGGTGACTATGGGCAACACACATGAGTTCACACTATTTTTGGCGCGAACTTGTGGAGGCCTATGTCCAGCAGTCGACTGCGATAAGCTGAAGTAATTAAGTGATATTAGTTCTTAACTAGAAAAATACATGTGCTATTAAGTTTTAATTATATTCGTAAAACCTAAATGTTATTTCTCAACAAGAACAGTTTTTCTAAAACTGAACTGTTTCTAATAATCTACTCTAATATATACTTTGCTTTAATTATAAATAAGCCAAGCCGTTATAATGTATGATTGAGACTTTAAATTCATGTAGTCATGTTTTGAAATCACCTCTTCAGGGTCTATAATAAAACTCCTAAAAACAACCGCCATTTTACGGCATTTTTTATTCACAAATTCTTCAATAAAATCTACTGAAAAATCTTTGCCCAGCAGTAAATATTATCTGGATTTTTAAACTTTAGTATATTTCAAATATCAGACCGTGTAATAAGATATTTATACATTTATACTTAATTTTCAAATTGCAGGTTGCGTTCACATGAAATATGTATCACCGGAGGACGGATTTTCGGTTAACGTATCGTATGGCAAAAATCTTATACATTCTTCTAAGATTCAGGGTAAATTATAATAATTTATATAATAATTGAGCAAAAATTTCGAGTTGCCTACTTCAAATTTTTGTTTGCGTAACAGAATTTCTTTAAGAAAGCGAACCCGTGAAAGTGTATATCAATATTGTGTGAGTGTCAGTCATTAAGATATAATCTTAAAACAATATAATATAAACAATAATGTGTTAATAATTTTTCTTTCTCTTAAAAAAATCAGTTATAATATAATCAATCGCCTTCTAACTAAGCCTTACAGCTTACTTTAAGATACATAATAATAATCTATCAAAATAGTTCAAATATCTTCATAAGTAAATTATAGCATTGAAAATAAGTTTTAATAAATTTTATATCCTTATACATTAAGTATTTAAAAAATAATTTTAACAATAACGTATATTAATACTTTTATAGGAAAAAATCCAGCACCAATATGTTTAGAAGTGTTTGGTAAATTTGCACAAGTATGTGCTAAGTTCAGTGACCTAGCGCCTACTTCTGATGGTCTTCGAGGTTGTTTAGAACTAGAACCCAGGTTACTAGGAGAGGCGCAATTGGATTTCCCTATCGGATGTTTCAAGTCTACTACTGGTGGAATGGAAATGGAAGATCCACCTGCTGAGCCTGAAGAGTAAGTTGATAACAAACTCCTCACTACCTTAAGAACTGAAAAACAAAATTATATATTTTTCATGCTTAAAACCTTGATTTTTAAGAGTCAATAACAACGTAAAGCTTTAGTAATTTGTACAAATTAAAAAAAAAATTGATATATCGAATCTACTTTATGTTCATTCATCAGTTCTAAGATTTATGTTTCATAATTTGATTGTTTCTTTTTTTTATTGGAACGAAGTTCCTTACGGCAGACTTGACATTTGACTGAGCGACCGAAATGAAAAAACGTGATACTAAAACAGTAAGAAAAATATATAACGGAAGTGACGTAATATCAGTCACACGACTGTATAATATGACGTTTGTAAAACTAAAATATTACTAGTTAACTTTTTTAAATTATTTATGTAATTTTATACTGTCGACAAAAATAAATAAAGACATGTTTTTTTATTTCACTTAATAGTTTGTATTATTATTATATAATTATTTTGTTTGATTTATTTTATTTTACGGTATTTGTTATTTCCTAAAATACTAAATTTCCTAAATACTTTTATGTACTTAATTAAAAACCAATCAACAAAGTAAAAAAAAAAAACAAGAACTAGAAAATATATATAAAATTCAATTTTTTTTTTCAAATTGTGTTGCTTCTATACTTTTCGAAGGAACTACCTGGTGTCCCATGACACCCCATAGTTTTTTAAATAAACTATTTCTCAGCACAAAAAAAAAGTCATCGTATGTATTTATTTATTACTACTATTTTGTTTATTAAATAATATCAATTTTTCAGAACAACGGAAGAAAATACCACGGAAGACAACAATACTTCCGAAGCAGAAACGTTCCTTTTAAATATATACCAAACAGTCGGAGAGAGTGTTGCATTCCTCAGCAGTCTTCTAGACATCCCGGTGAAGAACAAGACAACTATAGTGAGCACGACTTCTGCGCCGCAAGAGATTTCCCAAAGAGGAGCAAAATATTTGAAACATCCCAACCAATTGTGATAGACTTAGATGTCGGCATATTTAAGTACAAAAAAAATGCATTTTGTAGATTAACTTTAGCTTGCCAACGTGTTAACGCTTTCTTTTATAAAAAGTAAGCGATGTATTTTCTCCTATTTATTGCTTTAATAATCGTATAGTTGTTTTTATCATAAAAATTAATTAGTAGTGTAATAAAAAATTTTTAAAAATGACGTTTCTTTATTTAACGAAAGTTTTTAAATTTTCTTTATTGGATTTAGATTTTTGAAAAATATTGTTATAAAACTTTAACTGAATACATTTCTTCGTTTAGCCTTTTGAGTATGGAGCATCAGCGTTTGTTTCGAGGTAGTATACACCATAGTGTCTGTAAAAAAATAATAAAGATAAACACTAGTTAAATATAAAATGTTTAAAAAGATACTGACTACAAAACATACCCGTTCTTTGGAGTAAGTCCACCCATTTTCAAAGTTTTGTCACTGAAGCACATTCTTAAAACAGCTGCGTAGTAATTTAAACATTCTGTGCCAGTAAATCCTCCGGAGGAAATAGATTCTGCGAAATAGTGGTAGCCCATTGCATGGTCACAGCTATTCGAATCACAGCCGGGCATCGAAATGCCTCCATTCGGATAAAAATCAACTAGACCAAGATCGCCTATGTATCCAAAGATTCCATAGTTGGTGTGGATAACTTCAGTATACCACGCATCGTTGGATCTGAATCGGTCAATATGGTTAACCCATCCAATTAGAGCCGGATCAAGACCTAAAATTTCATTAAAAGTTTTAAAAAAGACTAGCTCGCGTATCTGTTACTAGTAAATAAATAAACTCTTCACACTCAACGGCCCCAGTAGGATTGTCTCCTGTGTCGGATGTCCGGAAACACAGCATACAAGCACAAACGCCCAGACCACAAAAACATATGGCCAATACTGATGGTGATGACTAAATGTCTGTCGTGAGCGTGATCGAACTAGCGACCGCCTGCTCAACAGCCACTGCTGTAACCGCTACGCCAACACGTCGTTGACTAAATGTCTATGAAATAGACTAACTAATGAACTGGATTACTAATTTACTATGCCTTAAATTTTACAATAACAATTGTTTGCTTTATACTATCAAGAAGACAAAACAAGAACTGTTCAAGGCTTATGTGTTAGTTACTGAACTACTAAAACTGAAGTTTTTGTTACAATGTTTCTTTTTTCAAGTTGTTTAAGTATAAAACTTCTACAGAAAAGTTTTTCAACAAAAGCTGATTATGTTCTAAGTCGTAAAGCAATAAACAATTATACATAATTATATGTAATACCATACACATATAAAACGTTATATAGGTATGAATCTTCGCTCAAAATTCAAAAAACTACTAAATCAACTTTTATAAATAAGAATATGATAAAATTAATTGTTCATCTATAAAATAATTAAAAGCAGTAAAGTACGTAACGCCATCTAAAAGCAGATATGTTCATTATTTTGTAGTAATAATTTCTTATCTACTTGATTACGTTAATATTGCTTATTTTATAAAAACCTCAATAAGATCAAACAGGCAAAAATGGTTTTTATTGTATGCATTTTACTATTAAATGGTAAAAAACTTGCTTATATAATTTATATATCAGTCATTAAAATTAATACTATTCCTATGTTTAACACTCAATTCTTATCTTATTTTAATAAGATTACTAAAAGTTAATCAGTTTAAGACTTGCCATACCAAAAATTGGTCTATCTTTTTAATTTTAAGGAATTTAAGTTAGGTCGAATTGAGTTGAGTAACCTCCTCCTTTTTTGAAGTTGGTTAAAAAGCAACCTCTTACTCAATTCGACCGTTTATATATATTTTGTTTATGTATGTTCGGGGATAACTCCGTCGTTTATGAACCGATTTTCATAATTCTTTTTTAGTTGGAAAGGAGATATCTCTAGTTTGGTACCATGATAAGGAAACCAGGATCTGATGATGGAATCCTAGAAAAATCAAAGGAAACCCTCGATAATCGTAGGACGACTAGTGCATTTGTTAATTTTTTTCGTCTACTTACGTTGTATTAGTTATAATTGAAGTCGGTTTTTTTCGTTTGCGAACAAACACAATTATTTTTCTTTATTTGTAACGGATAAACTTAAAAGAATTGATCCAATTTTATTTCATTATTTCACCTGTGGAATGCTACGTTATCACCGAGTGACATAGGGTATATTTTTAACGAGAGAAAACGAAACAATCGAAATCATGTCTTCCACGCGGGCAGCTAGTAGTTAATAAATATCATTAATTTCATTTATTATTTTTATTATTATTATATGTTCTATATAAAACTAAATTATTTAAAATATTCTTACCAGTAATGTATGGTACGTCGCGGTCCAAGTTTCTTCCTATGATACCTGCTTGATGTCCACCGACTCCATGACCAATGATATGATACTGACTAAGTGTTGAGCCACTTGCTTGGTTCAACCATTTAATAAAGTCGGCTACCGCGGCAGCGGAAGTTATACAATTGAAATTCACTTGTCTGTAACTTAGGGAACCTGCTCCAACGCTCCAGTCTACTACTATTACATTAACATCTTCCGCAGCCAGAAGAGCTGCAAAATTAAATGCATTATTAAGATAATAATTATACTGCTAATAATTTTTAGTGAAGAGCTTGAACTTTATTTTGAGTATTTTGGATAAAATATTTAACGTTATATTAAACAATATCATTTCATGTGTAAAACACGTAATTTACGACTACCAATCGTTTGGCTCATGCAAAATTATTCAAATTTAAATAACAGCATTGTCATTTACGCGTAGTTTATTTTTTTTTTTCATACCGGGTATAAGGACATTGTTAAACTCCGATGAAGCTGAATTTCTCCATCCGTGGATAAGAACAATAGTTCTTCTTAAGCTCTTGTAGTTAGTTAAAGACAACCAGTTTTCATTTCTAAATATAATTTGACCATTATTCGGATTTTCTCTGAAATTCATAAAATACTCATAAAATTCATAAACTGATCTTAATGCTCGCTGATCTTAATGCTCATTTCATTTTCGACGGTAGAAAAAAATGCCGTTAGATAAACTTCATGTTTTGAGCAAATTCAAATATAGATTTATGTATTCACAAATAATTTTAACTTAAGAATGTTTATGTACCTATGTGTTAGAAATATATGAAGGCAAAACATATAATGATCTGAAAATTAATATAAATAATAATAATAATAAAAATAAATCGAAATGTATGCTGAAATGTACGCTCAAACTTTCGAAGGACAGCATCAAATAATTGGATTATTATTTTTTTGCGTTCGTTAAAGCCTGAACTTGTTCGTTAAGCCTGACCAAAGTCAAGGAAAAATGTCAGTACAAAGTTCGCAGGGTTAGCTAATTTAATATATTTAAGTCTAGACTAGTCTAACACTTAGTTCTTATATATTTACTACCTGGTGTATAAAAAGTATACATTGGATACTTCGGGTCTGAATCTTGCTATATTTAAATAATCACTCAACGACACCCATAGATCCTCCAGGTGGATCTCTCCGTTTGAATCACCAACATACTGATAACGTGGTCCATCATCCAACTTCCTTAGGATTGGATTTGATGGTAGTGCTAGAAATTATTATTAAATATATCAAAATTTTCAATTAACCAATGTAACGTAAAAATATTCTTCCTAGGTTTATGTTTATTACAATAGCAATAAATAAAGTATATAAAAATATTACCTTTTTAATAGAACTTACCAGAACAAGCCGCTATACACAAAACTATTAGAAACGGTAACATGATGAACAAAAATGTATTCAATGAATAAGTTTGATATAATTATTAATAATTAAAAATTACTGTAATTAACTATCATTATTCTTTTTATTATCGGGTTGATAAAAAAAGATTCTAATCTGTATTTTTTTTAATATCTAAAATATTAATTATCATAAAGTGATTTGCTTACGTAAATACGAATATATCTACAGTAATTAAAAAATATTTGCGTGACAAATGAAACAAATAGGAAAAGTAGCTTAAAACTGCTTACACCAGTTTTAAGGTATTTATTATATCTAAGGGGTTAAAACGGTAACCTTCTAATAAATTCCGCTGTTTGACAGTTCTACTTATTTTTGAATATCATATCAAAAATTGACCGCTCCAGCGGGATTCGAACCCGCGTCTTCGACATACCGTGTCGACGCTCTAGCCAATTAAGCTATGGAACGATATACTCGCTAGAGCGAAACTTTTGATATGATGATTTTTTACTTTCGGTTTAAGCGAACCGTGGCGCCGTCTATAGTGAGTTCTTTACAGAGACTCGTAACTATTCAAAGTTTCATATTACAATGAAAATCTTTGACAGGAGACGACACCATGCTATTTTTAATATGTACGATTTTTTTTATTTTTGTGTTACCCACAATTAGGAATTCTAAACATTTCTACTTATATTTAAATACGTTTGTATTAAGGTGAGCAAATTTGTATGTAATTTTCGGTCATATTTTTTTGAAACTTTTGCAATTTTTTTTAGATTTGCTGGTATTTATCGTTACTGCTACGATCTTAGGAGTCGACAGCAGTAATTACTAACATTATCAAATCCATAGTAAATAAATAAAATTCAACATGAAATTTAAGTGAAGTTATGAGTAATGAGTTAACCTACAATTATATATTATAATTTTATGTATTATGATAATAAATATATTATAACGTCTTCGGTGCGTCAAAGCCGGCCCTGCGGTCACCAACCCATACATTACATTTATCTCAATCGGATCCGGTAGGTGGTGCTTCTATCGTTATGTAACCCCGAAACTACTGAACCAATTTTTATCAAATTTTTTAAGCATCTGTAATTTGGTCAAACTTGGTGTGTGGGTCTTCCTGACAGGCCCGAAGGTCTGTCTGGGTACGGGCCTCGAGGTTGCCCTCTTTACCCGGGCTTTCTTCTCCGGGGCTTCGCCTCCGGGGTCGTACCAACTTGGTCAAACTTGGGAAATAGAATAGTTTTTATCTCAAGTAGACCCGGTAGGTGGCGCTGCTATCACTATGTAAGCTATCAAATTTGGCAGCTGTTTTCCGGGCAGGACAACTTCTGCCGGGTTCGCTAGTCCATGTATAATTTTTAAACAAAATAAAATAATTGAATAAATTAAAAATATATAGAAATTCTAGCTATGATAAACTATAACTGATTGAATACGTTTAATACGTACAGAAATTTAGAAAAATACGTATACTTTAACAATATAAGGTATTGCATACTCACACACGTAAAACCTTTTTACGGTCTTAGCATAAAACCTCATTTGATTTGTCTAATTAAAAAAAAATTAAATGTTATAAAAATAATTATTTATTAATTATTTTACATCTTTTTGATTTACGTGCCATTTTTATTTTTCATGTAATTTACTTTTGCTGTCGTTTAACTCAATGAATAAGTTAGTGAATTAATAATAGGATTATAATTTAACCAAATATAAATAACAAGAATTAATAAAATCTCCACTACACTAGTGACTCCGTATTGAAAAAGAATAACCCGTATTGAAAAACTAAGCATTTAAATTTAATACAAAATGTAAAGACAAGGTGGGGAACATACTGAAAAATATTTAATTACATCTCATAACAAAACTGACGTTTTTCGTATCAGCGTGCGACTACCTCCATTTTGGGCTGAAGAACCTGCAATTTGAATCTCACAGCTGGAAGACTTTACAAAAACAATTTTGATAAGTCTTCTACCTACAGCACTGCAAACCTAATGGTATACAATAATTGCAGTGGCGTGCACAAAGTTTTTAGACAGGGTAGGCAGTCAAAAAAAATATGAACAGCCACTCTGCAGTTACTTTCTCGCAATTTTCTCCTAATTTATTTTAATTTTGTTGGGAATAGAGGCTTTTAGATAATTTCAAGAACAGACAAGTAAATTATTGGACACGTAAAGTGCATTTATACTTATAATAATGCAGGCATACAAATACACGTACAACAACCAACCTACCTAGATACCTAGCAAACAAATCAGTTTCTGGATAGACATAGTGACCTCATAAGGCACTCTGATAATTTCGTGTGTTCTTAGGCTGTGCCTAATTTCATTGTTAAACCGACCAATGTTAAAAACACAATACTTTGTTCGTATTCCATATGACGCGTGCGACATTATAAAATTGTAGGATTATATAATGTCTTACTGTCATCGCTAACATTTGTTAAGCGATTATAGGCAGAAGTTTCATAAAAGGCTCGTCGTCGATGCGTACGAAGCGCTGATATCGCATATATGACGGCGGGTATTTTTGAAGCGGATTTAAATTAAATTATGGTTTATGTCTTTTCAAAAATATGTATTCAAAAATAATTGTAATATTCATGTTTTATATATCTATTTAGTAACATGCCAAGGTAGGCAGTGCCTTTCTGCCTAAATGAAATGCACGCTACGGAATAATTGTATTGGTAACGTTTGCAAACTTACTTTACCTATTTTTCATTTTAAATGTATTATTTAAAATAAAAACTGTACATTTTATGAGTTCAGTTGTAGTTTATCATGCTCACACAATCACGCTAAAACCTGTGCAAATGCCCGTTATAGAGCAACATTTTATTCTACAGCAATGATAGCACCAGCTAAATTGAAGCTGCAGCGGCAGCTGCTTCAGAAGTCAACATATGAGATATTGAAATTTCCTTTTAAAATATCTTTGAAATTTAATTGTTTATGAATTAAAAATAGTAATTAGGTCAGTTATCACTTTTAAATCTATTAACAATATTCAACTCTACTCATTACCTTCTCCAAATCTAAAGATTTTAATTTTTTTTTTTTTTGTTTTTGTTTTTTAGGTGTGTTAAGGGAAGCTACAATTATGTTTAAATATACTTTACTAGCAAGAAAGCTACTACTTAAGAGGTAGCTGAGAAATAAAGGAGTAAGCGCTGAGGAGACGAATAATAGAGAGGAATGTAAGAGGAAAATATGATGTGCTGACCCTTCATAACTGGGATAAGGGCAGGGAGACGATGATACTTTACTAGCGACCCGCTCGGCTTCGCACGGGTGTAATACTGATACTAAATATAGAATATAAAATAAATATTTGCACTATAAGCGCAAAAAATGTGTTAATTTACGACCTCACATTAGAAACCTCTAAAACTATCAGTGTTTCTCTATTATAGTATGCATGTATCATACATATAAACCATTCTCTGGAATCATTCTATTTACTAAATAAAACCGCATCAAAATCTGTTGCGTATTTTTAAAGATCTAAGCATACAGACAGCGGGAAGCGACTTTGTTTTGTACTATGTAATGGTGTACCTATATTTTGTTTATTTAAACGTCAAATCGGTACAAAATGGTACAACGTTTCCTAATAATTCATTTTCATTGTTTTAAGGTCATTTATCAATCTTTGCCATTTTCATTTATCAACGTAATTAAAATAATTATTAATCACCTAAAGAGTATCTATATTTATCATTTATTATCGTTTATTAATTGACATTGCTGCCTATTGCTAGCAGTTTCCTTACAAAACTATTTGAAACGACCGAAATTGATATCTTTATACTTATATTAATCTATTAAAAAAAAGATTAGAGCATATACAAAATTTTTCTTTGGTCTTTAAATATTTCAAATATTTTATTTGTCAGTGTTCGAATTCGTTTATAAAATACTTTAGAATACGTTTCAGTACAATGAATTCCAACCTTTATTTAATTTTTATCCCTGTGAATATGGTGCACGATCATCAGCGACCCACACTTTAAAAAGCAGAGCAGCACAAAATTAAGCAGAAACCCTAAATATTTTCAAATTTATGCACTATGTGGTAAATTTTACCATGTAGAGCCTCCTGTCGTTGTAACTGCTTAAGCCATGAAAAAATATTGCACAAATACAACTATGTCTTAATGCAGCTGCTTTAAAAAATAATATTTATTTTTCCAAACACTTGTCATTCTTACTTTATTTTAATATTTTAAAAGCTTTTTATTTTATTTCTTCTTCAGGTTCCTGTATTTATATATTTACACTAGCTGACCTGGCGAACTTCGTATCACCTTATTTTTTTCTGAAATATAATAATAACATAATATATCAAAATAAAATATAGCCTATCTTTTAAGTTGGATCAACATGCATACGGTGTGCAAATTTGACTAAAATCGGTTAAGTAGTTTAGGAGTCCATTGAGGACAAACATTGTGATACGAGATTTATATATATTAAGATATTTAAATTAAAGAAATTAGCATTAATTTGAAACAAGTTATTAATGACCCGAGTAAGTAATCCATCACTCAGGAAGACAAATTTTAATAATTACTTGTGACGAACAGTTATTGCAGTTACTAAGAATAACGTACAAATAAAATATTTGAAATATACAAAGAAATGAATTACTAAAAAACAATGGTTAGTGTAACTGCTAACATGAATGGCTGAAGATTTTCTTAAATGAATTCCTTATGTAGAGAAAAATAACTTTATTTATAACCACGATCAGAAACTTAAAGCAATTACATACAAAAGTTCGTATTCGTATACATATCATCAAAAAACAGCAAGTAAATAATTACAATCGATATTAAAAAAGTAACAAGTGGTAGGTCATTAATTGACTTAGTTGGTACACTCAAATTATTCAACCTCTTGAATATGGTGGAGTGGCATTCGTATCAACAGTATATATGCCAGATTGTCTGAAATAGAAAAATATATGTATATATAGTAGTTAACCTTTTCTCTTGTTATAACTATATTTTTAACAAATTTAAGAACTTACCCAGTCTTAGGTGTTAATCCACCCATTTGTAACCTTCCTGGTAATGAACAAATTCCGAAAATAGCAGCTAAATAGCTTGAACATTGTCTGCCGGTAAAACCTCCAGAAAGTACAGATTCCGCAAAGTAAAAGTAACTTCTCGCGTGATCACAGGCGTGTGAGCTGCACCCAGGCATTGATTCTCCTCCATTAGGATAAAAATCTACGTGACCTAAGTCTCCAAGATATCCACTCATACCAGCATTTGTGTGGATAACTTCTGTGTACGCGCTATCCTCAGGCTGGAGGCGGTAATTGTGGTTTAGCCATCCATAAAATGATGGATCCAATGCTACAAAATTATTTATTTTTATTTTAAAACTTTATTACACAACTTAAAATAACTTCGATGGGCTTAAAACTATACAGCCTCATCTACCACTCAACCTTAAGACGTATAAAAACAAAAAACGGCGTTGAGGTAAGAGTAATAATAACAAAAAACAATAAATAAAAATCGACTTTGGAACTTGTAAAACCGACCGATGGCGGGATAACCATCCAACTGCTGGTTTGAGCAGAGTCTTCGTTAAGCCAGCCCTGCGGTCACCAACCTGCCTACTCAACGTGGTGACTATGGGGCACACACATTAGTTTGCGCCATTTTTGGTGTAAACTTGTGGAGGCCTATGTCCAGCAGTGGACTGTTATAGGCTAAAATGATGATGATGATGATTATTATTATTATTATTGGACAAGATATATAAAGAAAGTTATGCCAACAACACTTGAAAGAAAATTGTACATTTGCTGAGATGATGTAGAAATACTTTTTGCATACAATATGATGGAATAAATATACCTGTTACGTATCCAACTTCTCCTTGTACATATCTTGCTGCTATACCGGCTTGATGACCGCCAAAGCCGTGGCCTATAATATGGAATTGCGATGGTGAGGAACCAGTTGATTGATTAAGCCAGTCAATAAATAGCGCAACAGCCCGTCCAGACTCGACACAATTATCGATAAGAACAGGATAGTTTATGGTATTACTACCGGCGGTCCAGTCTACCAGGATGACATTTAAATCTGCTGCGGCTAATAGTGCTGCAAAAAACCAAACATTTTTTATTACCAAAACTGAGTTACGTTTTTTAATTATACAAGGGCTCCTGTTAAATAAAATGGTACCTATAAGTAAATAAATAATGCACTTCTGGAGGTAATATTCAAAAAAGATAATACCTTTAAATTTTTAGAATAAAACTTTTTATTGCTCCTCTTGAGTATTGGAACAAATTTAATCCATATTCAAGCCAAGTCTAAATAAAAAATCGTACTAAATAATTTTGAGTTTGTACCATTTTCAAAAAATATCCATTACAAATAGATTTATTTCGAAATGTGTAGAAAGAAACTTTATTTCGAAAGTTGTGGAAAAATACAGTTAATTCATTTTTTTTCTAATTAGCTCCAAATTTCGAATTTAGTATGTGAGAACAGGTGCTTCTGTAGTTTGCAAGTATTATGTAATTGATAAAGTTGATACAACAAAAACCCTACTACCCGCCGATATGAGCTTTGCCGTATGTGATGTAATGATTTTTAAATTTTGGGTCTTTTCAGAATATAAATTTATTTATATTTATGTATGACTTTTACTTATTTGACATATAAAGTAATTATTTTATACAAACCAGGAACAAGTGTTATACTAAAGTCCGAAATAACTTGAGTTCTCCAAGTATGAATGAGAATTACAGTCCTTTTACTGCTATCAAAGTTTGAAGCCAGAAGATTAGGAATATTATTAAATAGTAAATTTTGGCTTATAGTTGGATTTTGTCTGGAAATTAGTAAATTAAATTATGATAAACCTTAAACTTATAAACGCACGTAAATAATTTCATTAGCTTATTTACTAAGAATATTATTTATTTATTTTTTCACTACTAAGATACATGAACGAATATAAATTAAAGTCACTAATAATAAGATGCCACATAAACTCATTCGAGTTTTACCGAAAATCAATGTTGTCGACATTATAATTAGGTAAATAGGTAGACATATTCGACTTAATGTTGAAGTACATCATTGTATTATTGCAGCATTTCTTAATTATATAATAATCGTCAATAATAACAATGGTATTTTATATTTGGGTAATTTATTAAAACTTTGAAATCTGTTAACACGAACAGTGTGCATAAATAATGTAAAAATTATTTAGGTGTATTATATCACTGCAAACGTTGTTGAATTGAATTTTATTACACACTGTAAGCGTTAAAAATAATATATTATTTACCTGGTAAATAAATTATAGGAGTTTGTTGCAATAGGGTTGAATCTTGCTGTAGCGGCCAAATCACTCAGTTTCATCCATGTATCGACTAATACGTTTTTTCCACTGCCATCCGTTTCATATTTGAAGCGTAAGTTTGGATCTAGTTTTCTTATAACAGGATCAGCTGGGAGAGCTGTAAGATAAATAATATTGTATAAATATCAGCTGCATAAATATATAAAAATAGAAATATTTTCCAGTACGAGAACGAATAGGAGAGAAAACAAAAAGTAGAAAGATATGAATAGAAAATATCTCCAGGGCCAGGTCCCTGGCCCCATTTTCAAAATAAAAGAGAATTAAACTAAGAAGCAGATTCGGTTTCGATCAGACCTAAAAATCATAAAGAAGTTAAACGTAACAAATAAGTTTTCCCTCCATACTTATTCCTACTATCGTTTTATATTAACTGTAAATTTTGAATTATTTTTATTAAATATTTTCAGTTTCTCTTGGTTCTACTCTTACATCTTTTAAAATTAAGCATGGAAGAACTTCATTAGCTTGCGATAGGTATAAAAAATATAAAATCGATCTACTGTTTATAATGATATCAATGAAGAAACTATCAAGTACCTACTACAACCCATAGGCTACTTACTGGTCTTTTTTAAGTTAGTTAAAACTTATATCGTAACTCGTTTATCGATAACATTAACACTGCTATATTTTATTTCGTTATTTAAATACATTTTAAATACACTTACCAGCTGATATTCCAATGCAAACAATTAAAAAATATATTGAGTACCTAATCATTGTTGTAAATAGAGTGTTATTTTGTTGGACTCATTCCTATTTAATAGATATCGATCCTTGATAATAGATTAAAAGTACAATTTATTAAAGATTTAATCGAACCAACCAAAGTCGATAAAACGTTATGTAAGAATAAAATTATATTATAACTTCAACAAGATTATAAGAGTGACGAAATTATTTTATATAAAATTACAAATATAATTTAAATCTCTATATTTTTAATACTGCTATAGAAAATAGTTGTGATAAAAATTGAATCTATATAATAATATGTCAAGACGTTATTTTGAACGTTGCATAATTTTTATTTATTTATTTATTTACAGAAAAAATAGATACAATTTATGTGATAATCAGTGCAGCAAAAACAATAATTAACAGTTTAACAGTGCACTGTTTTCCTAAAGTAATAAAACTAAAGTACACACGATATTATACTAATATAAAATATGACATTAAGCTATATAAATAATAGTTTATACATGTGAATATAATTGGAAAGAAAAAAAATTAACATCAAGTGGTTAAAGAATAATAATAATTATAATACATAATATAATTTACTTTTGACAGTGAAACTCCTAAAAACTACGCGCTAGTTTTAAAATGTACCGAAGCGTATTTTGATAATACTTAGCATATCTAGAGTGATTTATATGATAATAACTTGATAAATTTTAGATTATAAAATAACAAGCTATTATACATTATATCATTAACGTCGCTTGTTAATTATTGTTATTGTTCACGTAACCGACATTTCACTGACTGGCTGGACTAATATGTCTTTACCATACGCTTATAATTTAAAGATATACCGACTTCCCTATCGTATAATTTTAAGGAATCGGGAAATAGCCGTTCACAATAATTAGTGAGTCAGAAAAGCGAACTTTACTCGCTCATTGTCGCATCTAAACTTAAATTCTCTGCAACTTAATTCTACGTATACTTAATTAGTTTTTTGTGTCTATAATTATATGTTAGTTTGCCATTACATTTTCATAAAACGTTTGATATACATTTCATATAACGTAATTTTATTGACGTAACATTGCATAAAACGTTATTAGCACGTATTTGATGACGAACGATAAATTGTCGGATATCTATTAGCAGAAGATCCGAACCTAACTCGATCTTCACCGAGCTGATAATAGAATGAAATATACTTTTTATAAAAGTGTAATATATATGAAAAATGGGTTTTCTAAAAAAATCCTGGCCTGACTTATATTATCGACTTAGGTTCGGATCTAAGACCATATAGGCACTTTGAATGTTTAGATGCGTAATCTATAATTACCTACCATATACAGTATTCCTCTACCACACGAATGGTCTATAAAAGTGTATTTAATTACAGCTTCAATTAAAGGCTGCAACACTTTTGTGATGTTTCTGGTGTTGCAAGGTGCAATCGCTTACCGTGAGATAGCTTATGGACACCAGCAACACTAGAAGTATCGCAAGCGTGTTGCCGACATATAGTATCTCGTTACAGCCCCTACCTCCTTGTGATCTTTCATGTTTTTTTTCCGACCCCCCCTCTCTCTCTTTCGAGTTTCCCATGATTAATTTACGACCCCTTACGTGATACAGTTAAGCGTACCTATGTATAGTTCTAAAACCTATCTATAGTCTTGCTACTATGCTAAACTCAAACGTGTGCCGTCTTACTTTGCAATTTAACTTACACTAGTGGTTGCTCAGTGGTTGAAATTCGACCATAATTAAAAATTTAAATTAAAGAAAACCTAAAAATAATAAAAATAAAGAACCTTTTTTAAAAAATTTCAATTTTACTTTGACAATCAACAAAAGAGTATATATGCGTGTGTGTGTCAAATACATGGTAGTGTGTATTTTTTTTTATTGATTAAATGTATATTTTGCATAATTTTAAAAAAATATTAGCATTCTGCACTCCTTCTCTATATAAAATATAAGTGTGCGAAATTTCATACTCCTCGTCCACGCAATTTTCCTAAAAAGCTGTACAAAGTTTCTGCTTAACGTATTAATATATAGATTACCATATCTTCTGTTCTTTTTTATATCGATAGTATCAGTACACACTAAGATAATATAAATAATAAGTACCTATCATTTTCAGCATGTTCTTAATTTATCATAAAGTCATAAAAGGTGGTTTTAACTAATAATAACAGAATGATAATCAGATTAACTTCATGAGGGTACTGTAATTAGAAAAATGTTGTTTTTATTACAACATGAAGCTACTTATCAATAGATGGCACAATTGATGTAATATGTAATAATATAATTGTGTTTGCTCGCAAACGAAAAAAAAACCAATTACATCGACGAGTAAATAAACGTAAGTAGACGAAAAAATAGTCAAGTTAACACGCATTATCAAAGATTACTCAAAAAAAGCAACTAAGTGATAACACAGTTCCACTACCACCTTGGAAATTAAAAAGCCGACCGATGGCGGGATAACCATCCAACTGCTGGCTTTGAAATGCACAGGCCGAAGACGGGTAGCAGCGTCTTCGGCGCGACAAAGCCAGCCCTGCGATCAAGCGATGCGGTGCGGTGGTGACTATGAGCAAAACACATGAGTTGGGGAGGCAACTTGGGAGGCCCATGTCCAGCAAAGGACTGTAATAGGTAGAAATGAAGTGAAGTAAAAATTAGTAATTTCATGATGTAATTAAAATTTTGCACTTGCGTTTAAGTACTGATTTTGATGTGAAATAAAAAAATATATATTGCATTTTATTTTAAATATCTACTGGTTGATAGATGGCGCTATTACATAAACGAAAACATAGCTATAGATAGACCATAGATAATAAAATTTATCAGATACAAAGAATACACACAAAATTACTTTGTTATCATTATCTAATTGTAATCTGCTCTAATTGTGTTTGCTCGCAAACGAAAAAAACCAACTTCAATTACATCGTACAACATCGTACAAGTAGTACAACGTAAGTAGACACAAAAATTTGCGTAAATACGCGTTCTCAAAGATTACTCAAAAAGTAGTAATCAAATCTCAATTAAATTTAAATGGGACCACATGACATGTGTAGTGTAGTAACATTTAGTTTATAAGACATGTATTTTCATTATATGTATGCAGAATAAATCAGAGCGTTGTCCGGAACACTTGTGCGCCTTTTACTGTATCTCCCCGTACCTCACACCTCATGGCGACCCTGCCATGCCGTGGCGGTTGCGAGTGTCGGGTGACCGGCGCAAAACGCAAACGCGACGGATTCCAGTGTGCCTCGGTGCAACTTTTAAAGAATTTATAATTTATAATTTATAACGAGCAGTGAATAAAGTGAGACCTTCATTAAAACTATATCTAATTAATAAATAATATGGGGAAAAATTACTCGAAAAACGAAGATAAGGAAATATTAATAACGCAGAATGCCGCTGCAGGGAGTAACACTGGAGGAATTACAGAAATCGAAAGTAACATAAAAACGAGTAATATTTTAATCACCGTGGCCCTAATAATTTTTATTTGTACTATGGTTTACTTGGCATGGAAAAGCTGGAGAAATAAAGAAAGGAAATGGATAGAAAAAAGAATGCAGTCCGAATTTTTTACGAGAATTCGGCAGAGGTTTTCTGGCAGATTCAACCCTACAAACGCTGACGGAGGAGATACGGTATAGTGAAAAGTGAATAGTGAAAGTAAAAAGTTAAAAAGTAATAATAATATAAATGAAAAGTGAAAATATGTGAAGTGAAAACCTTTCCCTCCCCTCTATTGTTAATTTCTGTGTATAGATTTCATACCATATTTACGTAAAATATGTAAGAACTATGTGTAATATTGACTGTAAGTTTAAAACTATATGGAAAAAGAATTAGAAATTATTTTAAATAAGTTAAGTGAAATTCAAATTGATTTAAGGAAATTAGGTCCCACTAGAAGATTACAATATACAGGTAATGTGAATAAAAAAATTGTAAAAGCTAAAAAACTATTTCGTGAATATAAAGATATTATTAATATTTTTAACGAACAAAAATGTAAAGTTGAATTAAAAGATTATGTTTATGGAATATTAGAACGCATTGAATTAGTATATAATAAAATTTTAAGTTACAAAATTAATTGTGTGGATAGTATAATGGAAAAATCGGAAATAACAAAAATGGATAGGTTCGACTTAAAAACTGCTACTTCTTTAATTCCCGTAATGGATAATACGGAAGAAACTACTGAAAAAATTATTGACGGAATTGAAATGTATGATGAGTATCTTGTAGATTTCACACAGAAAAAATTATTAATTTCATTTGTATTAAAAACCAGGTTAACTAAATGTGCTAAATTAAAATTAAAAAGCGAATATAGTGATGTAAAGAGCTTAATCCATGATATTAGAAATTCTTTATTAACAAAAAAATCAGCAAATGCGATACTTAGCCAATTAAATAACTTATCTCAAAATAATATGTCAATTCATGAGTATGGAGATAAATTATCTGAGTTATTTGTAGGCCTCACTATAGCACAGAGCAACGGAAACCCGAAGGCTTGTGAGATATTGAGACCTATTAATGAAAAATTAGCGATTAAAAGATTTGCAGATGGATTACGTAATAGGCGACTCAGCACAATTATATCAGCTCGAGACTACTCCGAGTTGAAGGATGCAGTCCGTGCTGCTGAAGACGAGGAGTTGGGACAACCTTCATCGTCTAACAATATATTCAACGCGCAAAGAAGAGGTAATCGAATCCCCTACTATAGGTCTTCCCAAAGAGGCAGAGGCGGACGAACCAATAAAACTAATTTTTACTCACATCGTGGACGAAACAACAATCTCAATAATACCCCTCGTACAGGTATGTATGTTAAAAATAATTATAATAATTCAGGATATTATTCTAACAAAAACCACTCGCCCCCGACTCGAGGTCCCCGTCGAGTTTACAATAGTAGCGGTAACCGTAGTAAGCAAAATATTTGTTCGGTACAACTTGAAGAAGAAAAAACTACTGAACCGAAACAGTTTTTTCGGGACTAAAAATTATATTTTAAATTACGAAAACAATGTAAAATACATATTCTTAAATATCTATAGAAAAAAATGTTCGTGGTTACTAGATACCGGTGCATCTTTATCGGCTATTCGTAGTAGTATATTATCGAAACATACACCGATACATAAAGACCCTATAGTCATTAACGGTATAGGTGGCAAGACATATTCAGAGGGTTATGTTTATTTAACTTTACAGGCGTTAGATGGAACTAATTATGAACACAAATTTTATTTGTTTGAGGAATTACCTTGTAAATCAGATGGAATAATTGGGTTAGATTTTCTAAACAATTTTTATTCGATTATCGATTTAGAGAAAAATATATTAATGTTAACAAATGAAAAACAAAGCCAGATACCATTATATACTTCACCTAAATTATGTACAGACTATATAACGATACCAGCACGATGCGAAACTATTCATTATATAAAGTTAAATTCAGATGTGAAAGAAGATAGTGTGATTGTACAGGAAGAATTACAAGAAAATTTATTTTTAGCTAGTTTAATAGTAAAACCAAAAAATAACATAATACCTATTAGATTAATGAATACTAGTGACAAAGAAATTATTATTCCAATTTTTCAACCTCAGCTATTACCATTAAAAGAGTATAATGTTTGTTCTTTTGATAAGTGTACTTCGAACTCTACACGTGCAAAAACATTGTTGCAATCTTTGAAACTTGATCACTTAGGTACAAGTGAACGTAACAGTATAGAGAGTATTTGTTCAAAGTATGCTGACATATTTTATTTACCCGGTGATAAGCTTACGACTACTAACTTGTGTGAACAATCAATTAATTTGAAACGAAATGTAAATCCAGTTTATATAAAACCATATAGATTACCACATAGTTTAAAACCTGAAGTAGATAAACAAATTAAACAAATGTTAGCTGATGACATAATAGAACCATCACAAAGTGAATGGTCCAGTCCGATATTGTTAGTACCCAAAAAATCAGATGACAAAAATAATAAAAAGTGGAGATTAGTTATAGACTATCGAAAGTTAAATGAAGTAATACAGGATGATAAATTTCCATTACCAAACATAACAGAGATATTGGATTCGTTATCAGGCGCAATTTATTTCTCTCATTTAGACCTAAGTCAATCATATTATCAATGTTCATTAAAACCCGAATCTAGACCAATCACATCATTTACAACTAGTACAGGTCAGTTTCAAATGAAACGTCTACCTATGGGGCTAAAGATCAGTCCCAGCGCTTTCTCTAGAGTCATGTCAGTAGCTATGTCAGGTCTTAACTATATAAATTGTTTTATTTATTTAGACGATTGTGTTTGCTTCGGAAGAAATTTAGAATCACATAATAAAAACTTAATAGAAATTTTCGAACGCTTACGTAAAGTCAATCTCAAACTAAATCCGAGTAAATGTCAATTCTTAAAAACAGAACTATTATATTTAGGCCATACGATATCCTCTAAAGGAATTCAACCAGACCAAGACAAAATTAAGACTATTCAAAATTACCCAATACCGACGAACGTCGATGAGTTGAGACGTTTTGTGGCAATGTGTAATTACTATAGAAAGTTTATTAAAAATTTTGCTGAATTAACTAATTGTTTAAATAAACTTTGTAGGAGGAATGTCAAATATGAGTGGACTGAACAGTGTGAGATATCATTTAATATTTTGAAAAATGCTTTAATAAATCCACCCATTCTACAATACCCTGATTTTTCAAAAGAATTTATATTACAAACTGATGCTTCAGGGACAGCAATAGGTGCAGTACTTTGTAATAATAACATGAGAGCTGTAGCATATGCTAGTAGACCTTTGAATAAAGCTGAATTAAATTACCCAACTATACAGAAAGAACTACTTGCCATAGTTTGGAGTGTAAAATATTTTCGACCATATTTATTTGGACGTACTTTTACTATTATGACGGATCATAAACCCCTTATATACCTATTTGGACTAAAAGACCCTTCAAGTAGACTCTTAAAATTTCGGTTAGCACTAGAAGAGTATGATTTTAAAGTAGTATACGTGAAAGGTAAAGAAAATGTAATAGCGGACGCTTTATCGCGAATAAGTATGACTTCCCAAGATTTGAAAGCTATGAATGAAAGTTTATTAGCAGTAACAACAAGAGCACAGGCTAAGAAAGTAAAAGAGGCAGAAAGAAAGAATGAAAGTGGAGATGATAGAATGATAAGCGATATTCCAAGTATTGACCCGAACAATTGGCCTGATCAACCAAGTGTTGTGGAAATACTTAGAATACCGAGTGGATCAGTTGAGTTAAGTTTAATACAAGGGAAAGAACTAAGAAAAATGAAAGAGAAAAAATATATGGATGTCGAATCTGAATGTTTCGCATTCAATAAAAATAAAAATATATTATATGTTAACCTTGATTTTAAAGCACATTATACGCGAGACGTTTTTGTGGAAAAATTGAGGAAAATATGTGAAAAGTTAGAAATTAGAGAAATATGCATTATAAAGAAAGAAGATAACGCGTTATTTATAAGGAGTCTTATAGAAGAAATAAAAAGTAAAAATAAATATAACGGTCCAAGGATTTGTATTTTGAAAGGTATAAAAAGAATAGATAGTGACGAGGAAAAACAATTTATTATGAACGACTATCATCTGCTACCCACAAGCGGACATGCTGGGATTCGCAGAATGGTAAATAACATAAAACGTAAATTCTACTGGCCAGGAATAGAAAATGATGTTAAGAGTTACGTTAGAAAGTGTGAAAAATGTCAAAAAAGTAAACATTCTAGGCATATTAAGGAACCCCTAGTTATTACAACCACAACTAGTTCTGCTTTGGAAAAAGTTTTTCTAGACATAATAGGTCCATTAGATAGAGATTTAGAAGATAATAAATATATATTAACAATACAATGTGAATTAAGTAAATTTGTAGAGGCATATCCTCTTAGAAATAAGGAAACGGTAAGTATAGCTAAGAATTTTGTGAATAATTTCATTTTAAGGTTCGGAATCCCAAAGGTCATCACTACGGATCGTGGAACTGAATTTATATCGGATACAATGGAACAGGTTTGTAAGTTACTAAATATAGAAAAACTAAGTTCTACTGCATACCATCATCAAACTATTGGTTCTCTTGAAAATGCACATAAACATTTAGGTTCATTTTTGCGCATACAATGTGATAACCATCCAGAGACATGGAGCCAATGGCTACCATTTTGGTGTTTTACATATAATAATACAATTCACTCAAGTACAAGATATGCACCATACGAGTTAGTTTTTGGAAAATCATGTGAAATACCTAGTAGAATTTCTTCTGACATTGAACCTTTATACAATCCAGACAATTACAGTTTAGAATTAAAGTACAGGTTACAGACAGCTAATAGGGATGCGAGAGAAAATTTGTTAAAGTCTAAAGAGAAAAGAAAACAGAAATATGATAAAAAGGTAAATAAAATAAAATACAAACCAAATGATATGTTATTAGTAAAAAATGAAACAGGAGGAAAATTAGATACCTTGTATAATGGCCCGTATTTAGTTATTGAAGAGCAGGAACCGAATGTAAAAATTTTGAGAAATAATAAAATTGAAATTATTCATAAAAATAGAACAAAACTTTTTGTAAAAGATAAATAATTAATGTTTATTTCTAAATCATTTCAAATTATTGTATACTATATTTAGATACATACTAATTGTTTTATTACTATTACTTTTACGTATTAAAACTTTTCATATTTACATTATATACTTATACAAAAAAAAAAAAACTTAATTATGTAATTAATTTTTATTTTTTTTTATTTTGCCCCGGTGGTGTAGTGTAGTAACATTTAGTTTATAAGACATGTATTTTCATTATATGTATGCAGAATAAATCAGAGCGTTGTCCGGAACACTTGTGCGCCTTTTACTGTATCTCCCCGTACCTCACACCTCACATGCACCAGCTTTCGATTAATCAAAATCGGTTCGGTATGTGAAGAGTTCATAGGTAACACATATAAAAAATAAAATAATACAATCGAATTAAGAACCTCATCTTCTTATAGAAGTCAGTTAAAAATAGGTAGTCCGATATAATCGGAGTGGTAAAGAATACTCAATAAAAGAACGGAGTCTTCTGCCTTAGAGATCAGCTAACTACTCTTAAAAGTAGGCTCCAGTCTATTTGTCTTATATTTATAAGATTATTATTAACAATTATTTAATTGTATGCATAAAATTAGTAATAGTAGTTAACTTTAAGTTATATATTTTGGTGGATAATTTTAAACTACACCGTCGTACACGCAACAAAAGGTTTTAAATGGTTGGGATTAAAATACTTTCTCTGTAAAATACAAATGATACATTAAGTATCTAAGTATAAGGAGAGACGTTGGCTCCCTATGTCCCAACTAGAAAAAAGGTCAGGCTCAACCAGATCATGTATCTGGACCGGATCAGGATAGAATGAGGCATGCCAGATCAGGCAAGCTCTGTCAGGACCAGGTCTGGTCCAGACAAGGATAGCCTGATGTAAAATATAATCAAGTATGGTAAAGCATACTGGATCAGGACCCGGTCTGGTCCAGATCAGGATAGCCTGATGTAAATTATAATCAAGTATGGTAAGGCATACTGGATCAGGACCCGGTCCGGTTCAGATCAGGATAGCCTGATGTAAAATATAATCAATTATGGTAAGGCATACTGGATCAGGACTCGGTCTGGTCCAGATCATGAAAGCCTGAAAAAAATTATGCGAACTGAGCCTGAATCGCGCTATTAATATTTTTAAGCACACAGTATATATACAGTTATCAGGACAGCCTAGCAGAGAGTCCATTTCTACACAGTGGAGCAGTCGTAAATAATAGGAAATAGTTAATTAGTAGTTAATTATTAGAAGTTAATAAATAAAATTTAATTAATAGTAATAATTAATTAATAACATAAAAATAATTAATATCTAAAGTAAAAACATAAATAAAAAATACATTAGAAAAAATAAACGGTAATAAATATCATAATAATTATGTTAAGTAACATATTTATAATATCATCTCGATTTTTGTTAAACAATTTTTTCAAGAATATACATTCGTGTTTTTTAAAAGGACCGGGCCGAACCGGCTGATCAGGATGAGATGAGATTTCCTGATCTGGATCCGATCAAGAAATCTCATCTCATCCTGATCAGGTCCAGACCAATCATCTGCGTTACATGCCTTATCTAGTCCTGATCAGGCATGCCTGGTCCGGTCCTTCTAAGGAAGACGAAAAAAATTTCTACTCGGGGTGTTTTTTATTGTCTGTATACTGGTGAATATTGTGAAGAACTCTTTGATATAATGGCTCCGTCGCATTTTTACCATCGCATCCTTCGCTAAAAAAAGTCGGAAAAAGTTTTTGGAAGTCGGTTAAAAATTAATACTTTTTTTAACCGACTTCCAAAAAAGGAGGAGGTTCTCAATTCGACTGTATTTTTTTTTAAATGTATGTTACATCAGAACTTTTGACCGGGTAGACCGATTTCGACAAATTTTGTTTTAATCGAAAGGTGGTGTGTGCCAATTGGTCCCATTTAAATTTATTTGAGATCTAACAACTACTTTTCGAGTTATATCCAATAATGCGTTTTTACTTGACGCTTTTTTCGTCGACCTACGTTGTATTATACCGCATAACTTTCTACTGGATGTACCGATTTTGATAATTTTTTTTTGTTGGAAAGGGCATATCCCTAATTTGGTACCGTGATAAGGAAACCAAAATCTGATGATGGGATCCCAGAGAAATCGAGGGAAACTCTCGAAAATCCTCAATAACTTTTTACTGGGTTTACCAATTTTGATAATTTTTAATTTAATCGGAAGCCGATGTTTATAATGTGGTCACATATAAATTTTATCGAGATCTGATAACTACTTTTTGAGTAATCTTTGATAACGCGTAGTTGCTTGACTATTTTTTCGTCGATCTGCGTTGTATTACTTGTCGATGTAATTGAAGTCGGTTTTTTTTTCGTTTGCGAGCAAACACAATTATTAAACTTAAACATGAAATTTGACAATAATGCAGTTTTGATTATTAATTCGTTTACTAATTTTTTTAAAATTAATTTTAGTTTATGTCAGAGAAATAAGTTTTTATATTAGTGGTTTTATACCAACTACGTTTACACATTAAGAAATACTAAAGTGTTATTTTCTATTTTGTTTTTATCTTTTTGTTTATACGTATTTAAATTAAAGACGAAAGTAAGTTTTTAAAAGATAAAATAATACGACGGATTAATATGACCTAGGCATGATGTTTATTTATTACCGATAAAGTCAAATGGTGTATAACTGTTATCAGCGTAAAGTTATTTTATTATGCAGTTGATTGCATACTGATAATAAATAATATGTTGATTTGATGTAAAAAATAAGCGTGTCAAAAGTAAATTTAAAGTTTTTATTAAGAAGAATTTAAAAGCTAAGGCTTATTATTCGGTACGAGAGTATATGATAAGGTGTGTAGATTTAGAGACGCTGCATTTCATGCAGGATTTTACTAATTTTATAATAAAACAGTTTTTTAAGAGTAAGTGATGATTTTCTTGCCTATTCTTCTCTGCAGAATTCACATTTTGAATTGTAGTATCATATTTAACTATAATTAATTAGTTAAAACAATAATACAATTTTTATTTCTAAAACAACGATTGAAGAGTGCTTTGTAAGCCTACTTGAATGAAGTAATTTTTGATTTTAATGTTGAATGTATGATTCAAACTGATCTAATGTTAATCTTGTTAGGTCGGTAATAAATATAAATTGACATTGACAAATAGAAAGAAAATTAGTTTGAGGCTTGAATAAATTATCTACAATTATTATCGAGTAATTGGTATTATTTTCCACGATACATTACAAATCTAACATTAAAATACTTGGGTATTTGTTTTTCTTTGTCAATTTTAATGAGTATACTAGATGACCCTGCAAACGTCGTAACGTTTCTAACCTAACCTACCCGATATGCACACAAAATTTCATAAAAATCGGTCCAGCCGAGGCTCCAAGAGGAGTATTTTAACTAACATTGTGACACGAGAATTTTATATATAAGATGTCACTGTTACATCTTACTACATATAAAGCAAAACAATACATCTGGTTCATATGATTAGTAAAAAAATCAATTTTGAAGATATTATTTAGTTTATTTCTTTTTTATTAAGACTGTTACACTAAGATTTCCATGTGATTAAAAGTAATTCTGTAAGAACAAAGCCTTCTCTCTCATATCTCAGCCCCTGGCGAAAGGTGGTGCATTATTAGTAGCGAACCAGTAAACACCACTGACACTGCAATAAAAGATACAAATAATTAAGGATCCGTGATTAATTTATTCAATTTCTCAAAATTGTTGTTAGTAGTTTTTCAAATTTTATTAATTGTCAGTTAATTAGTGGAAATTATTCGATACATCCACATTTATTTTGTTTCTTAACTTATTCATTAAAAAGCTTACCCATCCTTGGAAGCAGAACCACCAAACGATGCATCACGTGCACCGGTACATCTTGCTTGAAGGGCGTTCTCATAACTATCGCAAGAAGTTCCGACAAATTGTGGCCCATTGCCTGATTCGGCATTTATCGATTCAGCATAGTAAATGAAAGACAGTTCATGAGAGCATTCAACATCTGCTCCACAATAAGGTTGGAGTTCTCCGTTAGCGTAAAAATCGATGTCGCCAAGGGGTAAGTCATAACCATAATGACCGGCGCTAGTATGGAGGACTTCAACAACACCAGCATCAGAAGCATTCAATTTTTCGGGGTGATGAGTCCAACCGAGAAGAGCTGGGTCAAGAGCTGTGACACGGAAATATTCATAATGTAGTATATCAATCCTAGTGCTTTTTGTTTGTACAATATATTTAATATCAAATGATATAATGGATTATAATAAAATATAACAATAATGATAATAATATAATAAAGCTAATTCTGGTCAAAGACGCCTTTTGGTGATTCTGACAGGTTTTTGGGTCGAAGCAGTTTGTATTACAATTTGTGCACCATGCGTTACGCGCAATATGTAAAAAACTTGAGACTTAAAAACTAATTCAATAATCTTGTACATAAAAAACTACATTTTAAACACGGTTATCTCAAAATACCTCTATTTATATACAAATATCTTACCAACAATATGAGGCACATTTCCATTGATTGTTCGGGCAGCAATACCAGCAGCATGAGCGCCTAAGCCAACACCAACAATTTTTACATTATTAACATCATACCCAAAGTTATTTACTAGAATATTTACGAACTGAGCAACAACAGTGCCAACTTGAGGGGTGTTGCTAAGAGAAAACGTGTATGCGGTAGATGCGCCGATACTCCAGTCAACGGCGATGAAATTCACATTTCCAGCTGCGAGGTGGGCTTAAAAATAAAATAGTTTTTAATTTAAGAAAAGTAGTCACAAGTATTAAAAATTAAAAAAGCGTAAAATAGATCGATGTTTATTTTTCATTCGACAAAAACAACAAAATGTTTTAATTTGTTCTTATAAAAAAATAAATTAAAATGATTTTATAAAAGCTTAGAGACATACCACGTTGAACATGAGCATTGAAGTTTCCTCCGACACTATCATCATGGTCATGAATTGAAATAATAGTTCTCGCCGATATTTGGAAACTAGATTGCGCGATAGATGCCTGAGTAGCCGCTAGGTTCTCACTTTGTGTAGGATTGTTCCTTACATAAAACAGAAAAACACCTTCTTATTGTTACGACCATATTCAGTTAATCTAGTCGAAAATTGATGGTCAAAATTAAAAATAATTAGGAAAAAATTTAACCCTATACATATAACTCGTACCAGATAAAAGTATTTCTTTCGATCCATTACAAAATGTTTAGAGGTTAGCATCAGTGGCCGACCTCAAACGTTGAATCGTAATCCTTTTATATGTTAAGGTTATGTGCCAGTTTTTAGGCAGTATAAGTAAGCAGTAAGCGTGCTCCATCTTAGACCGCATTTTCACTTATCATTAGGTGAAATAGTGGTCAAACGCAAGCCTATCTTTGTATAAAAAAGAAAACTAAGACATTCGAATCTTCACATACATAATTTTATTACTTATAGTATTAAAACTACTCGGGTTAGATTAGTGAAGGATTTAAAACAATTACAAAAATTTATAATGATCTCTATGAAATATAAAGCGTAATTGAAATAATAAAAATAAACCTTGTGAATAGATGGAAACGAATTTGTGTCGGGCTTAGACTGAATCCATGTGTTGCTGAAATATAAATACAAAATATAGTTTGGGCTTCATCAGGAAAACCGGAACTTTCTGTTTAATTTAGAAAACAGTTTACAAGATCTTCATTTTTTAATATTTCTTTACAGAAAAGTGGCACCCAATACTAAGTTGTAATGATTTTTTCATTAATGTTCTAAATAAAAATAAGATTTTAGGTTTAAAAATTAGATTTTATAAAATATAGCAACAAAACACTTCTAGAATCACGTATATTATAAACTTTAAGTGCTTGTTTGTTGCACTATTATTCTAAAAAATTTCTCACCGGCAATAGCAACACTTAGAATTACAAAGCACTTGATAGTCAACATATTGCTTTCCCAACAAATACTTTAGCAAAGTACGCCAGGTTTTTATACATTTTACTTATCTTTTCGTTTGTAGTTCTATGAATTGTATCTTTATCTTATTAAAATTTTAATGCCATTTATTGATAAGAATTAAACTACAATTAAACTGTCTGATATTAACTTTTTACCGTTTAATGTATTATTTATAACAATTACTTGGTACCGATTATTAATACATTTATAATATTTGTCCTACGTGATAATCGTTTTAAGTTAATAAGTCTGCTTTCATGCAGCGTATATTTTAAGTATTTCTGATACAATTTTGATATAAATGCGCACAATTACAGCTAAAGCTTAGGCATTTTTTCATTAAAACAAAGTTGTATTCAAATCAATGATCATGTCTCACTGCACATTCAGGGCAACCCCAACAACATCCTGGAAGCATTGTTGTACAGAACACGAAGGTTACTCTTTCCTTTGCAGTGGAGATTGTCCACATACTGCACGTGAATTTTAATGTAAAAAGTATAATTTTGTCATGTTTCAAACAATTGATAAGCCACCGGGGTATTATGTTGGCCCTGACGCTCAATGTCGTCCAATCTCTTTTAAGCCCAACAAAAAACATGCCCTAAGTATTTAAATTCATCAACTCTTCTTAGAGGAGCATTTAGAAGGAAAACAGGGCGTCCAAAGCTTGCCAGCACCATCTTTTGACGAGTTGCTAAATACGTTATTTGTCAATAGATGGCACTGGTAAATTTTTACATTCGCTTAAATAGTGTATATATATTATCTAGTTTAATTTAGAAAATTTTCGTCATACGTAACGTCACGTAAAAATCAATTTGTAATCAGATAAGTTTTAAAGTAGTTTTCATGAATAACAGGTCTAAATAATAAAACAAAAGCGAAAAATACGGAACCCAATTATAAGTAAAATAGTAAGTAGTCATTTTATTCCTTTCTGTCGAATAGAATGTTAAGTTGGTAAAATAATAACGTATTTTAAAAGTGTAATAATTACTATTTTATTTTCGGTAAAGCTTTAGATTAGGTAAAACCGAATTTCAGGACCGTGGGGGGATGGGGGGGGAGAGGGTGGGGAACGCTACCCCTGGTACCACTGTCACACCTCGGAACCCCATGGTTATGGAGATATCCATGGTTAAAGTTTTGAGGTTAGAAGAAGAATTTCGAAAGTTAGAGGAACGCTTGGCTCCGGCGCTACGGGAAGTGCAGCCCTCCCTTCGCGCCTCCGTGGCACAAAAAAAACACTCTAGGGGTAGGGCAGACCAAGACCACGTGGACAGTGGGGTGCTCCGATTCGGTTTTGGGTATTTTTCGAATTTCTAAACCTATATTCTAGCACGCAATGTTACTAATTTTATTAGAATATTATGTCTGACGCGTTATTTTGTTTAAAAGTGTCGATTTGTCACACAATGCAAACAGTACGAGCTCAAAGGTATTATAATAGCTTTAAATTCTTCTTCTAACCTCATAACTTTAACCATGGATATCTCCATAACCATGGGGTTTTTAGGTATGACAGTGTTACCTTGTATAGATTCCCCTACACCCTCCACCCTCCACACCCAAAAACCCCATAATTCGGTTTTTTTTGTACGGAGCATGAGTGAGCGTGCTTTCGCACGCAAGGGCTGCACTTCCCGTAGCGCCGGAGCCAAGCGTTCCTCTAACTTTCGAAATTCTTCTTCTAACCTCAAAACTTTAACCATGGATATCTCCATAACCATGGGGTTCCGAGGTGTGACAGTGGTACCAGGGGTAGCGTTTCCCACCCTCTCCCCCCCCATCCCCCCACGGTCCCGAAATTCGGTTTTACCTAATCTAGATCTTAGCCTTATTTTCAATATCTCTCGACGTCATCTCTCCATCGAATGATAAGAAACTATTTTGCCACATGAAGCTTTAAAGTGCGTAGACGTCAATATACAGAGTTGCCGGGCAACCATATACGTTTTACAAACGGAATCGAATCATCGAATTCGAATCATCATCATCATCGCCTATATATTAATACGTGAAGCAAAAACTTTATACCCCTTTTTACGAAAATTACGCGGATGGAGGAGTATGAAATTTCACACGCTTCAGCATGTAATATCCCACTACTGGGCATAGGCCTCTTTCCCCGTGTAGGAGAAGGATCAGAGCTTAATCCACCACACACGCAAATTTCACACACTTATAGTTTATAAATAGAGAAGTGCAGAATGTTCATATATTTTTTAAATTTTGCATAAAAAGTACATTTCATGGAGCTTAGCTCTATGCTCCATGGGCCGGACTTTAAATCAATTAAAAATACATTACACACACTACCATTTATTTGACACACACACGCTTATTATACTTTTTTGTTCTTTGTCAAATTCTGTAGTCAAATTGAATTTTTTTTAAAAAGGTTCTTTATTTTCATTATTTTTTTGGTTTCCTTTAATTTCAAATTTTAATTATGGTCGAATTTCGACTAATATGCTATGATTAAGATGTTTGCCTCCCTTTTTAGAAAAAACCTCACAATTACACTACATAAATTATACATCATTTTATAGATAATAGCTTGCTCTATCGGCATAAAAAAATTACTGTTGCTTTTGTTTTTGTAAATTAATTAATTATTAAAATTATATATAATAATAGCCACCTAATAGAATTTAGCCACCCCCTCTCTTCCCGTGGGTGTCGTAAGAGGCGACTAAGGGATAACAAGGTTCCACAACCACCTTGGAACTTAAGAAGCCGACCGATGGCGGGATAACCATCCAACTGCTGGCTTTGAAATACACAGGCCGAAGACGGGCAGCAGCGTCTTCGGTGCGACAAAGCCAGTACTGCGGTCTCCAACCCGCCTGCCCAGCGTGGTGACTATGGGCAAAACACATGAGTTCACGTTGTTTTTGGCGTAAATTTGTGGAGGCCTATGTCCAGCAGTGGACTGTATAGGCTGTAATGATTATATATAATTATGACGTCTTTATTTTTGAAACAGCGTCAACAACGTTCGGTATTTTTTTTACTTATTTAGCGAATTATTCGCACGGGAATTGCTAGTCATAAAATGTAATAAGAATTGTAATTTAATAATTATTTTTTGAAATAAAGCAACTTCATTGTATTATTCAGTAATGTCGGCTCTCGATTATTTATCTATATATATGCGATAATAACAAAATGAGTGATAAATAATGTAACATATAAGTAAAAGATATATAATTTTCTATTAATACGCAGTCATATGTGCTACCTTTTTAACCGACTTCCAAAAAAATGTGACTGCAATCACTACGTTATAATATACCGCATAACTTTTTACTCGGTAAATCGATTTTGATATTTCTTATTTTAATCAAAAGCTAATACTTGTCTTATCCAATTTAAATTTTATCGAGATCTGATAACTACTTTTTGAATAATCTTTTATAACGCGTATTTACTTGACTATTGTTTCGTTTACTTGCGTTGCATGTCGATGTAATTGAAGTCGGTTTTTTTGCATTTGCAATCAAACACTGGTAGTGGTAGTGGAACTTAGTCGCCTCATACGACACCCACTGGAAGAGAGGGAGTGGCTATATTCTTTATTACCGTGGCCACACAGCTTTTGTATTGAAATGTTAAAATACTAAGACTGAGCGTATTGTACTTGTCTAGCACTACTACTATAAAAAGGTAAAACTTCTTAAATGTAATTAATCCTGATTCCATAAGAACTAGTGTATAGCAAGTAGAGCCGAGATAATCCAGATGAAAGTCTACGTAAATTAAAGTCAGATGATTGCAGTTTTAAAACACCAGAAGAAATTACTAGACCCTCAAAAAAAATTCAAAACAAGTGAGAAAAGTGTGTCCAGAAATATTTAGTATTGTCGATAAATTCTTACTGTGACAAAATAAATACATCAAATGTGTAAATTTAGGATGAATATAATTGATGACAGACTCTGAACCTAGCTGGAATAATAATACAAAATATTATTTAACCTATATATAATATATTCATAGATATTTCTCGAAAGAGTAAAAAAGTCAAGTTTCTTGCCGATTCTTCTCTGCAGCGACATGATTAATCATAACTATAATTTGAAAAATGACGACTTAAAGCTTAGTTCTTTGAAGCCAACTTAAATATAGAGATTTTTGATTTGATTTTGATTTCGATATTAATACTTACTCAGGTTATCAAAAATTATTTATTATTCATCTACTCAACGTGTAGTAATTTTACTCCTATTTATTACAATTGCCTTTATTTTAAATGAACCATTAAAATGACACTTCTATACCTTATCTTTTAAGAATTTAGATCTATTAGTAACATTTTGCAATATAAATAATATGCTAACATCGACACAGACGAAGACCACAAAAATCGATGACGTATTCGGGAGAGCGCAATCATTTCCACTTCCACTTCCACTTTTGCACTCATTTTTAGGGTTCCGTATCCCAAGGGTAAAAACGGACCACTATTACGAGGACTTCGCTGTCCGTCGTTCGTCTGTCCATCTGTCCGTCTGTCTGTCACCAGCCTGTATCTCAAGAACTGCGATAACTAGACAGTTGAAATTTTCACAAATTATGTGTTTCTGTTGCCGGTATAGCAACAAATATTAATAAAGATTATAAATTCTTAAATAGGTATACACCTGTTAGTTGTTTGCTAATCTCATGATTATCATTATCAACTTATTAAGAACATCCCGAGTAGAAATTTTTTCGACTTCCTGAGAAGGACCGGACCAGGCATGCCTGATCAGGATTAGATAAGGCATGTAACGCAGATGATTGGTCTGGACCCGATCAGGAAATCTTATCTCATCCTGATCAGGTCCAGATCAGGAAATCTCATCTCATCCTGATCAGCCGGTTCGGTCCGGTCCTTTTAAAAAACACGAATGTATATTCTTAAAAAAATTGTTTAACAAAAAAAAAATGACGATATTATAAATGTTACTTAACATAATTATTATGATATTTATTTCCGTTTATTTTTTCCAATGTATTATTTATTTATGTTTTTACTTTAGATATTAATTATTTTTATTTATTTTTATGTTATTAATTAATTATTATTAATTAAATTTTATTTCTTAACTTCTAATATTTAACTACTAATTAACTATTTCCTATTACTTACGACTGCTCCACTGTGTAGAAATGGACTCCTTGCTAAACTGTCCTAATAACTGTATATATACTAAGTGCGCTTAAAAACTTTAATAGCGCGATTCAGGCTCAGTTCGCGTAATTTCTTTCAGGCTATCCTGATCTGGACCGGACCGGGTCCTGATCCATTATGCCTTACCATACTTGATTATATTTTACATCAGGCTATCCTGATCTGGACCGGACCGGGTCCTGATCCAGTATGCCTTACCATACTTGATTATATTTTACATCAGGCTATCCTGATCTGGACCGGACCGGGTCCTGATCCAGAATGCCTTACCCTACTTGATTATATTTTACATCAGGCTATCCTTGTCTGGACCAGACCTGGTCCTGATAGAGCTTGCCGAATCCGGCATGCCTCATTGTATCCTGATCCGGTCCAGATACATGATCTGGTTGAGCCTGACCTTTTTTCTAGTCGGGATACAGTGACTCAACTTACCGCTTTTTTACGATTAAATGTTTCAATGAAGAGAAAATACGATTTTTTTTAGATAAAACGTGATTTGGACTTTCTTTGAGAATCAAATATTTTAAAATGTAGATTTTATTTTTATTTCGAGTAATAGTGTAACTGACTTGGAGAAATACGATCATACGAATAAGTCAGTCGTCTGCAAGTACGTCTTTGAGATATAATAAAAGTCTCTTCTTCTTTACTTACATCTTAGAAATTGGAATTATAGTTTAGAGGGAGGTCATAGATTATATTTAAAAAAAAATTGCTTTTAATTACATTAACAAAATTGCTATTTATTAATGCTTATTTGACGCGTTGGCGCAACGGTCACAGCACTTGTTTGTGGCTGTAGCGCTGGCGGTTGTGGGTTCGATCCCCGCACATGACAATCATTTGTATTGACCATACGGATGGCTGGGTATTTACTTAGTTCTTGTTAGTATTCCCACCGTGCCTCGGTAAGTACGGATGTTACCATGTGCACCTAATAGCGATCGTTACTCATAGTAGGAAATATATCCGCCAACCCACATTGGAGCGGCGTGATGGATTAAGCTCTGATCCTTCTCCTATATGGGGAAAGAAACCTATGCCCAGCTGTGGCATTTATAGTTATAGGCGGAAGCGTAGCGTAGCTTATGTGAAAAAATTTAAATAGCACAAACATTGTACTTATAATTATAATAATAAGTCTAGTTCTGTATCCTAACACACGGGAATCTCTTTGGAGAGACTAAAGTTTTTGTCTGTGCAATTATGAATGAAGTGATTAAGACAAACAATTAATACCGAAAACATATTATGAAAGATGGAACTCAGGAACATATGTCGAGCATATCAGTAGACTGGAGAATCCATCAGACGTCTAGTTTCTTGTTGATGATGAGTATTGGCACAGACATAACCTAGTAGCCAGAGTTATTCCTGCGAAGTCGTACAGGAAGCCGCTTGACTGTTTCCTGTACAGTCCGTTACAGATACGTATTGTTTACACAAAGTTTCGGTGACTTGCTTATAAAAATAAGTAGGCTAAATAATATTTTGTAGCTTTAGGTATATCATAACTTAATAAAAAAGCGTAAGCATTTGTTTTTACCTTTATTCACATATGAATTCGTGCAATATCCTAACAGCTATCTAGAAAATTATGTTTTTATTTATTTATAAACTAAGCAAATACATTAGCGATAATTTTATTAATAAGGAAACATCAATTTAATTCCAATGATAAGGGTTTGATTTGATTTGATAAAAGAATTGCACAAGATAAAAGGTAAAATAAATACGACAAAAAGTATAGCGGTGAGTGGAGTCTAAGCCATGAAGCTTGCAGTGGTTATATTTACCACATTTGCATGTAAGTAAAAATCTGGATTTATCTCTATCATTTTGTTTACTTACTCTAAAATACATATAAATATGGAATCGAAGAAAGAAGAAGGCGGACCTTCTTGATAGTAGAAAAGAATTGACTTAGAAATTCGATATTTTCTGTCCTTAACTTTTTCAATTGAGTCTAAAGTACACCTAAGTAAAATAAGATAGACTTATAAAGGGACTTACTATACTTTGCCTTAAAATACTATACTTATATTACTATTAATATAAAGTTAGCAACATCATAATTTAATGTTAATTGGTCAGTTTCGTAAGCATCTTTAGAACCGTTTTGAATTTATGTCGTTTATCCTAAACTTCTAAAGTGAACTAACTACTGTGTGGCTACGGCACCAAAGAAGAATATAGCCACCCCTTCTCTTCCCGTGAATGTCGTAAGAGGCGACTAAGGGATAACACAGTTCCACGACCACCTTGAAACTTAAAAAAGCCGACCAATGGCGGGATAACCATCCAACTGCTGGCTTTGAAATACAAAGGCCGAAGATGGGCAGCAGCGTCTTCGGTGCGACAAAGCCAGCCCTGTGGTCACCAACCCGCCTGCCCAGCGTGGTGACTATGGGCAAAACACATAAGTTCACGCCATTTTTGGCGCGACCTTGTGGAGGCCTATGTGCAGCAGTGGACTGCGATAGGCTGAACTGACTGAAAGTGAACTAAAATAATATGTATTTTAATTTTATGTAACATACTTATATTTTGTAATTGTGTATTTGATTCTAGTGTGTGCTGTTAGTGCAATTCCTTTTATACCAGGAGATAACAGAGATTATGTTGAAGGTGAAAGTCGCTACATTTGGATGCATGATAAGGAAGGTAATCCACTCCTTATAGATCTAGAAGCTGAAGTGAATAATAGCTATGAAACCAGAGGTGGTAATCGCAATGAGTACTGGTTATTTACAAGGTAAATAATGTAATAGGTTTACAAATATATCGATAATACATCAACATTTTAATATAAAATATTTTAATAAAACTTCTGGTTCGTAGGCACAATCGAGACAATCGACAAGTTTTAGTTAACGGAAACGCAAACTCAATCCGCAATTCCAACTACAATGGAAACCGTCCTACTAAAGTGATAACGCATGGTTGGATCACGAATGGAAACGCAGACTGGATCAATCAAATAAAAGACGCTTTTCTTAACCAGGCAAATGTTAATGTTATCGTTCTTGACTGGAGAGACGATGCTTCTAATCCCACGTACCTTCCCGCTGTTCGAGCTGTACCTGGTGTTGGTCGGGCACTAGGAAACTTCCTCAATTTTCTTTTTAATACCGCAGGCGGTAGCTGGAATAACGTCCACCTAATTGGTCACAGTTTAGGTGCTCATGTTATGGGCAATGCAGGTCGCGTTAGCCATCCAGCTCGTCTGACCGGTTAGTATACTTAACGTTTGGCCTTTTTTTGATGACAAAATTTCAGACGCTGACTACATCTGAATATATCTATAGCGTAAAAAACTTCTGCACAAATATTCTTTAGGACTTACCAACTAAGGCTGGCATGCTGTGTGTATAAATGACTAGTTGTTTCCTTTTCAACAAGTTGATTATACAAAAGCGTTAAATATTTTATGTTATTGTTTGTCATCAAATATCATGGTAATAACCACATTGTATACAATTCTAGGGTTAGATCCAGCTGGACCTCGGTGGCGTGACAACACCAATGCTCTAAATCGCAACTGTGCTGTTTACGTTGAGTCTATTCACACTAATGGTGGCGATTATGGCATTAATGATGCTATCTCTCATGTTGACTTCTATCCTAATGGTGGCCAAATCCAACCCGGCTGTTGGACAGCCATTTGCTCTCATGGACGTGCACCTCTCCTTTTCGCTTCATCTATCACATCGAATCACTTAGTAGGAAGACGTTGTACAGGTGTCCAACAAGCCATTAGAAATCAGTGCGCTGGCGTTACTTTTCCCCTCGGTAACAACAATTTAGGCAAGCGGGGGTACGTAACGTAATTAAAATTTAATATAATGATTTAAAAAATATTTTAGTAAATGCCCACAATTATACGAGACTAGTTATTTGTTAATATAAAATTAAAAGTGACGTAATATATTTTACAGATCCGGGATTTATGCACTAACAACTCGCGATAGATGGCCTTATTAAAAAAAAAGTTACGGAAAGATGGAAAAAAACGCTGTGATATTATAAACGAGGACTCACACTTTATGTTTATTCAATACGAAACCTTCTTGACATTACATAGATACAGCTACGATTTATAGCGATTATTTTAGGTACATACATAAATAGTTACGGCGTACAGTGTATTTATTACCTTGTCCGACGTAGAGTGTTGAATTATCAAAAGTATTGTATTAAAATTGTTTTGTATTAAAATTATTTCATTTTACCCTAATAATTGTTTTACTTATTATATAAACTAAAATGACTTGACGATAACTTAACAATAAAGAACATTAAAACACAAATAATAGTCTGACTAAAACTTTTATAGGTACAGAGAAAATAATGCAGTATTTTCTTTAATTTTAGTTCACCGAGTTTGATGTTGACTGAAATGTTTTGTAGTAAAAGTTCTTTACGCACGCTTGACTTGGGTAGTAAGCTGGTGAATGCGTAACGAGGTCGTTACGAAAAGTGTGGTCGAGCGAGATAAACGAAGCAAGAGGAAGAGAGGTGCGAGCATACATTTTCTATCTCTCTTTCGCTTATAGCCAGTTTCGTTTTGTATACCTAAGACACAGTGCAGGCCTATTGTTCATAAGTTTTACTTCATTAGTGTGGTCTAAAGCACACTCGTTTTTTCGTTATTATATTCGATATGGATTCATATTTTGGGCTGATTAGAAACGAACAACACTAATTTAACATCTTTCAAACAAAATTTAAAGTGAAGTTTATTAACTTTCAAACTAACCTAATAAAAATAAATTTACTTTTAAGTGTTGTGAAATTCAAATCGACCAATCACTACTCGCTAATTATCAAGTATTTACCGGGTTAACAGTTTAGCAATCGGCTCCGATATTTGTATTGAAAAGGAGGTTTTTTAATTATCTAAACTATTTTTTAATTAATACGTAGAGAAGACTGTAGATCAAGTATTTGGTTATTCATCAAGCAAAAATGATAATCGTATGAATAAAAACTTCAAAAGTGGGAATTTCGATCATTTTTTTTTAAAGATAAGATTATCAAGCTGCATTTGTTTATTTAAAGCACAAATTTATTTAGAAACATTTCGATGTGAAACTTCTTTATAATCGTTGTTAATTTGAAATGCGAAGAAACGAAAATGCGTCAAGATAAAAAAACAAACACATAAATGTACATGAGAGAATATTATAGAACATATTACAGTTCAAAACGCATAAGCGACGAGTTTTGTATAGCGCTTACAACCTTTTTCACGAGACTTAGATCATCTTCGATAGAACAAATCGCAACATACCTTCCTACAACTTTTCAGAAGTTTCACTTCTGCTGTGTGTGAATTGCACACAAACTTTTTTCTCAAAAACACTAGCTTTTTAACTATTGTTTCCTGTACCTAAACAAATACATGATCTCAAGAATTATTAGTTATTTTCGCAAAATGTACTTGTTATTTTGCAAAGCAATGTTGAATGAAAGTTAGTTTGGTTTGAAAGTTAGGCGCCGGTTAGGATTTTTGGATCACACTTCAGTCTATCGTAGTCTACTGATGGAGATGGGCCTCCCCAAGCTCACCCCAAACTACCCAGTTTTCCACAATCCTCGTCCAGACAATAACAAGTTTTTTGGAACACAAAGTGGATAAACCCCAAATTCTTATCCATTGATTAATAATAATTAATCATCGCTGATTATTATCTTTCATTCATAAATTTCTAATATTGTTATTCTCATTCAATTATTAATCACCCAATGCGTGGAATTTAGAGATTGTAATCAACACATCGGCAATACCCTTGCGATGCTTCTGGGGTTGCAGGCGTCCATACACTAAGGTAACCGCTTACCATTTGATATGTCATTCGCCCACTACTGGTATAACAACAAAAACAACTGCAACAAGACTTAAAAGAATCATTTATTTATATTTACTTTTTACTTTCTTGCTTGGTTAGGTTTCTTCGAATTGTTTTAACTATAAATACGTTGTATTAGATATTATAACTTCATTCAATAAGGCCAGCTATCTTCCGTGATTATGCCGTAAATGCCACTCCTGAAAACAAAATAGAAGCTGAAAAGATTTATTTCGATATAGCTATGGAAATTTTGAAAATTTATAATATTATACTGACAGCATTTCCCAATTCAATCGTTATGCCAATTCTTTCCCGTCCGTTAATTTCCCGTCTTCGACATGTGTATTTTAAAGCCAGCAGTTGGATGGTTCTTCCACCATCGATCGACTTCTTAAGTTCCAATGTGGTAGTGGAACTGTGTTTTACCTTAGCCGCCTCTTTCATTAATTATTTTGCAAAACCAGAAGCATCCCAAGCACGTTGCTGAGCATAACCCTGATCCTTTCCAGAGGCTCTGGCCACCTTACTCACCACCAAAACAAAACACTGCCTGAGAGCAGTGCTGTTTTAGTGTGATCTTCTGTATGATTAGGGTATTTCCTAAGACGAACTTCTCAATATTTCAAGCAAGATATTTTGTCCTGTGCTCTACCTCACTTTAACCATTCAACACCTTCGGCGGCCCAAAACACCCGTTGATTTGTGGTGGTGCCCGTCGTAAGGGTCGCTCGACTGGTCTCCTCCACCGAGACAGAGCAGTAACCAAAATATCTAACATAACCTAACCCAACAAAAAATTTATCAAATTACACAATAACAATGGTTTTTTTGTTGCATTTGTTATTTGCAATGTATCATGTTGAAGGAATATGATAAATAAGGAAGTTAAAATTACAACTATTTATTTTATCAAATTATATATATAATTAGTTTTTCATTATTCATAATAATGAACTTTTAACGGTATATTAAAATTTGTACATCTACACCGGCACAATACTATCTCCTCTGCCCCTAGGTTTCCTGGAAGAGATCGCTTTTCAGCGATAAGGTAAGATAAGGCCCTTTGTACCTTATGATACTCTGTTAAAATCAATCTGATATGTATTATTTCTTTTTTGGAGTAAAATAAAGTGTATTGTTATGTTATGTTTACTAGTGACATTTTAATCTGGTATCCGATCTACCTACTAGTAAATTTGGATAAAATCATTTAAACATGTCTACTTGATTCTAAACTCTACGAGGAACGAAATTTTTCGTAATATTTTTTTTAGTGTCATATCAAAAATCAACCGTTCCAGCGGGGATCGAACCTGCATCTCTGACTGACCGTGTCGGTGCTCTAGCCAATTAAGCTATGGAACGATGTACCCGTTAGATCGAAATTTTTGATATGATGATTTTATATTCGGTGACTTCCTTACAGAAACCCGTAACTATTCAAAGTTTCATATTACAATGAAAATCTTTAACAGGAGACGACACCCTGCTATTTTTAATTTGTATGATTTTATTTTTGTGTTACCCACACATTAGGAAATTGTAATTTTTTTTTAATATCATTTCAAAATCGACCGTTCCAGCGGGGATCGAACCTGCATCTCCGACTGACGTGTCGGTGCCGTAGCCAATAAATTTTTCGTATAATTATAATACATTTTCAAACAAGTAGTTTAATTTAATTGCTTTATTATAGTATCATATTCACAATTTTCTTTAAAATCAAATGTATCTAGAGTTATTTCCTGTTGACTCGAAAAATACCCCATCTGAAAATATAAAAATTTGTTCAGGATTTTATTAGTCACATAAGTATTAAAATTTAGGTAGTTGTATGCCTGACACTAAAATCATAATAATTGTTACTCAACTATGTCAAAAAGTGCTAAAGGCGTATTATACACAGTCATAAAAGTATAAAATAATAGTCATTAACGTTTTTTAAATGAATATCGGGTTTTTAAATGAATAGGAAATATAAGGAAAACTAAATAAAGTGGTAAAAGCAAATTACCGTGACTTATTCAAATCGCTATTACCCATTGGATATATATCGCCACTGCAAGTATTTCTTTTCACGTCACTAAAATCTTTGCATTCATTAGCATGAAAATTATTATATTTGACAGAATCAGCCATGTATTGGTACGCTTTGCTGTGCGAGCATATATTAAGCAAACAGCCTGGCATAAGACTACCACCGTTGGGATAGAAATCAGCGTGACCACAGGGTTGTTCATAACCGTACATGTTTGTATTTGTATGAATGACTTCCACGTATTGCGCATCAGTTTTTCTTAGGCAATTTTCATCATTATTCCATAAAGGGCTGGCTGGGTCTAATGCTACAAAATTTAAAAAAAAGTAGCAACTTAAATACATCTCGTTTTAAAATTACACATAGTTTGGAAAAATACCTGTAATTCTTTTAACTGAAGAACCAGCGTTGCGACCGGCGTTACCGACAATGTGCCCTCCGAGACTAAATCCTACGATATGTATGTTATCATAAGGAACCCCTAATGATGTAAGCCATTTAATGAACAAACCAAGAGCCTTTCCTAGAGTAACAACAGCGCGTTTCGCTGTTAAATAATTCTGATTGGCCAATCTGCTCCAGTCAAAAACTATTATATTCACATCGTCATTTTCTAGAAAAGCTAAAACAGGTTTTTTTATAGTCATTTTATATGTTTAAAATTTAAAAGTAACCGTAACTTAAAAATATATATTCAAGCTCATTCGTACCTTCTGTTAGCAATCGATTCATTAGATTGTCACCGTTACCAAGCCAACCATGAACTAAAATCACTGTTGTCTTATTCATTTCTAAATCAGAATTCAAAACGCTTTTGACATCATCGTATATAAGAGGAACTGCTACTTTCGGATGAGACCTACAAAATATTTCACATAATAATTTTCACCACTTTAGAGTCACCATTCCTTATTCGTTGGCGTGAATCTACCTTGAATTACAGTGAAGGTTGTTATGATCAATGTATAAAAAATAATTTAGATTTTCTGATTTTTTAGAAGTCTTCTTTAGTTTATATTATTAGTGTTAAACCTTAAACCTATGTGAAACGACTTTCTAGCGTAGTCAATTCGACCTATTGGTTCATAGCTCATTCATAGCTACCTTTACAGTAAATACACGGTATGTAACAGTTTTTGTCAAGCAATTGATATAATTGTACCTTGTATACAACAAGTAACCATTGTTATTTGGATCACGAGCATAGGCTTTGATGACATTGTAATTTACTGGTTCGTGGATATCGACTCGATGAAGCTTATTGTCTCCATCACCAGGGAAATAGAAAAACTTTCCTCCTTTATACTTCTCTTTAATGTCATCGGCTATGCAAACTGTAATATAGACAATATTGTTAATAACTTGCTTGTCCTTCTTTACACCATCTTTTCAAATGTTTCTTATTAAAAACCTTATTCCGGCTGTTACAGTTCTAAGAATTATGATGTAAAAAAAATTTCGTGACAGATTTACAAAACATTTTATATACACAAATAATACTAGCTGACGCTATTTTGCGACATGGATAAATACTCTGAAGTGTAGAAATATACACAAATTTCATAAAAATCAATCAAACTGCTTCGGAGGAGTTCTGTAAAAAACACTGTGATAAGAGATTTTTGTACATTAGACTATTCTCAGACCTACGCAATATACACAAAAAATAAAAACAAGAAAAGCCGCCAAGTCGTATCGGAGGAGTTATATTACAAACAATGGACGCGAGATTAAAAAAATATATATCTTAAAATGTAAGACAAATAATTTCACAATCCGTATTGGAGATCAAGATAAACACATATATCTAGACAGCAGAGAGCTGCATCACCTGCATAAAGCATAACTAAAGTACTAGTAGTACTAAGTTCTGAAGATTTGCTTGAAATTGAAATTTGAATATTTTAAGTGAAATTTAACGCATGAGAAACGAACTCCTAAGGATGACAACTATGGCTGCTTTAACTTTTGAAGTTAACAAATGACAGAAGCACACGGTATGAAAAAAAATTAAGTTCGATAAATCAATTAATGTAATCGTTAACAATATTTTGCATGTAATGTAGGAAATAAAATAATTAAATATGGTGTCTAAAAGATATGATTTAGGTAAGAAAAAACTCCACTTTCATTTTTTGATAACAATATGAATATTAAATGAAATTTTGTCAAAATAAAAAGATATTTTTTCTATTCAAGTTGACAAGTCCTTGAATATTTAAATAAGATGAATGTGAAGTTACTACTGACTCGAAATTTAGATTCTACAGAAAAGAATTGGTAATAAACTCCGCAATTGATCTTAAAAAAACCTGTCAACCACTATAAATTTCATTGTCTATTATTGACAATTGTAAAATCGTTTGTGGATTTTTTTTATACGTGCGAATACCATAGTCTAGAACAAAATTTTATAACCGCGTAGGTCAGAAACTAACAATACATTTATCTAAACTGCGTTTTTTTACTCATATAAAAATTGAAAACAAAGAACAAAACAAAGCTACTGTATTCGTAGAATATTTTTAATTAATTGAAAATTTTTAACATTTATTTTTATATAAGTTAATAATTAAATAATATAAAATAGGTATTTTACTACCTGACATAACAGAAGCCAATAATGTAAACCATTGCATATCTTCAAAACACTGGATCACTGGATCACTGATTTAAACCAAAATACGTAACAATATTTATAAACGTAATAAATACTCTAAAATGTAGTTTATCTTACCATTAGTAGATAACACTTGCTGTTGAGATATTAACTGTTCATCTACTTACATCACACTTATCCATGTACTATTTATATATTATATGAATATAACAATAACTTCACGTATTAGATGTAGAATCTTTAGAACTATATAACAGTATTTACTGACTTCAACTATTTAATTATCATATTAATTCCATTAAATTATATTGTCATTAAAGTATGTTCGTATTTCATTGTGCTAAGAAAAGTCATGTTTTAGTGACAAAATATAGTTATCTAGTTTTAAATAATATACCTATTTTGACAAACATTGACGCGTTGTGATTGGTAGTGATATGCTGTTAACAATCACATGATTTCTGATATGGCCACATATTGTAATGATATTAGATAGAACTGTCATCATAAATATTGTAGTTGTATTAGAAATTTTATATGACGTTCGGGTAAAAAGGTATAACGTGACATTGTTTTACCTATTTCTATTTTAACGATATAGATCAAAGGTTGTCCCAACAACCGAAATATTGTGAGGAGACAGTTCTGCATGTTATACTGGACTGTCCGAGATTCAGTAAGGATAGGCTGGATCTGGAACTCAAACTCCAGACCAAACTTGAGCAGACCTCGCTCCATACCATCCTGGAGAGCGAAACAAACAGAACTGTCTTCCTCACATTCGCGAGAAAGGCCGTCAATATAGCCACAAAAAGGAACAGCACGACCGCTCCACCACCTGCTGTAATACCCACGCAGAGCGCTAACACCGTCGTCCACGCAACACACACACACGCAACACACGCCCAAACACACAACGCACAACCACAAACACAACAAAACTGTGTCCAACAAGCCACCCAGAGTAACAGCTCAACGGGTCCGCGGATGACTCCTGGCCGCACCCTTCTGGGTCAAATAACAAAGGCCATGCCCTCCTCGCTGCAGAAGCTGTTCAGGAATAGAGCCGACCAAAACGCACCTCCGCAACCGACCCACAGCGGGATGACACAATCCTCGCTTAGCGAAGGGAACGGAAGCGAAGAAGTGGGAATTAAAACCAGATGCGTGGCTCTGTTCATGGACAGCGAAGTAGAGAGGATGGGAATAAGTTTCTGTCGTTCCGAAGGACGCGATCGGCTGGCGATTTCGCCGGGGCTCGCTTTACTGTTAAAGGGTAGCACGCAAAAGACAAGTATAAAGCGCACTAAAATCACAGCGCTATCGCAAGAACGGGAGGGCGACTCGACCTACCGTCTGGTGCGTTTGAACAACAAATGCATCGCGTTGTTCGAGTGGGGAGAGACGTCTCCCTTCGCGCAGTCTAGTGTGTGGCTACGCCGGTTGAGCGAGACCCCCGGTGGAGTCCCCAAAAGAATTAGCGTGGATTCGATGAGGGTCGGATATGATAGAGGTGACGTATCTGATAGGTACGGTTGCCTAATGGCCTCCAAGTACAGTGAGGTCATAGTCTACGAAGACAGGGGGGAGGATCTCGGATATCTAAGACCGAAATCCATAACACCGACACCTCCTGCATCTCCGGCTGTCGACGAGTCCACGCTCAGCGGCTCGGAGCGCCTACAGCAACGGATCGAGACCCAGAAGGCAGAGCGAATTAAGGCAAAGGCTGCACCTGAACTGAGCTCGATGCCACTGGCGACCTTTATCCACGCAACCATCTCCCCAAAACCAGGCAAGCTCCCGCATCACCTCTCTCCCAAAAAGACTGGACAGGGTGAGCGGCAATCGGCGGCGCTGAGCAGGTTCACCAGAGACAGTAGTCCGAGGCACCCGGAGGCGTCACCGGCCGCTCGTACTAAGGCCGACATGGGACATGTAACACCGCCGAGACTTCGACCTGCGACCACACCGCTACAACATGCGGAGAACGCCCTAATCGAGTTCCTGGCGATAATAAAGGCAAACCGCGAGGTAAGCCTTGCCACCTGCAAAAATATCATGCAGGCCTACCAGTATGATCACCAAAGATTACTGGAGGTGGAACTCGAGGAAGCCGAAGCGGCCATATACAACAGTGAAACCCGACAAACACTCAAGGGCAAGATGTCGGGTAGGTATATGGCAGCGTATAACAGCACTGCAGGCTTCGTGAGCGCAGTCGAGTCGGAGGGGAATGACGAGGAGCCACAAACCTTCGAAACACCTGAAGGGGACCCAGTGGTGGTAGTGGCCAGATGCACGAAGGTAATGCTGGGAGACCGGATGCTACGGATGGCGAAAACCATCTCAGGCGACCGGGACGGCTTACTGACCGTGCCCTGGGAACTACCATCACTGGAGTGGATAAACGGGGTACCGGGATGCGGCAAGACAACTCGCATAGTCGGGGACTTCGATGAGGACACGGAGGTCGTGATTACGACCACAGTCGAGGCGGCCAAAGACTTGAAAGAAAAACTGGCGCACCGCTACGGCAACAAAGCCAAGCAAAAGGTGCGCACTATGGCCTCCGTACTAGTTAATGGTTTCAAAGAGGGCTCAAAAATCAACCGCCTAACGGTGGACGAGGCCCTCATGAACCACTTCGGAGCCATAGTAATGGCCGCCCGACTATCGGGAGCACAGAAGGTGGTCCTCATCGGAGACATAAACCAGCTGCCGTACATCGACAGGGACAACCTGTTCGAAATGCGGTACTGCAGACCAACCCAGATAACAACCATCTCGTGCGAGTTGTCATGCACGCATCGTAATCCCAAAGACGTCGCCCTTGCCATCAGCGAAGTTTATAAGGACGTGTACAGCTCAAGCTCAAAGATCCGATCTTTGCGAGTGGAGAGCCTCACGGGCGCGCGTATTCCTGCAGGAAGAGACCGGACCTTATACCTGGTCTTTACGCAAGAGGAGAAGAGGTTGCTGACTGACCAGGGATACGGATCCGGGGAGGGATCGCGCGTCTTAACCATCCACGAGGCGCAGGGCCAGACCTACGAGGACGTCATAGTCCTCCAGACGAAGACGAGGAGGCTCAGGATCCACGACAGCGTTTCGCACGCTGTAGTCGCGGTGACTAGACACACCAACACCTGTTTCTATTACACCGACGACAGGGACGACGCAATTGGTCGCTTTGTGGCGAGGGCAGTGGAGACCACGGACAAGGAAATACTCGAGCACAGTCTCAAGATGGCGATTCATCATAGAGACGCAGCCGTCACTGAGAGTGTGCTCGATATGTTGAAAACTTTTGGCGTGTGAAGAAATTTGTTTCAGTAAAGAAATAGGGTGTACATAAACATATAAAGTTAGTGTTAAATTAAATAGTATTAATTACATATTACAAAACGTGTGCAAAATAATTTTGCATGTGTACCAAATTAATTAGGATAAATTATATAATATTGACTACAAAAAAAAAAAAAAAAAAAAAAGAAAAAAAAAAAAAAAAAAAAAAAAATATATCTTACTAACAGTAACCTAGGCTAAGTGTATATTGTAAGTAGGCCAGCAGGCCATAAGTGTATATATAAGGTAACTAGGACATAAGTGTACATATACGGTAACTAGTATATAAGTGTAAATATAAACTTAGATAATAAAACTGACAGTAGGAATACAAAAAATATATAATATATAGTAATTAATATATATAGAAGTAAATTTAGTATAACTTTAAATTTTTGGTCGGTGGACTCACGTAGGATTAGAGATACTAAGTCTAGTTTAATTAGTCCTCTAAGTTGCATGTGTAAGTACCAAGTTATAGAAACTAACAAACTAATATTGGAATAATAAAAGCACGGGCATTATGAGCCCGTGGATATATATTGTTATATAAAAAAAAAAAAAAAAAAAAAACAACCGAAATATATTTTCTACCGCTTTTATGAATACATAATTTTTCCATTTAATTTTCAGCAATAAATGTCATAAATGAAACGTATAATTGCGTATAAATAAAAGTAAAAAGTATAAAAAAGGGAATAATAATAAGTACAAATTGTAAAAACCATATAATTTGAATATTAAAAGTAGTTTGAAAATTATTATATTAAAATTTCTGAAAGCAGTTAACCTCTTTTTTATGGTATCGCAGGGGAACCCATTTACGGGTGATATTCAGGATGCCCGGGTAGGCATTCCTAGACCGTATGTCGGCTTCAGCACTTGGGGGTGCAATACCGACCAAAGCTTCAAAGACCTTCAGCTGCTTCAATTGGAGGGTCCCGGATCTGCAGGCAACAGGATCCCTCCAGCGACAGGCTGGCCTCGGCGAAAAGACCAGACTTCTCCTAAATGTGGACTGTCCGGCTCACCTCTGAACAATCCCGACGACGCCGTGTCTAACAGGACCGGGCAGGACCGGGATGGGAATCCCGGCCCGACACGGGCACGGGGGCGTTACCGGAGGCGCATTAAGTAGCGCCTTCTACGCAGCCCCGTGCGTCGCCTGCGGACGGAGGCCTCGACGGCGACCTCCTCTCTCATCCGCTCGTCATTCTCCTTCTGGGATATTACTGTCTCGCAGAAGGAGACCATCGCCTTTTAGTACTCGTCGTCAATTAACCTGTTTCAACATATTTTAATTTCAAAATAAATATAATATATTAAATACTATACAGTTGTATAATAGAAAAATATTCAAATTAACTGAAACTTTCTAAAACACTTATTATATACATCTTATGTTATGTCTTTATATATAACTTATATAAAACATACATGTAAGTACAATTTCAAAGCCTATTCGTCATAATTTTGTTCTATTTGGAGGCCACTTATGTATCATTTTATCTTTAAAGTATCACAACGGCTGAATCATCGCTAATCCAAAAGATGATAAGGCAACAACAGCTAAAAACAAGATATATCACATATCAAAAAAAATTCAACACTCTAGTTAGGGTATAATAGTTCTGGGTTCATATTTTTTTGATTTTTTTCTTTTTAAATATGATTTAGTCAATTTTTGCAAAATAAAAAGTTTCTAGGTGATTCACATTTAGCACACTTCTTAATCTTTTAAACATCCAAATTAATTTACGTATGCGAGTACAGACTCAGAAATATAAAAATCACCTATTTTAACCCTTTGACTTCAACAAAACGCTCCAAAAAGAAACAAAAAAACCGTCAGCGTCGGACCACGTCCTAGTTTTACTAGGCAGTCACAGGACTGTCGATCTGTAGTTTTTATGATAAAGCGCCCGTGGTATTAATATATAATGCATTTATAACACAAGACATGGGTATTTTGAGCCCGTGGATGTTAATTTTTTAAATAAAAATAAACCCTTAGGCTCCTGTTACTTAAAAAGCTACTAAATAATTTCAATGTATCACATCTAATACCAATTATTTCTTCTTTCTACAGTAGTATATGAGTGGAGACTATATAGGAAGCCTTATCCAAATTGAGAAATACAGATATGCATTTATTAACCGCAGTATCTGTATCTCTAGATTTATTAGGTTGCAATCAAATTTGAGATGGCGTTAAAATACCTTCCTAAGATAATTCACTAGCCGAAAGATTAAGAGTTTTTCCAATATTTTGGACAATGCGGTTAAAACTGAAATAGGGTGAGAGCTATAACATATTATAAGTAATATAAATAGTAATTATTTGTGTCAAAAAATAAATAACATCTAGGCTCGACTAGATCTATTTTCATTTAACATTTACATATGAAAATACTAGCTGACCCGTCAAACGTTGTCCTGCCTTGCGAGCTGTCAAACGCATGAAGTTTAAAATAAAACGAGACGTAATAGGGACATCCTAATCACCTAATTTTTTTATAAAACTTGGTTGGCAAGCAAACTTACGCTCCACGTTATGGTAAGCAGTTACCGTAGCCTATACACGCTTGTAACACCAGAAGCATCACAAGTGCGTAGCCGACCCTACCCCTAGCCATCCATGCCCAGGATCTGGCCCAAGAACACAACTTGAAAGCAGTATTATTTATCCAGATTTTGAACAGGATACATTCTGCTATCTCCTACCTCAATGACCTGTCTACCGAGCGGTATGAAATATACTTTAAGACCTATTCTCATACTTACACATAGGCTCCCAAAATCAATTAAAAAAATCGGTCAAGTCATTTCGAAGGAAGAGAAGGTGGGATCACAAACACCAGATTTTTATATAATACTAGCTGGCTAAGGTTAAGATGTTTACCTCCCTTTTTTAGAAAAAACCTTATAGTTGCTCCACATAAATTATAAATCTTTTTATAGATAACTAGATTACCCCGCGAACGTTGTTTTAGCATATATGTTACTTAAACTTAACTGTATGAAAAATAGATGTTGGCCGATTCTCAGACCTACCCGATACGCACACAAAATTTCATAAAAATCGATCCAGCCGTTTCGGAGGAGTATTGTAACTAGTATTGTGACACAAAAATTTTATATATAAGATCAGAAAATCGAATAAGGAACAATTTTCAATACATAAAACATATTGTTATTGTGGTATATAGTAGAAGTATCCAATAAATTTTATTGTGAAAACTATTATAATAGATTAATTGAATTATTTGAATGATTAATTAATTGAATTATTTAAATGATTTGTTTGATTAGTGTTTTCAATTCTATATCTTTACAAAAAAAATTTATATCAAAATCAATGATTTTTTTCTTATAACGAAATTGCTACCAGCAACACTAATAGTATTCGTAATTTGATGGATAAATATAGATATTTAATTTGTCATAAGCATTTACATTTTATTTTTTGACTAGCCCGTTGGCGCAGTTTGTAGTGACCCTGCTTTCTGCTCCGAGGGTTGTGGGTTCGATTCCCACCCCGAGTCTGGGTGTAATATAAATATTTATTTATATATTTATATATGTATTATTTATAAGTATGTTTATCGAAAAAAAAAAAATATGTAGCTATATACCAGTCGGCTGTTACCTATAACACAAGCATTAAGTTGCTTACTTTAGGAACAGACGACCGTGTGTGTATTGTGTAAATGTTTATTTATTTATTTTTAACCGATTTCCAAAAAAAGAGGAGGTTCTCAATTCGACTGTATTTTTTTTTTTTATGTATGTTACATCAGAACTTTTGACTGGGTGGAGCGATTTCGACAAATTTTCTTTTAATCGAAAGGTGGTGTGTGCCAATTGGTCCCATTTAAATTTATTTGAGATCTAACGACTACTTTTTGAGCTATATCTAATAATGCGTTTTTACTTGACGCTTTTTTCGTCGACCTACGTTGTATTATACCGCATAACTTTCTACTGGGTGTACCGATTTTGATAATTCTTTTTTTGTTGGAAAGAAGATATTCCTAGTTTAGTACCATGATAAGGAAACCAAGATCTAATGATGGGATCCTAGAGAAATCGAGGGAAACTCTTGAAAATCCGCAATAACTTTTTACTGGGTGTACCGATTTTAATAATTTTTAATTTAATCGAAAGCTGATGTTTGTCATGTGGTCACATATAAATTTTGTTGAGATCTGATAACTACTTTTTGAGTAATCTTTGATAACGCGCAGTTACTTGACTCTTTTTTCGTCGATCTACGTTATATTACTCGTCGATGTAATTGAAGTCGGTTTTTATTCGTTTGCGAGCAAACACAATTATTACTGAATAAAAACTATTTTTTGTTTCCAACCTGTTGTTTGCGACCCCTGGACGATACGGAAAGCGATGGTCAATTACTCGCCGAGCATTCAATATCCCTGCGGATAACTACATTGTAACAACCTTATTTATGATGATGATATAATGTACGCGTGGTGACAGCGTCATATATGTATTCGTGCAAAATATATTTAGATATTTTGTATCAACACGTTTGTTTCCCATGAATAAGTATAGCCTTTATATGTATGTTAGGTTCGCGTGACTGTGGGTAAAAGAAGTCATGAGCGTGATACCAGGTTCAGATTCAAAAAAATAAATGTCAGATGAGATGTACCGACATTACATAATATTTACATATTTTCACTCAAACAACCGCTTTTATTACTTTATTGTACATTCAAACTTTAATATAAATTTTATATACATAATTTTTTAATCAATATATTTGATATTATATTGCTATTAAAACTTATTTCATTCGTTAATATATAATAACTGGTACACATCTTTGAAATTTTGCAACTATAAGGGTATAATAAAACTACAGACGATTTTTAGTGGAACTACATTCAAAACGGCCAGCTACTTTCCGTGCTTAGACTGTATATTCCATTTCTGAAACAAAATACAAATTCATTGTGGTCGACAACAATTTCTACACCATATAACCTAATATTAATATTCTTATTCTGTATTTATATAATTACGTCAACAAAAATATCCAATAATCTTGTATTGAAATTAAATAATACATACTCAAAAGAAACAAAACCATTTCAAGCATTCGATTTTAAATTTAAGTTTGATATTAAACTAAACTATTGTTATTTCTTTAATCTCTTCTTCTTCTTCTTTTATATATTAATACAGTCAGCAAAACTGTGTACATTGAGAAGGAGTGCAGAATACTAAAATTTTTTTTTTAATTATGGATAAAAGTACATGTTTCTATACAAAAAAAAAAAAAACATTAAATAAACATATTACAATCTATTAAACACACACACCCATAAAATGTTTGTAATTATGTAATCATTTGTTGTATTTTGTGCTTCCGGGTCCATCTATCATATATATCATCGCTTGCTAGTTAGAGAGCTTTCATGATCAACATATAAAAAAAAATGTATATTAAAGGTTGCTTAAATTATTGACTTTGTGATGAAATCATGAATGAATGAGTTTAATTTTACTTTAAAATAACATGTGAACTCACCCTGTTTTACTCAAAACTCCATTTCCCATGTTTAACGTAGAACCGTAACATATGTTGAAGAAAGCTTGCCACCAGTCTGTGCATTTTCTACCTATTAAATGATTGGTTCGAATACTTGAAGCAAACAACTCATAAGAACGTCTATGAGAACACCGATTTGGGTCATCTGTGTCTTCACATCCTGGCTGTGTTTGACCACCATTGGGATAAAAATCAACATGGCCTATTGGTTCTGTAATTCCCCTGCCCAAGATGTTTGTGTGGATTACTTCAACGTATCTACCAGAACTCTTATTTAAAGCAAATGGATTGCTCCAAAATGGACCTGCAGGGTCAAGACCTGAAACAAGTGTAAGAAAAATTTAATTTTTGTGTTCGTACAAAGTAATACAAAATTAATGTTTGTCAATGTGTGATACAGCGCTAAAGTTATGTCATACTAACCAGTAATTCTCATGGGTCGACTTCCCACTTCCCGTCCAGCGTTTCCAACTAAATGTGCTCCTAAACTATAACCGATTAGGTGTACATTATCCCAGCTGCCACCTCCAGTATTAATCAACCAATTCAAGAAATTTCCAAGAAACCGACCTGCTGCAGGAACTCGTAATGAGGCACTGAAGTAATCACCATTAGCACTTTCTCTCCAGTCAACAACAATTACATTAACATCTCCATTATCAAGAAATGCTGACGTGACCTCTGTATTTACAGCAGATGTTCCGTCGCGATTCCACCCGTGGGCTATTACTTTCAATGGTTTGCTACCATCATAATTGGAGGTCCATAAGGAAATTGGGTTCCCATTCTCAATAATTTGAGGAATTAATGGATTCTTTCTGTAATAAATAAATTAATAGAATATATGAATATTACTTTACGTATTTACTTTACTGCTAAATTTATATTCACGAGAAAAAAGACCTCATAAGACAAGTTTCATCAATGTATAAATTTTACCTCGTAAAAAGCCAATAAGCCTGACTATCTTGTGCAAACATTAAGTTCTTCGTGATAGTTCGTTGGAAATTTTCGACTTTCGAAAAATCTTTAACGGGTAATCCATCTTCATGTTCAATGTTAAACTTATTTTTTAAAGGAGAAGCAATAACATCCCATATACACACTAAAAAAACATTTTGATTATAATTAATATATACTTAATTAATTTATTGAGATATCGTATCACAAATTATTAAAACACTAACGCGTTGATATCAAAACGAACAAAAGCGAATTTTCCATTGTTTTTTTTGCAAAAATTGTTTTAAGTTATTGTTAAAAAACGTTAAAAGTCAGCAGTACTATAATCTTAATGTTTAAGCACTTTGATATTGTATTCTAATCATGAAGATAATCTTTATAGTGATAAATAAACATTAAAATTTTTGTATAGATAATTTTTAACGTAATTACTTTTCTGTGAAGAAATGTGTGATTATTATGTACAACGGTGAACACACCGTTGTACATAATAATAACACGTAACACGATAAGTCAACAGACTTTAATAATAAAATGTAATAAATTAAAAAGCAAATAAGATGTTATTTTTGGCTAGTAATTGATTAAATTTTTTATAAAAGTCAATAATTACAAAAAGACGCTAAAGACCTTTCACAATTGCAATCGCAGTGACAATCCCTTCGGTAGGTAGTAGTGCGTGTAAGTGCCTAAAAACGTGTGATGGCGGGATCTATTCTTGCTCGAGATTTGTACAAATATTTGTTTCCGGTACGAATGTCTGTCCTTTTCGGTTTCTATCATAAACAACTGATAGCGATCGTTATTTATAGTTGGGAATATATCCACCAAACCGCAGAGAAGTTATGTAGAGGATTAATCTCCGGCCTTTCTCTTATATGGACCTCTCGTTCTCATCAAGCCTATAAGGGCAATCTTACACAGGTCGTCGGTCCAGTGGGCTATCCACACTGCGTTTGCCGACACGCGGTCTTCACTCCAGAATACGTCTACTCCAACGACAATCGGTCCTGCGATACAACTTACTAGCCCACTGCCACTTTAACTTACTAATCCTGTATGATATGTCGGATACTTTCGTTCTCTCGCGAATAGACTCACTTCTAATCTTATCTTTGAGATAGACCCCACGCATAGCCCGTTCTATCAATTAATCCCTTCATCTCCTTATGAAACAATCCCTTCTTCAGTGTCCACGTCTCGGCACCCGTATGTCAACAAAGGTAGGCGTATTGCTCAAAGAATTTTGTTTACAAACATTGCGGAGTCTCCGAAGTGAAGACTTGACGAAGCACCCAGTCTAACTGAATTCTCCTATCAGTTTCCTTCTCGAAGTTGTTTCGGCCTATTTGGATGGTATGGCCTAGGTAGACATAATCTTGTACAAATTCGAGAAGAGTACATCGCTCGGTATGACTTGCTTGTACATAACTTTCATTTTATTCCAACTCATACTGAGACCGACTCGTTGGGAGGGCTCATTTAGGCTAACGAATCGAAATTAAGATGACGAATTCGTCGGTGAAACGAAGATGACAAATGTATTCGCCATTGACGTTAATGCCTCGTCTACCCAATTCAAGGCTTAAGGCAAGGTAATAAGAGCAGTTTCGGTGACATTACATCTAAATTAAATGAAGAAAATGGGTCCTATGTGGTCGCTGGTCCTATGTGGCCTACGGTGCTATTGTTATTATGCTAGCCATTTGGAAACTCAGCCTTCTCTAGTATTTGGGTCTCAGTAGTTGGAATTTAAGACGATTCGTAACGATCCTAAAAACAGCTTATAGACGAGGCTCAGAAATGAAATTGGTCTGAGAGGTATGTTATCTCATAGACATCTGATAGCGTTGGTTACTCGTAGTAGTGATTATATTTGCTAACTTACAGCAGATCATCCTGTAGGTTTAAGCCTTAAGAAAGAGTCTTTTGCTTAGTAGTGAGATGCCACTAGCTGAACCTGATCTAATTTGCAATCAAAAGCTTAAAAGTAAAATTTTATGCATCTAAATTCTTCTGTGACAGAATTTTTTATTGCATAAGGCGTAAAATCGCCCAAACGCAAAGATGAGAAATAGATATCTGTACATCTGTACAAATATCGGCCCCTAGCTAGGTGCAAAACCCGCGAAGGCTGATGATGTTCAGGAGATTTCTCGTACCCCCAGAACTTGAAAAGAATTTTTAAATAATTTAGATTTTAATTAAAGAATGTTATCAATTATTCGTATGTAATTGGTCTCTTTCCATAATTACTTCTAGTTAAGTGTGACTAGCTTATTGTGTCGTCTAAGTGACAGTTTGTGTTTTCTAATAAAATTAATTTGAGCGTGAATATTTTTGGATAGAATTTTATAAATCAAGAATAATACGCTTGTATTAAAATAACATTACTGATAGATATTTATTATTTTTGCTTCTTTATAGATTGAATAAGTACTTCTAACTCTGGAAATCGTAGTTGAATAATTCTTCAATTATTTGTGTACATTTTACTTTGACCAAAAATTTGTAAATTTACAGGCTTGATTAAATTCATGAGTCAAATCTAAGAGCTATGTATATCTGATAGTTTTATTCGTCTTAAAATATAATAAAACTTTGGGGGGGGGGGTGAGGGGAACATGGTGTGAAGATCCTCATCCACCATCAATCACTCAGGATCCTCCGACCAGACGGGTGTCCTACCTGGTGAGCTACTGTGTTTTAAAGAACACATAAAGCCATCGGTCCTGGTTTTTATCCTGTTCGGTTTTTGGATCGTTACTCGTGATTGAACAATTAATCCCCAAGTCACGATGAAGTGTGAGGGTAAGCAGACAACCTTTCTCCTGTATGGATAAGAAGTCGCATTGAGATGTTTGAATATTGATCAGTTTGTTTTATTTCGCAACATGAATCTTCGTTGTTGTAAATCTATAAAACTGAAACGCTGATTGAAATTTACCGAAATGAAACATACACCATTAAATAAGAGTTTTATTTTGGAAATAACTTTTTAAACTTCACACTCAAGAGTGAACTGTTCATCTTGATCATTGACCAAAATTAAAAACGACAAAAATGGTAAAATCTTTTGATACAGATAATAAATCATTTTATTGTGGAATAAAAAAAAATATTTAATCTTAAATTATATTATCATCTTGGAGTGTTTTTTAAATTTATTTCATCGACCTGTAAGAAATATAAATAATAATTTAAAATAAATATAAATTTAGAATTAATATAACATGCAAATAATAAAAAAGAAGAACCTCTTTTTTATCCATCAGCCAGGACCTTAAGAACGGTGCAAATAATCTATGATCATTTTTGACTTTTGATGATCTTAAACTAACAAGACACGCCACTATAACAGTTACCGAACATCCTAGAGCCGTAAACCACAAATATGAAATTCTATAAATATAGGACACCTCCCTAAAATCAATGCATTTAATAGTTCAGTAAAAACAGTTAATACCAAAGTCATCATAATACCAAACATATTTTTACTAATTTTAGAACTTCTAAGGTATTTGCAAAAAGAAGTTTACGCTAACTATGTATAGTTTATTGTTAAAGGATTACACAAAGTTTTATTACAATTTAATACCAGTGTGCAACTAAAAATTATTACGTATTCTTTTATTTCGTATTCTTTTATTAACAAAATATCACAATTATAATGAAACAACTTGTTCAGTCCTCCCGTGACCATGATTGCTGTAAAGTATCCAAAAGGACGGGCATCTACAAAACTTATAAATCGCGATAATATCCTAAAAAGTTATTTCATTATAATTAGTGAAATTCGCGTAAACATTAGAAAACAAAATGTCACAACTTATTTGTAAAACCAGTATTTACTCTTGATCATCATTGGTGACATCCGTAACAGCCTCAAAAGCGTAAGTACAATTGAACGTGTATCTATCCTTCTCTTTGAATCTTAAAAGACCTCTAGCTTGCGCCAGTTGCGATTGCGCCGCTACCCACCATGCGATGATTAAACCAGAAATTCCCCCAGTCAGAGCACTCTAAAAAAATCGAAATATTAATTTTATACCTTAAATGTGCTTTATAAATATAACTTAAAAATTTGTTGATTTATTTAAATGATTATTAATTACGTGATGAATATATGATCCAATTAAGAAATCACGTCACAGTGTACAGACACTAACTTTTTTTATAATCGTTCCTAAGTAGTTTAAGCATCTCTTATTCAATACTACTACGAGAAGATGCTTAAATCTACAAAAAGGAAAAGATCAAAATATGTGTTAAAGTACCTCAGTACTTCAGCAGAGATTTAAAACGCAACCAAAATAAAATGATTAGTAAATGACAAGATATACATATAGTTTTATTTATAGACTAGCTGTGCCCGCGACTTCGTCCGCGTGGAATTTAACAAAAAAGTTATTGTTCAGTTCGCAAAGTTATAAAATAAATACATTTCTCAAACAAAACTAGCCTAAGCACATTAGTTATCTGCCGGTGAAAGTCCCGTCAAAATCAACCAGCCGTTTCAGAGATTAGACGGAACAAACAGACAGAGTGACAAAAAATTTAAAAAATGTTATTTTGGTATATGTACTGTGTATACATCCATATGCATTTAGTAAAAAGCGTTATTTTTAATATTACAAACAAACACTTCAATTTTATTTATTTGTATAGACGGTCAAAAAGAACATTTCAAGTTGATTGAATTCGGCTAAGTTATCCTTCACGTCTGAGTTCTGAATTTATCTTAAACATATATTTTTGATAATCGAGCATTCATAGATCTTTCAAAAGAGAAGAATATAACTTTATAGATATTATGCTGATATATAATAGTAGATAGAAATGATAAGTAATATGTACCAACCACTCCATTAACAAAAGGTAAAAATAATCCCATGAGAAATATTCCGGCAAGCGGACCCATTGATGCCGAAGACAAGCTCATGGTTAGTTGTAACACCGATCCTAACTTTTCCACTACAAACACCAATCCTACAACACATATAGTTTTATCAATTTTGTTTAAATTTTCTGTAAATATTTTACCTAAATTAATCCTCATATAAAAAAAGTTAAAGAGCTTGTATTGTTTCACGCGCTGAGTTCCAAACTAAAGGTTTGAATTGAAAAATGTTCGAAAAGCACATTTATCGTGTACGGCTTTATGGTCATATAAGTCAGTAAACACATTTATCGTGTACGGCTTTATGGTCATATAAGTAAGTAAGTATATGTCAATAAGAGCAAATCAAAAAAAAATATATATTGAAAGACAGGAAATGTTTATTCCTGTATATAGCAGAAACATACGGGATAATATGAAAATTAATATACGGATAAAATCCTGAAGACCTAGACGGTACGGCTAGTTAAGACATAAAAATAAGATTCTTACCTACACAAACGCAACCAAGTACAACAACAACAGTTCTCACGAGAATTTGTGTTTGTTTTTGACTAAGTTTTTTAAAAAATGGCTTCCAAAAATCTTCCAACACAACAGCGGCCATTGAATTCAGTCCAGTAGATAATGAACTATAATTTTAATCATATGATATACAAAACTGTTTTTGAATCGAATGACATTATTTCCTAGCTACGAATAAAGAATTTATTGTAACACTATTAACAAAACACTCAGATGTAACATTATTACGAGTACTTAATTAATTTCGTTGACGGCTTTAAGAATGTGCTAAAAAAAATATTTATCCCTTATAACTAACTAACCACATAACATGGACACTACTCTAAAAATACCTTATTAAATAATCTAAAACGAAAAGAAGTTAAAAATAATTAAAACTTTTATAGAGCTAAAGACAAACCTTAGAGCAGCACTGAAGACTCCTGCTACAAAAACACCAGGCATACCTTTCCATTCAGATAACACGTCCATAACTAATAATGGCAGCAGTTGATCCTTCGCAAGTACCAACTTCGAATTTAAAGGGTCGCACTTATAATACCTTGCGTAAGCTAAAAGTCCACTATAACTACAGGTAAGGATGATTAAAAATACTCCAAATAAAAATCCCCATACGGCCCTGTAAAAAATAAAATATTATGGCCTGTTCCACCAGTTGTGGATATAAAGGAACATATATAATGTATATATATGTGTGTGTTTGTGTGTGTGTATTATTTCTATGTATATTTATAAATAAAAAAAATATATTTAGCCATAACAGTCAGCTGTTACCTCTAACACAAGCATTAAGTTGCTTACCATAGCAACAGACGACCGTGTGTACCTTATGATATAGTTTCAATAACAGGATATATGTAGGAATATAATAAAAAACGTACCATTTTGACTTCTTTACATCGGACAAAGCAAGAAAACGCTGCATCATAGACTGATTAACTGCAATGTTACCAATCCAATAAAATGTCGATCCTATTGTAACTGACCAAATTGTGTGCCTTTCCGTCAAGTCGAAATTAAAACTAGAAATAGGCATTCAAATAATGTGTGAAATATTCTTATTTATAAAAAATAAACTGTTCTATACGTTGCTATTTTCTCCACCTTGGTAATTCTATTCTGTTTGTCGTCCAGCTTTTATCAAAGAGTTCTTCTACTCCACCAACTATTATGGTTCCTTTAATAATAACTATAAGCATAGCTCCGAACATAACGACGGTTTGTACTACATCAGTCCACACAACTGCTTTAAGGCCACCCTGCACAAAAACGACATCTCAAATAATCTATACATACAATAAAATGGTAGGAAAGTCAAAACTGTACATTGAATATTTTTTTAAAAGAATACTTGGGGTGTGATATACAATCGATACCGAAGCCAATAATATAGTTTTTAGAATTTTTGTCTGTTTGTCTGTATGTATGTCCGAGATAAACTCAAAAGGTACAGCATGGATTTACTTGAAATTTGTCACGAATATAATTAAGAAGTCGGGTCAACATATATGCTACAAATTATCACGCTATCACCTACGGGGAACGAGCAGTGAACCTTTATTTCTTCAACGCATTCTGTAACAACGTGTAATCTAACGACGCATATTTGAATGTTGTTATTATGTTAATAACCATGCTATAAGCTAGCTTCATACTATAAATAAAGACATTCTGTAGTATGTATATTTAGTATCAGCATTGCACCCGTGCGAAGCCGGGGCGGGTCGCTAGTCAACTATATTGTTGTAGGATAGAAAATTAAATATTAAAGTTATAATATGATGGACTCACCAAAGAAGTATAAAATATACACACAAGACACACTATTGGAGACACAACGTGAATATTGACACCAGTTACTAGAAAAAAGAAAACCTCTCTTTATTAGTAAATATTATAAAAGTTAAATGAAGTTATATGAAATACAAATTAGCAACAAACACGTGAATTTTATTTTACCTTGGTTAAATGCAAGCGCCGGTACATAAATCACGATAGGTAGCCAAGCAATCTAAAATTTATAAATCAAATTAAAATACCTTCAAAAAATATAGTTCTTAGTCAATTGTAATAAGAATCACTATCTTTTATATATAATTATAATAAATTATTTAAGCAACATCTATCAATTACCAAATAAACGCTGAATAATACAGATCCAAATACTCTTGTTCTTTTGTCATAGCGCAATTCCAAGTACTGAAAAAAATACAAATTTCTTACATTTTTTCAAACAAATCATGCCTTTTTATTTTCTTATGCAAATATATTCACCTCATATGCAGACGTTAGTTGTAATTCATGGAAAACAGGAATAAATGTGGTTATTACTACAAATGACATGATTAAAGCTCCTATTATAGTAAAAACGTATGAAGTACCGTATAAGTAAATTTCTGTCGGTGTTCCCAATAAAGATATACCTGAAATGAAGCTAAGAAAGAAACAAAAAGAATACAAATGAAAAGGTTATAAGTACAAATGAAGAAGTTCATATACATAAAATCTTAGTTCGGTCAAATTACATATTTTATTTTAAAATAAGTCCCAAATATGTAATTAAAAGTCCTATCCAATGAATATCGGCCATCAGTTAATTCATCCATTAATAATTCAAACTTAAAAAAAAATTGTAAACAGAAACATAAATAGGCTATCTATTAGGCTTTATTAACACTGAGAAAGTTATTATCTTTTCGATTTAAACATATAAAATATTAACGTTTATTAAACTTATATTTTATCAAATGAATAAATTAATACAAATAGAAATTAAATTATTACGAACTTATATATGGTTTATGACAAACTTACCTGGCTACCAGAGAAAAACAAATTGGAACCAGTTTCATATTCCTTCCTCCCATCAAATAATCATTTGTTGAAGTCTGTCTTTTAACAAATCCGAAATAAATACCAATACCACAACAGACCGACAACATCACCATGAAAATGGAATAATCTATCCATGAGAAATATTGGAATGATAACCTAGCAGAGTTAATATCACTATATTTGGAAGACATTAGTGAGTAAGTATTTGTATGTTGAATATTTTAGTACCAGTGGCCACGTTTACCCTGACCCCAGACAAAATCGTAAGTGTTAGTCCATAAGGCAATTTAACAATTGCCACCCGCGATTTTCTTCCCGAGCTATTTTAATCTGTTTCTTTATTAATCACATCCTGCTGGATTAAAATAGATCTTATTCTTGTAACGAACGAAGGTCTCGTTGTTAAAGGATATCAAAGGTTTAAATAAATTTTATCGTGCGTATAGATTTAATATAATTATTTAATATGAATATTTAAAACTTAACTAAAAAAATATTAGAGACTTTTTACACGGTTTAATTAGGTGCCATATAATAATTATGTACGTATTGCATTAGGCGGTGAGACGGTATAATATAGGTTCTACAAGATCTGAATATTATTGATTTAAAATTTTAGACAAAGTAGTTGAAAAAAACTTTTTCTAATTTTCCGACGTCAGCGTCAACGTAAGATAATAGACGGTCAATGTAAGATCAATAGGAATACAGTAAATGTATATGAAACTTGACGTAACTTTCGCTACTGAACAAATAAATCAAAAGAAATTATTTTAATAACCAATATCGGGGAATCAACTGTGAAAAAAAGTTGTAATTGAACATTTATAAATTTTATTTACTAAACAATGTTACTTTCTATAAAATATATATCTTTATTTATGTCCAAAATTTCATTCTCCTCAGCTCAATTCTTCACACTCCTTGATAGGTTTCATATCTATAGCTGCAGATTTTTTTTCGTTCTGAAATAGAAATAATTATTTAACATAAGGCGTTATAAAAATATTATTTAATCAAAGGCTATATGTACTATCCAAATAGTTATATATTTTTATACTACATTAATGCTCTGTGGCTCTGACCAAATTAGCAAAACTAAGATCAATAACTAACATTTTAAATAAAATAAAATTGAATATAGTGTTGACTATCTATCAAAAGTTAAAATCAGTTCAACCTATCGCAGTCCGCCGCTAGACGTAGGCCTCGACAAAGGTGACGATATCGTCAGCGTCATCTAAGATGTGAGATGTATTCGCCATTGACGTTGATGCTTCGTCCCAATCAATTCAAGGTCTTAAAGACATCCTCGAGCGCAGTGGTAAACAGTTTCAGAGACAATACATCTCCATGTCTTACCCGGGTAGTTCTTGTTCGCTGGTTTTGGATATGGACGGTCATCGTTGCTGCGTCTTATATTATTATTGCGTATTATATATCTCAGTACCTCGATATATCGCCAGTTGATATGACACCACTGCAGAGAATCCAGGACAGCCTCGGTCTCGATAGAGTCAAAGGCTTTCTCGTAGTCCACAAATACCATACACAGCGCCTGATTATACTCTTCCGCCTCTTGTCTAATCTGCCGAATAGTGTGTTCTACGGCACTGTAGCTATTTTGAAACCAAGCCTATTCCGGTGGTTGGAATCCGTCGAGTCTTCTGGCAAGCTGATTCGTAACGACTCTTGAAAACAGCTTATAGACGTGGCTCAGAAGTGAGATCGGTTTGTAATTAACTGTTCTGCCATCCGCTGTTTTGAGCTTTGCAAGAAAGCTTCTCCCCAATGGTCTTTGGACGACTTTGGGCCCCCTATTGTGCTCTATAAGAGTAGTAATGTCTCTCATATTTGAAAAGCAGGGCTCTCTGCGTACAAGTTTCGGTATCTTCTTGGAAAGACCTTTCTGCTTAACTAAGCTCCTTGAGCAGCGATTACCTCGCGCCACCGTCGCATCAGATTCAAGGCTTCGGGATCAATTTCGGACTGTTATATTGACTTCGGCGGTGGAAAGTGTCTGCAACCCAGTGTACACACCGTCTTCACCACGTTGTCGATCATCTCGTCAACGTCTCTAGTGGTTTCCAGTGAATATCAATTTTTGATTTCCAGTTGGAACTGCTCGGGACCACATGATGATATGTGGGGCAGCGTACGTCAAAAAATAGGTTTCACTAAGCGGGGCGGCTCTTAACAGAGTCAAAAAATTAAAATAGCTACCATATATTAAATTTAACCAAAGATCTGCATAAGATCGTCGACGGAAGCTGAATAAGGAATGCGGACAACAGAAATGTTTGTTATGAACTTGGGGAGGCTAATAATAGCGGACTGTCAGATGCTAAAGCGAATTAATTGAGGTAGAGCACAGCAGGAAATCTCCTGCTTAAAATATGGAGCAGCCCGACTGGGATAGTACCTCGACCTTACAGAAAATCACAGCTAATTTAAACGTTTTTCAAGCAGTGTTGTGTTCCTTTTGGTGAGCAAGGCGACCAGAATTCCTGGAGCGAATTAGGGTTACCGACCCGGTACGTGTTTGCGATGCTTGTGGTGTTGCAAGTGTCTATAGGCTACGATAATTGCATACTATCAGGTAAGCCGTACGCTTATTTGCCGACCTAATAATATAACAAAAAAGAATAGTAATTTACTTACTTTTGTACAGCCATATGCCCTTATAAATGGCTCGTCTGCTGGATGCGGTGGCTCGCGATAGAGCTTCCGTATCACAGGCGCTAGTAGTTTGGGCGCGGGGGGCACGTAGGCCCGACCACGACACCTGTTTATCTGAGACACGGTGACACCGACAATTATCGTCAGCGCAGCTCCCACGAAAGTGTACCACATGTAGGATACGTGCAGTATTGGACTCACTTCTGGTCTGGACGATACATTTCTTTTATTATTTTAGTCGAAATGGAAATCAAAAATATATTAAATCAAGTAAAATTCATAAATCACTTATAAATCGTCATTTTACAATTATGATTGTACAAATCTTCTAATCTTAATGATATTCTACAGAGCATGAAACCCGCAAACGCTACACAAGAAACAGTTACTCTTAAGAAACTATCAAACACTCAAAATCAAAAGGTCAAAACTTATGACAAAAATTATATATTTTTTAAAGAAGATAGTTGAATTTATTTTCTGTCTTTTATTAAAAAGATATTTATTTAGCTTTTAAAAGTACAAATTAATTATTTTTGGCTTTTATAACATAGGTAAGTGTAAAAACATTTAATGTCTTGGATGTAATAAAATAATTTATGTATATATGTACAATACAATTCAATACAAATAAGCTTTAATGTAACTTAAAGAGTACATTTGTACATCGAAAAGGAAAAAAGGTATGTACGAAGCAAAACATAAACATGTACAAAAGGCGGTCTTATCGCTAAAAGAGCGATCTCTTTGAGACAACCTCGAGCATGTAAAGCACATGGGAAAGATAATTATATAAAAGATAATAATTGTTTGTTCGCAAACGAAAAAAAACGACTTCAACCACATCTACAAGAAATACAATGTAAGTAGACGAAAAAAATTTACACTACGATTTTCGAGGGTTTCCCTCGATTTCTGGGATTCCGTTATCAGATCCTGGTTTTCTTATCATGGTACCGTATTTGGGATATCTCCTTTCCAACAAAAAAGAATTATCAAAATCGGTTCATAAACGACGAAGTTATCCCCCCCCCCCTCCGAAGATACATTAAAAATATATATAAACTATACGGAGGATTTGAGTAACCTCCTCCTTTTTTGAATTCGGTTAAAAAACCGTTCCAAATTGTCACATTTTGCTATTATAATTGATTAATTACGCAAATTTAATAATAACAACAATATATTAAAATATTATTATTTTACATGTGCTTTTATATTTACTACTTTATTTCTACGTGTTATAGCGATATGTTAATGGCTTAAGCTCCTATTTAGAATAACAGAAATTGGTCCTGTCCATTCTGATATTAATTCATTGCAACAAAATTTGTAATATTAATACAGATTACATTTATTATATAAACATACCCTTCCACATGTGTAACTGTCTCAACAACAGTATAATTGTACTGGCATCCCTCTGTTGTGAGGGATTTGTGAGGATGGACGATAAGACCCTTAGCGATAGCGAACTGTGCTGACAGACACCACCACGACATGATCGCCAATCCTGTGATACCGCCTATTAAAGCTGCCTGTTGGGAAAAAAACGATTAAAAAGTTTTGTCCACAGTAACAGTAGTTTTAGGAAAGTCTAGACGCTTGAATACAAAAAAAAATTAGGTACTTGTACGTTGGTTCACAATCATTTGAATTATTAGGTGAAACTTAGCTGATAATTAAGATTATGATCCATTATTTTTATAGCTTTTTTTTCTGAAAAGGGGTTATTCTATATTAATTGACACGAATACTAAATATAAAAAATATCTGCTGCTAGAAGCTGATTTGAATAATTATAGACATTTGTAAACAAAATGAGGTAAGTCATACCATTGCATCGACCCATGGCATTAGAATGCCCATAGAGAAAACACCAAGCTGCGGTCCCATTGTCATTGCTTCAAGCGTCATAGTGAGCTGTAAAATGGTTCCCATTTTTTCGACAATGAAAACCAGTCCTATAATATTAAACCAATACAATAAACAAACCTCGTGTAATTATTTAATCAGATATGGAAATACTTTATTTTATCTTTTTTTTATGATAATTTTACAATTTACCTTTGTACACATATCAATGTTTTTTTTTTGTGAGAATTTAACGTTCAATTTAATTGATTATTTAGTACTCAGTGGAGCTGTTATAACAATACGTAAGTTTCGTGCAATTGCATTAATATAAGACAAGGGCAATCTTACTGCTGTGGTGATTAAAACTAATTAAAAGAAAATAAAAAAAATAATAATAGAAACATGAAGAATTCAGAAGTTATTATTATACATTTCTATATGTTATTAAAATTTCAAATACAATTTCGAGCGTCCATCAGTTTCAACCGTAATCGTGGATTATCTAACTTAGCTTAACTTAATATGTTTTTGTATTATTTATTTGAATAAAAAGTATATATAATAACACTAATAATTTTGGTATTAAAAGAATATATTTACCTAAGCATAATACTCCCAAAAATATGACGACACTTTTTAAGAGCCAATTCGTCTGCCGCTCAGATAACTGTCTCTTAAAAAACGGTTTATAGAAATCTTCCAATACAACCGCTGACATCGAATTTAAACTTGTCGATAAGGAACTAAAATAACAAAAGTTTCATCGTTATCAATATACGCCCAGTGCTGTTTTGTATTCGAATCCCAAACATTCGAGGCCCTAACGTCCAATCGTTATTTTGGTTTCTATTCTTTCTATCAGATATTATTAATCGATATAAAGCACATAAGAAATTCTAGAGGCGTCCGGTGACATTGTATACACTATCAAAAATAACAACATGTATAAACTATAGAAATACTTGTTTCAAGAAGCTAAATTGATACCTGAGAGCTGCGCTAAATATCCCGGCGATAAAAACCCCTGGTAGTCCAGGGATTTCCCCAAGGACATCCATAACTAGTAATGGGAGTAATTGATCTTTCGCCTTTGCCAACTAAAACATATAAAAATATATAAACGTACTAGCTGTGCCGGCGACTTCGTACGCGTGGAATTTAACAATAAAGTTATTGTTCAGTTCGCAGAGTTCGCGAGTGTCGAGTACTCGCCTCTTACGAGACCCAAAGGAGGCGAGTTTAAACATATGCAGAGAAAATAATAATATACAAAAATCAAATATTCAAATCAAATATAATAAGTACCTTCGTTTGGAGCGGATCACAGTCATAAAAACGAGCGTATATCAGCAAGCCGCAATACAAGCAGAAACAGTAAATTGTTGATATACCAATGCAAAATAGAACAACTGCCCTGTAGATAATAATAATAAACTTAGTTGCCTTGTAGATAATAATAATAATAAACTTAGTACATCATAAAGAAACAAAATAATACATATAAAAAAAGAGTACAAAGTCGGTATTATCGCTAAGAGCGACCTCGTCCAGACAACGTTTAGGTATATAACAAATAAAATATGAATACTGAGCTCTGTTAACCATCGCATCGGATCAATTTCATCACGGCATACCTATCCTTTTAATATTTTGTAACAAAACGTTACAATTTAGCACAAGGCCAAATTTAAAAGACCTCAGACAATAAAGAAATAGTGTTAGTGATAATGGAAAATATTAAATATAATAGATAGTTCATTATAATGAACTAAAATCTATTTTATTTTTTCTATTTTTATGTCGAATAAGTGCTTTTAAGTATACGGTTTTAGGTTTTTTTTTTGACTAGTTAGCTAAGGAAACCAAAAAAAAATTATCTTTAAAACATATTGAACAACGGTGCAAGGTATAATATATCTCTTTAAAAAAGGAAAAAAAACATAATAAATATGATAAGTAGATAGCTAGGTATCTGAACGGGCTATCAAACTTCACTACTAGGTACATTCTAAGAATAGCTACGAAATATAGTGCGCTAGTAACGCGTAATTCAATTTAAGCGGAAACAATTTAATCTGTTGCTTAATTCCAGTAATGAGTATATTAACATTATGCTTTATGTTGCTTATGTACGTAGAGAATATAAACAAACAATTGAATACTATTGATTCTTTTATTACACTATCATATCATGCAATACGTTACCATTTAGCTCCCCGTAATGTTGGCAAAGCTAAGTAGCGCTGCACCATGGTCTGATTGACAGAATTAGCTTGCAGCCAATATATGAGGCCACCGAAGATCAAATTCCAGATAGTATGACGCGCAGTAGGTAAAAAATCCCAACTGAAAAGAAGTAGTTATAATTTCTCCGTAGGTACAAATATCTAAATTAAACTGCGATGAATTTCTTTAACAGATTAAATAAGAAATATACATATTCTTTATTTTTTTTTATATTTTAGTAAATTCTTACTTGGGTGCTTCGATCCGTCCACTTTCCATATTTCTTTGCCATACTGTGCCAAATCCACCAACATCAATAGTACCTTTAATAGCTACTAAAGCCATAGCACCAACCATAGATGTAATTTGAATCACATCGGTCCATACAACAGCTTGAAGACCACCCTATTTATATAAGTACAAACGAAAAATAAAAAATACAAATAATAATCTAATGTCATTTGGAATCATTTTAACGTCTTATAAATTAATTATAGAGATTTTTAATTACTCAGTAGGAAGTGAGAATAGAAAAAAACCTTACCTCTATATAAAAATATGTATATATAAAAAAAAATTGTAAAAGATTTGCATAAAAGATAAAAGACAGCTTAAAAAGAACGTCCATAATTACAAAAAGAACTTCGTTCCAAAAATATGCGTTACGAAGTTACCTTAGCTAGTTAACTTCGCAGTATTTCGACAGTTTTGTAAAAAGTATAGGTAAAAGACTCTCTTTACTTACCGCACTTGTGTAGAATATGCAAACTAAGCAAACAATTGGCGTTATAATGTGAACGTCCACACCAGTGACTATGGAAGGAAACAAGTATAAATTAAATATAGCACGTGTTTTAATATTCGGAATTAAAAATCCTTGAATAAAATTATTAATTGTTGGTACCTTGATTAAAAGCTAATGCTGGTACGTAGATTACAATCGGGAGCCAACCTATCTGGAAAATATGAAAAAGTGATAAAAATTCTTATAGAATTATTTACATACACACAATAACAAAATTAGTTGAAAGCTGGTCTTACAAATTAACTAAATGTCTTACTGCATTTTATTAAATCATTCATTAATCAATCAATCATTATTTTTTGAAATAGGGCACAGCGGGATATATGCTGCGTGAAATCTGGAGCAGCCCGTCTGGGGAAAGTCCCCTGCCTTTCAGAAGATCGTAGCTAATATTGCTCTCAAGTAGTATTGTATTCCTGTGATTAGTAAGGTGGCCAGAGCTCCTGGAAGGGTCGGGAGTATGGTTGGTAAGACGACTGCGAATTTTGAGGCGTCTCGTGTTGCAGGCGTCTGTAGCCTACGGAAACTGCTTACCATCAGTCGTGCTGTACGCTTGTTTGCTGTTCTAGTCGTATAGCAAAAATCTATTAGATACAGTGTAGTGTGTTAGGTATTTAACTGTTTGTCTTCTTTTAAATTTATTTTATAGTTAAATGGGAAACGTATGTCTTACCAACGTAATAGCGAACAGAATCGATCCAAACAGACGTACTTTGTTATCAAACCTCATTGATAAGTACTAAAACAAAAGTGTAAATTAGAAACTATTATTCCAATGAGATTTATTTGATTCCAATTTTTCTACTGTTGTTTCCGCTCTATATGCAAGCTAAGTAATTAACTCTGTTAATTATAATAATTATATATTAATTCTTGTATTATATACTGTACGATTTCGAAATGACTACTGTAGTCACTGAAATGTGGTATAAATACCACACCAACCATACGCTTAAGATATTTTTTTCTAAGATTTACAACCCCACTGATTGCTACCTACTTAAGATTACAACCCGTTACTTTTTGTCCTACCTATATTACCTGACGCCGCGTTGGCGCAACGGTTACAGCCATGGTTTGTACCTGTTGTGCTGGCGGTTGCGGGTTCGATCCCCGCACATGACAAACACTTGTATTGGCAATACAGGTGTTTCCCGTGGTCTGGGTGTTTGTGCAGTCCTTGTGGGTCTCCCCACCGTGCCTCGGAGAGCACGTTAAGCCGTCGGTCCCGGTTGTTATCATGTACACCTGATAGCGATCGTTACTCATAGTAGGGAATATATCCGCCAACCGGCATTGGAGCAGCGTGGTGGATTAAGCTCTGATCCTTCTCCTACATGGGGAAAGAGGCCTATGCCCAGTAGTGGGATATTACAGGCTGAAGCGTATATATTACCTGCGATATTACTTACGGTAACTTGGCAATATATAGTAGGAATAGTTTGATAATAACTGGAGGAAGAATTTTTTGTAATTATTTTATTTCAATAATATTATTTTACCTCATAGTTAGAAGTGATTTTAAGGTCATGAAACACTGGTAAGTAAACTTGGGTCATTACGATTGACATGAGAAAAATGCCACCTATTATGTAGGCGTATTGAGTTCCATACATGTAAACTTCAGTTGGAGATCCCAGTAACGTGATACCTGAAACAAAACTGAAACAAACTGTAATTAATAAGTAACATTAACACATAAAACAATATTTATTTTACTTGTATAAAATATACCATATATTTGGAGCTAATTTCTTAAACTCTGCCGGCTCCAAATAAAAAAAAAAAATGTTTTTATATACAAGTGATGTAAAGAATATTCGCATTCGCGCGAAACGATGCGAATATTTGGCGAATGTTTTTATTTTATTTTATTGTACTTTATATATTACTTGGATGGTTGGTATTAGCTAATCATACTGCTGCTGATAAGATATATATGTGTTATTTATATTCTAATAAAACAACCCTTTTGGTGTAGAAGTGCGAGTAAAATAACAGCCGTCATGGGTTCGATCTCGCTCGGGATTAATAATTTTACTCGTATAAATATTTTTTTCCGCTCTAAATGTCTGTCTTTGTTGATCTCTCCACTGAAAACTGTTATTGTAGATACCTGAAAGCAATCTATACTTTAAATAGGGAATAAATCCACAAACCCACAGTAGAGCATAGAGTCGTGATAGATTAAGCTCCGATCCTTTTCCTAAACGGAGAACGAGGACTTTGCTCAGCCGTGGTATGGTACAAGCTAGCACACACTTGACTTTTAAGCTCTCGCTGGGCTAAGCTACCACAGAAAGTAAGGGAGAAGCTTGACAGTAAGCTTGTTATAGATATGGCAAAATCTTTTGATCGCGTCTGGAACAAACCTCTTTTTACGAAGTTAGAATCTTACAGTCTCCTCGAGGGATTATAGTATTTACTTTCTATCTCATTCTCCCCTGTACATTTATGTGTTTGTTTCTTTATCGTGACGCATTTTTGTTTCATCGAATTTCAAATTACAACGATACTAAAGAACTTTCAGTTCAAAAAACTTTGACCAAAATTAACGAGAGACATTCACAAACACCCAGACCACGGCAAATACCTGTATGGCCAATACAAATGTTCGTCATGTGCGGGGATCGAACTCGTAACCGCTAGCGCAACAGGTACAATCCATGGTTATAACCGTTGCGCCAACGCGGCGTATACGGAATATATATATATATATATATATATATATATACTAGCTGTGCCCGCGGCTTCGCCCACGTTTAAATCAGTGAGTCACAAAGTTTTCCCGGCAAACTTGCCACGATATCCTTAGATAGCGAAGTGGCTTCTTCCGGACCGGGACAGATATAATATCATAAATAACGGTTCGTTATTAAACAGGTTTGTTATTTTTGTTGGCGTCCTGTCGTGTTGGCGCATTGGCGCGTTGGCACGTTGGCGCATTGGCGTGTTGGCGCATTGGCGTGTTGGCGTGTTGACGTGTTGGCGTATTGGCGCGTTGGAGTATTGGCGTGTTGCAGTGTTGACGTGTTGGCGTGGTGGCGTTTTGACATGTTGGCGTGTTGGCGTATTGGCGTGTTGGCGTATTGGCGTATTGGCGTGTTGGCGTGTTGGCGCATTGGCGTGTTAGCGTATTGGCGTGTTGGCGTATTGGCGCGTTGGAGTGTTGGCGTGTTGCAGTGTTGACATGTTGGCGTGGTGGCGTTTTGACATGTTGGCGTGTTGACGTATTGGCGTGTTGGCGTATTGGCGTATTGGCGTGTTGGCGTGTTGGCGTGTTGGCGCATTGGCGTGTTAGCGTATTGGCGTGTTGGAGTGTTGGCGTGTTGGAGTGTTGACGTGTTGGCGTGTTGGCATGTTGGCTTGTTGGACTGTTGGCGTGTTGGCGTGTTGGCGCATTGGCGTGTTGGAGTGTTGGCGTATTAGCGTGTTGGACTGTTGGCGTATTGGCGTGTTAACGTGTTGCTAACGGGCGTCAGATGTAGCCCGGACGACGACCACTGACTACTGTGCTCAGTCAGGCGTTATACACATTATATAATTTATATGTAGAAAGCCGGTAGAGATAACTCTAGAAGAAGTCTCTTCCAGCTAACCTGCGGTAGTTGTTTTATTTATTTTTTATTTTATTACTGGACTTTCATTTGGACAAAATATCTGTGTTGTTACGGCAATAAAATATATAGCCGCCCCCTATCTTCCCGTGGGTGTCGTAAGAGGCGACTAAGAGATAACATAGTTCCACTACCACCTTGGAACTTAAAAAGCCGGTGGCGGGATAACCATCCAACTGCTGTCAAACGCCCTTAGCAGTGGAATATCAAAAAATCCGTTCTTAGCGGACGTTTACTAACTATAATCTACCTCCCTGCTAAATTTCATCTTTGTCCATCCTGGATGGATGGACCATCCAGCGGTTTTCGAGTTCTCGTGATGAGTGAGTCAGTGACCTTTCTCTTTTATATATATAGATTACGATGCATTATTTGGACTCCTTTTCACCATCTATAGAGCATACATTTTAAATTTCGTCTCTTACTTTAAAAACATAGGCCTTTCATACAAACTTCCGACTCCCGTTTTATCTTAAACGTCCTATACAAAACCTACTTGCCAAATTTCAAGTATGTAGGTGTTATAGTTTCGGAGATTTCGTGATGAGTGAGTCAAACTACCATCCCCCGTTTTAACCCCAAAAGGAAGTTGGTTTCTAAAGATACATTATTTGGACATCTTCTCACCATGTATAGACCATACATTTTAAATTTCAAGTATCTTACTTCTAAAACATAGGACTTTCATACAAATTTCCAACCCCTGTTTTATCCCTTTAGGGGTCGAGTTTCGTAAAATCCGTTCTCAACGTATGTTTACGCCCTATAAGGAACCTACTTGCCAAATTTCAAGTTTGTGCTGTTATAGCTTCGGAGATTTCGCAATGAGTGAGTCAACTTACCATACCCCGTTTTAACCCTAAAAGGGAGTTGATTTCTAAAGATGCATTATTTGAATACCTTCTCACTATATATAGAGCATACATTTTAAATTTCAAGTCTCGTACTTCAAAAACATAGGACTTTCATACAAACTTCCAACTCCCGTTTTATCCCCTTAGGGGTCGAATTTCGTAAAATCCGTTCTTAGCGGATGTCTACGACCTATAAGGAGCCTATCTGCCAAATTTCAAGTTTTAATTGTTATATTTTCGGATATTTCGTGATGAGTGAGTCAACCTACCATCCCCCGTTTTAACCCCAAAAGGGAGCTGATTTCTAAAGATATATTATTTAGACACCTTTTCATCATCTATAGAGCATACATTTTAAATTTTCAAGTCTCTTACTTCAAAAACATAGGACTTTCATACAAAGTTCCAACCCCCGTTTTACCCCCTTAGGGGTTGAGTTTCGTCAAATCCATTCTTAGCAGTAGTTTACGCCCTATAAGGAGCCTACCTGCTAAATTTCAAGTTTGTAAGTATTATAATTTCGGAGATTTCGTGATGAGTGACCTTTCGCTTTTATATATGTATAGATATATATAGTCGAATTGGGGTTCTCGGTTTTTTAAATCGGAAAAAACAATGACTTATGATTTTCCTTTTTTAAAATGTCATAAAGTACCTAGGGTTGTGGAAGAATGGACTTATTTAGTTTTGAAAACTACATCTTAATATTTTCTATGTTATATATTCTATACTCAACATATTATAACAAGCTGTACCTATTCGTAAATTTATTCGCGAACGCCTTTTCTTTCATTAAATGCGTAAGTAAGTAGGTATAATCGCCAGCTTAATGAACTAGCTGTCAGATAACTTCTACACTTGTGTAAATGTTTAGCGACTCATATGTGTCCATTATTATAGGTTTCGAGTTAACGAGATCTACTATACATGTATTTTTTAAAGCAATAGAACGCCTTTAAATTTAAACTGATAAAAAACTATGTCAGGTAAAAAGTTGAACATTTTACAGTTTTGTCTACATTTATAACAAACCTGTAACCGTTGTACATTGAAGATATCTTAAGTACATATCTTAGAATGTTTAGAAGGTTTATAAGGTCAAACATGCATATACATATATATCTTGTCGTTAATAGCATACACAATGATTTTAGGTTAAATTTAGACTAGGTATTAGTAGAAATTTTTAATATTTAAGTATCAAATAATAAAAATAATGGCCTTCGGAATAGTTAGATTACAAAAGGAACTCAATGAACATCAAGGAAAACTTTTAGAATCTCAATACAAAATATCACCTTAAACAAAATATTGATAATGACTGCATTTGGTTACATTATTGATATTGAACACCGCTGTTCTTACACACAAAGTTTGAAGCCCGATATTTATAAATTAATTTATAGATATTATGAATATTTGGAAATATTCCGTTTTTGGGTAATGATCACATGTATCATTATAATAACTTACCTAGCCACCAAAGACATAGAAACTGGTACCACTTTCATGTTTCTACCTCCAAGGAGGTAATCATTTTGTGTCGTCTGTTTTTTGAAAAATCCCCAATAAACGCCGACGAAAGCACTTATAGCTAACATGAACACGAAAACTAAATAATCTACCCAAGAAAATTCTTTCATCTGATACATAGCGCCAGTAATTTCACTTTCGAATTCACTCATTTTTTTTAAATGTAGTTTTGTCACATGTCCTACCCACAGGGAATACCTACGCAAATGACACGTGAAATAAAAATACAAGTTCAATCTGTTACAATGAAACAATTACGATAACTCGCAATTTAAAAGAGGATGTTACGAGTACCCCTCCAATAACTGCCAGGACCGAATCGGGAACAGACTAATATACAAAATGTTCGACTCTTAACTGCGTTCCTTCAAATGGCTCTGTAGGTGTAATATATTACGTTCCGCGTGAAAAAAGCTTATTTTTTAAATTTGACTTTTCTTAAATAGACGAGCTACTTTGATAGACTCTTTCTGTATGATATGATGTGATTTGTTTTCACGTAGAATAAACATGATCTATAATACTTACGGAACCCCCAATTTGAAAGATTGTAGCTGGGAGTCAACATCCTATATGTCTAAAATTTCAAGCTCTAATATATTTTGGGTATATCCCTTTTTATTATATATACTTTTTATAGGACGGTTAAAGGTCGAATGTAATTTTAAAACACACTTGGTCAATTTATCAACGTGACGACGAAATAGTTAACACAGACGCGGATATGATCGGCGTGTTATTATCGAATGTCTTTCAGACCTCATACCGTATCATAGGGGGAGTCGATAACATTAGTGGTAAATAGATATTCATACGTATATACCTATACGTATGAATATATAGACAGATTAAATTTTGGAGAGAAACTATACTAGTTTCTATTATAACCCTTTGAAGCCTCTTCATAAAATTTTTGAATATTGACGACACGTTGGCGCGACGGTCACAACACTGGTTTGTAGCAGTTGCGCTGGCGGTTGCGAGTCCGATCCACGTGCATTACAAACATTTTTGTTTATCATACCTACAGACGTTTGCCGTGGTCTGGGTGTTTGTGCAATCCTTGTGGGTCTCCACACCGTACCTCGGAGCACGTTAATCATGTACACCTGATAGCGATCGTTACTCATAGTATGGACATACATCTATATACATCAGATATACATCCGCCAATCTGCATTGAAGCAGCGTGGTGGATTAAGCTCTGATCGTTCTCCTGCATGGGGAAAGAGGCCTATGTCCATTTTAGCAGTGGAATATAACAGGCTGAAGGGACACGAAATCGTTATCCGAAATTGTATTCTCCAAACGAATCAAAAATTTAAAAAAAATGGGGATACTTATGTACGCACGTAAGAAGTTATACTTCATTGGTTAGCTAACTTCACGTTGCTAATTTCTTCTTCGTTCAATAGCTAACTTCAGGGTGTCAGTTTTTTGTGACGGCTTGCGTGCGCATTAATTGTCTCGCTAACGTCACATTGCTAACTTATTTTTCGTTGACTAGCTAACTGCAGGGTATCATTTTTTTGTGACGGCGTGCTCGCGCATCGTAAAAATTTACTCTCATCATTTTTCCCTAACTCGCCAAAAGAAGTATAGCTTCAGAAGATAATAATTTTTCACGAGATATACATATATGTTTTATATATATGTTTTTATGTATTTATAATTCTATTTATATTCATCTACTTTTGCAGAATCCCGCACTTTGCTACTTATGATCTCCTTTTACCTGAGGTAGTCTGGAAGAGATTGCTTAAACTAATAAGACCGCCTTTGCATGCTATCATTGTAACTACTTTTTGTTTAATTTTATTTCTGTACTGTTGTTTTTTCCCCTTTTTTTACTACAAATAACTAAAAATAAATAAATATATATGTAATATTTCTGTACAATTAACCATTAAAAACGTATTACGTTTAAACTATAAATACGGAATATTCCACTAATAGGAAGCGTTGGCACAGCGGTCACAATACTAGCTTTTGCGCTTTCAGTACTCGATCTCGCACATGACAAACGTATGTATAGGCCATACAGACGTTTGATGTGGTCTGGGCTTTCGTGCTTGTGTATTTTGTGTTTTCAGATTCCGACAAACCAAAACAGACCTACTGCGGTCCGTTGAGTATGAAAGGCTTGTGAAGCGTTTTTATTATATATAGCAACACACAATAACACAAACGGGACAAATAAACAAAAATGCAATCGCATTCCAAAATTTTATATAAACTAAAGAAATAATCAATCAGCATTATTAATAATGATCAGCCTAATAAACACACGAATACAAAACAAAACACACACAAATACAACGCAAAACTAAAACACACGAATTAAAACTAGGTTTTATTACTGCTTAGTTTATTTTTACCACCAACTAAGCTTTTTATTGGTTTTTTGTGTAATGTGGTTAGATTCATAGCTAGAGGTTAGATAAAGTCAGATTGTTTCCCCACAGGAGTTGCTGGGCCTTCTACTGGGCGCTTACTTCATCGGAGCACTGGGCCGTAGTCCGCGGTGTACCTACTGGCTATAGCGATAATCTCCTGGACCACTGAGGGTGCGTATCAAACTCGTCTTTTGGCTCGGATAGGTCAGTTCGGAGGTGGGTGTGTGGTTTTGAATGGCACGGAGGTTAGAACGGTGAGGCTGTGGTGCTGAGACCACACGGAGAAGTGAGGGGGTTTTTCTCCCAACAAGAAAGACAGGGTTAACGGATTCGCTAGCTTTCCTTTGCGGCGAAATTAACAATGGGGACGCATCCCACCTGTAAGCGTGACTTCCAGCTGGAACCAAGACTGCTCGTTAGTCTGACACACCGAAATATCTACTAAAGCCAATCGAAATCTTCGGCCTTATAATTGAACGCAATGGTATAACCAGTGGTTGGTGGTGTCAACGATAGTAAAAGCCGTTCGACTAGGCCTCTACCGAGGTCCCTCTCGCTGTCGAGCATCGTCCGCTCCATGCTCGGCAGTGTTGGCTGTAGCTTCCTTCTGTGAGGAGGTCATGGCTCAAAGGAGGTCGCGGAGCGGCAACGCGAAGCCGACATCCCTATGGACCCACTCCGTAGGAGACGACCAGGGTGAAGGAGGCACGGTTATGCACTCCTCATAGAGTGAGGGTAGGGTACCATCCCTCTTACTTTCCACCAGGGTAATAGCGCTTATAAGGGAAGGAAGCTCTATAGGGGAAAGCGGCGCGCACAGGCTGGCCAAACGGCCGCGGCGGGGTGTCACAGATGCATGTGTTAAGAAAAAAAAAAGAAAAATATAAATAAAGAACAATTTATAATATATTCATACTTTATTCATCTAAGAATTATTATCTGATCAGTGAAATTAAATACTTTTATTTTTAAGAAGCGTATAATTAATTAAATATCTGGTAACAATTTATGCCCCTAATATTATTACATAAGTACTCATTCATTATAATTATAAATATATCATAACTATAATACTTATCTTTTTCCCGAGAGCTCCGCACCGGTCGACGTCTCAAACAAGAATGCCCAATCCAATCGAGTCGGAACACTCGTTTTATAAACGACGACAAACAAGTATGGCTTCTACCCACTTGTTATATTATCAAATATTACATTTATTTATTTATTTACACTTTATTGTACACCACTCAAGAAATAAATAAACAAGCAACATTAACAATAATTAGTAGAAAAAAAAATGTACAAAAGGCAGCCTTATTACTTAAAAGCAATCTCTTCCAGGCAACCTTAGGGCAAAGGAGATGATATATTGACGGTGTAGGTGTAGGTACAGTTTAATTTTATAAAAGATAATTTGAAACAACTCAATAAATAGACATACCTATAGATTGTTTACATATACATTCATTATAAATTAACTATTTCTTTACTTTATCTATACATATAATAAAATGGTAAGAGAGTCAAAACTGTAGGTACATTGAATATTTTTTTAAAAGAATACTTGGGGTGTGATGTGTAATCGATACCGAAGCCAAAAATATAGTTTTTAGAATTTTTGTCTGTTTGTCTTTTTGTCTGTATGTACTAGATCGTTCAATAAGTCCCGAGACTAACCTGGAAATGGCGCATATATTATAAACTCTTTTGATTTTTAAAAAGTACTGGCTATCAATACAAGAATATGTGTCAAATTTTTAAAAATGGAACAATAAAATTATTGATTTTGAAACATTTATGTGACGCTACAGTTGTAATTTCGATACAATGGAAAAAAACGAGTTTCGCGTGTTGATAAAACATTGTTTTTTAATGGGAAAAAATACCGTTGAAGCACAGCAATGGCTTATAAAATGTTATGCAGGATCAGCTCCCTCTAAAGCAACCATTTGTCGGTGGTATGCCGACTTCAAACGCGGTCGCATGGACACCAATGATGGGGAACGCTCAGGTCGTCCAAATGAAGCAGTGACTCAACAAAATATTAACCAAGTCCTCAAAATCGTATTGGAAGATCGGAAGGTAAAAGTGCGAGAGATAGCCGAGATAGTGAAGATTTCAGCTGGTAGTGTTTTCACTATTTTACATAAAAATTTGGCCATGAAAAAGCTTTTTTCTAAGTGGGTGCCGCGTTTGCTTACAACTAATCAAAAGTAACAATGTATCAATGATTCAGAGCGATGTTTGGCGCTGATGAATCATAATAAAAAGGATTTTTTACGTCGGTATGTAACAATGGATGAAACCTGGATATACCATTTCACTCCGGAATCCAATCGGCTGGCAGCGGAGTGGAGAGCGGCTGGTGAAAGCCGCCCGAAGCGTCCAAAGACTCAGAAATCGGCCGGTAAGGTTATGGCGTCTATATTTTGGGATGCGCATGGAATACTTTTCATCGACTACCTTGAAAAGGGGCAAAATATAAATAGTGACTATTACATGTGCTTATTGGAGCGATTGAAGTACGAAATTGCGGATAAACGGCCTCTCATGAACAAAAAGAAAGTGGTGTTTCACCAGGACAACGCGCCTTGTCACAAGTCCGTGAGAACGATGGCCAAAATTAACGAATTGGGCTTCGAATTGCTTCCTCATCCCCCTTATTCGCCAGACTTGGCCCCCAGCGATTACTGGCTGTTTGCAGACCTCAAAAAAATGCTTCAGGGTAAGAAATTTGACTCAAATAGTGAAGTTATCGCAGCAACGGAGGCTTATTTTGAAGCCAAAGACAAATCGTTCTACACACATGAGATAGAAAAGTTAGAGAAGCGTTGGAGGGACTGTATCGCTCTTGGAGGAGACTATGTTGATGAATAAAAATTAATTTTATAAAAAAGACCTTTTTTTAGTACTTAGTCTCGGGACTTATTGAACCACGTGTTATATCTGGGATAAACTCAAAAAGTACTGCATGGATTTACTTCAAATTTGGCACGAATATTATTAAGAAGTCGGGTCAACATATAGTATACAAATTATCACGCTATCACCTACGGGGAACGAGCAGTGAACCTTTATTTCTTCAACGCATTCTGTAACAACTTGTAATCTAACGACGCATATTTGAATGTTGTTGTTATTATGTTAATAACCATACTAAAAGTTAGCTTCACACCATACATAAAGACATTCTGTAGTATATAGAGTATCAGCATTGCACCCGTGCGAAGCCGGGGCGGGTCGCTAGTATAAAATAATCTGACACATGTGTTAGAGATCGCGTGGAACCCCATTATGACGATGAGGGCACCGCTGCGTTTTATTGGGTAGTCCATGCGCGTTCTTTTCGCGAAGGGATCCCCACACTCCCGTCGTATAAAAAAGGCCTCTACCAAGGTTGAGGAATAATTTAAAACAAAAATGTGTGTATGTGTGTGTGTGTGTACTTGTGTACGCACATAAGAAGTTATACTTCATTGGCTAGCTAACTTCAGGATATCGATTTGTTTTCATGATGGTGTGCGCGCGCATCGTAAAAATTTACTCTCATAACTTTTGCTTAACGTACCAAAAGAAGTATAACTTCAAAAATAAACCTTTTTTACGTGGGGAAAATCCATCATGGATACCCTCCAGCACGGGGGCGCCAGAGGGTAATGTCAGACTTCTACTGACAAAAAAAAACCACCACGTGTGAGCAGTCGTCCGCCTGGGTAGGGCGAGATGGGGTCGCGCTAGCATTCGCCACCTCGCCCCGGCAGTAGGCCTGGATGAAACCTCCGGCCCGTGGCACAATGGTGAGGTGACCTCGCTCACAACAAGGTCACCCCTCAGACGTATGGGGTCGTGTCGTCCGGCTGGTGAAATCCCCCGACTATCGGCTGGCGACCCTACTATTACGAGGGAGAGGTGGGAGAAGGTGGGCAAACCGTCTCCTCCTTGCCCCCGTACGTTTTTGCTGGAGTGGGCCAGCAGAGGCGTCTTCGACTAGGCTTTAGATTAAGAACCATCGAATTATGGTGTTTTAGGGGGTGGAGGACGGAGGGTGGAGGGGGAGCTACACTAGGTAGCACTGGCACCCTTCGGAAACCAATGGTTATGGAGATAGTATGGAGATATCTATGGTAAAAAATTTGAGTTTAGAAGAAGAATTTAAAGCTATTATAATACCTTCGAGTTCCGCGTCTTACTCCACCTTAGCTTCGGCGCTGCGGGAAGTGCCACTCATACTCCGTTCCGCAACTTCAACAAGTTTTTTTCGAACAAGAGTACCTACGTTAAAACGATCTCGACTGTAAGATCAACAAACGATACAACTTACGTTACTCATGCTCCGTTCCGTAGCTTTCAGGCGTTATTTTCATAATTCACACGCTATTTTCACGTTCCACACGTTATTTTAAGGTTTTCACACGTTATTTTAACAAACGATACAACTGATGTTTGATGATGCGACAAAGCCAGCCTTGCGGTCACCAACCCACCTGCCCAGCGTGGTGACTATGGGCAAAACACATGAGTTCACGCCATTTTTGGCGTGAACTTGTGGAGGCCTATGTCCAGTAGTGGACTGCGAAAGACTGCTGTGATGTGATGACAACTGATGTTTAACGACTGAGAGATAGATGCTTTAAAAAAATGTCGCGCTACTTAGTGTTTCGCTCCAAAGCAATGTAAGCATAAATGCATTGTTTTTGTCTAAATAACTGTAAAAGGCAAAAATCTAAGACCATACAGCCTTATTTCATGTTATGTTTTCTCAGCAGTAAGAGATCCCGTCCTTCAAAAATAAATGTAATCGAACTCATACCCTAGATTTTATTAGGTTAGTTTAGCAGTTTTCTTTTTTTGCGGTTATTTTCAATTATTAATAAAACAAAATACTTAATCCATCGAAGTACTTATAAAATGTTGTGGACAAAAGTGTTATGCAAAAACTTCTTGCAAATTAATGTCTTGCAATGTACAAGGCATTCTTATAAATACTACTAGTACTTATCATCTGAAAGCCATGTAAAAATAATGTTGGGGTAATGTGATAAAAAAGGAAGTTCAAACACAATTATTTATTACGCCCTAAGTAACGCGTGCGCAGCATTATACAAAATGCTTTAATTTTTGTATGCTAGCATGATGCTATCTATAAACAAAATGGAGTCTAAATAAGGCTGTATGGTGTAACACTTTTGCTTTTTTTATCTTTAACAGATTACAGAACGATTATGGTGGAAAAAATTGACATTGTCAAAAATTAGTTGAATCGTGACTTTGGCGAGTTTGTCTTTGCCAAACAATCGTTACAGGTGTTTTGTAAAATTTTTGAATTAAGTAGAGACAAACTTAAATTCTAAATTTAATGAATAACAAAAATTGCACGTTAATTTAATAGTATTCTATACAGAACTTTATTTGAAAAATAATGGCGGGACTTCTGTTAAGTCCAACAGAAAAAATATATATTTTACATGGTGTTCAGGTATAAACCAAAAGATTAATTTTAATGATAAATATTGGTTTGAGTGCTTAACATGTTTGTTTATTTTTAAAAGGACGACTACCGATCAGATGGAAGAACGAATATTGACTACAGACCCATGGAACTTGAAACCGATGTGGTTAGTCACGCCAGTGGGTCGGCGAGGCTTCGACTTGCAAATACAGATATCTTAGTCGGTGTGAAGACTGAAATAGATGTACCTAAGTCTGATAATCCAGGATTGGGGAAGATAGAATTTTTTGTTGATTGGTATGTATAAATTTTATTTATAAAAAAAATGGTATTACACATTCAAGAAATTAATCAATAATTAAAAATTGTATGCAATTCATTACAATAGATGACTTATTTACCCCTATTTTTTATTGCAACTTTATTACAACTATACTATATGTTATAGCATAATATATCCTTTCTCAATACTTCTATTTTTAAATAATTATATACATACACACACAATAATATTACTGTCAATCCATCTAGATAGTCTTCATCATTATGAATGTTAGATTCTTATTAAAGAATTTAAACTTTCAGCTCAGCAAATGCTACTCCCGAATTTGAAGGTCGAGGCGGAGAACAATTAGCAAATAATATATCAAATATGATGCAGCGTGCCTATAACTCTTCACAAGCATTTGACTTAAAACAACTATGTATATTGGAAGGAAAGCAGTGTTGGAAACTTTATGTTGATATTTTGGTACTGAACTACATTATGTACTGTGTAAATTAAACCTTACATTTCCTCGCATTGTTGTATTACCTGTGCATATTGCATACTGCCCTTGTGCAGTGTTAATGTAACAAACTGATGATGTGGCACTATATTTTTTATTTACTCATTCAGGCTGTAATGATGGATCTACCACTCTGCTTCACCTAGGGTTAGCAGATATATTCCCTACTAAACCGACCGGACTGTATAGACCAGTGTCCAGCATATATGTTATGAACAATAAATTTGTCAGTCAGATGACTGATTTTCTTGCTCATATACTAGCATGACTGACAAAAAAAAAAATTATAACTATTACTAAAGTAATGTAATGTTTTTCAATCTTATATTAGAAAGGACATAAAAAAAGTTATACCAGTGGAATATAAGCTTTAGACTAGTACATTAGACTATAATACATTAAATTGTTTTAAATATTAATAATGTTGGTTTTAGATTCTAGAATGTGGAGGAAATCTATGTGATGCGGTATCCCTTGCTGTAAAAGCAGCCCTATTCAACACAAGAATACCATTTGTAAAAGCAGCTCTGATGGACGGTGGTAGTGTTGATTTTCAGCTCTCAGATGACCCTTATGACTGTAAATTGTTAGACACAGGGACTGCACCACTTTTAGTAAGTTATATCTAAGTTTTAATACTTTTTTTGAACTAGATATAAATATTATTTATACATAATAAGTGTCAATGTTGTCAGGTTACCTAAAATTTGTGATTACTGAAAACTGTGCTTTATAGTTTGACATTTAATGAGTCTTAACCATAATGTTTTTCTTCAATTCTCAATAACTAGGGTTACATAAATATCTAATATTGTAATCATCAATAAAATTAACAAATAAGATGTTTATCTATATATAGGTTAAAGATTTAATGCCTATATTAATATGGATACTTATTAATATATTTATACTGTAGACTGCATAAAATTGAATCATCACAATATTCAAATTTTTTTATTGTAAATAACATACAATACAAACAATTTTGTGTGGAAAAATTTTAGTAATTGTTTTTTTTTTTATACTATAAAGGTGGCCAACAAGCATAAATCTGACTGATAGTAAGCAGATACCACAGTCAATGGATGCCTCAAAAACCTGCATTCTAAATTTTGAGTAAGATAGACTCTAGTGTGCTCTATCGCAACAAAACATTACTAAAGCAATTTTAATAAATATTGCAGGTAATAGATAATAATAAAATTTCTTAACTTCATATTTACAGGTAACACTTTGTAAAATAGGTGATAAATGTGTAGTAGATCCATCAGCTGAAGAAGAAAGTTGTAGTGTTATATCTCTAATAGTCGGTATAACTGGTAATCCTAAATACTACAGTAAAGATGCAGTAGAATCACCTAATTTTGAATGTAAATGCAGTACAATCGGAATGAATGGTCCAGGCAGTGTGGCTCCTGAAACTTTCAAAAATGCTATTAATCAGGGAATGTAAGTACATTAATCGAAATAAAATTTAAATAATTGATTTCATTCAAACAACAAAAACCGTCTTAAATTTACATTGACAAGTAATAAATAGAGAACATCATTAACCTATTTGAAGTCAATTAAACATTTATGTATTGTTAGGATTAAATTAAAAACTACTTGTCAAACAATCACATGAATCTTCACAAAAAGAATCTTCTATGTGACATTGGTGAAATCATCTGTGCTCATTTGGCACTATTGAAAGATATTAACCCAAAAGAAGAAGAAAACAAAAAGGATCATCAAAATCGATACATCCAATAAAAAGTTATGAGGAAAATAACACTAACTAATAACACTTCCTACTTTTGATGAAATTGGTTACAAAAGTAGAAAATAATTTCAATATGTTTTAATTCCTATTATTGACGTTATAATTAGTTTTTCTTTTATTTATTTTATATTTTTTGTGATAAATATATAATCCCTCCAACCTAATAGTTCAAAGAATATACATTTATCACAATACTAATCCACATTAGGACTTACTGATGAGAAAAACACCATGAACCCTATACCCATTTGAACCCCTTAGCACTATGTATGTTGCAATTGAATGTGTTTTCATTGTTATAATAATTGTTAAGAACTAAGTACATTATAAACATAAAACAATTATAAATACCAAAAAAAAAATATTTCAGCATTGCAGCTAAGAGCTTAGATGAAGCTTTAGGCAGAGCACTACTAAGGGAAAGACAAGAGTGTAACAATTTTAAGAAAACTTCATATGGATTCCTGAAATAAACTGAAAAAAATTAGATAGTTAGTATTTAAAGGGTTAATAAAAACAACCTTATTGTTCCAATACACCTTTATTAAAGAGAAGTTAATAGAATACATCTGGCATTACAATATATAGCCATTGTTACATATCACAATAAAATTATCACATAATTCTACAGAAGAAAGTCATGTAGAGGTCTCAACTCATCCTGGCGTATGGCAGAATGTTTTTAGAGTACAAATAAGTACAAATTTTTTTACATAAAATAAGTCTTAAATAGAATACTATTTTTAGTCATTAAACATGAAAATAAAAAAAAGAATTATCTAAATTTGAAACAAATTGAATGTGAAATTGTGAAAGTTGTTCATTACATTTTTAATGAGCAACATAGAATAGATCTTATTTGAAAATGCAAAAAATAATATTTGTCAACCCACATTTGATTGTTTGTATAAAATATAAACAAGACATATATTCTGTAGGTGTAATAGATCACGGTCTGTGTAAAAAGAAAACCTTGACCATTTATATTTTATATTCTGTTACAAGCACAACTATACTGCTTGTCAACATGGAGGTCTCATAGGTTTCATAGGGAGGTCATGCACACAGATTAGTATACCAAGATGACTTGAAACATCAAAACCACATTAAAAGAGCATAGCATGAAGACACAAATTCAAAATTTACACATTAGATCGTTTACTTTAAAATATTCAAATGCTAACGCTACACCAACCAATGCTACTGTAACACATATATATTTATTTTAAATGTTCTCTGAAGTGAATCTTTTTAATAAAACACAATAATTAACTTATTAAAAAACTTGGTTACTCTTGAGCCAATTACAATTGAAAGGAATGTATTAAAAAAAAAATTAAATCCATAATATAAAAATATATATATATTTAAACATATTCTTATTGTATGAACGAAAAACCATCACATAATAACCATTTAACTAATCCATTGCCAAAATTTCATTAAATTCATAGAACAAAAGCTTAATCATCCCTATTGAAATATTATTTTGACAATTAATCATTTATTACATTTTTTTTTTTTTTATAATTTATCTATTAACCAATTACAAAGAAATAATCGATTTGAACAATTATGATCAACATTTTAGATTCAATATGTGAAATCATCAACAAAGGATGAGTAATAAATCCCTGCAGTATAAGTTCTAGAATAATACTTTACTAAATACCCCTACTAACTAATGAATATATTTCTTAACTATGTGGCAAGATCGAATGTCACAAATAATGGCATAAAACTTTAAATTAGACCAATTTACTTCTTGGGGTTGACGGGTGTCAACAGGTCAAGGACAGCTGCAATGTTTCCATTCTTACTTTCAATCAGTTGAGTCAACCAGCCACCATCGTTGGTGAAACCCATAGCCAACATTTGCTCAATAGCCGCTTCAATGTGAGGCACTGTAAACAAAAGAGCCTCCTTAATTTAAATATTTTATACTAACTTTTGTTAAACATGGTTTTACTCTTGTCTACTTCAACACTTAATGTCATGGTTTTAAAAGTGTGTATGTTGTCCTAAATACTAATATTAAATAATATTTGCTCATTAAAATATTTAGGTTTCATCAAAATAGTTTCAAAATTTTATGAAATAGGGTATCACTTCAACCTGTAATATCCCACAGTTGGGCATAGGCCTCTTTCCCCATGTAGGAAAAGGATCAGAGTTTAATACACTACGCTACTCCAATTATTGTTTTAAAAATATTCAATGTACAGAATGACTAGCTACAATATGGTTCCATATTATTATACGTAAATGTATTTTATTGTAACAAATATAAGCCATTGAAATAAACTATTAATATTGAATTCGATAAAACCTACTAAATGTACACTCAGTTTTTGATAAACATCTAAGTCATTGCCCTGTTTAAATGATCTGAGGAATAGCTGATGGAGCCATAGTCTTTAAAGAAGAAGATCTGAGGAATAAATACATAGCTACGACAAAATATCATAATATGATTATTGTGTTTGGCACATATTTACCGTTTCACTTACTAACGAAAATGACAATCAAAATTTAGAAACAACTTTTGAGTGAAATTTAAATGACTATATCTATATATTAAACAGCTAAGATCTCTCTAGTTTTTTAACTGCTAAAACTTTATTAAACTATTTTTGAAGAAAAAAAATATGAGAAAATTTTGGGACATAACTGCACCTGCTAACCAGCAGTGGAACAAAGCTACAGATGTGGATTAACATTCAATAGCATAACGATTAGTATATTAAATCAAATTTCTTACTTGGGTGACGTTTTCGAGGTTGTGGTTTAGATTCAGCTTTGGCTTGTTCGGCTTCCTCTTTGGGTTTATCAGCAGATGGAGCAGGTGGTTGAGGTTTGGCAGCTGAACTTTGAGCTTGAGTTGACACTTGTGGGTTTCCAGCTAGGTGTTGTGGTTCTTTAGGATTCAACACTAAATGTTACAAATTTTATCATTATGACAATGAAAGATATAATGAATAATGAAGTGATATTAATAAAACAAAGCAATAATTTACCAATTTTCAAAAGAAAGCTTTAAAATCATCTTTTACATGCTATGTAATTTATATTTAGCCAAAACTAATTATAAAATGATTAACTTAATGAAGAGATAAAATACTTCACCTCAAGTTAACTTTGTGTTAAAACGGTGTATTAACACGTTGAACGCCAGACCAAAAACCATGTTTAGTCCAGTGGGCCGCGACGGACACCATGTGACTGCCATTATATTGGGTCCAAGAGGCCGTGTCGGACACCATGTGTCCGCATGCCCTCGATCACTTCAGAAGCCTCTAGGGAGCCGACAGACAGTGTTTCGACTGTTTTTACTAAGGCAAGTGACCCGCGCGGCCTCACAGTGCAATAAGGCCACATAGCACAAAAAAAAAAATCGAAAACACTTTGAATTTATAGGCTTTTTAACAAATTGTTTCCAAAAATGTTATAGCTGGTGTCTGCCACTTGAGATCTTGGAAAATAATGGGTAAATAACTGTTTCCGTCAGTCGCCCATTATTTTTGAGGTTTTCGCTGACAATATTTGCAGAAAAACACCTTAACAATTTTTTGACGATTCTCGATTTATTGGTGTGGCCCCAGGCGAAAGTATGCTGTCGGACACATGGTGTCCGTCATGGCGTCCAACGTGTTAATTAATACAAGTAATGGCATTAGTAAACCACTGACTTTAAATGTTGTCTGTTAATGTGAAAATGTTTATTTTTACTATACATAAAATTGTATTTAACTTGAAAAACTTATTTATTTAAGTATTACAATTACAGGTACAGTATATCTAGAACTAGATTACTTTCCCTATTTTTATATTATTCCTCATTAGCATCACAATGCAGCATAGGAATGATGAAGCAATAAGCATAAAAGAGCATCAAAAATATGTCATTTAGCATAATTAGGCCTGATGTATTTTTTAGTTATATTTTTTATTGTGAATATTGAAATATTGCCCCATCATACCCTAATTCTTAAAATATGTTAGTAATTTTAAGAGAATATTATTATATATATTGAAATTTAAAGTACATCAAAAAGAAGTGGTGGTTGAAGGCTAGCAGCCTATATATATAGATATATATTACGTACCAGCAGTTGCTATGTTGAGTGGAGGATACAAGCTTTGTTGTCCATCAGATATTTTCACATGTTGTTGAAATTCTTCTGGAAGGTTGAAGCCAATTGGTGGCTGAGATGACGTTCCACTTGTAACATATGTGTCCATAATATCTAAACAATGGAAAAAGTTAAATTATTAGGAAATAAATATTTGATAGTATAATTTATTGTATTTTCTGTAAAACAATTGAGGCTACTTAGAGCATTTCTTTAACACGTTCAATGCCACTACGATTTTTATGATGTCTTCGCGGATGCCGCATACATTTCACGTTGGACTCGCTAAGCGAGTCGCCGGCACTGCAATATAATTTGAATGGACTCGTCACGCGAGTTCACTGGCATTATGTAAGGGTAAAATTTATCTTTTATTATTATTGTGGCCGGCTTAGTCTCCGTAACGTTTGTATGGGAAGTATAAAGTATTTGAGGACTATTCAGTGTGTTCTAACTTAAAAACATGGCAAAAAACTCAAAGGATAAAATAAAAGGTAAATTTGTTTCGTAATTTAGGCAGTGGTTCTCAACTTTTGATACAGTGGTTAATTTTAAGGGTATATTTTATACTAATAATATTTCTGAACAGCAATTTCCTATCCTATTGAGCACTTATGGGATAAACTAAAAAAAAGAGTAAGGGCAAGAAACGCACCGCCGACATGTCTAAGAGAGCTCCAAACCGCAACAAACAATACCTCGTATTAACAAATCATTGTCTTCGAAAAAATATTTTTTTTTAACCTTTTATACCTGCTCAAAGTCTTACAAACCGAACTACCCGAACGAATGAATTTGGGTAATTCTATTGTTTTATTGCTTTTGTAATGATTTCAAAGGTCAAAGCTGCACATAATGGGTTTTTAGAAAGCTAACAATGTGTACATCAATTTAATTCAAGTTGTATTTGCAAACAACATTAAATTAAAAAAATACTTGCGGTCAAAATTAAAATGTAGGGGGTGTGCGATTTCTTTGCTCTCGAGTGTATTTCACTCACTCACATTTCATATCATGAAATTAAAAAAAAAACTTATGTTAGTAAAAAAAATCTTTTAATTTTCTTCTAAACGAAACTTGTCCTAACAATAACAAACACAAAAAAAGAATTATACAATTTGATATTAGATTTACAGTGAAACACATCAACCCACTAAAAATCAAACATAAAACCATATCTGTTAATAAAACCGTAATTTATCTGTTATTTAGATGTTTGTGATGCTTTCATTCTGTTTTAGGTTCATATTATAAGTAGTATCCAAGCTATTAATAATAATAATAATAATAAAAACTCTTTATTGTACACCAAGAGTGAGCAAAAATACAAAAATAAAAACAGGATATATGTAGACAGTTTAGGTGTACAGTTTTACCTAAACATAATTATACAATATATTTAGACAAATAAATAACGTAAAAAAATAATAATAAAAAAATTAAAATAAAGTATATGTATGTACATGGCATATATAAATGGAAAGTTGTAATAGACATACATAGACGTATATAAAGTTAGTGAATTATTATGATAAGATTCAAAGTGAGGACAGGAGATAATATGTGACTAGATAGAAGGATTAAAATTATTAATTTGATGACGTTAAAGTTTGAGAATCTGCGGCATTGAACTCGCCTAGCGAGTTCATGGCATTGTAGAATATATTTTTTTCTTTCAAATGTAAAAATATTCTTTACATCCAGGCCACCATGTAAATGTTTAAATAATATCATATTAAGTCTACAATGTAATTTTGAACAGAATATACAAAAGCGTTTTGAAAATATTACCGAAAAACACTGAACTCGCCACGCGAGTCACCGGCACTGGAATAAAAATAACGTAAACACGCAGGGCGAGTCGGTGGCACTGAACGTGTTAAATAGCTTGTCTAGTAAACATTTTTGTCAAGGTAATATTTATAAGCATTTTTTTCAGAACTATTGTTTGTTGGAGTTACTGCAATTTTAATTAAAATGTACTACACCAAATATAATGCTGTTATGCGATGAATCAGCACTGAACCAATGCTAACAAAATATTGTGCAATATTGTAGTAGCTTGTATGAGCAGTTGAATTTAGGTTGCAGTATAATCATAAAATGCATTTTTTTATACTAGATTGGGAAACAAGCGTACCCACCAGATGGTGAGCAATTACTGTAGCCTATAGACACCTACAACACCACCACAGTTCCAACCTCCTCAAAAGCTCCCCAGGAGCTCTGGCTACTTTACTCACTATAGGAATACAACACTACTTGAGAGCAGTGTTATTTAGCTGTGATCTGACATGTTGAGGTACTTCCCCAGACGGACTGCTTTAGATTTTAAACAGGACATATCCTACTGTGCCCTACCTTAAATAACTTGTTGGCTAATAACAAAACTCACCTTTGTCATTGTTAATGACAGTCCAGTCATCAATTTTATCTCCTTTTTCTTCTTGGGTGACCTCTCTCTTAGACACATTTGTATTAGTTGAAGAACGAGAAGATACCTCAGACTTGACACTCTCTTTGTCTACTTCTGAAGTTTCACGATCACCTTGACCCATTTCTGCATTATTGTTGGCAGAGGATGTTTGGGGCTCATTTTGGGCATTATTACTGTTGGATGTGCTAGGTTTAGGTGTTTTTAAGCCTCCTAAATACATATTCAACAGCTTTTGAATATTCTCTACATCCAAATTTTCCATGAAAAACGGGCATTCCGTTTGCTCTTTAGCCTTTGAATTTGAGGCTTCTTTAGGTTGAGCATTGTTATCTTTGGGAGATTGAGCATTGTTTCCTTTGGGAGGTTGAGCATTGTTTTCTTTTGGTTGTTCTTGTGGTTTTTTCTCAATGTCAATGTTAACATCTCCAGCAAGATTAGCAAATTCATTCATATAGGTAGCAAAGGTTTCAAGCCAACTGGTACGTGGACGATGATGATGTTCACGATCACCGTTATGGCGGCCATGGCCATGACTATGACTATGACTATGACCATGACCATGTCCATCATGGCTATGACCATGTCGACCATGACCGTGGTCCCCACGCCGTTTTCTTTCAGTGCTCTTTTCACATCGCTGTTTTTTACAGTGTTCCTCTTCAATAGCACTAGCAACAGTTTTTAAGAAATTTCTGGATCTTTTAATTGCTGCTCTAATGACGGTGCGCTATAAACATACAACTTATGTTAACTACAAAGTAGTATATGTCCAATTATTAAATATAACGTTTTTTTTTTAATACTCAGTAATAACAAATTAATAACTGCACATGATAAGAAATAAATTAATATACTTCACATTACTTTTATTTTTTAACAAAATGAAAAGAATGAGATTATAACAAAAATTTAATAATTTTAATATACATACAGGCATGTTGGGCATGGGCACTCGCACCATACAATGTTCTGGGTGCAATCCAGCACCTTCACATTTAGAACACAAATCATAATCATCACATGTAGTACATTTATAACGGAAACCAACCACAGGGGAATCGCATCCATCACAAACTACACCGCAGTGGCGAATTGTAGTATAATCTGTACAAAGATATATAGATATAACATATTTTACAGTATCATCAATTATTATTTTGCAATGAGGAAATAATAATTTACCATTAGTATTGTCAGCAACAGCAGTTACAACAATATCACAGTCATCATCATCTTTATTCACCCTATCTTCACAGTGAATGTACAATTTAATGATGTCTAGCTCCTCCATTGCAGATAAAGCAATCATGATTTCATCATCTGATGACAATACAATATCATCACCGTCTTCGTCTGAAAAAATAAATAGCTTGTATAAATAACATTGTTTTTAAATAAATGAATTTCAGAATTTTCAAAACTATTTTGTATTTTTTACCTTTCCAAGAAACTTTATAGTTCTTGTTTTTCAGTCTCGGGAAGACATCTTGAAGTTTAGCAGTCAAATAATGGTAGCTTGTAACTACACTCCTCTCTACTCCGAATCTCCTGACTTCAGGCTTTTCAATTTCATTCCAATAGGTGTAAACTTTAAATGGGACGAGTTCCTCCATTTCTATAAAAGTATGTTTTGTAAATATTTTGATAACGATTTATGTACGGAAAAGTGGAAGCCATTTTGTTGTGGTATTGTATACCGACACGAGATTCGTAAAGCTTGTTTTGTACGACGGGTAAGCAAGCATAACTAAAATTACATTAACTAGCGTATATTTTTAATTTTTAAACGTTTTAAATACAGTACATCGTATTTTTTATAAAATAAATAAAATATTTACCTGATATCAACACTAATCACTACGTTTTAAAACAGATGAAAGAAAAAGAAAGACTTCAAAAAGTTTAACACTCCTCTCACTTTGATATGAACCAAATGAACGTTGTTATTGCGCTGCGTTCACTATATAGAGCCTTTATATATACAAAATGATTCATCACTTACCGAACCTTGTAGAAAAACAAATTATTATGACGCAATTTTGTCAATACAAAATTTGTCAGCGAAAAATTGAAATAATCAACGTCATCCACTGATCCACCACAGACTGCGTATTATATTTCTATTCGAATAACAGAATGTATTAAAAGACTAATCGCATATTGTACGATGTATCTGATTATAATTTAAAATACTAAAAAAAACTACGACGACTTTATTTTGAATCACTAAATATATACTAGCTGTATAGCTAGCTGTAGCGAATATACTAGCTGTGCCCCGCGGTTTCACACGCTTTAATTTAAAAAAAAATGCGTATTGCGTATGCGTAAACATTAACAATATTGCGCTCCGTTTGACATTTTGACATAAGTAGTATTGACGTTATGCAATACAAACTAAGCACTACAGTAATAGCAATACGGTCTATTTTCATTCGATCGAACCTAAATTACGTTAAAGATAAACATTCATTCGGGAATCCTCCTGCCATAATGCGGACATTATTGGTGTTGCCTAAAATTAACTATGTATTTTAGTTTGGTAGTATTGGTACCGTATGGTGGTATGTATTAGTCGGTAGACTTTTTATAGTAATAAAAATATGTATGTAGTAACAATCTAAAAAGCAGCCAGAAGTAGCTAGATTTATTTTGGTGGCTAAAATGGATTGTTTTTTGGCTAAAACCGTTGAAAATCCGCTAGATCTAGCCACAAAATGGCTAAAACGGCAACACTGGCTGTTTTTTAAGATAGGCAATAAATCTCTGTTAAAGAATTACAAACCGATCTCACTTCTTAGCCACGTCTATAAGCTGTTTTCGGGGTTGTTACAAATCGTCTCGCCATAAGACTCGACGAATTCCAACCACCAGAGCAGGCTATGTTTCGAAATGGCTACAGCACCGTGGACCACACACACACACACACATCGATTAAACAAAAAATTGTCGAAATCGGTCTACCCAGTCAAAAGTTCTGAAGTAACATACATAAAAAATAAAAAATACAGTCGAATTGAGAACTTCCTCCTTTTTTGGAAATCGATTAGAAAACGAGTAAGCTGTAGACTACACGACTGAAACGTTACGAAACATAAGTCTCTCTCATTCTACTTTCACTAACTTATGTGTCCCTCTCAACTTCCGTTCGCCTCACCCTATCACACTTTTCGTAACACTCCCATCACGTATTTCCCAGTCCACTCCCCAAGACAAGCTTATGCAAAGAAGTTTTACTTCCTAAATATTGAGTGTCGATATTTAAATTTCAATATCGAACTATCGATATATCTTTCAAAAAAAATTTAATAATGAATATCGATATTTCTATGTAATAATATCGATATTTCGATATATCGATATTTTATCAACAGTCCTAACTCCTAACTCAGCTTTTAATTAATAACCAATATGTATTTTAAATTCCTGTTACAGATTATTAACACTAAAATAAAAATCTAATATATAAAATTCTCGTGTCGCGGTGTTTGTATATAAACTGCTCCGAAACGGCTTGACCGATTCTCATGAAATTTTGTGTGCATTCCTGTTTATACCCTAGTACCGTGTGCATATTGGATAGGTCTGAGAATCGAACAACATCTATTTTATTATGATTTGGCGTTGAAAAATACATACAACCCTAATTTCTCACCCTTCTATCACCAACCCTTACTTTTAAATAGCGTTTAGCGGCAAGACCACAGAGTACATTGAAGATACAGGTAGGCAAGACAGCGTTTGCCGAGTCAGCTAGTAACCTTATAATCTGCAGTGAAACAAACATAACAAAGTTTCTCTGCGTTTTACAGTGAGATCATTTTATTCTATCGCTAATGTCAACAAAATAAACAGTTCTAGAATAAAAACGAAAAAAAAACAGACTTCAATTACATCTAAAAGTACCTAACAAAACTTAGGTAGATGAAAAAATAGTAAAGTAAATACGCGTTATTAAATACTACTTACTCAAAAACTAGTTACCATATCTCGATCAAATTTAAATGGTACCACAAGACAACCACCAGCTTTCGAATAAAACGAGAATCATAAAAATCGGTATACCCATTGAATAGTTATGTGGTGTAATCTATACAAATAAATAAAACTGGAGTGTCGTTTGTAATATTAAATTAACCGCTTTTTACTAAATGCATATGGATGTATACATGGTACATATACCAAAATAACGTTTTTTACAATTTGGTCTGTGTGTGTTTGTTCCGGCTAAGCTCTAATACGGCTGGACCGATTTTGACAGGACTTTCACTGGCTAGCTGATGTGATAAGGAGTAACTTCGGCTACTTTTATTTTAGAAATGTATTTATTTTATAACTGCGAATTGAACAATAATTTTTTTCTTAAATTCCACGCGGATGAAGTCGTGGGCACAGCTAGTTAGTAATATATCCTTATTGCTTATCGTATTTAGAAACCAATGAGAAATAAAATGTCAAAAAATCTTAGGTCCGGCTAACTCGTGAATTCCGATGGCTTATGGCGTCGATACTTTGGCACACTGGCGAAAATTATTTTTCGTAGTACAAACAAAATACGCCGAAAAAATTAATAATATGTGATGTTATTAATCTGTATCTCGATATTCTTAAACTACTCAAATGATTGACGAGATTACCGAGTGAAGAAATAAAATATTTTATCAATTAAATGAAAAAAGTCAGGGTGGCCCAAAACTTTTGCACGCCACTGTATAAATAACAACAGTCTGTAGCGAGTTGAGAAAGATTGAAGTCTCCAAACTGAATATAATAAATTGTTGTCTTAGGGATAACTCAAAAAATCTGTCTAAATTTAGGAGAAATGAGACCAGATGATAAGCCAATTTTTGTATACAAACAAAATCATCAAAATCAGTATAACTAGTAAAAACTTAGCAAACCCACTTAAAAAATAAAAAAATAGAAAACCTCCTCTTGTTTAAATCGGTCAAGAAGTAAGAATTGTGTATCAGTCAGCATTTACATAACATACAAAGGTATTAAGTTGTCTGTAAACCTCAGAAAAAGACGACCGTGTGTAAACATATTCATAAAGTTTCAATAAAAACTGTTTTGCATAATAATAAAATTTTATTTTTAGGTTCTTACAGTTAAATGGAAATTAAAATAATTTAATTTGCATGTTTTTGATAAAACAGAAAATTATTATAATAATAGTTATTAATCTTGATGTTGTTTTTCAAGGGTTGTTTTAGTAGCGTTAGAAGAGAAATTTTGTTGATCAGCAAATTTCAGAGGCCCTCCTAGTTGCACTGTTTCGGGAATGTTAAGTTCTTCATTAAGTTTCTTCGCTAAAAAGTATATTTCAGCAAGGGCAATCACTAATGCACACATAACACCTAATAATAATCTGAATCCAAAGTCTAAATTGCCCACCATCCATTCCACACCTTTAAATCCAAACAGGAAACCAGCAAATATTGAGATTATGAATTGTCCGATGGCTATGAGTTGCCGATTTAGTTGTTTTACTGTAAAAATAATATAAAAAGCTTTAAAAATATATTTCATAATAAATAATTATTACTTTCGTTTTATTATTATATAAATGGTATGGACAGGTTTTATAATATAAAATTATTTACCATAGCACAAATAATTAATACTTCACATCTGTATGTTGCTAGTATTAATTTTAAAATAAAAATTAAGATACAATAACATGACAATAGGTATTTAACACAAATAGGCATATCTGTGTTCTAAAAGTTGGTAACTAAAATGAATACATACATTGATACGAAATACTATCTTCAGGAAATTTCATTCTAACATTGTCAACACTTTTGGTCATTTTCCTATATTCACGAGCTTCTTGCTGTGCTCTCAATTTAACACACCTAGCTTCTAAATCTGGATTTCTTTTTATAATTTCATTTTCTGGCATTTCAATGTGAGCTCCTTCTAGTAACTTGTGAAGATAAGGTATATCTTTTTCACCTTTACTTCTTCTGTTTTTTAAATAATCATGTAACCAATCTATATCAGCTGTTACAAGAAATACATCTCCTAATTTTACAGAGTCTTCTTTATCAATTTTTTCCTTATCTAAGTCTATTTTTTCATCACTATTATCCATATGTTTATCATTATTTTTTAAATTAGGTTCATCTTCATTTATTTCTTTTGAACTGCTGGTTGAAGCTTCTCTAATCATTTTAATATTTTCTATATCTAAACTAGATAGATGTACTGATTTTGTTTCACTACTGTAAGTTTTACATTTTGCTTTATCATCTTTTACTATTTGATTTATATTATGAGGTAATCGATCTGAGGATACTGTTTTCAAAAATTTAATAAATGTTTGGCTTGGATAAATCTTAACATTAGTATTGACGAGTGAACCTTTTAAATCCATTTTATTTGTTTGTTATATTAAGTTTGTGATTCAAATCTGCGTATAAATCCCTCAATTCTTCTTCCTTTTCTTCAAATGTATTGTCAATTCTTTGGCATTTGAAGTTCATGTCATCAATGAATTGGTCCCATTCCTTCTGCCTTTTCTCTCGATTCTCAATTTTTTTCTGCTTATTAATCTACAACATGTGACAAATAACAACTTAATTAAGTTCTCAAGTACAATCAACATCAGTAACTTAAGTGCAGTTCTTATATGCAACATATTTAGGCATTGAATATGCAAATAAAAAATTATTCATGAGCATATCATGATACAAACATTTTAATAATTAAGACTCCATATTTTATGGGCAGTGTAAAAAACTAATTTACTTATAGAAAAGTCAACATACAAGTAAAAATAATTCATTATATCTAATTAAAATCAAAATCATATGTATATAAAAAAATTATAAAATGCTATTATAAGTTAGTTAAGTTATACCTTTTGTAATTCAAGATATCCCGTTTCAATTTCTTGAGAAAGTTTTAATGCTTGCTCTAACTTTTCTCTTAGGACAGGCAGCGCTGCTGTTGAACTTTTTATGGTCTTCTCTGCTTGTGTATCCTTGATGTCTGTTAAATTTTCAAGAATGACAAACAAGTTTTCAACTTCTCTGTCGCCTCGTTTTTCCTAAAAGCACGAAATTTATTACCACATAAATTTATTAAAAAACATTTTTATTTGTAATATGTAAGCTATAAATATTAAAAGTATATAGGAAATGAACAACACTAACTTAAAAAATAATTAATAGTTTAAACATTTGAGAAAACAAGATTAACATACATAAATATTTTATATGCGACACACGAGCGGTATACAAAAATACTTTTAATTATATATTACATAATTGTAAACTTAATAGGACAGTATAAACTACCTCAAATTCCTTTAGCATAAACTTTATTTCACCATTAAGAAACGGGCGATGGTCGAATAGTCTTGACCAAATTTCACTTATCTCTAGAAAAAAAACGATAATATTTAAAAATTTCTTCGTGAGAACTTTTATTTAAGTATAAATGTTAATTCTATTACATTATATTGACAAAAATTAAAGAAAAATTTAACTAACATACATAGAGAACTCTATTAAAATTTAGTAAGTTATTGTACCTCGTGACAGCTCCGTCATTATCAATATTCACAGAGTACTATGAATGATATGATATAGTCAATATATATTTTAAATTCTATTCAGTCATAGTCATAGACTCATAGTCATCAAAGAATGGAACATTTCGTTCTCCATTCATTAAATTATATTTCAAATAAATTTATACTTATAAATAGTTAAAAGATAAATTTTATTACAGATTCTTATTTCTTTGCAATAAAATTTAGCTATTTTAATTTCCTTTGGCCTATAATATTTCTTTTTAACAGACTTCAAAAAATGGAGGTTATTCAACTCGATCGTATATATATTTTTTATTTTTATGTATGTTCGGGGACAACTTCGTCGTTTATGAACCGATTTTGATAATTCTTTTTTTGTTGGAAAAGAGATATCCTAAGTGTAGTACCATGATAAGGAAACCAGGATCTGATAATGGGATCCCAGAGAAATCGAGGTAAACCGTCGAAAATCCTCATAACTTTTTACTGGGTACACCGATTTTGATCATTTTTTTATTAAATTGAAAGTCGATGTTTATTATGTGGTCACATAAATTTCATCGAGATCTGATCACAACTTTTGGAGTAATCTTTGATAATGCGCATTTACTTGACTATTTTTTCATCTAACTATTCTCTACTTAACGTTATATTACTTGTCGATGTAATTGAAGTCGGTTTTTTTTTGTTTGCCACCAAACACAATCATTGTTACATGAATTGAGTGAGAATCAAATCATAACTATAAATAAAGACTTAAATATTTTAATTTTTTTTATAATCCATTATAATCTATTATTATTAATCTATTATTTATATTTTTTGTTTTATGTGTTATGGTCATCTTTATCTATAGACTAGTTTCATTTATGTTTTCGCTATCTGAACGCAAAGTCTGATTATGTAACAATAAACTAATTTTTGGGGAAGACACTGTGGCCTGTAACACAGTTTTTTTAAGCTAGCACGGGTCGCAGGGCTTCTAGATAATGTAAACCACATAATTTGAGCAAAATAAAAACTATTTTATTATTTTTTATTATTATTAACAACAAAGTATACGTTAGTTTTTACACGTTTTAACTGTATTAAGCAAAACTTTAAATTACAAATTGTATGTAATTCTGGTTTGGACCGTGGTCATGCCTATGGCGGACGCAAATTGAAAATAAATCTGTCAATAGCAATAAAACTTCCCACGTAAGGATTTAAAAGAGTACTTCTTGAAAAATAGCGTACTCTACCGGCAAAATTAGAATTAAAATTCTGTCCTGACCATTCGTTCAACATTACGTTCAAACTCTTTGTATCTGTAGTCTGTACTGCGTCAACTTCGTGGTCTGTGCTATCAGTTATCTGTCACTTTGAAATCATTCAGTCGTGTATGTCATACATTCAATTCAATTCAATTTAGTTTGTTCATTTAAGTTCACAAAGATGGATGTATTCGTTGGCTAAATTCAATACCAATTGTTGTTATTTGCGCAGAAGTGATTTGTGCCTAACAATATGTGTTCGATTTATTGCGTGTATCTATTTCGATAAATATTCTCAATAACTCGTGTATATTGATTTAAACGAATGTGATTCAAGACTCGAGTTTAAGTGCAGTTTATGTATTGTGGTCATCATGCCGGGTCTTATTGGTATTGGTGAATTTATTGACGAAACTCGAGAGGATTACAGTTCACCAACTACATCGACATTTGTTTCGCGTATGCCACAATGTCGACAGACGATTAACGCTTTAGAAGAGGTATGTAGTATTATTTATTTTACATCTTAACAGAAAATCGTATAAAACTATATTATAATAACTATCTTATCCTTTTTTTTCTTAATTGCTTTAATTCTTTGTTATGATTAAAAAATTCGAATTTTAAATTAAATATTCTAAATGCTGCAATAATTATTAATATACCAATTAAAATGAATATTCACATTGGTAGGGGCATTATTTCATTTCGTTACCGCAAATATGCTCAAAACTCCTTTATTTACAATCTTTAATTTTTAATAAGTTACTAGAGATTATTTTTAAAGAATATTAATACAAAAATTGACAAAATAGTTTTGCTCCATGTTCTCAATGTTATTTTGAGTACAAGAACATAAATAAACATTACTTAATAAATATATTGACATGAAGCAGAATATTTCTTTGATTGAGTTGTTTGAATTCTACACAAATTGCTTCCTACCTCACACAATGAAAAACCAATTTTTTGAATTGTAACTTAACAAAGGCAAAAAAAGTTGAATTTTAAAATTATTTCTAATGAAATAATTGCTCTTTTTATGGATGCTATTTAAATAAATGTGGCTAACACTTTTTTCTATTCTGTTTTAAGGTAAACCTGTTATTTTTTTTTAATAGTAAAAATTCATTTACTTGTAGTCAATATTATGAAAATAAATCTATTGTCATGAAGAAGTCTATCCTACTGTTGTATTCCATTAATCATAATAAAATCATGTTATTAATTTATTTTGGTATAAAACAATAAATCTCTTTAAAAGCAATAAGGCCAATGCTTTATCAAAGAATGTTAATATTGATAATTGTAATTGTAAAATCTCTGATCAATGTTAATCAGTCTCATTATTCCATTTCTATTTTATTTTGATATTTATCTATTAAAAAGTTATTTTATTTTTTATTATTTTATTTTTATTTATTAAAAAGATTCTTACAAAAATCCACTAGTGATTGGAGCCTCCTTTTATGCGTGTTGTTGCCTGTACCAGGTGACTCCGCTCTTCTCCATTAGCACAATAGTGAAAAATATAATTAAAAAAAACAAAAAAAAAACAACAAAAACTTATTAGTTTCACAAAATAATGATAATTATTTTTGTTCTTTTGTTTTTGTTATATACTTTATTGCACTCAAAAATACATATAAAACATAAAAAAATAATAGTAAGGTTTATGGCAAAGGTGGACTTATCTCTGAAAGTTTCTTGAAAGAATCTTTTATTTAGTTGCCTAAATGTGTGAGGTGAGTTGTGTGATGTGTGTGGTGTAAGTTGAGGTGGAGGCATTATTATTACATATATGTATATGTATGCGTGTGTAGGATGTGTATATATGTCAATTATTGGAAAATTTAAAAACCTTTATTTTTGATATCATTAAAATATAATTTATATATTTAATAAATAAGATATAATTTATATATTTAATAATAAGCTTCTTATACAAAGCAATTTTTTTTGCCATTAGTAATTTTTTTTACTGTGTATGTATGTCAAATATATTTATTTATATTGTTTATAAATAATGTGGTTATTAAGTAAAAGTTATCACATTGAAATTCTGCTATTGTAAGCTAAATCAGGATTTTAATATTTTTCTTATTCCTTCAGTTTTCTATCCCTGAATTTATAAATCACTTATATGGTTTTTTATTAATTCTGATTTAAATTACTCTTCATCATCAAATCAGCCTATCGCAGTCCTTTGCTTTGCCGGTTTTCCATAATCCTCACCCAGACTCCACTGGCTATCTTATGTATGAGTAGATTGTCGATCCAGTGCACTGGACGACCTCCCACACTGTGTTTCCCAACATGGAAACATGTGGTCTCAACTCCAGGAAACGTTTGCTCCAACGGCCATCGGTCCTGCGACTTAGGTGACTAGCTCACAGCCACTTCAACTTGCGCGTTCTGTGGGTTACGTCGAATACTTTCGTTCTTTCGCGGATAGTCTCATTATGATCATATCTTTGAGAGAGACCCCAAGCGACTTTAAACTTGTGAACCAGTTCCTTCGTCAGTGTCAATGTCTCGGCTCCGTATGTTAACACAGGAGGGACGCAAGTTTTCAAGCATTGCAGAATCTTCGAAGGGAAGACTCGACGAAACCTTTTTTTTTTCGCTGGAAATAGCCTTTACGCACTGATTTCGCCATCCTGAAGCAACAGGAGTGTGGGGCTCCTGACACAGACAGTATGCGCCAGACTACCCACTAAAAACCAGCGGAGCCCTCATAGTCCTAGTGGGACGCCACAGGATCGTGTTACCATGCACCGCGACGCTCCGCCGTATGGCCGCCAGTGCTGTGCGGTCGCCTTCGCTTGTAGAGCGCTCAAGGGCACCGAGAGCCTTTCCGCGAAAAAAAAATTTATATATTTTAAATATAACAGCTACTAGCTATCAAGCAAATAGTCAAACGCACAAATTTTGTATTTGTTTACTACACAACCCAAAATGTTCATTCAAAACTAAGGTCAGTAACACCAATGACTCATTACTGGTATAATTGAAAGCAACGTATTATAATTGTGTTTGCTCGCAAAAGAAAAAAAAAACCGCCTTCAATTACATCGACAAGTAATACAACGTTTTTCGAGGGTTTCCCTCGATTTCTCTAGGATTCCATTATCAGATCCTGGTTTCCTTATCATGGTATCACACTTAGAATATCTTTTTCCCAACAAATAAAGAATTATCAAAATCGGTTCATAAACGACGAAGTTATCCTCGAACATACATGTATATATATGATCGAATTGAGTAACCTCCATTTTTTGAAGTCACTTAAAAAGAAATATTATACGCCAAAAGAAATTAAGATAGCTAAATTTAATTACAAAGAAATAAGAATCTGTAATAAAATTTATCTTTTAACTATTTATAAGTGTAAAATTAATTGAGGTAAAGCTTTAGATTAGGTAAAATCGAATTTCGGGATCGTGGGGGGAAGGGGGGGGGGGGAGGGTGGGGAACACTACCCCTGGTACCACTATCCCACCTCGGAACCCCATAGTTATGGAGATATCGATGGTTAAAGTTTTGAGGTTAGAAGAAGAATTTCGTACCTTTCACACGTTATTTTCACATTTCACACGCGTTTTTTCACATTTCACACATTATTTTCACATTTCACACATTATTTTCACATTTTATAAGCTATTTTAAAAATAAAAACGATTTCGACTCCAAAATCAACAAACAATACAACTTCGATACTCATGCTCCATTCTATAGTTTTCAAATCTTATTTTCACATTTCGCACTTAATTATAACATTCCACACGTTAATTTAACGTTTTCACACGGTTTCACACGGTTTTCACACTTCAAAACCCCATAGTTATAGAGATATCCATGGTTAAAGTTTTGAGGTTGATTGATCAACAAACGATACAACTTACGGTAACTATGCTTCGATCCGTAGCTTTAAGATGTTATATTCACATTTCGCACTTGATATTAGCATTTTAAACGTTAAGTTATTGTTTTTACACGATTTTTTTTAACAACTGAGAAATAGATGTTTTAATAAAAAATGACAGGCCACTTATCGTTTCGTTCTAAAACAATATACATTGTTTTTGTTTAAATAACTGTAAAGGCAAAAGTCTTACACCATACAGCCTTGTTTCATATTATATTTTTTAATTAAATAAATAAAATATAATGAAGTAAAAAACATGACATGAATAATTTTTTTTTACAATAATCTGACTTCAGAAAAAGACCGAAAGAAACCCATACCTATCTAATTTAAAAATTACACCGTTTGTAGACATAGTTTTGTTACAAAAAAAAAACCCTAACCTATCTAATTTAAAAATTATATCGTTTATAAACATAGTTTTGTTACAAAAAAAAAAAAAAAAATAACCCTAACCTATCTAATTTAAAAATTATATCGTTTATAAACATAGTTTTGTTACAAAAAAAAAAAAAAATAACCCTAACCTATCTAATTTAAAAGTTACACCGTTTATCGACAATTTTGTTACTAAAAAAAAAAAAAAATAACCCTAACCTATCTAATTTAAAAATTATATCGTTTATAAACATAGTATTGTTACAAAAAAAAAAAAAAAATAACCCTAACCTATCTAATTTAAAAGTTACACCGTTTATCGACAATTTTGTTACTAAAAAAAAAAAAAATAACCCTAACCTATCTAATTTAAAAATTATATCGTTTATAGACAGTTTTGTTACAAAAAAAAATAATCTACCACCTTTAAAGTTAGAGGAACGCTTGGCTCCGGCGCTGCGGGAAGTGCAGCCCTTCCGCCCTTGCGTGCGTCCTTGCGTCCCTCCGCGCCTCCGCGACACAAAAAAAACACTCTAGGGGTAGGACAGACCAAGACCACGTGGACAGTGGGATGCTCCGATTCGGTTTTGGGTATTTTTCGAATTTCTAAACCTATATTCTAGCACGCAATGTTACTAAATATAAATTAATTTTGATACTATAATTTAAAATTATAGACCATAAATTTTGAAAATTAACTACATAGGTATTTATAAATTTATTTTAGTTCTATAGAATATTTTACACAATTGTTTGTTGAGATTGTATATTTCAAAAGAATGATAACTTAAAGAGTAAAAGTATGTATTTAAATAATAAAAAAAAATTTTACCACACACACACCACCACACACCTATATTCAACATATTTTTATATTTATTTATTGTCATATAAAATGAACTAAAATATTGAGTATTTTTCGTTTATAACAGTAAATAATTAAAAATAAAATATATTTAATTAAAAAATATAATATGAAACAAGGCTGTATGGTGTAAGACTTTTGCCTTTACAGTTATTTAAACAAAAACAATGTATATTGTTTTAGAACGAAACGATAAGTGGCCTGTCATTTTTTATTAAAACATCTATTTCTCAGTTGTTAAAAAAAATCGTGTAAAAACAATAACTTAACGTTTAAAATGCTAATATCAAGTGCGAAATGTGAATATAACATCTTAAAGCTACGGATCGAAGCATAGTTACCGCAAGTTGTATCGTTTGTTGATCTTGAAATCGAGATTATTTTTACGTACGTCTGTTCGAAAATAACTTATAAAGTTGCAAAACGGCGCATGAATTGCACTGCCCGCAGCGTTGGAGCTAAGGTGAAGTCAGACGCGGAGCTCAAAGGTATAATAATAGCTTTAAATTCTTCTTCTAACCTCAAAACTTTAACCATCGATATCTCCATAACCATGGGGTTCCGAGGTGGGATAGTGGTACCAGGGGTAGTGTTCCCCACCCACCCACCCCCCATCCCCCCACGGTCCCGAAATTCGATTTTACCTAATCTAAATCTTAGCCTTAATTGAAATATAATTTAATGAATGGAGAACGAAATTCTCCATTCTTTGATGACTCTTTGATAAGTAACCTCCTTTTTTGAAATCGGTTAAAAAATCATTTTGTCTATTTCGTTCGTTGTACTGTACTATGATAAAAGCCCTATCGGACGTGAGTCATCTTCTTACATAATTTGAACTTTGAGTCGAGCTTCAACGCACAATTCTCTTTAGTTGACATATATACGTAAATATATATCTATGTACAGTTTTAATGATATAAGAACAGTCTCTGGATTCATTCACAAAAGAATTCTCATTTGAATATAAATGTGAATGAGAGCGATATTAAAATATCGTAACATTAAAAAGATGTTACTGTATCTATTATACGTTTATCTGCCCGTCTGTTTGTGGATCGCAGGTTTCGCGTAAGTAACAGTGAGTTATAATAAAGCTGAAAGGTTTGCTGTTATTTTTATCTCAGAAGTCGATAGTAGATTTTAAAAACGCTGCATTAAATACCTGTGTTGCGGCGTTTTATATTGAGAGTTGTATTAAGAAAGAATGAGAAGTCCATGATTAATTAAAATCGCATTCAGCCTGTAACATCCCACTGCTGGGCTTAGGCCTCTTTCTCCATGTAGAGAAAAGATTGGAGCTTAATCGACCACGCTGCTCCACTGCGGGATGGCGGATATGTTCCCCACTATGAGTAACGATCGCTATCAAGTGTACATGATAACATCGGGGACCGACGGCAAACCTGCCGTATCCTGCACGTCTTGTGGGTCTCCCCACCGAGGCACGGTGGGGAGACCCACAAGGACAGACATCCAAAGAAATATCTCAACAATACAAATATCCATCCCGAGTGGGAATCGAACTCGCAAAATGTCGGTGTTTTTAGGCTACTACTCGCACCACTACACCAGAGCGGTTGTTTGTATTAAAATAATTAACAAAAGTACCGATGTATTTTTTTATATGACCAGGTCGGCAAACGAGCGTACGGCTTGCCTGATGGTAAGCAATTACCGTAGCTTATAGTCATCTGCAACACCAGAAGCATCGCAAGCACGTTGCCGACCCTCTCCCCAATTCCTCCCGGAGCTCTGGTCACCTTACTCACCAACAGTAACATAACACTGCTTGAAAGCAGTATTATTTAGCTGTGATCTTCTGTAAGGTCGAGGTACTACCCTAGTCGGGCTGCTCCATATTTTGAGCAGGAAATTTCCTGCTGTGCCCTACCTCAGTTGAACTGAGGAGTTGTATATACATATATATCGATATCGCTCTGAACGTTAAGTTTTGTATTTAATATTTGAACTAAATAAGTGAATTTTTAAACGACTTCGAAAAAAGGAGGAGGTTATCAGTTCGACTGTATTTTTTTATGTATTAATTAAGAACTTTTTACTGGATAGACCGATTTCAATAATTCTTTTTTTTATCGAAATGTGGTACTTGTCATGTGGTCCCTTTTAAATTTTAACGAGATCTGTCAACTACTTTTTTAGTTATATCTAATAATGCGTGTATACTTGTCTATTTTTTCGTCGAACTGCGTTGTATTAATGTAATAGTTTCGTATGCCATTTAGTAACAGCTTTAACATTGTATACTTACAGATTTAATAAATACGTAAAGCACTACCCTACCTTTTACGGATGTCGTATACGGAATTCGTGATTCATACCGTATACTAGTTCAGTAGGTTTGTGTTTAGTCTATTTAAATAATTACTCAGCCTTAATTACCTATGATATAATATAATACCTAATTTTTCGTGCCGGAGTAAAATGGCGAGCATAACTTAAAATGACCGCAGCGTAATGTACATAATTTGTCATACTTAGCGAACCTACACTGTATTAGTAATGAGAAATATTCTTTTGTTTATTTGTTTGTCTAATTATGTTAATCACAAGGCATACTTACCAGTCTGATGAAGGTTAGGAAGCTAATTTATTCACAAAGTTTTGATCTATGGGAGTAGAATAGTAACGGTAAACCGTAAACTCGAGTGGGGCTGTGTAGGACGGTTAGTTTATATACGATTATTAATTTTGAATTCGCACATAAATAAATAGCTTTATCTGCATTCATTTACTTATATACTGTGTTCGTTTTTTATAAAAAACTAGCTGACCTGGTGAATTTGTCACCATCATATTTTTTTTACTAAATGTCATGTAATAACTATTATCATTTTATTTACTTTTTTATACAAGCTTTGTCCTGCCAATAACGAACACAAGTAATACTTGACTATAATAATACAACGTGTACCGATTTTAATGATTCTTATTTTAATCGAAAGCTGATGCTTGATTATGCTACTATTTTAGTAGTAAACGTAAGTAGACTAAATAACGGTTTGCTTGTAAACAAAAAAAAAATAGACTTCATATCAAAGATTACTCAAAAAGTAGTGATCAGATCGCTATCAAATTTAAATGAGACTACAAACCAAGTATCTTACAAATAAAACAAGAATTATCAAAATCTGTATACTTAGTGAAAAGTTATCTTATACTATTAAACGAGCAATTCTTGTATATATATATATATATATATATATATATAGAATCTGAATCTCGGAAACGGCTCCAACGATTTTCATAAAATTTAGTATTTAGGGGGTTTCGGGGGAGATAAATCTATCTAGCTAGGATTCATTTTCAGGAAATGTCGTTTTATCCCTGTTTTTAGGAATTGAAAAAAATATCGTTAGAATACGAAGGTAAATTTCGCATAAGTTAATGTAGTTGAAATAGCTCGGTGGGAAATCGGCCGCTCGGGATCAACCGAGAAGATCATGGTTCAAATCCACATGTCCCTGATCAATTATTTTTTCTTTTTCTTTTTCTAATTGCACTCGCTATTTTTTATTTAAATAGACTGTTCTTATTTTTTATTATTATGTCGGTAAAATCGAAAAATATTATTCATATTTTATCAATATGTAATTCGTATTTATACTTTATGATTTCCAAAAAACACGATTTACTAAAAATACCGAGCTTAGCTCGGTCAACCGGGTACTATGGTATAATACAACGTAGGTTGACGAAAAAATAGTCAAGTAAATACGCATTTATCACTTCAGCCTATCGCAGTCCACAACTGGATATAGGTTTCCACAAGTTGGCAAGTCAAAAATGGCGTGAACTCATGTGTGTTGCCCATAGTCACCACGCTCGGTAGGCGGGTTGGTGACCGCAGGCAGGGCTGGCTTTGTCGCAACGAAGACGCTGCTGCCCGTCTTCGACACCACACAGCAAAATACGACGCATAATTCGATATAATTCGAGAAGTAGGTGGTAGATCTCAATTAAATTTTAATGGGACCACGTGACACGCATCGTAAAAAATTATTATGCAATTTGGTGCCGTCGTTCGGAAGTTATTAGCTCGTACATTTCGTAAATACATTTCAGCGATTCATTTTTATTTAAGTATTAAGTTAATTTAAGTATTAGTGTCTATATACCTATAGAAGAAAAAATATTTGTAAATGTTGAGTCGGATACCTGGTTTCGTTTTGTATTAATGGACTTAATAGTGAATATTTGGCGAAAGTGATTTTCGAGCTTTAGTCTACAGCGATCTCCGAGTGATTTTAGTTTGTAACAACTTTCTCTTTTAATTCGTTAAAACTGAGTAGGTGTGTCGAATTATAAAATTAATAAATATTTAAGGTAACGGTACTACATATATAACATAACTGATTTTTTTAACGGTTATTTATTTAAATACTACCTGACCCGACACCGACGTCCTGTCTTGCAAACTGTAAAAGGCGTGATTTTTTTTTTTACTAGGTCTTCAAACAAGTAATACACTTGTATAATACTAGCTGACCTAAGGAACTTCGTACCACTAATTTTTTTCCTGCATACATATATATATTTTTAATTTTCTTTTATACAAACCTTGTGCGGGCAATATCGAAGACAAAGGAATAGTAATTCAATGAGGTGCATTCGTTCGAAAATTATGCGCCTATATACAATTCGGCGATTAATTTTATTCTATACAACTTGGTCGCTAAACAAGCATACGGCTTACCTGATGGTAAGCGATTACCGTAGCTTATAATAGTCTAGTGTGCTGTGTGGCTACGGCACTAAAGAATTTAGCCACCCCCTCTCTTCCCGTGGGTGTCGTAAGAGGCGACTAAGGGATAACAAGGTTCCACAACCACCTTGGAACTTAAGAAGCCGACCGATGGCGGGATAACCATCCAACTGCTGGCTTTGAAATACACAGGCCGAAGACGGGCAGCAGCGTCTTCGGTGCGACAAAGCCAGTACTGCGGTCACCAGCCCGCCTGCCCAGCGTGGTGACTATGGGCAAAACACATGAGTTCACGTTATTTTTGGCGTGAAATTGTGGAGGCCTATGTCCAGCAGTGGACTGTATAGGCTGTAATAATATAATAGTCTACAACATCAAAAGCATCGCAAGCGACCCTGTCCCCGTTTCCTCCAGGAGCTCTGGTTACCTTACTCACCAACAGGAACACAACACTGCTAGAAAACAGTACTAGCTGTGATCTTTTGTACTTAGTCTATTTGTGGTACTCCTACCACAGTCGGTATGCTCCATATTTTGAGCAGGGAATTGATGACGCCCTAATAACCTAGTGGTATGAAATATACTTAACGACTTTCCTACCAAACCTTATCTTATACCTACTAATATACCCAATATATATATAGTTTTAATCGCTTCGGCGAAGTGCGTTCCAAACTCCGTGACACTGTATTTTTATATATATTGTAGACAAAAAAAACACCGATTTGAAAAAAGGTGAATATTCAAAATGACTTTTACATACATTCTTTAAAGTATTCGGTATTTTTATTTGATATGCGTTCTGAAAAATATTGCTAAAACTTATATGGTTAACATTCTACTCAACAGAATTTAAAATAATCAATTGTTTAATGTAGTTTTCCACACCTACGCTGATTGCGCTTTTGTATTCCATATAAGTAGGTAGGTCTTACAAATGAATATGATGTTTATATTGTTGCATATTAGTGCTGGTATCATGTTTTTTAACCGACTTCCAAAAAAGGAGGAGGTTCTCAATTCGCCTGTATTTTTTTTTATGTATGTTACATCAGAACTGTGCTGTGTGGCTACGGCACAAAAGAATTTAGCCACCCCCTCTCTTCCCGTGGGTGTCGTAAGAGGCGACTAAGGGATAACAAGGTTCAACAACCACATTAGAACTTAAGAAGCCGACCGATGGCGGGATAACCATCCAACTGCTGGCTTTGAAATACACAGGCCGAAGACGGGCAGCAGCGTCTTCGGTGCGACAAAGCCAGTACTGCGGTCACCAACCCGCCTGCCCAGCGTGGTGACTATGGGCAAAACACATGAGTTCACGTTATTTTTGGCGTAAACGTGTGGAGGCCTATGTCCAGCAGTGGACTGTATAGGCTGTAATGATACATCAGAACTTTTGACTGGGTGGACCGATTTCGACAATTTTTTTTTAATCGAAAGGTGGTGTGTATCGATTGGTCCCATTTAAATTTATTTGAGATCTAACAACTACTTTTCGAGTTATATCTAATTATGCGTTTTTACTTGACGCTTTTTTCGTCGACCTACGTTGTATTATACCGCATAACTTTCTACTGGATATACCGATTTGAATAATTCTTTTTTTGTTAGAAAGGGCATATCCCTAGTTTAGTACCATGATAAGGAAACCAGGATCTGATGATGGGATTCCAGAGAAATCGAGGGAAACTCTCGAAAATCCACAATAACTTTTTACTGGGTGTACCGATTTTGATAATTTTTAATTTAATGAAAAGCCGATGTTCATCATGTCACATTTAAATTTTATCGAGATCTGATTACAACTTTTGGAGTAATCTTTGATGATGCGTAGTTACTTGACTATTTTTTCGTCGATCTACGTTGTATTACTTGTCGATGTAATTGAAGTCGTTTTTTTTTTTTTTTTCGTTTGTCTGCAAACACAATTATTTTTTTAATCGAAGTAAATCTAAAAAACATCAAATCAAATCGAATATTGTTCTTCTATTCTCTATAAACGTAAAAGTTAATCTCTGGATGTACGCGCATAACTTCTGAACTAGTGCACTAAATTGAATAATTCATTTTTTAGCTATTTATTATTGTCAGGACAAAATTTGCATAAAATAATTATATATACATAAAAGATAGACGGTATGAAGTTAGCTAGTGAACAATCAAATTAAATTTATCATAATACGAATCATTTTTTGCATATCATGAAAATGTTTCAATATTAAATGGAATCCCGTTTAAGAGCTTTATAATGAGCAAAAAGTTGTTGAACCGCGACTAAACGACTAAAAAAAACATAAACAATGCCGATTCATACATTGTGGATATTTATATTATGCACGAGTGGAATGATTCGTGCAATAAATTGATGATGCGCGTATCATAATATCTAAGAACTCTTGTATTTCATACTTGAACGAGCATTGCTAGTGATTTTGTTTACATCTTTGCATAATTCGATTGAAACAGCTTCCTATTACTTAGCCATCTTCATTTTTAAACTTAACTTTTTTTTTGTGTGAATTAGTATCAAATGTACGGTCGGCCAAGAAAGTGGTTTACCAGTTTTGATTTAGTTTCCTTGTCATCGAAAATTACAACAAGGTTCGTTATTAAAAGGTATTACTGAAAGAGACATATAATAATGACGTTAACCTATTTGATAAGTATTCATAAGTCGTTATTATACATGACATTTTAAACTCTATTAGGTATAATATCGTTATCAATATAAATAATATCGTTATCAATAATAAGATAAAGACGACAATAGAAGTTGTCAGATCGATCTGCAAGTGAAACTAATCTTTATCACCTATGAATCTGCAAGCGGCATTTAACCTTAGGGTGGTAAACCACTTTCTTGGCCGACGGTACAAATCTTACAATCAAAGTATGCAACCAAGGGAAGACGTATCAATAGAGAAATATTATTTATGAAGTGGTTCTACTTTTCGTATTATAAAAAAGTAAAAAAATGACCGATTGACACAATTTTATGTCGAACAACAAACAGACAATGACATACAGACAGTAACTGATAATATGTTAGTAATACATACAATTTACAATTCAATTACCCATCTCATGTTGAACAAGTTAAACTAGTTATAATTTTGTCATATCGCGTAACACTTTTAAAACATTACTTGGCGGCTGTAGATTGTTATTCTTATATTCTTCTTTTTTTTTTGTTATACTTTACACGACTCGTCCAGTTTTTTAAAGGGTTTCAAAAACTGCTCCAATAAATGAAACACCGTAGTGATGTTACAGTTTATAGTCTTCTTGGAAGACTTTCGAAAAGCAAAAACATTACCCTCCTTTCGCAGTCGGGTAAAAAGGATTCAGAAATGTATTAGAAAATTGAACTCAAAAATCACGGGACAGACAACAACCTTTCATCTCGATAGTTATGATTTCTTTTTCTTTTTTATGGTAATCTTTGTACTGCGTTTGTTTTAAACCAAACGTAGAAATGTAGGTCAAATCCATTTTCTGTGTCTTGTGTATTTGGCCCTGTAGTGGATATTTTTTTAAATTTTTGGCCACTCAGTTGAATGATTATTATAATATTTAATATCGCCATTTTATAGAAGACACGTATGTGAAAGGGTTCTCAGTCAACACTTGTATTTATGTTCCGATGCGATCTTATTGGGACCAGTTCGACCCAGATTGAAATCTTGTTTCGAGTTTTCCATTACTTTCTAACGACGTTTCTTTGAAATCAAAAATGTTACATACATATAGGTATTTTCGGTTTTTTATCTGTTTAGTATTTATATTAGAATTATTTTAAGTTCATATTATTTATTCATTTGATCTAATGGCTTTTAATAGTGCCAAGATAGCACTGATGATTTCGCCAATGTCACGTAGAACAATTTATTATAAGTTACTAGCTGTACCCTCCGCGCGTTGCCTACGCTTTTTTTTGGTCGTACCAAATCTGAAACCTTTGTAGGCTCATGTACAAAACACTTTGCTTAAGATCATCACATGATCAAATGCATAGTTTACGATTCTATCAAGGACATACAGACAAATATTAATTTTTATGTATATAGATTACATACACATTACATTCAAAGGTATGATATTCCCAGAGTGTTCTATAAACGAGATTTTTATCTTCATTCATTACAGCCTATACAGTCCACTGCTGGACATAGGCCTCCACAAGTTTACGCCAAAAATAACGTGAACTCATGTGTTTTGCCCATAGTCACCACGCTGGGCAGGCGGGTTGGTGACCGCAGTACTGGCTTTGTCGCACCGAAGACGCTGCTGCCCGTCTCCGACCTGTGTATTTCAAAGCCAGCAGTTGGATGGTTATCCCGCCATCGGTCGGCTTCTTAAGTTCCAAGGTGGTTGTGGAACCTTGTTATCCCTTAGTCGCCTCTTACGACACCCACGGGAAGAGAGGGGGTGGCTAAATTCTTTAGTGCCGTAGCCACACAGCAGATTTTTATCTTAGCGCACGGAAATATGCATTTCAATCAAAATCAGTGTCAACTTTCTAGAATTTTATGGGTTTAATGAGTTGTTGTTGATGAACAACAATAACGTTGACGCTTTGTAAAAGCGATTAAAGTGGAACGTAAAACAAAATATACTAACGGATTAAAATTTTGCAGATTACCGGTTAATACAGGTTTACCTTTTAAGCTTTAACGGGGAAGTCAGCGTCAGAAAGTAAAAATATATTATACAGTCATCATTGATCGCTCGATGCCCGGGGTTACAAGGTCAACCGCTTTCGCTATCGCATTTATATCCGCATGTATATTTCGCGAGCTCTGAAAATCTCATCTCAAGTCAAGTATAAAGGTCACGGATGCTAGATTTACTAATTGGCGTGAACGAGCGCTTACAGCTTTATGATTCATAAGGCTGTAAGTTGCATTGTTTTACATCACTTACAATCTCTGATAAGTGCTTGAGTTTTTATATATTCCAGTAGTAGTTAATTTAAAACGTCGAGACGTGAATCATTGTTAATTAAAACAAACTACGTCATTAATTCTTAAGGTGACGGTTATCAAAGAATTGTTTAATGGGCGTCTGATAAAAACCTAACGATTTATAACATCCTTTTATAAACAATTTATTAATGGATTTATCTTACATAGATATTGCCGGGCTTATTAACTTTTTAGTGTCCTTATTAATTATCTAATTATGTTTATGATTTGAATTAACATTGAATAGTTTGTATCCAATATTTATTTATATATTCTTATTAAGTATATATAATACCTGTTTATTTTATTTTGGTAGTAACATAAATGACATAATTGCTCAAGCTCAACAAGATCTAGATGTTTTACATAAATGGTTCAATCACAATCTTTTAACTATTAACGCTTCCAAAACTTGTTATATTGTATTTAAAACTAAAAATAAAATTATTGCACCGCATGATCCACTAACTGTTGACAACTTTTTAATCGAGCAGAAAACAAATGAAAAATATTTAGGTTTACGAATAGACAATTATTTAACTTTTAAATATCAAGTAGACTACATAAATAAAAAACTGTCTTCTTTAATTGGGTCACTTATAAATATTTCACAATGTATACCCGAGATAATAAAGTATAACATTACGTTTTATTTAATAGAAATATGGGGTAACACTGGCAAAACAAAACTACAAGAAATTCAAAGAAAACAAAATAAAATAATTAAAATACTTTTTCGATATCCACCTTTGACACCAACTTGAAAATTTCGTACTATACCTGTAGCCAGTCGTGTTCGAGGATATTTTAAGGTTACTAGTTCGTATGAAAGTTGTTTGTTGAACATTTGTTGTCTAATAAGGGAAAAATGAAATTATTCCTTCTGTGTTTGTTAGTCCTCCCGTGACCATGGTTGCTGTAAAGTATCTGAAACGTCGGGCATTTAAAAAACTTAATAAACCGCGACGAAGTCCGAAAAAGTTGTTTCATTATAATGAGTGAAATTCGCGTAAACATTAGAAAATAATAAATGAAATTATTTTTATGAAACTAAAAATGTAATTTTTAACAACCATCAACTTGAATAACACATCAATCACAACGTCGTAAACCCAAAATTGATTTTATTTAGTAACAATAAATAACATTAATAAATAAACTGTTTAGATTACACTTTAATTTATATGGGTATCAAAATGTATCCGTTCGTACTTAGGAACATCTGCTAAACGAAGCGTGTTGCTTTACCAGCTGTTTCTTATACCAATCAAAACGTCTACTAAAAAGTTTGCTTATCTTGAAATATAGACTACTTATTTAATACACGATCAAAACGATACAAATGGACGACTATTCGGCCGTTGATATTATAGCCTATTAATAATGAAATTGTGTTTGCTCGCAAACGAAAAAAAAAAAACCGACTTCAACTAGGTACATCGACGAGTAATAAACGTAGATCGACGAAAAAATAGTCAAGTAACTACGCGTTATCAAAGATTACTCAAAAAGTAGTTATCAGATCTCGATAAAATTTATATGTGACCACATGATAAACATCAGCTTTTGATTAAATTAAAAATTATCGAAATCGGTACACCCAGTAAAAAGTTATTACGGATTTTCGAGAGTTTCCCTCGATTTCTCTGGGATCCAATCATCAAATCCTGGTTTCCTTATCACAGTACCAAACTAGGGATATCCCCTTTCCAACAAAAAAAGAATTATCAAAATCGGTACATCCAGTCGAATTGAGAACCTCCTCCTTTTTTTGGAAGTCGGTTAAAAAAAAGCTAACAAAAATATATAGCTACAATCGTACATATTCAATTACAATAGTTTTTGTTATTCACGGTTGTTATTATAAGTAGTTGTAAACAAGAAGACTTTTTTTTGTAAAAAACAATGTTCATAAACATAAATATAAAAATACACACCGAAATAGATTTAATGTTATATTTTGTATCATAGTAATACAGGATTATCGGCCGATGCCGAACATAATGTAAGAGGCAATCTGTTATACAATATGTATATTGGATATAGGTAGATTGGCATAAATAAAAGCCAAGAAAATTAACAAAACGTGATGGAAAAATGTTTTAGGAACCTAAATACTATTATGAGAAAAACAGTAGATTAAGGAAAATACAAGATTGCGCGAAATCCGAGTGACCGCATTGTCTAAAGCAGTTAACGTGCAAGGCAGGTATTCCCTGAACTGATGGCAAAAAGTTATTCGCAGCGAAGTAAGTCGGAGAAACACTTATGTACCGCGGATTGCGACTCAGGTATTTAGATGAAAGACCTAAGTGGTATGATTGCGTTTGACGCGACTGCGGTGTTTTTGTTGTGCGCCTTGATTAAATTAAACTAGATTAATGTTTTAATAACGCCTATCCTTTTTTGCGATTTATGTATGTATGTACTGGTTCATTCTTATTTTTTATCAACTCTTAAAGAAATTTTCTAAAATAAAAGGAAGTACTTAATATAAATGTTAGTTTATCGAATTAGTTAAATATTTATATAATAAGTTAATTACAAAGTAGAATAAAAAAAAACGAGTGTGCTTTCGACCAAACGACTAAAGTACAACTGAGGTAGGGCACAGCAGGAATTTCCTGCTCAAAATATGGAGCAGCCCGACTGGGGTTGTACCTCGACTTTACAAAAGACCACAGCTAAATAATACTGTTTTCAAGCAGAATTGTGTTCCTGTTGGTGAGTAAGGTAACCAGATGAGCTTCGGAGGGTTTTCGGGTCGGCAACGCGCTTGCGATGCTTCTGGTGTTGCAGGCGTCTATATAAGCTACGGTAATCGCTTACCATCAGGTGAGCCGAACGCTTGTTTGCTGACCTAGTTATACATTTAAAAAAAAACTGCACACTAGGCACGCACTGTGTCTTAGATACTCGAAACGTAACTCGATATGAGAGAAATAGAGAAAGAAAATGTGTGCTCCCACCTCTCTCTCTCTCCGTTCGCCTCGACCACTTTTCGTAACGCTCTCGTCACGCATTCACCAGCTTCCTCCCCAAGTCAAGCGTGCGTAAAGAAGTTTTACTTCAAAAACGAAACCAATATTCCACCCCTGTACCAGTGCCACTCACTATAGTAGGCTCAGATTAATAATAAACGTTTGTAATTATTTATTAATCGAAGATAGTAGTTATATAATTTAAAAGATTAGGTATCTACAAATTAACAAACCGACAGTGGACAGTATGATGTCAAGAAACGAAAAAACAAAGAAAACCACAAGGTGACGGGGCCGGAAATATCTGTTATGCATACATGTACATGTAAAGATGAATCAGAGGATTCTCATTTATTACAGACTTTTTCTGCAGATCCTTATAATGCATAAAACGAGTTTCATTTACCAAGTTATAAAATAAGAACAAAGATAAAAAATAGGTAAATCGTAGAGCACAATAGCAATTGTCTATTTGACCGTTTGTCGATCGAAATTTAGAACAAGACCGAGGATGGAACAGAATAAGATAATTATTTCAATAAGACCACCTATCGCTGCCTTGACAAATACGTTAACAATGGTTTTTGAAACTTAACAACATAAAAAGCTATGTAGTTTAAACAGGTAATTCAGTTGGTACGTTTAATAGTTAATTGTTTATACGTATGAATTTTATGACTCAGTAACAATTTTGTGGGCGGACAACTTTATAGTTTATACTTTATAGCTAGGTATAAAAGAATGTATTGTGTTGTTAAAGGCGTTACACGCTAGGCACAGCTCTTTATTTACAAAGTGTAAAGAAATGTGTTTTGTCCTAACGATGCAAGACGTTCGTTGTCGATTAATTTGAGTTTTGATTTTTCTTAAATTTTTTGTGATTAAATGCGAACAAATTTGCTATCCATAGTTGTTGCTTTACACGTATCTAACAGCAAATCAATTACACTGAAAACACCTGAAATAGGTGCGTTCAGTCAAAACAAAAATGAAATAAACAAACACTCTAATTTTATAATATGTATTTAGATAGTTATTAAATCAAGCGATAACGTATTCGAAACATGTAAAACTTCAATTGACTTCAACCACGACGCATAGGGTCCGTTGCATTTTTTAAGGTTCAGTTGTTCATATCCCCCTTGGCTTTGATAAATCGTTGTTTGTGCGACAGATGTTTGGTGCTCGAGTTGTATGGCTCGTGGATCCTATTGAAATATGTTCACAGAGAAATGACCGTGCTCCTAAAGAATGGGGTCAGGGACTCGCTTTTAGACGGAGTTTTAATCGCATTGGATATAATGTTGTTGCACTTATGTGCAAGCTTAAAATTGTAAACGTTGCTTTGTAAAAATAAAAGATGAATTTCAATGCTGATATATTAAACTGGATTTTGTACATATTCAATGATTATAAATAAAACTTTTATTATATAGAATGTAAAATAACTCTAAAGTAATTCTGAGTTCTTTTAAATAAATTGAGGCGTGTACAATTGTACATTCGGATGATTGTTTGTTACAGACTCTGGATTTCGACCGCGACGGCTTAACGAAACTCAAGAAGGCGATAAAAGCGATTCACAATTCTGGAAATGGTATGTTATATGACTTTTATTCCATATAGAAATAGAAGACGTCGTCATAAAGCCCGTCTGGGCGGAATCGAAGGTGGGGTATATTTTACCCGAAAATTAAATACTCTTTTCATTGTAGTATAATAGTGTCAAGGTTGAAATAAGCGATGATACTAAAATCATACAATGTGTTTAACAGCTGGTTGAACTTGGTCAATATTTCTCAATTCGCTTTAAGCATGTGTGACCAAAATCAGATGTCATTCAAAATGCAGGTTCTGGTGCTAGAGAATTTTTTTATTTTTATCAATACTTAGAGATAAACTCTATTTCGTTTATGCACGTCGTTTAAAAAATGATTTTTAAATTTTAGTAGTCGAGTAAAATACGAGTATACGTCTAACAAAAACATAATCTATATGTGAGATTTAAATGAACCGACGATGATCTTAAGTAAGACCGTGTCTAAAATATGTAGAAAACATTTGAGTGTTTATTTTAGTCTCGGTTGGTATGTCGAACTAAGTTAGGTACGGCACGACGGCACGGCGTCGCAGTATTCAAATGCCAGGCGGATAAAAACAGCTCTCTTTACGAAACAGTTTTAGATATGAGTTTAGGTTCGTGTTCCGTTAGACGACACAAAATTACTCAAAATAGACGCCGAGGATGTGTTATGAATAGACAGCGTTTAAATATACTCGAGGAATTCAAGACTGTGTAGGGTAAAGGTGAAACTTTTAACTTTATTACAATGTTAATGGAGAGCTTGCTTATGAGTCAAGGTTTGAACATTAAAACCATAGTAATGGATAGGAAGTTGTATGTAAAGATGTGTCTTTTACAAGAAACGTTGACGATATTTTTAATATTTTCATGAAAATGCAATTTTACTTAATCTACTGTAACAGAAAATATTGTTCAGCAGTTTTGTACTTCAGACGTAACTCTTTGTATTTAGACAATGTATGATAATTGTCTGAGTAATGAGAAGTTTTTTTGTAGTGTAAATTTCCTATAAAGTTTTTTTCCTTAGAAATATTGTTATATTTGATAGTTTTAAGTCGAGTCAATATCATTTACATAGATAATTGTGTTCGAGGTGCAAAACCTTTGGGTCATTTAATTTTTTTCTACGACCCCGTATTAAGGAATTTATATACGTTAGTCGGCAAAATATACGTTCATATCCAATTCAAAGAAAGTGCGTTCATATTCAGACATAGTATTGAATATGAGTACACATATCTGCGCTTTATATTCTGCTTATTCAATTCTGTGAAGTGTTTATTTATAAGGGTTGGTATAATTTAGTTCTGCTTGAATGAATAAAAGTTATGAATATATATTCTTAACGTTTTTTTTTCGAATTTGCTTTCATTTGTTATCCAAATTTTTGATGAGAAATTTAACTAAATTGATATAAAATATATCACTTGGTATAAACGATTTGAAATATAAGGTTTATAAATTTTAATATTTTAAATTATGGTTTCTAAAAAACTCCTTACTGCGATCACAACTAACATCTAGAAGAATCAAGAATCGATCGATTTACCATTTTAGATAGCAAAGTTTTAAGTATTTATTTGTAATTCCATGTTAGGCGAAGTGTATTTGCAAATTAAAATATCATTAATCCAAACGAAACCTTAACTCTCACTTTTATGATAAGTTCACAGCGTATAGGTAGTATGTCGGAGTTTATTGACTTTACAATTCCATCGCGTGCTAAAGTTTGTTTACTGCCTCCGAGTTGAACTGCGAACTGGTCGTACGGGTTTGGATTGCGCTTAGCCGCAACCGGCAAGGTCGCGCGCGCGCCTGCAAAAACAACCAAACAACCTCACACATTCTTATCTATATACCACATTAAATCGAATAAGTATTGCGTCAAAGTAAAAAAAAAAAGTTAACTTCTTTCGTCCACAATGATTACTGTACATCAAGTTCGCATTCGTTATTGGAATCGTTCCAAAAAGTTTTTCATATGTATATATCATCGCATCGTTCATGATAGTAAATGGCTCGGTAATGGGTTTATCGATGAGAACATTGTTATTTTGTATTGTACTGTTGTTATGATTGGAGTTGGGAATATTTCTTAAATTTGTTTACCATGTAATAAATTCCTGTGTGTATATTTGCGATTCTATACGCGAAATGTATGATGTATTTAAAATACGTTTCGGAGTTTTAGTGATGAGATCTTGGGATTATAGCTTTCATAACGTTTTATATGGCGCTTTCATTTTTATGGAAGACCTTCGAGCCTTCGTTTAGTCCGTACAAAGTGGTAGTGAAATGATTAAACGAACCCAGCGGAGAAATTGAAAGGCAGTCAGGCTCAGGTATCGTCATTTAATATTCAGAAAGCGTCCATAAGATAGGGCTAGCGAATGTGGACCTCGACACGGATCAACGTCGTCGTATCTCCTTACCGCCAACGCGATTAGACTTCTTGTACACGAAAGGGCTAACTAATATTCTAGATTAGATAACCCAGTACTGCAACTGCAGTAGTGGACAGTTATCATACATTACTATTCTTTAATTATAGCATAGTTGTATAATCACAATACAAAATTATTATATAAAGTGTGTTTGTGCAAAAATATTAATTGGGAATAGAATTTTGTTGAATGATTCTCGTTGTTTTCCCAAATTCAATGTTTATAACACAGGTTAAAAAAGAGAATGAAAAAACATTCTGGTGCTGCAACAAATTTCTGTTTCAACTTTCGGTAAACATTTTTGTCGTATAAAAATAACGTCACATTAAATATATTTTTAAGAATATCGTAAGTGAATTTTTATTAGTACTGGATTAATAAGATATATACCAACAAGCTAATTATTCAAATATCCAACGCTGTGAAAATGCTGTATCAAGTTGAGCAAGTTCCCGTGTACAATGAAACAAAGCCTGTAGCCAGTGTAATGAAATCCCGAGCTTAAGTTGAATTCGCTGTACTAGTCGTATGATGAAAGAAACCGACCTACAAATGCTTGGCTTAAGTTACTATCTCTCGCATTTCATTCCGTTTGTAGGATTAATTACTGCGTTGTGCGGAAAATAAACCTAGGTTTGAGATTAGGTTAATCAGATAATTCAGATTATAATGAAACAGTAACTTAATGTAAAACAATATGATTTCTGGTCTTTGTGTCTACATAAGTAGGCATAGGTTAAAAATTAGTTATGCAGAGTACCTTTTTTGTAATCAAATTTTTTTTTATTTTTAAATTGTTTATTGCTTTTTATTGCTTTTAGGCATGTGTGTATTCTGTATACCATTTCTTAAAATTAAAATCATAATAGTATATAATGCTAGCTGGCATCCTTCGGACATCTCGTGATATAAACTTGTCTATGTATCTATCTATATGTACTCATCAAATTTCTTTACAATCGGTTTAGTAGTTTTTGCGTGAAAGAGCAACAAACACATTCATTCAAGCCCACAAAGTTTCGTCTTTATAATGTTATTAACATTCTCTAGATGTGATTTAACAATATTATTTTATTTTTTAGCACACGTTGACAATGAGATGTACCTGTCCCGAGCGCTGGAGCGGTTGGGAGAGAACGCGCTCAGCAAGTACTCAGAGCCCGACATTGGTGCTGCATTCTTCAAATTCGCTGTCGTCACCAAGGAACTCTCGGCACTTATGAAGACGCTGGTTAGTATATTTATGTGACAATTCATAGCTAATTTTTCCTTAGTTATTAAGTACATAACTGTAAATTTAACTGTGACTGTGATTTCAGTGTACATGAAATATTACATACAAACATTATTTTAATTCTGTGCTTAAAGTACCTAAATGTTTAAAAATAAACATTAGAAAATTAAATAAGTTAAATTTTAAAAGGTTTTTTATTTCAGTTGTAATAATAAAAATAAGTTTTATGTATGTAGTATTTTAAACGAATATGATATTTCGTTAGACCTGTGTATACATACGTACATACATTCGTGTTGATAGTAGTTCGTGTCTGCATAAATGGCATTTGGTTTTCAATTTGCATATTACGTACAATCTGCCTGTAATATACTGACTTGGCCCAGTTCAGGCTTGTATACGTTATAAGCTGTAACGGTAAATTCGAATATTAAATATTTAAATTCGCGAAGTTTCATTAAACTAAAAATGCAAATTTAAATTTCTATTCAAGTAAAACTTAACAAGTAAGTGCTCTTGTATTAAAATAGTCAGCCATTTATTACTGAGAAAAGGAGCTAGAGTAATCAAGTGGGATCGTTTGCGAGGATGCTGCGAAAAGCGTCTCAGTAATGAGAAAATTTATTTCAGCTCGAGTTAACTTTCATAACGACAGTAATGTAATAACATGATAACTGAGTGCCGAATCTATTTAGGTAGCTCATCTAAATTTCGTAGGTACAATATACACTTGTATAATACTAGCTGACCTAACGAACTTCGTACCACCATTTTTTTTTCTGAATACATACCTATATATTTTTTAATTTTCTTTTATACAAACCTTGTCCTGGCAATAACGGGGACAAAAGAATAGTTATTCAATGAGGTGTGTTCGTTTGGAAACTATGGGCCTACATACATTTCGGCGAATAAATTGACCAATTCTAGTTCGGCCAAGAAGCATACGGCTCACCTGATGGTAAGCGATTACTGTAGCTTATTACCGGACGTCTGCAACACCAGAAGCATCGCAAGCGTGTGACCGACCCTACCGACAATGCCTCCAGGAGCTCTGGTCACCTTACTTACCACAGGAACACAACACTGCTTGAAAGCAGTATTATTTAGTTGTGATTTTCTGTGAGGTCTAGTTACTTCTCCAGTCGGGCTGCACCAGATTTTGCGCAGGATATTTTCTGTTTTATTTATATAGATATATTTTTTCATGTACTTTCATTATTGTGAGAACACCTATATTCACTCATCATAACATTCATAGCAACTCAGTCGTCAGTTACAAATCTCTTTTTAGCGATAATAAGGCAACAATTGTTTGTTTTTGTTTTATAAGTAATAATTTATGTACTTATTTCTTTACTGACTTTGATGTATAATACAATGATCGTCTTAGTTTTATGGTTTTTATTTTGTTCGTAATTAGAGAAAAGAAAGAAATGTCATATGTTTACCTCACGATTGACCCCGATTTTGTCGCTGTAGAAAGTAAAATTGTAATCGACTAAAGAATACAAAGAAGCAACCGGTACAGCAAAAATAGTGATGTACTTCTACAAGTATAAAATAAAAATTAAGGACATGTAAATAAGATAACGATAGCAATGACTATTGTCTACCGCAATTAAAGTCCATTTTCTTGGCTTTGAATTTTTATTTAAATTTTATGATTTCTTTTTTTTTGGAAACGATAAAAAATGTATATTTTATATGTTACAGTTAAAATAGAGAAGCTGAAATGCAAGTTGTCCAATAATGGTGAATTTTGAAATTTTAAATTAACATGGTTATTTTCATTACTAAACTTATTTAAAACGGGATATTCACCATATTTTTTATTTTTGTTCATGAGTTCGGTCAGATCAGTCTCGTGGACAAGACATTCGTAGATAATATCGAAATATTGAACTCAGCAAAAAAAAAAATAAAAAAACATGGCAAAAATCCCGTTTTTAATAATTATAGTGTTGAATTTTATGTCATAGACACCAATATTGATAGTATATCGGCAAGCAAATAACGAAATGAGCAATAACTACATAGCTTTTATGCATTTAATTTTCACCAAAATAATTGTGTTTACGTGTTCACACAAAATATCATTTTAGATTCCTGGGACAGAGATTGGTGTTTAAAGATTTACATCAATATTTATGGTTTCAAAAGTTTTAAAACTGATTCTGTTTGTCGTTATCATTACCGTTTATGATTAAAGCACGATCTTTATGACTCTTACGTACATGTAACTATTATCTTGATGAGAGTCCTTAACATCTTTGCAAAACGCTTGCGGTTAATGTGATGTTATAACGATTGTAGTATTCATATGAACATATTAACGGTCCATTTTCCTGTTGACGAGAAAAATATACAGCGACGTCATTAGTATTAAGTAATTAGTGGTCTTTAGATACTCGTACTAGGGTTTCATAGAATTATAATCGTATTTTCGAATGTACTGGTCGATCATTAGAAATCATTACACAGCATATGACAGTGAGAGCTACACTCTGTTGTATACATACAATTATCAACATAATAGAATCAGAAATTAAGAGATCCATAGAAAAACAGTTGTAACTGATATAGATTGATGGGGAAAATAATGCGTCAGACAGTAGCACCGATGGCCGTTAGATTCCCAAGGTTTTGGAATATCAATTTCGGATTGAAAAATTGAACTTCAACACCAAGGGTTACCAACTAGCAAATCTGAACCTCATCTAGGTTGACTTGAAAACTGCAAAGTAGAGCCGCTGGTTTCAGATGGCCTAAAACTGCGACTAATAAAGGTACACGCAAGATACCTATGTCCAAAACTGGACGAACCCATCCATTTGTCAAGACGACAACGTGAAAGATAAACGAGTTTTAATTAAAAAAAAGACAGTAAAAACGGCACCGCCCATTATTGCAGTTAAACGAAGTGACATTTTCATTGAGGATTATGCCAATGGTAATTAATAATAATAAATAATTAAAAAAAATATATGTTTCATAGCGCAAAAATAAATAAATTATATAAGCGTATCAAATATCTTCCATTCATATTGTATTTTATCAAGTAATCCGAGTCAGTCGTGAGCGGAAATTGTGTTATTGAGGGTCGGCTGACATCTTACGAAGCCTCTGAGGGAACGCAAAATGTGTTTCACTCTAAACGAAAGTAGATTGCCGCGTCCCTTCGCTTTGATGTGTATTTTTTTATTTTAATTTTACAAGCACGTGTTTCTGAATCCTTACTTGCACTTATAAATATTATTTTTTTATCAGTGGAAATCATTCTAGTAACCAGATAATGCAAATTAATCTAGATTTCTGCGTTTTAAACAACATTATAATCACAATAAACAAAATAGAAGTTATTTTCATTTTATTGCAACATCATTAAAATACGCGTTTGCCATTTACCTAGTACTAAAATCAATGTAGGTTTACGTTTATTTCGTAGAAGACCTGCGTGTAGAGATTTAGCAAGTTAAACGGTGATTGACTTGACGCAGACGAGGTGCGTGGGCGCACACAGATTATATTAACAAATAGGTCAGGGTAGCGATCAGACGACCCTGGATTGTTGCCGGGCGACGTATTAAGGTATCAATTAGATCATCGCAGATTTATATCTTCGTTTACCTTAGCACAATGTTGTGCTTCAGATCATTTGCCAATACAATTGTTTATAGGGGTTAATTATATAAAAAAATGCGCTATTTTAAATTTTATATCAGAAGTTTCATATGAGGAATTAGCTATATCTAAAGTACATGAAGAGTTAATCAAGGTATACAGAAGTAAACTACTACTTGAACCCGAATAATGAAAATTTACGTCAATAGAGAACAAAAAAAAAAAAATGTAAATACATACCTAGTTTTAATTTAATTCAAATAACTCAAGCAACCTCGTTCCAATTCTGCACTCCTCGTAACCCGGGAACTGCGCAGAATCCTCGCCCTGCCCTTGACACGTCGCAATCCTTTGTCCTTCTAGCCGTTTTCACTTTGTTACGTTTATCGTGCACCGAGTAAATTTTTTTACACAATAAATACGAACAAACGAGAGTTCGATATATTGTCTTTGAAACTTTTTGGAAATTACGGACAGGTTTAACACTGAAATTAAATGTATGTAATGTGTTTAGTTAATACTTTTTTATTAATTTACTGAATAAAATGGGATTCATTAATTGAAATTGTATAATTAATATCTATCTATATCCGCAAAGCGAGAGGCTCATTTAATAATATAGTCTATTCTACGTATTACTCAATAACACTCTATGTTACGTTCCGCGCGAGTGATCCCTGCGTTTTCTGGTCCGCTTCCTTCATTCATTCTTCTAAGACAGTCTCGAGAATTATTTGATTTGTTTTTTTTTTTTTTTTTGAGATTTTTATGGTACACGTTTTTGTGTACTTATACTATTTTTGTACGTTTAACTTTTCTTGTTTGTTTCGTGCTCGACTCGAAAGAATATTTATTTGAATTGTTTTAAATAATTATTTAAGAAAAACTTCTTCAAATACACTAACATTAATATTTCTGTCGTATACGATATAAGAGTACGCGACTTCTCTCGCAAAAAATGATTCGTTCCCTCTCCTAAAAAATATTGTTTAATATCGAGAAGAAAATACCTAGCACATTAACTAGAAGTGTAGACATTTGAAGTTTCATGCAAATTCATTTCATAATTCATTACTTTTGTCTAAGATGTATCTAAGATGAAGACAGTCACAACAATTTAAAAAAAAAAACTACACTTTTAGCTTTGGCATCGATTATTGAAAGTTTTGCCACAATTTTAATATGTTTTTAATGTCTAAAATTGGACCAGTTACAGATTTATTATAATAATAGTGAAGTACTGTCGTAAAAATTAAGAGTTTAGTATTATGATGTAATATGAAATGTAAAGTCACGCTAGACGCATATAAAAAATGATCTAACTGTTTGTTCTCTCAATCGTATTTACATAACTTCTATAACATTAAAATATGGAAGTAACCTTTTATTTTACGGTCTAGTTAATTTGGAATTGTAGGACAATAAGTGTTTTGTAAATTTTATTTAGATTTACTAAAAATGCAGGAACAAAGCTATTGAATGTTTTCGGTATTTAATTGTTGTAATGGATTCTTTGAATAAAAATAACTATATCAGATTTTGATGCTATGGTGGTAGCTTCTGTAAAATTTTGTTTTCACTAATCGAATCGCGTAATTTTATCTGATTTGTAGATGGTTACTGCTGTGATAAATATTATTCATAGAGTGAGATTATATTGCTTAAGATATGGATATGCATAAGGATCTAGCATAGATATATATTTATATATGATATAATTATGCTAAATTTCATAAAATCAGATGCTAGTTTTCAGTACATTTTGGGGTGCTTGCGGTTATACAAACAAACAGAAAAAATAAATGGAAACAAATAATTCTATTTTAATTATTGACCTCAATTTTATTAATGCAGTTTTTTAATAATGAGTAACTATGTATTTATTAATAACGGTTCAAAATTTCAACATTGTTATCGAATGAAATAAAAGGAAATAGTTTTTTTTTAATTATATCGCGTACAATGACCCCCATTTTTAAAATTAAATTTAAAAGATTTTGTAGGACAATACATTTTCGAGTTAAAATATTTTAATTTTTTATAATTTCTTTAAATTTTTATTTAAATAAAATTATATAGATTTAATTCATTAAACAAAAGGAATATATGTACAATAATGTTAACGTTTTGTTCTAACATCAGTCAAATGAAGAACTAAAGCGATCTCATGACAAGCAATTTACATACAATAGTCAAGAATAAAGCACGCGCGTGCTCTCAATTAGAGCAACGTTCATTGTTTCATTATCATTATATTATGTGGAATACATTCGCGTCGCACAAAAACCAGATACTACATTCTAGTGTTACGGTTTGTTACATAAGCGTATAATGTACTATCAACCTGCGTGGCTTTACCTGCCTATGACGTTAGTAACAACGCGACTAATTCCCGATTTTTACTTAAGTTGTGATCAGTTGTCATCATATTATAAATTATAATTATGTTTTTCTTTCTAAAATTTCTACATCAAATAATGTAATAATAATTATAAAAACATGTTACGGAATTTACAATAAATATTTCTTATTATTATTAACACGGTAAGCAAAGGTTCAGTAGTTTATTATAATACCCTTATTTTATTATAAAGTAAATAATTTACTAGATTGCACTTAAGTTGCACTAATTTTGCACTTAACACTACGAAAAATGATACGATTTTTCCGCTAGATAAAATTCGACGTTCAGAATATATTTCGCGAGTAATCAAGCGTGTTTATGACGTACTATGAGAATAGCGCGAGGCATTGTGTTCGAGATATTATTTAGATTGCAAGCAGACAAATACGTATACCGTTACCAGCAGTTTTGAACAGTCTTTTAAATAGAATCTGTTGATCGAATGTCGTTTTCGTTTTACTTAAAAATGCAGTCTCCACTCAAACAAAGTATAACTACACCTATTAAAATATAAGTTTTAAGTCCATTTGTGATAATTAATAAGATCCTGTATGCTTTCTAAAATTAGATTGTAAATAAACATTAGAATTTTCATAACTTGAAAATTTGAAACGCCGTTTCATTTGCATCATATTGTAATGCAAGATAATAACAGTGATTTAGACGACGAAAATTAGCGCAGAACATGTTATTTTTTTTTTAATTTCCTTAAAATGGAGTTTTTTAGTTCCGAGCTAAGTTAAAACTTTTTCTCTGGAAGAAAATTTTAATTATTTCTTAAATCAATTTGGACAGTGGCCAATCATCTTAGCAGTCGGTTTGTTAAGTTAGGTTTTGTTTTTCGTAAAATGAAGCTTTAATTTCAGATACGGCGTTTAACTGTCTAGCATATATCGGATTCCGTAACAGATTTTTTTATTTAATTTTGTATAAATATAATTTTGTAACATATTTCGCTTCATCGCTTATTCATAGTCGTTTGAAGGCTTACTATTGTAATTAAAGCTTTTTTTACGCTCGCCAAGAGCGTACCACTTGACATAAATTTTCTCATTCCCTTTTATTTTTTTACCACAAGTGCTTAAGTTGAATTTATTTTCTCAGTATCTTTTGTCTATTATTTTTTAGCTTCTGTAATCTTTATTTTGACTTATTACTAATTTTTTTCTTTTATTCTTAATAATTACAATTTCATTGTTTTAGGGTATATTGGTTTCTTTCGTTTAGACTCCGTGAGATCTATCGGCTATATTATTTTGAACCCTTGTTTTATTTTCGATCTTTCTCGTTTTCATGATTTAATAAGAAGAATCTACCACAAATTGTCGGTTACTCACGTTCAAATTTTATTGGCAACGTACATTTCACTTAATAAAATATTTACTGACTTTTCTTTTTTTAAAGCTAACTTACTAATGTTTCTCTTGTTGATTTAGACGTAAAAGTAAATTATAATTTATGTTTAAAACCTATACCTACAATAAAATCATTTATATAGTTTGGTAAACCTTTAAAGATATTTTTAAAAAATATCCTACAAGATTTAATATTTCTCATATTACGTTTATGTGCCTTTGTGTCTGAACCTAATATGTTAGTTAATAAGTTCATAGTAAGAATAACTTCTAACTACAATCGTTCATATCGTGTAGGGCTATTTACATTAGATAGGATCCATTTTACCAAAAAGGAGACTGCTTTTAGTAACTTATAGATCGAGTATATGTATAAGAGTTAAAAAAGGAATAGATATTTATTCGAGGTAAATTTTAAAAATAACCAAGTGATGTAATATGAAAATAATAATTGATACGTAACAAATTAATAATTTCGCAACAAGTTAAGTAATCTTTAAACAGGCTGACGACAACTTCCTGTACGGTTTATTAATTAGCGCGGTGTTCAATGGACTAGGATATTGTTCGGGAAGGGTTTCACTGTGACGACCCTTTCATCCCTCCGGCCCTTCGTCCCTCTCTCTGTCCGTGGCGCGTTCGCTCCATTGATTACACAATTAACCCTCGTTTTGAGAGATTCTCAATTTATATAGTAGTTTTTTTTTACAAAATTATGGATTGCTCGTACATGTTAAGAATATAGTAAAACGGTAAAATCTATTTGGAATGATGAGGTTAAGATATTTATTTTAAAAGTAATTGACCGAACATGGACTACTTTCTTATTTTGTTTGTTATTTGACATTTACTTAATTTATTTCTTTACGAATGTATAAAAACTTATTATACTAGATTTATATTCGTGATGCTTTAAGATAATCTATAAGCATGCCCCGCTGTTTCACCGAATTTAATTGGAGGAAAAACCGTACAAAAAAAAATTATATAGCCTTATTCGGTAAAGAGACCATCCAAACAACTACCATTATCTACAACTATCCAACACAAAAAGAATTTTTCAACTCGGGCCAGTAGTTCTCGAGATTAGCGTGTTTAAACAAAAAAAAAAAAAAAAAACTTTTGAGCTTTATAATATTAGTATAGATTAGCGATTACGGGTCACGGTTGATACTTGTACTCGTGTATCTAGGCACCATATATATGACTACATTAGGGTTGCCCAACAGCCATCGCTATTCAGCACGGCGAGCTTGCCGCCTATTCGGCCGGTGCATTTGCAACCAGGTGAAACATTCTAACAGAATGTGAAGCAATTGGGCGTATTATTGTGCTTCAAATTCACGACGATGGTCGATACTCGAGGAATGCAAATGTTTTGTAACAAAAACTAATTTAGCTATGTTACATTACGTTATAAAAATGATTTCAACTTTCCAAGAAATATTTTGGAGCGCATGCTAATTTTTATTGCTAGGAAAAGTTAAGCACATTTTGAACTTATATTTTAAAGGTTCCGTATCATTTACTTTTATTGTTCACGAGAATTTTATGTAACAATATTTCTTTTCAAGTATCGACTTATTACGGTTTTAAAGTTATATTATAAGCACAGAGGAAACGAACGAACAACAAAATATATAGTAATGAGATTAAGTAACATTTATGTAAGTGAAATAGTTTGATAAATTGTATATCAGTTATGCATTTGCATACTTAAATCTGCTTATTAAATTATAAAAACCAATATAAAATATTCGTTTTTAATAAAACTAGTTATTAAAAGTGGAATACTGTTTCAGTATAATCGTATGTATACGTTGAACATTAAATAGCCACTGCATTCTAGCGACAGAATTTATTAGTCATCGACATCATTAACCCAAATGCTGTATTCAATTACGTATTCATGTTTATAAAAAGCTGTTCACGGGTCGAATAACTTCTTTTTATTCATTATTTATCAAAGATTTTTGTCCTCAGATGCAAAATATAAACAACATTGTGATGTTTCCCGTGGACAGTCTCCTGAAGGGCGATTTGAGGGGAGTTAAAGGGGATCTAAAGAGGCCTTTCGATAAGGCGTCCAAAGACTACGAGTCGAAGTACCTGAAGATAGAGAAAGAGAAGAAATCTCAAGCGAAGGAAGCTGGTCTCATCCGTAGTGAGGTCACTCCAGCTGAAATAGCTGACGAGATGGAGAAAGAGCGGAGGTTGTTTCAGCTGCAAATGTGTGAGGTAAGACAAAATTATAGGTATACTAGTTGACGCCGCCAACGTTGTTTTGTCATATATGTTATTAACCCCCTTAATCCACCCCCCTTATAACTTAGATGTATGAAAAATAGATGTTGGCCGATTCTTAGACCTACCCGATATGCACACAAAATTTCATAAAAATCGGTTTCGGAGGAGTATGTTAACTAACCTTGTGACGCGAGAATTTTATATATAAGATGTACATATTTTAATACATGTTTTATTGGAATGTATTTGTGTCACTATCTATACAAATAAATGAAATTGAAGTGTCTCTTTGTAATATTAAAATAACCACTTTTTACTAAATGCATATGGATTTATACACGGTACATATACTAAAATAACATTTTTTTACAATTTTTGTCTGTCTGTCGGTTTGTTTCGGCTAATCCCTGAAACAACTGAACCGATTTTGCCGGGACTTTCACTGGCAGATGATGTAATAAGGAGTAATTTAGCCTACTTTTATTACAGAAATTTATTTATTTTATAACTTATTATTTTATCCTGCGCGAACTGAACAATAACTTTTTTGTTAAATTCCACGCGGACGAAGTCGCGGGCACAGTTGTATGTATATAAAAAGTGAGATAAAAGACTGATAGTTTTCTGTATATGTAGGTTTAAAATTTTACACTAATACTTAAAAAAGTTGTTCTCGTTTTATTTACTCGGCAATTAAGCTTTATTAAAGCAGAAAGTTTCTAAGTGAGTCGTCTTGTAAGAGCAGTTTTCGCAGAGAAATAGGTTATGGCACACAAAGCCTTTTTGTTGCTCGAACACTTTATTACGTTTAAGTTGCTATTTTTCAAAAGAATATTCTGTAGGGTAGGTATTTTTAAAACGTATTTTTTTTTTGTATCGGAGTGTTGTTTCAACGAACTCGTGATAATACTTGTAAGAGGAAACCTTGAAGAGTTCATGGTTTGTAGATGACTTATTATTGCCAGACCATTGCCAAAATCTTAGCGTTTTCAATACATAATAAGCATCTAAATACTGCCAGCGTTCGTATCTTACACACACCAATGCAATAGTAACAACCTTACAAGCATTCTCTTTTAAGATGTTAATTAACAATTAGTATATTAAGTACATTGATCATTTAATTTTTACAATTTTATTATATTATGTAAATTATAAAAATCGAATATAAAAATTAATATTTTTTATCTAGCTATCGAATCAAAACGAGCAGTAAATCTGAAATGTATTTTCTTTCATTCTGTAACAAAGCTTCCTTGACTAAAGCCCCTTTTGTTGAAACCTCATTGGATAGCATATTAAACACTTCAATAAGCCATCGATGATATATTAACTAAAGTATAATAATCAATCATGTTAATAGAAACGATATCTGGGTTATAATATTAGTGTATTGTATATGGACATCGGTATTTTTATTCGTTCCTAGTTTTCCGCCCTTAGCGTCACCCGCATGGATAATACTATTTTGGCTATTACGTTTTCTCCCATTAAAACATAGTGTATGGCACTCGGTGATAACGTAGCACTTTCCTGGTGAAAGAATTTTTAAAGTCGGTCAAGTAGTTATTTAGTTTATAAATTTATAATATTAGTAGGTATAGATATAATGTGTTATCACTATCACGGGCAGAGTAATGAACGCGACCTTTAAAATAAACGTTGTTACTCGTCCTACATATTATGCCATTGTCTTTTTTAATCTATAAGCATAAACAAATACAAGCGTTGTACAAGAGCTGTCATTTAATATTATCTCATAATTTATCGCTACTGATAATTTTACAAAAAGAAATTTAATAAAAAAAAAAAATGCTAATTACACCTATGTGTTTTTGTGGAATTGTTATATGTATATTTTTTTATTGAAATATTATAAAAAAATAATGTGTAGTGTAAGTTAAGTGGGTCCTGAGAAAATGCTATTCTTTTTTGGGACAAATTGCATTCAATTCCTCTGTTACTGGGACTTCCATAAATTACGTTTGTTATTCAATATTACGAATATGTAAAAATGTGTAAGTTATAACTTTTCATGTTGGTGTTTTAATATAAACAGTTTCCAAATGTTTGCTGAAACTGTAGTATATCGTGATTCCCATGTGTCGTTGTCATCAACCGGACTGGTAATTGTGGTCACAAATACCGTTACTCGCATGAGACTGTCACACTGCGAAAACAAATTTTACAATACTGTAAGCTAAACAATGTACACGTTTTGTTCCACTTTGTACGAAGTACGAAGATTTTATTAGTATCTGTACACACATGCATACCGTGTACATATGTAAACGGTACAAAAACAACCACAAGTTGGAATATCAAAACAACAAAGGTCATAACAAGGCCTTTGACAATTTGACGACGATTGTAATTTATATTTAACAGTTTGTTATTTCGATTATGTCTTTAAATTGCTTGCAGACAGCTGTACGAGACGTAAGTATTGTGCCAATTCTCGTTGCACTTAAAAACTTGTGTCAAGTTTTGTACAGTTGAAAGAATGGACGATTCAAAGATACATAGGTATAGCTGGTTGGCAGTTTCGAAATCCACGTCGCTCCGGAATGCCAAATGTCTGTTCCTCGCTTATCTATGACCATTAAAGTATGTGTCTGTAAAACGTTCGGGCATTACTGCACTGTGCCAGCCTTAAATTGATTGCCCGGCTGTACTCATTAACGCTGCAGCTTTATTTTATTTATGTAGATAAAGATTCAGTTTACATTACAATGCAAACGAGAATGGAAATTACGTATTCTTTTTCGTTTTTAAAATCAAAGTGCAGTTAGTTGTGGTTTGATTGCAACTGAAGTTAGAGAAAACCTGCTTTTTGTTGAACTTTCGCGCGTTTTTGTTTTTGGAACGTTGAGTTAAATTTTTGTTTTTAACCGAATCAAAAAAAGAGGAGGTTCTCAATTCGACAAATTTCAAGCGTTATAATTAATAAATAATAGGTAATTATGAGGATAACTTTTTCCTTGGTGTACTGATTTTGATTTTTTTTCTTTTCTTTGAATCGCAAGCTGGTGGCATTTAAATTTTAGCGAAATCTGCAGATTTTTTTTTGAATTATCGTTAATAATACGTATTTAAATGATTATTTTTTCGACCAACTACTTTAGATTACTTATCGATGTAAGTTAAAGTCATTTTTTTCGTTTACAAACAAACATTATTTCTTTACAATATTATTTTATTACTGACAATGAAAAGGAAATATAAAGCTAGTTTAGTTACCACACAGAATGGAAAGAGTTTTAACTTTTTATTATGTAAATGATACCGGTTTTAATAGTTATATTTAATAAAACGATACTTGTGACATATATAATAATGACAGAGTTAGTTACTACAAACAGGTAACGGTTACCTTTCGAGGGAACCTAGTGTGACGCTGATGTGCGCCGCTGACTTCATTTCCTGATGAGATTTGATCATTTGCCTGTATACTGGAAACATGTCGAAATTCTAAATTAAATACAGTTTTTATACAATCGTTAATTTACCTCAATAATTATATAATATCAAACGAAACCGGATATTTTTTGATAATGTATGCCATCGCAATCGACCATTACATAGAAAAAGTACATATTTAGTCCATTAAGTGGTAACTCATAAGTAATTTAAATACCACAATGCGGTTGCGGTGCAGTAAATAATAAAGGAAAGGTAAAGGTTTTAGTCGGTGCGGTACTGTAGCGTCAGGTCATCGACCGGCCTTGCGCCGCGCAGGGCCGCTGCCGAGCCGTCTTGACCCTAGCTTTGTTCTCTGTTCCACCGTGAACAAACTCCTGGTTTCGAATAACCGTAATCCCCAGCCCACGCGTCTGCAGGACTCGTTAACTTCTTGCTTATAACGATCGGTCACGTATCTGTAGATATGATTATGTATCATTACTATTTGTAGACATTATTTAACGGTATGTATCATTACAGCCTATACAGTCCACTGCTGGACATAGGCCTCCACAAGTTTACGTCAAAAATAACGTAAACACATGTGTTTTGCCACGGTATGTATACTACATATATATTTAGGTTCACTTTATTGGCAAAACAGTTAAACAAATGACAACAAAACAAATTTTATGATATAGTCTACGAAACAGGCGAGACGCCAAGACAGTTGGGCAAGGTCGTGTATTATTATTGCTCAACTTCGAAATACAAATTCGGATCTACTACGGTACGAAGCGCGTACGCGTGCGTCATCAGATATAATTTTAGCTGCGGAAGGGCGAATAATTTGCGTGTTTCCACAGTGCGATTCCCGCTCAAGTTGATCCCGACGCGTGATACCCTGATGCGGTAATAGGCCCACGCGCAGCTTACGGCGTCTCTCCGTCTGGCTCCGTTCCACATTTAAACGAATAGTGATTTAAAATAATTGTTCCAGTACCTGATAAAGTTCAACGAAATAAAAACGAAAAAAGGAATCGAGCTCTTGCAGCACCTGGTGGAGTACTATCACGCACAAACAAATTATTTTCAAGATGGTCTGAAGACGATCGAACACTTTGGAGTATATGTTGCGGATCTGAGTGTCCAATTGCAAAAAATTAGGCAGCAACAAGACGACGAGCGACGGCGGCTTCTAGAACTGAGGAATATGTTACGAGCTGCTACGCCACAAGACAGAGAGGTACGATTATTAATTTTTATTCTTACTCTTCATTATTAATTTTTAATGTACAAAACGTTGCTAATCTTTATCACTGTGACTTCTATCGAAAGCTTATAAATATCTAGTAAAATAGATCACTTAGGAATCCTTTTAAGGGATTATGCCATCTTTGTTACGAGTGCTAATTGCATTAGTCGTTTCTTTGTTTTATAAAGAGCGTACATAAGTCTTCCGTCGTAATGGTATTTTACGCTTTATCGATTAGGCCGCTGCGGCTGTGGGCGGGTATTCGCTTCACCAATTACAAGGCGACAAACAGCATGGTGTGACACGAAGTGGATATCTTCTTAAGAAGTCGGAAGGGAAAGTGAGAAGAGTGTGGCAGAAGAGAAGGTGCAGGGTCACGGCGGAAGGTTTCCTGGACATCTTCCACGCTGACGAGAACAAGATTCCGGCCAGGGTTAATTTGTTGACGTGTCAGATAAAAGTCGCCGCAGAGGATAAGAGGGCGTTTGATCTAGTCTCATGTGAGTAATCTTATGTACTAATAGTTGTATGCGGTGAAGGTCGCACTGTAGTTGTCTTTCCATTTCAATGTTTTAAAAAATAATGCTAGTTTAATGAAGCAAAGACTAAAAATAAACAGATATTTCAACAAGTATCTACTAGAAATATTATGGAATTATTATTTTTATGCTTTAAAATTCTAAAATGCGAAAATTACATTACACAGATGTATAGATCTGCTCGCAAAAATTGTATTTAAAAGAAAACATTTGGTTTTTTCATGTCTATCTAGGCTGTAGGTATTCGGGCGCACTAAACACGGGTTTTCCCGTTTAAGTCCCGATTTCGCGGAATTCCGGGATAAAAGTACTTATATGTATATGTTGCTCCACAACCTCCTCTATCTTCTAGTGAAAGTCCCATAAAAATCGATTTAGCCGTTCCAAAGATAAGCCCGGACAAACAGAAAGAACAAAAATTTATAATCACCTGTTTGTGTTTTTCTATCGTGTTAATATCTATATGTATACACTTGATAAAACACAGTTATTTTGAAAGCACAGAGTGACACTTCAATTTTATTAATATATACGAATGAATGTGAGTATATATACATACATATACAATACAAATATCAAGGAGCCAATGTCGAGTTAGTTGTGCGTCATTATAGATTTCCCCAAAGATTAATTATTATAAATATTACAAGAACTAACTCGACCTAATTGTAACTTTTTAATATTACTGAAAGACGTTCTCATTTTAATTTTCGTTCTATATAATCAGCTATTAAAACGAGTTTTAAAGTAATATTCGTAACGTTTTATAAAAGTAAAAGAAATTTATGAATACATTAGTATTTCAAATACTTTTAATTTATTTTTTAAACTAACTATTTTTTGAAAATGCTTTTAAAAGATTGAGGTTAAAAATTATTAAAATTCATAAACGAGACTGAGCTAGAAATGGAGTTCCGTGTACTTGTACTAGTGGCTAGGACATATTAGTTGGGTATACAGATATATAATAGTGTAATGAAAAATAAAAAGTCTGTCAACTACTGCTATATTTTTTATACATCAACCGCGTGTTTTTCATTTGTGTAGTTTCTATTTGTCTAAATTATTTTATATATGTGTATGTGTATTGTATTAGAGTAGCATTGATATGATTATTTGAGAGATAACATATTGATTGTTATATAATGTTTCCGATATGATTATATAATTTTTTAACAAGATTAATATCGTTACCAAAATGCTACGATTATGTTAAGCACGAGTAGTTCGCTTGATATTTGATCCATTGATTCTTTATAAAATTTAGCAAGATATCATCTGTATGACAAAATTACTATTATACAAATAAATCATAGATTTTTTTTTAAATACGTTAAAAATAAACTTCGTTAAAATAAGACAAATGATTTTTATTATAATATATATTTACTCGTATATACATATAATTTAGATTTATATAAGATATTACTGTCAAATGTATTATTTACACTTAACAAGTATTAAAGCATCGAAAGTCGTTTAAACTAGCGCTCTACCAATGTAAAAAGAGATTGATAACTACGAGAGAGCCCATAAAAGCCCGCGCTGTATTTATTTAGACGTGGGATACTCTAAGTATTTATACGCAGTTGACATTTGCGAATAAATATCATACGTACAAAGTGAATTTAAGCAAGAGGTATTTAATTAAACCGCATATACTAGGTACATGTCTCTTCTTAGATGTTTACCAAAACTAGACAAGTAGAGTCGTTAGTACAGGAACGACGTAGGTTTTTATTTTCTGTCAGATGTAAAATGAAGCACTTAAGGATATTTAAAAAAAAAAATTAGTTTCAAAATTGATAAAATAAATACAACAGATTAACTATTTAATTTTACACCATTATTTGTTTGTTTCTTTAAATCATTGACTAAGTTATCTTTATTTATTTATTCAGTGCGACAGGTACAATACTGATAACAGTTCTGTAACAGATAAGAAACCTCATGATTTTTTCGCATTTGTCTCGCGAGCGATAAGCTGAGTACATTTTATTTGCGTTATATTTTTCCCGTATTAAAATCACGTGGTGCTCTACAAATAATTATGCATGTTCGTGCCGTTGATGGTGATTGCGATGTCAATTTGAAATGTCTGCAACTGATGTGATTATGATGAGCGATACTGCAACTAAAGTTATGAAACGGTTTGGATGGATGAATTCGCGCTATTAAGTCTTAATGTTTATGCGTATTGGCTAAGCCCTTTTTTGGAATGATAATATATTTTATAAAATTTATAGCAAGCATTGTCAAATTAAAATCGTTGATTTCAATTATATAAATAAAATCTTTTGATTGTTCTAATAAACCTTATCTAGGTTTATATTTTCGTTTATATTATCATACATATATAGCAAGAAATTAATATTTAATATAGAGAAATTTATAAATAACTAGCTGACCTGGCGAACTTCGTATCACCTTATTTTTTTCTGAAATATAATAATAACATAATATATCAAAATAAAATATAGCCTATCTTTTAAGTTGGATCAAACTGCACACGGTGTGCAAATTTGACTAAAATCGGTTAAGTAGTTTAGGAGTCCATTGAGGACAAACATTGTGACACGAGATTTATATATATTAAGATAATTTCAGCCTAATAAAGCATAAATATATCATTGACATAATTTAATAAAAATGTTGTGATTGATTCTTTGTTTTAATATAAACACTTGAAATCGAAAATTTGTACAGTAGAACAATATTACATAAACGTATTGAAAGCTACTTACAATATACAGCTTTTAACAATGAAGACCACCAACCCGCCTGCCCAGCGTGGTGACTATGGGTAAAGCACATGAGTTCATGCCATTTTTGCCGCGAACTTGTGGAGGCCCATGTCCATCAGTGAACTGCGATAGGCTGATGTGTGTATGTGTGTAACAATGAAGACAAACAAAATTCAAATATCACACGGGACTCTAGAATCTCCTGAACTTTCAGATAACCGTACGTACCATTTCCAAGCTGAAGATGAAAACGAACAGAGGGCGTGGACGTCGGTCCTTGTTAACTGTAAGGAGGGGGCGTTGATGAGAGCTTTCCACCAGCAAGCTGGCGAGAGCAACGACAACGGACATTCGCTGTTGGATTTGCAACGTTCCATCATACGAGCTGTTCGATCTCTGCCCGGGAATCAGGTCTGCGCTGATTGCGGTTCTACGAACGGTAAGTTTTTTTTTGTACCATAAATGTAACGAACAAGATACCAGGTCTATGGATGCTTGCAACACCAGGAGCATAGCATCCTTTACCCTCCCTCGGAGTTTGACTATTATACTAGTTTATTTAGCTGTGATCGTCTGTAACGGTTGAGAGACTCACTCAGTCGGACTGCTCAAAATATTGAGCAAGAGGATAAGTTTTGTGTATTATTGCAAATTTTGATTGGGACAGATTTTTTGCCAAATTTAGAGCACCATGGTAGATTGTGTTCCAACACTATTCCTAGAAATGACAAGAGATTTTTACCTACCTTCACCTTTTTTTATTATTTATTATTTTATTCCGGTACCTGAACAGGTTTCCTAAAAGAATTTTGAGAATTGAACAGGTTGATAACCTACATAGGATCTAGATTATCGTCTTAAAATAAATTAACTTTTAAATACATATTTTGGTTTCTTTTGTACGTATACAGATAGTCTTGACATTTGTGATGCTTAAAAGTATTTAATAATGCCATGAATACAATTATGGCAGATGAAAATTGTTACTATTTTTCATACACATTATATAGGTAATACTCAGCATCGGTTATCATTTGAATCTGGATTCTATTATTATTAGAATAGATAACGTTTAAATAAACGAGTATTATAAAATCGTAAATAATCATAACAACCGTAATTTTAATGTATAAAGATTACGATTATCCGTTTCTATTTTGCGATCAATAAAATGTAATCACAGTTAAGAGAGGAAGCTTATTGTCTACCGTTACGCTAGTTACTATGATCTATTAGTCACCTAGCTATCACTTGGCTTAGCCGCGCCCATTGACCATTTAAATCGTAGTAAATTATAACGCCTGGATCTTACTTCAACTCGTCAATTTGACGATTTGCTTAAAAACGTGGCTCAGCGAATGACAGCGATGAATCACTATTTTATCACTATTTTCTTCACGGGAATAGACTACAGACCAATCACGACCACATATAGTGTTTTTAAAATGTTAGTGATACATAGGTAATTATGGCAGTCATTGCTGTCATCTGTAATTGTTACGCCTTATGTGCCAATAATAGTTAGGTATATACCATCGCGGAGTTTTCTGTAGACCTTTTCAATGTGTACAATACTTAGTACATTATTTTGATAAATCTCGTAGGGTTCAGCCTGCGTTTGCAATTTAAGCGAAAAAAAATTATTATTTACGACATAACATTAGAAAACTCAAAAATAACAGTATTTCTCCACTATTTAATGGATGTTATTATACATATAAATCTTCCTCTTGAATCAATCTATCTATTAAAAAAAACCGCATCAAAATCCGTTGCGTAGTTTTAAAGATCTAAGCGTACATACATATGCAGGGACAGAAAAAGCGACTTTGTTTTATACTATGTAGTGATGTGTTTACGTGATTTGTAATCTTATGTTATAATTAATATAATATTTTTTCCTATATAATAGACTGTCATAGTATAATACTCTGTCATAATGTCATGTCATTATATTAATAAAAATGAACTAAAGCCGTTAATAAGAATAAACGGCTGCACCAAATGAAATGCATAATTCTTTTTTTTTCGTTATAATTATTGTCAGGGACAAGTACGACAAAAAATTAAAAAGGTACATATTCACGTAATGAAAAATATGGCATTCGTGGAATTCGCTGGGTCAGCTAAAAAAGTATAAAAAATATGGTTAAAATTTAACATTTTCATTCCAACAAAGATAATTTTGTCCAGTGCTTAAATGAAATATGTTTGTAGTGTATAAAGCGAACGCAGTATGTAGGCCATGTTTCCGCTGTCCGGATTCCGGATCTGCTGGCTTTACAGTCAGGAAGTTTTATAATCTCTATTTTATATTAAAATACGGTTGCGCCTAGGCATCTTATCCGAGTTTATGTAGATTAATTTTTTAGGCGAATAATGCTACATATCAAGATACATATAAAAATGAAAGCCGTATAAAAATGAAAAAAGCTAGTTTCAGCTTCAGTATCGATTATAGAATGCCTTTTTTTTCAAAATTATTAAATATTATTTTTTTACGTAATTTCATATATTTCATTATAAGTTTAGATAAGATTTCACGCAACACACTTATTTAATCTATTATTTTTATCATAGTATAACTGTGTGATGTTGAAAAAGTTATTGAAGTCCGTTCAGTAAAAATTTCAAAACTATCTGTACATAATCATTCTTTTGACATGTTTCTACATTTATTTTCTAATTATTAACAGATAAGGAGATTGAAATCTACATATGTTATTGCTGCCTATTTAGAAACTATTGAAAATACTTCTGAAATACCTACTATGAAATCATTCTACCGGTAAACCGGTTAGACTACCATAGCTTTCTTTAAACGATACCTTTTTAATAAAAATAAATACAGTAGGAGCGGGGGGTTAGTTGTAACAGGGGCAACTAACTACTCGTAGCAACGCGCATTTTTTACTTAGATAATAAATATACATAAAATAATTTTAATTTGACATTCAACCAACCCATTCTATCATACGAGTGTTCAGTATTCTGTCAGATGGCGCTTTAGTTTTTTTTAAGTGGAAGAAGTTAAAATATCCGTACTATCTAACTTGTACCAACATCTACTTTGAAAGTCTGAGTATTGGCATACTGGTGTGATGTTACGATTAAAGCGAAAACTTTATGCCATAAACCCAGAAGTGTAGAAGACGCTTGAAGCTCTGAGCTGCGGAAAATCCTTTAGTAAATTTTAGAGAAGCTTACGGAAGTTATTCAGAAAGAATACGTTTTAGTTGATAAAAAAAAAAAACGACAGTGCTTTAGTCCACACGACTAAAGTAAAACTTCGTCTTTAGTTGCCCCTACAGTAAAATACGAAACGAAACTTTTTCTCTTTTTGTCTATACTAACTTATATCTCCCTCTCAACTTCCCTCCACCTCGCCCGATCACACTTTTCGTAACAGTAGAAAACATTTAGAGTTCAAAAGATGTTTAAATAAGCAAAGTTCAAGTATTTTTAAAAGATTTTTGCTATAAAACCAATATAAATTTGTACACTGAAGTTTATTTATTTTGTCGTATATATTTACACAGTTTGAGTGGTTTATTCAGAATTTAATAACCGTACCAGTACGACGCTCGCTATGAGACAAATATCAGATTCCGAATCAGACGGATATTGAGTCAACGTTATTTCGTTACTTTGACGATGAGTTATTGGAATAGAGAACGAAATGCATGCAAAAATACTGGAATAAATTGGATTACATTCGGATTTGTAGTTATTTACTTTTTGAATTTTATTCTAACTAGAGTGTACTTTTTTATTAGCTCTTGTCACCTTTTAATTCTTGTCACATTTTACACAATGGTGTATTAGGGAGAAACTAATGGAGGTATCAAAAAAAAAAATATCCATTACAAAAATGTTTTTTCTCCATTTTAGTTACTATATATTGCACTATTAGATTGTAAATTAAAAAAAGAGCATTAAAAATAACCAGACAATAATAAGAATTGAATGAATTGCATTATCATTTTTTGCCAAGAGTAACTTTTTTATCCTTCATTTAATGGTTGGCTAGTTCAGCTAGAACATGACACAAAAAAAGCCCCTAGTAACAATAAAGATAATAATACAGCTTACAATTATCACGTTTCAAATATTATCTTAAAATAAATCGCCTACAAATCGTCTTATTTCCCATCAAAAAAAAATATTATTTTGTATGTTATATATTTAGGACTACCAACAGAAGGTACAATAATGGTAGTTTCTTTTTATACGTAATCACTACATGGTAAAGTCTGTGTAATTAAAGATTATTTATGTTGGTTATAAACCTAGTACATACATATATGTCATAGTAATTATGTTTATATATGGTATACTTGACCAAAGACCTTGACTGCTGATTGGTAATTTCAGTACCAATAGGAAGTTAACTTCCTTCCAAACGCCGATAAGAATAATTAAAACATTCATGACACTTTATACCTTTTGTTATTGTCATTTTATTTAAATATACATAAAAGCGCAACGAAGTAGCGTAGTGGACTAAGCTCCGATCCTTTTCCTACATGGAGAAAGAGGCCTATGCCCAGCAGTGGGTTGTTACATTTTGTATCGTAAAACGCACTTCACTTAAAGAAATACTATCGACTAAAATATGTGTCACAATAATTTGATGTCACTAAAAAATGTGTTGTATTATAGCCTAATTTTTATTTTGTCTATGATTATGATAATAGAAAATTTAAAGAATCGTATACTATGAATAAAATAGTCACAAAAAATGTAATACTTTTGTTAAATTGGTTTTTATAGAAAGTAGCACAAACGTACACTTGAAAGATCAAAATAAATAAATGACGTCGAAAAAAAATATTTGTATTTTTTTAAATAAATATATTTTATTGATATTTTCTAGCTATTGGAAGGTGGTAACAGTATTGGTGTTAATTGGGCGATAAATGTATATTGTTTCAATAAACACGATATGAAGTCATTGTTGCATATTTTATTTCCATTGTTTTCTCAGAACGCGAAGTTTTTATGCCTTTTATTCGTGCGCTAAAGACTTATTTATCTACTAATTTATCAGTTACAGGGTTATGTCTATTAATTAAGTAATTTTCTTAGTCATTAATATAATTGAAGTTTAAATTATGGAAAAGAAAACGACATAATCTTGTTTTTAAATTTATAGAAAAAGAAACGCTAGGTTGCATACATATAAATTAAACACAAAATTAAATTAAATTGAATTTATCGCAATATAATTTGTAAAGTATGAATTTCAAAGCAATTAAACATGTACTTAGCTTAACATAAATCATTTTAAACTAAAAAGAATTTGAATTATAAACTAATGGGTAACAATTGGCAGATTGTTTAAAGCTTTAAAAATAAATTATAATATTGCAGATCCCACTTGGCTATCAACAAACTTTGGTGTCATCGTGTGTATCGAATGTTCTGGAAGCCACCGGGAATTGGGTGTCCATATATCAAGAATTCAGTCATTAACGCTAGATAGGTTGAGCACATCCCAGCTCCTACTCGCAAGGCATATGGGAAACCAAATGTTCAATGAAGTTATGGAGAACACGCTCGATGAAAGAGATAAGCTGACACCCGAGAGTACTATGTGAGTCATGTAATTTTTTTTGTTGTTGTTGTAAATTGGTCTTTTTTAATAATGGCTTTGTACTGCTACAGTATCAGCAGTACCACAGAGATTGTTCATTAACATAAGAATTTATAAAATGAAATAATTTAGATGTCTTTTCTAATACGTTTTTTTACCAAACAGTCTCACGTTAATTGTTAAAAATATAAATAAAAGTTATATAGAGAATTTTTCTTATTTAAAGTATTATATCGTCTCAAGCCGCGTAGATTTTTGACAAATGCTCATCTTATAGATATACGTCTTATAGATTTTATTATGTTTCGTTTGTCGAAATTTGAACCTGTTAATTGTTACAGCAAATATTGCTAAAAATCATGAGTTATTTTAGTTAGCGATAAGAATATTGTGAAACATTTTCCTCTAATTAGTGTTTATGAACCGAGCAAATTTGATAACGCGCTGGTTCTGCGTTTATTATGATAAATGTGGCAAATAGAAAAATACTAACCGAATTGAGAACCTATTTTCCCGCCTTTTTGAACACTTTTAACAAAAATCAAGCAATCGTGTATTGGATAAATGATATGATTGAATTGTTGAAATAAAAATAATCACTGATTGTAGTTGGTCATTTAAGTTCCTAATATTTTGGTACTTTTGCAAGCGATCAAAGTTAGTGACTATGAAAGTCTAAAACCTTATAATTAATTAACACATAAAATGTATTCGATGTTATCTTCGAGCGATATTTTTGGTTCCCTAAATGTTTTTTTACTTACTAATTTGGGCGATAAAATTTCAAAAATGTCGTAATCGGTTGGAGCCAATTTTAATTACCTATAAATTTATACCTGTGCTTCTCTTTTCGAAAATTTATAATGTAATCGTTTTAAGTTTAACTTTTTTAAACTATATTCCAAATAATTTACACTGTTTTCCTTTCCGAAAAAAAAAAAAAAAAATAGAGAACCGAACTCCTCCATTGTGAACTCGTTTGTTTGTCGTTTTTGGTTTATAAAATAAAAAACTTTATGCTACTTAATGGAAGCAATTTGACTTTTATACGACCGTGTAAGTTTTTACACAATTCATTACAGTTTATAAATTGAATCCCTCATCAGAATATGATACGAATCTAGAAAGTAGAAGTACTTATACTATAATTATGAATTATTTTAAAACAATTTTACCTATTTCATTCATATTACATTTTAAAGTATTTCTAAAGTTTCGTAGAAGTAAAGTTTAAAAAAAATCAGAAAACATCACGACTTTAGACGCGTGTAACGTTTGATATTTTGCCAGACAGTAATGTCTTAATGTCAGGTAAGCTCGTGAAAATGAAAATGAAATGATAATATTTATTTCTTGATAATTTGGCAGGAAACGAACGTCGAAAAAGTTTCTACATACAAAAAAAAATAGGTACTTAAACGTACGTCGAAAAATTTCTACATTCTCAAAAAAAAAAAAGAAAAAAAATCACAAAAATACTTAAGGTAATAAAATGTTATCGTCATCAGGGACGAACGTCTGAGGTTCATACGAGAAAAGTACGTGTATAGAACGTGGGCGGCGAGGACGTGTAGGGATGCGGCAGAACAGCTCTCCGAAGTTGAACACGCGGTCAACAACGGTCACCTGCAGAACTTGCTGCAGGCGTACGCGGAGGGCGCTGACTTGGGATCGGCTTTGCCAAGTTCGGTGAGTGATGTATGTATTACAAGAGCTTTTTTTGGAAGACAGGTTCTTTGAAGATGTCAGTGTCTGGTTGTTTGTTATGTTGAATTAATAGAGTTCGAATTTTAAAATATAATTTTATTTAAAATTGTTTTGAAAATGATAATGAAATGTTATGAATGTACCCGTCACCGTTGCGTAACAAAATTGCAATAAAATATTAATCGGCAGTACAGCGCTGACAGCTGAGCCCTGACAGAGCTGTTTGGTTTTATCAAACAGATTTAATTTACTTAGCCTTATTATATAGTGATGAATTAGTTGTTATGGTATTTAGTTTTGTTAACATTTTATATCAATTACACTATTCTGATGTAGTTGTGCTGAGACGTTTTGACGATTGACTCTGACAGTTCAACAATTAACTCTAACAACCCCAAAAATTAACTTCTACAGTCCAAATATTAATTTTGAAAGTTCTATAATTTCAAATATTTATTCTTGGTCTTGTTATTTCTTCTTGTTGATTTCGTCAACGTGCCTAGGAGAGCACGTTAACACCCGTTTTTTATCACAAAACTATGTTCGTGGTAAGAAAACGTCTAAAACAGAGAGACAGCCTTTGTTTGACCAACACTGAGACTTAACGGCTATTTTAATTTTGTTTTGTGTCTCATTCTTATGTTTGAATTACAAGAAACGACTTAAGAACAAAGTAGTGCTATCTAAAGTTTTATATTTGTTCGAAAGGTAAAGTTGGATGAACGACTTTCTATCTTTGGGACGCATCGTCTGTTCAAAATAGAACTATTTAAATCAAAAGTTAATATCTCTATATATCTTTTTATTGCAAATCTGTTTGTTACAACTTCATAGAGTAATGCCAATCCTTTCGAAATAAAACTAAGTAACTTAAAAGTTTGCTTTCTGTTTTATTTTAATTAAGACTGTGCCTGTTCAGTAAAGAATGTCCCGTGTGTGTCGTAAGAGGCGACTAAGGGCTAACACAGTTTCACTACCACCTTGGAACTTAAAAAGCCGTCCGATGGCGGGGTAACCATCCAACGGCTGGCTTTGAAATACACAGGCGGAAGATGGGCTGCAGCGTCTTCGGTGTAACAAAGCCAGTCCTTTGGTCACCAACCCGCCTGCCCAGCGTGGTGACTATGGGCAACACACATGAGTTCACGCCATTTTTTGCGCAAACTTGTGGAGGCCTTTGTGCAGCAGTGCCTATGTGCAGTAGTCGTGCTCCGCGGTTTCACCCGCATTAATTTGAAGAAAAGACGTGCTAAAATATATATCACCTTATTGCTCTTATCTCGGTAAATGAACTGTCCTGCACGAAAAGAAACAAAAGTTCAAACTAACAAACTTTTCAGCTTTATAATATTAGTATTTAATATCAATTTTATTTTTTCAGGATTGCGGCGAAACTGCCCTCCACCTAGCCATATCACGTGAACTTGGCGATGGGTCGTGCCTACACATAGTAGATTTTCTAGTCCAAAACGGTGGTTCCCAACTGCTAGACAAGGCGACTGTGTCCGGTATGACGGCGTTACATTTGTGCGCCGCGATGGATAGGACGGAACCTATGAAGCTTCTGCTAAAAGCCGGTGCGGATTCTACACTAAAGGACGCGAGCGGTAGAACTGCCTTGCAAATAGCTAGGCAGTTGGGACATCACGCGTGTCAGGAATTGGTGGGTTTTTCCAAAGTTAAACAAGTTAGAATATTAAAACATAGCTCAATTATTTCTTAACCTTCTGTAAAGAGCAGATTTCTCATTTATGCAGACTTAAATTAGTAGATTTTGGTTTTATTATAATAGATCATCTCTATCTAGTTTTAACTGCATAAATCCCGATCCCAAGAATAAAAAGTAACCTATGTATGTATTATTTATATAGATTATATATTTAAATTTATTTTCGGCATAAGTAAGTGTATGAACTGTGACGTAGTTATTTCATACATGGGGAGATGGTGCTGTGGATCATGTAAATTTTATTTTTCAGTCGAGATGTTACGTTATAAAAATTAAATATTACGTATGGTTTCAGCTCGAAAGCGTTGATAAAAGGGAGAAGAGTATATATGAAAATATCAATATCGACTGGAACCTGTCACACGACGACGGTTCCACCGATTTCTCTGATGACGACACGGTCATCGATGAAAGGGTGAGGAGTCTCAGTTAGTTATTATGTATTTTTTATGAGATAAGTCACAGCAGGAATATCTTGCTCATGATTTGTAGCCCGCCTGAGGAAGTATCTCAACCTTGCAGAAGATCACAGCTAAATAATACTGCTTTCAAGTAGTGTCATGTTCTTGTGGTGGGTAAGGTAGCCAGAGCGTCGCGGGATGCTAAGGGGTTAGGGTCGGCAACGCGCTTGCAATATTCCAGGTGTTGCAGGTGTCTATAGGCTACGGTAACCGCTCACCATCGCGTGGACCGTTAGCTTGTTTGTCGACCTAGTTGTATAGAAAAAACCAAAGTTGCTAGATTTCTGTAGACATAACTATACTAGCTATAATTCTATACAGATGCCATCTCCATAAGTAGCTACATACTCGTATTTTTAAAGAAATATAAAAATATCAGTAGATACCGTATCATTAACAAAATCTTATGAGAACCGTAGTAATGTATCGTATTTTAGTGCATACTAATGTAGTAGTTTTATACTTAATAGTTTTTGTATTATTTATCTATAGCATTTGTTATGTATCTTGACGTATAACTATGAAATGATAGATATTTTAGTGTACTAGTACTTTATTAAATTTTGTATATTAGGAATTGTAACAAATAGTGCAATCAACCGACAAGTCTATAGATATGAAATAAGCAAGGACTTAAGACGAGATTCATTTCCATGCGTTCGGAAAGCCGTAGTAAATAGTAATGCTTAACAGCATTTTATCAAAAACTTAATTATATTCCAGCAAAACGGCAGCGTGACTCCTGAAAAGAAGTGCCCCCGCTCCCGTCCTCCGTCTTACGCGGGTACTTGCGGGGGTGGCGGTGGAGGCGCAGTGGGAGGGGGAGGGGGAGGAGGCGGAGATTCGCCAGTGCTCCGCTCGCGCTCGTCCACATGCGACTCGCTGCACCACGCGCCCCCCACCCCCACCACACTGCCGCGGAAACCGAATGTTTGTGAGTATTGTCTGCGATGGATGAGTTCGATTTGTTACGGTTACGGTGAATAGATCTTGTTAAATTTGTGGTTGAGTCTAGAAGTTTGAACTGTTACGGTGAATGAATATCATTGCGAAGTTTTACTACACCACAAATAAACTACCAGAAAATAACATTTCTCAACAAGTTTATTGTTAAGAGAAAACAAAGTAACTTAAACCGATCAGTAAGTATTGGTCCGGCAGATAACATCGGTAGTTTGAAGAAGCGCGCGGCCCCGCTGCCGCCGGGCGCGGCGGGCGCGCCGCTGGCGCACGCGCGCTCCACGCCCTCGCCCTCCGCAGACGCCGCGCGCTCCATACACGGTGAGGGACTCTAGCCTTATTACATTATTATATTTTTGGATTCAGAAGTTACTTGAGATTTAAAAAAAAGTAAATTCAAGAAAGATTTAATCTTAATCTAATATTAAATACAAACTTAATACATACTTATTATAATATACATATATATATATATATATATATATATATATATATATATATATATTTCTTGGCACCCATTATTGTTGCATAAATAATTACTCGAAGGGTTGCTGATAGCCGAAATACAGGCTATGCCTAGTTCTTGTTGTTCTTGCATTTAACATTTGAGACAGGATATCTATCGGATCAGCTAGTATTTGTATCCAATAGTTTGCATTGTCTGGCAGGCGTGTCGGCGAGCGCGGTGAAGCACCGGCCCGCGCAGCCGCCGCCCACGCCGCCGCCCGCGCTGCACAACGGCGCGCACCGCGACGAGCCCACGCCGCCTCCGCGCAAAGTGAGACCACACCCTTATCTACTCACCTTTTATACGCTATACTTCGAAACTGTTTTGTTTCATGTTCACTGGTACTGTTAGTATACTGATAATGGAACCGTTATTAAAATTTAGCTATTATGGAATGAACTTGTAAACATTCTGGCAGTTGCGGGTTCGATCCCCGCACATTATAAACATTGAACTTGGCCATACAGATGTTTGCCGTGGTTTAGGTGTTTGTGGAGCCCTTTTGGGTCGCCCCACCGTACCTCGGATAGCACGTTAAGTCGTCGTCCCGGCTGTTATTATGTACACCTGATAGCGATCGTTACTCATAGTAGGGAATATAACCGCCAACCCGCATTGGTGGAGCAGCGTGGTGGATTAAGCTCTGCTCCTTCTCCTACATAGGGAAAGAGGCCCATGCCCAGCTGTGGGATATTCCAGGCTTAAGCGCGCATAGTAAACATTACTTACACTTTTGGTTCTGAAAAAATATATCTCTGGAAACTATGGGAACTCATTTTTAGTTATTGTTTCAAATAATCAAATATACTACCTGTTTTACGCAAGATATGTGGTGGAGTAAGAGCCAGAGAGCCAGTAATGTGCACTATAACGAACTTAAGAGTTCGAAAATTTACAATCTAAGGGACTCGCGCCTATTGATAGCGTGACACAGAAAAGAGGTTTTCATCAATAATGCAATTAATAATATTAATACAAGAATATAATAGGTGCAGAAAATCAAATAGAACGTTCAACGATGATCATCACACATATAAAACAAGATAAAAAGAATCATAATGGTTATTAATTATTTTGATCATCACACATATAAAACAAGATTAAAAAAAATCATAATGGTTATTAATTCTTTAATTACTTTATTAAACTATACAATAAATTTTCTGTCGTTTCAGCCTATTTTTATTTGGTTATGTCAGTATGTAAAAAACACACAGCAATCGATTAATGTTTTTAAAAAATATCAACATTTTATAACTAAACTAGCTAATCCCGTGACTTCGCCCGCGTGTAATTTAACAAAAAAGTTATTGTTCAGTTCGTACAGTTATATAATAAATAAATCTCTAAAATAAAAGTAGCCTAAGTTACTCCTTACTACGTCAGCTATCTGTCAGTAAAAGTCCCGTCAAAATTGGTCTAGCCGTTTCAGAGATTAGCTGGTACTAACAAACAGACAGATGACAAATATGTAAAAAATGTCATTTTGTTATATGTACCGTGTATACATCCGTATGCATATAGTAAAAAGCGGCTATTCTAATATTACAAACAGACACTCCAATTTTATTTACTTGTATAGATGACTTGCAAAATGTAACAATTTGTAGGTATCCTTAGTTCTTACACATGCGGGTAATAAACGTCACATTTACATACAATATAGTTATTTGGATTTTGTTGACAAACAATATAACTAACATTTCTTAGTATATTATTTACTTGTATTGTTGTATTATTAGTATTTAAATCAAAATAGTCTTAGAAACATCAAACAATTTTTAGATACAAGTAAAAGCGTTAACAGAATCACATTTTTTTGTTATTATTATTCAATTTAGTTATCTGATTTATTTCTTGAATAATTTTAATTCACAAACTTAGAATAGTTTAGTAATTCATATTGTAACATGACATCATAATAATTCAATATTTTCCACAAAAATAAATTAAAAGAAGGTAATTCCCATACATATTTATAACCACGAACATATATTTTAACATTCATTATTAATTGACGTAAATGGATACTACCTATCACAGAAATCAAAATTAAACATTACTATATTCAAGGAGGCTTCAATAGTACTTTTGAATCGTTATTCACTATAATGTCCTTTAAATAAATATGCATTTATTAATGAAGTAAGATGAAGTACACGATTTATTTATTTTTGCTTCAGAAAAAAAATAGATTGCACCTGGAAAATGCTGTTAAAGGAAAACTGAAAAGGGTAAAGAGAGACTGAGAGAGCTTTGTGTACTAAATCGCTTACCATTTACGTCCTATGCGTCGATTGTTTTGTTATTATTGTCAAGAGAAAATCGACAAATCGGTTCATATATTCGGAAACCATCCGTTTGTATCCGTTCGTATGCAACGAATCGTTCGATTTCGAACATGTTTGAAATTGAAAAGTTCGTTACATGTAGGATCCGGTCTAAAAACATTTATATTAACTGGAAAAAGTCGATACTTAATCAAAACCTTATGGATTATAAATTTAATGGATTATATTTTTTTTTTCTAAAGGTCTACCAAAAAAGAAGTCTCATTGTATTGGAAGTGACCTATTTTTTTTTATTATGTTGTTTGTATGGTTTCAGTAAACCATGAAAAATAAATAACTTTTGGCTGTATATTACTTCGATTAACTCTCTTGGCAATTGGTTTCCTATCCCTAGCGTAAATAAACATGTAATTCTGATAATGTAAAAGTTACATTTTATGTAAAACTTAAATATGCATGGTCTTTTATCTGACAGCTTTCTAGATATTAAAACTCCTGATGCCGTTAGAATAGACATAGGTAATTTTTTAACATTTAGTTTATTGTAAATAATAGAAAAATATAGCGAGAACAATTATAATTCCTCTTGACGATTAATATGCACATATTTTAACTTTTATGATTTACTTTTTGTACTAACACGTTTATATTGTGTGAATTGCATGTTTTATTTATTTTAAAATAAATATAGAACTACTTTTAAAAATAGAACATCATATTATTTTTCTTATAAATCAAGACTATAACTGAGGGTAGTTTGAAATTTACGTAAGAACGCTTAAAAATAGAATTGATTAATTTCATTTGACCTATTCATTGCTTTTATAGCAAGCATAGTAAAACTTGGAAGAGTAGACTTTAGGTAATAGTTTTATAATTATTTTAGAGATAAATGTAAAAGATTTGTAAGTGGTGTTTTCATACACGTGTTGTTTATAGGAGTGTTCTAGTCAAGATTCGTCGCTGGAGTTGTGCGACATTTCTGACGGGTTGGACGACAGTCGCCTGCAATCGCTGTCGGGAGACAGTGCTCGGTCACGAGAGCGCTCTCGCCGCAGCGACAGTCGCTCTCTCGACGTGTCCGACACTTCGAGTGTACACTCGAGATCGCCTTCCACGTCCATTACTATGGTGATTACTTTTGCTATTAATATAAACAAGGTGTACCTATAAATATAACAAAGGTGGATGCAATAAGAGGTATTAAATGTAACCATTAATTGTGTTGTGGTAGAGAAGATAGAAATATCTTATATCATAAAATCTAGAGTAGCCGGTTTGGGGAAGTACCTCAACCTTACAGAAGATCACAGCCAAATAATACTTTCAAGTGATGTTGATTTCCTGAGACGAAAAAGATAGCTAGAGTGTTATTCATTCGCTTTTCGAAATATTACCAAAAGTACTTTATCTAGAAAAAAAACATAAGCTATTTGCGCCTTCGCAGTATCAGGTAGGTAAAATGTGAACGTGGATGAAATTGTGAGAGATGTATGCGTTGGCTGATTTTTCACATAAGCCTATAACTTATATGTATAATGAAATGAAAATTAATTGTGATTACAATCTACTTTTGTAGATGGGCGGTGGCATGAGACGGTGTCGAGCTCTATACGATTGTTCCGCCGACAACGAAGACGAACTATCGTTCAGAGAGGGAGAGGTGATCGTAGTCATCAACGAACGCACCGAAGACGATAATTGGATGGAAGGACAAGTTGAGGGCACAAATCGACGAGGCATGTTCCCCGTCTCTTTCGTTCATATGTTACCAGATTAATTAGAAAGAGACGGGTATTGATTCGGTTAGTCCATATCCAAATAGTCAGTATAGGTCAGTTTTCGAAATCTGCCTCGTTCACAGTACTCGCGTAAATGCAGTTTTATTGTAGTCTGCTTGAATTAAGAAAATATATTAAAATAGATGAGGCAAAGATCAAAGTAGACCGAAAGAAAGTTGCAAAAAGATTACGCTTTAGTTCGTAATAGTGTTTAAATGAAACATTATCTATCTCTATCGCGGTCGTAAAATTAGTCGTGTGTGAGGGAGACGGATTAAATTTTCTTAATACGTATGCAATGTTAAATTATACACATACATTGCGTTTTATATGTAAATGTGTAGTACGTACCAGCTTTAGTTAATTTACCTGTAACAACGTGCTCATTATTACCGCAGTGATTAACTCTATAGCTGTCGTTTTGTAGTATTGAACACGTCAGTATTTCCAAATTGGTATAACATTTTTAATCGATCCAAAAAAAGTTCTCTACAATCTTTTAGTATATTATTAAAGGATCGAAGTCGAGTGAATGTTTGATTAGTTACTATGAATCATATCGTTTTTTCGAAATCAATATTTTATAAATCAATAATGTTACTTGAAAAATTCCTGATTTGGCCATATTAGATTAAATAAGAAAAATTTAGTAATGCAATGGACATATTAGGCCTAAAGCTTCAGCATTCATTTGGAGGGCAATGAGCTTATTTACTCTAGCATTTTATATTCAGTATATGAATATAGATAGTCATCTGTTTAAAGCGTGCACATTGTTCGTTTGTTATTAAACGCAAGCTGCTTCTCTGGTACACGGGGCCTCGATGAATTACTTTAATGTGATATCATCTGCACAAACATTGTTTTTATACAAGAATTTTAATAGTTCGTACATTTTTGATGTGACGTTTTGGAATATTTTATTCATCTATTTACACAATTGTGAGTGTGAAGCGTTTATTTATTTATTTATCTATTTACACAATTTTAACAAATAATAATGTTTTTTTTTAGTAAATAATTTTCAAACGCTCATTTTTCACACAAACGTAGAATATCATTAAAAATACTTCAGCAGTATTGTATCTTGAATTTATAACACCAATATAAATAAGTTTTGCCACTAGCAACTCCGTCCCGATACGGATATTGATTTGAATAAATGTTTTTTACGATACATTATTTCGTAATGGCTGTAAAACTTTTCTATATTAGTTCATTAAATATCTTCGTCTCGTTACTGCTCAATCTAAATAGCAATAGATATTTATAAGAGAGCAGAGAGGATTTCGTCAATGTTGTGTTAAAATTCGATTTGACGGTTCTTGTCGAGAGTCTTTTATATATATTTGTCTAAAGACTTTGTACAGCTCAGATAGTGGTTTGCCAAAAATTATAATAAATGTGATCTTGTAGTTGGAATGATAATATATATAAATATATATATTCAACGACAAACTTTTGGACCAGTGACCGTTCGTTGCGTAGTTGTTCTCGTAGTTAATGTCTTAGATTGTTGGTACATGTTGCCTAGATATTGTGTCACTTGGATACTGTAGGCCACTACAACAAGTACAATATAATAATCAGTAACTTAAAAATAATAACAATAAAACATGACCACAAATATTGAAACATTTTTTTTTAAATAATGTAGATAACAAATTTATTTTAACTAGTGTTACCAACTTATTAATATTAACTTTTGATAAGATATTGTTCACTAATCACGTGGCGTGCAGTATCCGTCGAGACATAGACTTTTGAAACTTGTTATAAATGTTAAATTTTATCAATCCACAGAGAATAATTAAACGCGATATAAATTCACGCAAGTTTTCATAGTTGTGTAAAATTAGCATCGCTATAAATAATTTACATAGAAATAGTATATTATTGTGATACATTTCGCTGCGTACCACACATTCCCTTGTTTAATTAATTATTTTTGTATATTAAGTTCTGAAGTCCTATTATATTCATAGTAGTAAGTGATACGTAAACTTGTAAAGTTACCTTCATTACCGCACGCGTTGCCATAACTAGTATTATAAAAATAAAATTATGCGATTTATGTATTTTGTTTTTAAAATCATCCTCCCGAATTCTTATACTCCCGTAGTTATCCAGTGTTTTTGTTAATTTGATAGATTTTATTTTGTTTAAGATAAATGTCATTTTATGTTGTAAATAGTATGTTTAGGTAAACAATATCTTCTTTTAATAAATAAAATTGTTTCCTAATTTATTTTGTACGATATTGTTGTGCTGAAAGATAAGTACTTTTTATTACTCCTGTTTTTAATATTTTAGTTGTATTTATTTAACCACAAAAAAATTATGTGATGAAATATTTGGATGCCATTTCAGCCTATATATATTAGATTTTATGACGTAACTTCCTTAAAAAAAACTGAGCTAAATTTGACGTGAATGAAAAAAAAAAAGAAGAAAAAGATACTTTGCTTTATACATCAGAGCGCTTAAAGTTCTAAAAAAATATTTATCATCCAGTCAAATTTAGCATATTCTTTGAAGAGATAAGATCTAGTAATTTACTTATTTAAAAAAAAAAGTTATGTAACCAAATGATGCTATAGCACGTAAGATGTTCTAATCTATAATGTAGTATATTAAATGGAGTTGTAGTTGATATAGTTTTTTTTCTATTGTGTATTATCTGAATGAAAATCTGTATGAATTTATCAATACATCATTTCGATGTCAATATTGTATTTAATTTTATCCTTCCTACATTTCGTAAAATAATATTTATCATAATAAAAACAAACTCTAATCTTAGTATTTTAATGTATATAGTTTGACTCGTGAAGTATTAAGCATTTCGGATATAAATTATTCACTTTTTGTTCTTTATTTCTTATTTACGAATACTGAACTTGAGATCATTATGAAACGTAGCTGGCAATATTGAAACGGTTAATACTAACATGTACAAGTTAGTATGCTTGTGTTGATAATCCCATCAAAATGAAAATCCAAATAATTTTATTCAAATAGGATTCAAAAGAATCTTTTAATCGCCTTTTTCCGCATGCCGTCGATTCGGAATGTAGATTCTGCAGAGAAGAATCGGCAAGAGACTGCAGCTACCATTTAAAAAATAAAACTGACTTTTAATACATTAGTAATTTATCTTGCATGTAATACAGTTTCACTAACACCAATTTGATCAATTATGTAATTCTACAACGATAAACAAGCTTTACCTATTAATTCCTTTTTAATATAACTTTAAGTTTATTCTCAGGCAATTGCAAACTAGAAAACAACAGATATTAAATTATGACTGTATCAGCCAAATGCTAGATTAATCCAATTCTTTGTAGTATCATGTATGTTATTATAGATATATATTATGTGTGTATGTTAGATAGATTTGCTTGGCGCTTCTCCTATCTCGGATACCTCTGTTTATTAATCTTAATCATCATCTCATTTAATTCCTATAAAATTCTCTTTTTCTCATCTTATAAGATGCTTATACATCATCAATGCCATCGCCAAATATCTTGGTTTTGTTAACAGTTTCCCATATACATACCATTCCTTTTTTTAATTATAATTGTTAATTATTGAATAACTTTCAGATAGAACAGTCACTATGTATCAATAATAATCTAATATTAATCCATGATCCCTAGACCTTAATTATTTTTTGGATAGACAAAATATATACAAAACGTTACGATTACTTTCTTTGGTCTATATTTTGGTCATCATACTGAATTTCATCGAAAATACCAAAATATATATTCTTTGTTAATGCAATATATGAATAGAATGACGCCGCGTTGGCGCAACGGTTACAGCCATGGATTGTACCTGTTGCACAATGCACGCAACAAACGCACATGACAAACATTTGTATTGGCTATTCTTTGCCGTGGTCTGGGTTTTTGTGCAGTCCTTGTGGGTCTCCCCACCGTGCCTCGGAGAGCACGTTAAGCCGTCGGTCACGGATGTTATTATGTACACCTGATAGCGATCATTACTCATAGTAGGGAATATATTCGCCAATCCGCATTGGAGCAGCGTGGTGAATTAAGCTCTGATCCTTCCCTACATGGGGAAAGAGGCCTATGCCCAGTAGTGGGATATTATAGGCTGAAGCCTTGCTTCCTTGCTTTCGCAAGAGAAAGAGAAACGTGGCCGTCCTAAGTATATTTGAAGGCAGCTTGTGGCAGCGTAACAGAAGGCGATCGGGCTAAAGTGGTCAGAGGTGAAGCGGATTGTTTAAAAAAGAGCGGGATGGCGGAGCACTGTAGAAGCTCTCCACCCCACCTAGTAGCAGTAAGACATTAAGAGAAGTCAATCATCGCTAAGATCTAAATTACATTAATTTTGTTTGATATGGGCCCGTATTTTTTTTTTCAATTTCTCAAATTACATAAGTACTTAAATATTATTTTATGAATAATAAAAATTTTAATAAAATATAACAAATATCAATTTAACGATTTATATAAGATTATTAATATTTTTAAATTATTATATATAATAAATTAATTGAAATAATTAGATGAATAACATTAAACTAAAAAACCTTAAGTATATATATACATAATATAATAATTAAAAAATATTATTAAAAGGAGTCCCTTTAGGCAAGGTTCCGAAGATACTGGCAGCATTCCCCCTTTGAATAGCTAGACTAATTCTTTGTCCGAAGTAGCTGCCAGCTCTTCGGTCTTTTATGAATTCTAATAATAAAAAATTAAATAGTAAAATGAGTATTTAAAGAGAGTCACGGCGAGGACACAAGTCTTATGAGCTCGGCTCGAGTCACTGCCAACTGGACTAGTTTCTAGGCTTAGTTCGGGCTAGTTCGTCAATTCAATATCTACGTTATATGTATTATATAATGGTAATTGGTAACGTTACCAAGCCCTGACGGCAGGTGAACAAGTATCGCTAAAAATATCAAGTGACGTCAGAGGTAACGTTATCGGTGGGTTATAATTTATTTACCGGTAAAACTTTACCTTATTATGACCTTATAAAACGTTTTTGACTTACGCTACCGCATTACCGTTATAATTTTTAAAATTATTAAAAGTACCGCAAAACTTAAAGCTATTTACCGGTATTTTATAATTTCTAAATCTGTTGAAAATATGACACGAAAACTGATGACAGTGACAAATTACAAATGACAACTTGATACCCAACAAAGTACGAGTAATAATTGGTAATAAATAATAATAAAAAACTTGCCTATACAGGAGCCTAACAACGTCACAACGAGAAAAATGAAATAAATTATATTTCTTTTATTTTTGCGTTATATTTAGCCTAAATGTAATATGATGTAATGTTTTGAAAAAGAATGCAAAGGGTAAAACTAAGTTATAAATAATGAACGATAAAAAGTTTGATACACTTTATAATTTTAATTGTTATCAGCTAAGCCAAAAAAATAATAATATATCATCGAAACTGATTAAGTAACACTCAGTAGTGAAAGATATACGTAAATGTCTTGACGATTTGTGGTGAATGATCATTCAATTATTAAAAAAGAACTTGAATAAAAATGGTTTCGCGTAAAAGAGTTTTTGATTTGTTCAGAACTATGAACGTTGCTTCGTAAGTATTCAAAATTTTTAATGTTATTTAGAACTGTAAATATGGCTAAGACGTAGATGATGTTAAAATCAAGGTATTGTTCTATCTAAATCTCCATTATGATTATTACTCTGAAGTTCTATATATTCGTGTTTTAGATGTCAATGTCCAGCACATAGTCATACAGGAAACATTCAGGTTTTGAATTCAACACCGTCAAAGGATTATGCTTTTGAGGTAAAAAGTTGTTTGTTAATATAAGTGTCAATATTCATTTTAAATTTAAGTTTTCTCGTATAATAATGAATCTGACAACAAGTTCTGGTGATAGCGCCCAGACTGTCAAGTCTCCATTGTTATTATAGGAAAGACGTGATAGTGATTATTATAGTAACGAATATATAAGTCACCCTGTAGGCCGTAGTGGAGCAGCAGATTAGATAGTGAATTAAGCTCAGCCTATTCTCCTACATGGAGAAAGAGGCCTAAGCCCAGGCTTGGCATGTTACAGGCACTCAATCTATTATATATTTATATGTATAATAGATATAAAACATTTTATATTTCTGGATGTATTATCAGCCCTTGTTTTGCTAGATTATGAGTTTTACATTTATTTACCTATCATGCTTTACTTGTTATCTCATATTGTCAACAGTTCTCAAGGGCAATTCAAATACATAAAATTTTATACATCAATCATGTTGAAACAGTAAAAATTATTAGATAAAGAAACGATTGTTCATTGGACTGTAAAACAAAAAAAAAAAAAAATAGTTACTTTATTTTGACATGCATTTTATTTCTAAACCTTTTTTACTTGTTTTTTAATATCAACATTTTTAAATTAACAAAGTAACCCTAGTAAGTTCTAACTATTGTATTAATGTAAGTAAATACTTTACGTGATGAATTTTCCCAAACATTTGATTTCTGTTTGCCCTATACTAATAAAATGATAATATGGTCAACTAACGTCAGATCTATTCCTATATATCTTTGGTAAAATCCACTGTTTCTCACTAACACAATTGATGACACATTGAACACAGTAACTAAATTGATTTGCACACATTAATTTACTTAATTTTGAATTTCAGATTAAATGTTCTACAGTGAGATACGGGTTAGGTGTTACAAGAGAAGTTGGTTTAGATTTACTCAATCTGGGTGCAAAAAATGTCTGTGTTATGACAGATCCCAATGTTGTATCTCTAAGTCCCATGAAAGCAGTTCTCGACTCTTTGACAAAAAATAAAGTTAATTACAAAGTGTATGACAAAGTTAAAGTAGAGCCATCTGATTCAAGGTAATAAAATGTCTATTATTGGAAACTAGTATTTTCATGAATATTTATGAAAGAGTACATTTTTTTGGCATAAATAATACAAGGGCTGTGATAGTAACACTTTCATAATGTGGTTGCAAATAATTTTTATTTTGTTTACATTTTACTCGAAAATAATGTATGCTTTATACCATTTTAGCTTTAAGGATGCTATCAAGTTCGCAAAAGAAGGTGATTTTGATAGTTTTGTGGCAATCGGTGGGGGCTCAGTTATGGATACTTGCAAGGCTGCAAACCTGTACTACTGTGACCCCAATGCAGAATTTCTTGACTATGTTAATCAACCAGTTGGCAAAGGAAAGCCAGTTAAAGTTCAACTGAAACCATTAATTGCGAGTGTGTAGATTTTTTGTTATAGGAATCACAATAATATTAGAATGATTGATGTGGAAAATATGTGGTATTAACTTAGTTTATTAATGACTAAATAAACAGTCCATTAGCTTTTAAAATAACATAATGAAAATAATTGCAGCTGCTTTTGTATTTCCTTGCTTCTTTTATATATTTTTTATGAACAGATAGTAGTAGTTTGTAGTGGTAGTTTATAAAATATGTTTTTTGTCTGTTCAAGATTGAAGTATGTTTTAATCCTGTATTAAATATAAATTTCAGTACCAACAACAAGTGGAACAGGTAGTGAGACAACTGGTATGAGTATATTTGATTATGAGGAAATAAATGCCAAGACAGGTATTGCACATACATCATTACGGCCTATTCTGGCTCTAATAGATCCTCTTCATACACTCACGGTACCAAGAAATGTGGCAATTTATTCTGGATTTGATATATTTTGCCATGCTCTTGAAAGCTTCACGGCAATACCATATACAGAAAGAGGTCCTGTTCCGGAGAATCCAGCTCTTCGTCCTGTTTATCAAGGGAGCAATCCAATATCAGATGTTTGGTCTCGGTTTTGTTTGCAGGTAAAATTGTAGAGCTATTTAAATTTAAAAAAATTAAAGAAAAAAGTATATGATGGTTTAATTTGATAAAAATAACCCATTTTATAGATTTCTTCTTTAAGATGAAGATAGTTAGGGTAGTTAATAATTAATACTGCTCTCAGCAGCAGCTCCCAGTGTTGAGTTCTGTGGTGAGTCAGTTGGCCAGAGCTCCTTCCTCCCAGGGTCGGTGCTAGGGTCGGTAACTGCTTACCATCATGTGGGCCGTAAGCTTGTTTGCCGTCCTAGTCGTTAAAAAAATATAACAGGTGCATTGCTTGTGTGATTAATTGGCATTTGTGTTTACTGTTGTGGTGGTGTGGTGTGGTGGACCACAAAGTTTACTAGCTTAAAACATTCCTTGATCAAAAAAAACAACTAGATTTAGCATATTCAAGCATTTAAAAAATTCAAAGATCTGGGAAATAACAGCATTGCTTTTTGTATATCACAATGAATGAATCAAAGTATGGATAAATTCACAAAAAGCGACAAAAGATTAACTGGTCACGGGATGAACGCTCAATTGTGCCCAATTCTTACCTTCTACTGCCTAATTGATACAAATACAAAAATTATTCATTCATATCTTTATATTTTTATATATATGAAGTTTTATAATAGCAGACCTTAGTATTGCATTTTTTTATGAAAAAAGAAATTGAATTCTAGAATCCTTGAAGTTATGTAACTCAAGCAAATCTGTTAAAGTTTAAAAAAAAATCCATTTAATTTTTTTAATGTTCATCATTACAGCCTATACAGTCCACTGCTGGACATAGGCCTCCACAAGCTTACGCCAAAAATAACGTGAACTCATGTGTTTTGCCCATAGTCACCACGCTGGGCAGGCGGGTTGGTGACCGCAGGGCTGGCTTTGTCACACCGAAGACGCTGCTGCCCGTCTTCGGCCTGTGTATTTCAAAGCCAGCAGTTGGATGGTTATCCCGCCACGGGTTGGCTTTTTAAGTTCCAAGGTGGTAGCGGAACTGTGTTATCCCTTAGTCGCCTTTTACGACACCCAATTTTTAATGTTACCCTTAATTTTTGGGAAGTTTTTTAAGTGGTCGTTTGGCCAAATCTTTAAGAATAGGAAACAAACTCTTTAGATTACAGCATTGTTTATTATATAAGCTAATTCTTCTTCTTCTTCTTCTAGCACACCGGCATGCATGCGGCGCGTGAGCATTGTTTATCTATATAAATTCTCAGTAGTAAAAAAAATCTATTTTTTTTCTACAGGCGTTACGTAAATACTTCAACCGTTCTGTGAACAATCCTGATGATATCGAAGCACGGTCGAGCATGCATCTTGCAGCGACAATGGCTGGAGTAGGTATTGGCAACGCTGGCGTTCATTTATGTCACGGTCTTGCTTATCCAATTGCTGGAAACGTCAAAGAATTCGTGCCTGCAGATTACGGGTTCGTATCTTCATTGGTGATCAATAAAAGCATTTTGTTTTATTGTTATAATTCCTCTTTGTCAAAAAACCTTCTTACTTTTCAGTTGGCAATTCATTTTTTAAATGCTAACCACTATGTTTTGTGGTATGTTTATGATATGCCAGGTATTAATAATACAATTCAAGCACAAGTTTGTGCTGATTTCAATATATTTATTAGTAAAGTCAATGTTGATGCTATTGTAAATGATGACAACTGTATAGACTAATAAAAAACATTCGTGACTTGAGTATATAAAAATTCAAATTCAAAATACTAACTTGTTAAGTACTTGTCCAAATAACTGTTGTTGTAGATATTATTGGCAAATGTATTTACTCGTCTTATGCGACCTCTGTAAGACTATAATTATAATATCTGGGGTAATGAAACAAAAAAAAAAACTAATATCAAAACTGGGACAATTGCTCTGGCGTAGTGGTGCTAGTCGTAGCCTAAAGCACCGGCGGTTTGCGGGTTCGATTCTCGCTCGGGATTGATATTTGATTTGTACAAATATTTCTTTCCAGTTTGGATGTCTGCCTTTGTGCGTCTCGTCCCCACCGTGCGTCGAGAGCCCGTTAAGCCGTAAATCTCGGTTATTATCATAAAATACCTGATAGCGATCGATACTCATAGTAAGGAATATATCCGCCGACCCGCATCAGAGCAGCGGGTGGATTAAGCTCTGATCCTTGTAAATGGGGAATGTAATGGGGTCTTAATGTGGGATATGCATATGAAATACATATATAAAAATTTCCAAGGTACTAGCTGTTACCAGCGAATTTGTGTCCATAGAAACTAATTTAGAATAAATGATCCTAAATATTTATTTCTTACTAGCTTTTATCCGCGGCTTCACTCGCATTGAATATTTTTTAAATAAAAAGTATCCAATGTTACTTCTAATTCCTCCAAGAATACGTGTACAAAGTTTCATAATGATCGGTTAAGTAGTTTTCGCGTGAAAACATAACAAACAAACTTACAATCACATTTATAATATTATCAGGTATTAAAAAAAAAAAGGTTTGTTTCTATATGAAAAGTTATATATAAATCTTTATCCCCTTGTTTAGTTTCTCTTTCAAAATTTTAACATATTCATTATGTTTTATTCAGAACTGATCCAATCATACCTCATGGATTGTCAGTAACAATGACAGCACCAGCAGTGTTCCGTTTCACCTCAGTCAGTGACCCTGACAAACATCTCGAAGCAGCTGAACTATTGGGGTCCAATATATCAGGAAAGAAACAGGTAGATGCTGGTAAAGTACTCGCCGATACTATATTGGAGTATATGGAGAAAATGAGCATTGGAAATGGATTATCAAGTTTAGGTTACACTTCTGAAGATATTCCGAAACTGGTCAAAGGAGCTTTACCTCAGGTATTAAGTTATAATTAATGTCTAGATATTATATTAGTCTCTTCCACTTTCACTCACGTGATGTTGTTGTGGCTTTAAAATTTCTGTCTCAGTACATAAGCTTCTTATACTTTTTAAGAAATAAATTTTAATTAATTAAAAAAAGCTCAATAAAGTTTACTTAATTAATAAAGTTCTGACAATTTTTATATTTCTTTGTATAAAATGTTTTTTTTTTTTTTTTTTTACAGAAACGCTTGCTTCAGATAGCTCCAATACAACAATCTGAAGATGACTTGACAAAACTTTTGGAGGATTCGCTAACCATATACTAAACTATGTTAATGAAAAATTAAAATAATAATTTGTTACTATTGTTACCAATTTATTTACTGTTATCAATAAAAGAATATAACAATTAAGGTTTAATTTTATTAATTTTAAGTACATAAAATAATACCTATCAACTAATTTGTATAATATATAATTATGTATATCTTAAATTAATTTGTTGTAATTTTACTTCCATACGTTACTTTTTTCTCTATAATCATAAGACAAGCGCTAGATTTTAAGATTCGGAAGTTATATTGTTCAGATAATTCTCAAAGGCACTTAATGCATGCTCAATTTTTAAGATATGTTGATAGTTTTGACTAGCGCTTATATTTATCACTTACTGCTTAAATAAAAGTTAACGCAGTTGTTATTTTAATTGCTTACAAAGATGTTAATTTGTACCGTTTACACCGCCTCCGGAACAATGTTGTTGTGATGGAATGGACTGCTTTCATATGATTGAATGTTGGATGCCTTTACGGTAACGTTGTGCAAGGGCGCGTAGCGGTTAAGTTTAGGTGTAGTCGGACCCGTCAAGTCCTCAGAAAGTTGTTGGTATACTAATCCACAGTCCTTCTTTGTACGACCTGGATGGCTCATGGCAGCGATTATGGCACTGTTGTATCTTATTTGCTTGTTTCTTCTACTGCATACAACCATAACAACCTTACCGATCACAATCAAAAGCAATATTGCTCCCAAAATGGCAATTAACATAGGCCACAGATAGTCGTAGTGGCCGTGCTCGGAGTCTGTCATGGAAGCTCGAACATAAACTTCCGGTTCGAGATCATCATACATAGTATCTTTTTCTAGAAGTTTAATAGTAATCTTTTTATTTTCAGAAGGTTTAGGTGATGTTGGTTTTTCGATCAACTTAACTTTGAGATCAACGTTATCATCGTCTTCGTCATAATCATCAGATAACTCATCGTCTTCCTCTTCACCGTCGTCTTCGTCATCGGCATCATTTTCGTCATTTAGTTTATTGTTAGTAGCGTCATTTGTCATCTTAGTATCATCGGCCATCTTACCGTCATCGAGAGTATCTTTCAAGTCAAAGTTGCCATCTGCGTCCTTATCAATTCTTTCCCATATTTCTTCATCCGATACAGACGATATAGGCTCAACGGGATGAGGCATTGGAGTACCGCAAGTTTTGTGCGTGAGGAATTCCCAACTGTAGGTGCCGTCCTCTTCTTTCACATCCTCAGCCAAGTTTGCAATACTAGCAGTATTAGCGTTAGGTGAAACTTTATGGTTACTGAGCCAAGTCATAAGATTTTCAAATTCGCGGCTACAAGCTAATAAATTATTACTTACGTCAAGAGTGCGGAGTTTTTTCAAAGTATCAATTTCTGTTTGTTTTATCTCTGTAATGCGGTTGTGCGACACATTTAAAAAGCTCAAATTGTTAAGAAGAGTAGAGGGTTGATTCTTTTCTACCTTCCAGAGACCAGTTAATTCAGCATGACTCATATCTAACCATGTTAGCATTGGTGTATGAACGAATACTTCTGCTGAAAGCACTTTTAGGGGGTTTCCTTGAAGATTTAACTTCCCAAGATCCTTATTTTTCTCAAAAACTTTACTGTCTAAAGTTGTTAAGAAATTGTAAGAGAGATTTATTTCAATAAGTTTTGGGCTTCGGGAGAAAACACGGCTACTAATTGATTTTATTTTGTTTCCAGATAGGTTTATTTGTGAAAGGGCCGTAAAAGTTTTAAGTGAATCGTCATAAATTTCTTCTAGTCCACAGTTGGATGCATCGAACAAATAAATATTGAATTGTTCAGCAGAACAGTTAAACCCTTCTACTGGTAAATGCTTTAGTTTTGGGTTATTGGAAATTTTGAATATATCTAACTCGATGTTCTCCTTGATGAGGATGCTTGAAATAAAGTCTAAGTCATTGTAGGATAGATCTAAGTAATTAAGCTCAACAAGTTTATGGAATGCTTGATTATGAATTTTTTCGATACTGTTACCGCTAAGATTCAGATTAGCTATGAATGTCATTCCATTAAACATAGAGGGTCCAACGAATTTAATATTAGTTTGCCCAGCATTTAAAGTAAGCAGGTCAGAAATTTGAAGACCGTAAACTGAGTCAATCGGATTTCTTTGTATATGGAGCGTAGCAAGCTCAGTATTCTCTGAAAAAATATCATCAGGGAGAGATTTAAGGTTATTGTCACTCAAGTCTAGTTCTTCCAAATCGAGGAGAGATTTAAATGTATCTGCTTCCATATCAGACAAATTGTTGCCAGCTAGGTTAAGGTACATTACGCCAGGCATATTCTTTACAATATTAGCTGTTATGTATTGCATGTTACAGTAAGATATGTCAAATTCTTGTATCGAAGAAGCATTTAAGAAGTACTCTCCAGAACCAGGTGCGGGAAATTTAAGAGGGTTGTTCGAAAGAGTTAACAATAACAATTTCTTGTTAGTAGCGAACGTCTCAGGGTGTAAACTCTTCAGTTTGTTATTTGATAGGTTAACAGCGTATAGTTCATGTAGTCCATGGAAGGCGTTAGCTCCAACAGACACAATAGTGCTATTCACGATCTTAATTGTAGCAACTTGGTGCAGACCTAATTTTTTGAAGATAAAGTCATCGAGTTGAATTTCTGTTTCTGCATTATCGATAACGAGATCAGTGATGTCATCACCAAATTTCTGTGTGCCCATTTCTAAGCGGTTGCACTTTGCTGTTCTGTATCCTTGAGATACAACACATATGCAATCCCTAGGGCATGGTCTGTCTTCATTGAAAAGCACTTCTTGGTCATCTGCAGAGTCATAATCTTCGTATTGATAAAGGAAATTTTCAGAGTCTTTGTTAGTATTCTTTCCAGTTTTGTTCACAGACTCTGAAATTGCAAGCGCACAAACTGCCAGGAGCAGTATTAACTCCCGGGACCTAGCCCCCATGTCGTAGCGAACTCTGAAAAGAAAACAAAATTTATTAATTTTATTGCAAGTAGATTAAACATTTAACTTAATAATTAAATAATCTAGCCGAGTTTACAAAATATTCCTTGGAATAGGAAGATTTTATTACAATGCGCCATAAAAATAATTATAATAAACATACAGCGCCACATATTATAATATTGCTGTTTATATCAGACAGATGTATCATCGATTGATTCATCGTACGATTCGTTAGTTTCGTAGTGGTGCTGTTGGTACATTTCACATGTTGTTGTTTGTGTTTAATAAACCTATAACTGTAATATACCGTGAGCCAAAAACGCGTGCTCAGTAGTCAGCGAGTTACAGTCAATACTATAGAATAAAGTGATTCGCTTTATCGAAACCAAAGGTTAATCATAAAAAATAACTTAAACGTATGTAAATATTATTTTTGTTAGAATAATGTTATTTTAATTATGTAATTTCAAGTGTGCGATAAAGTATTAAATTAATATGTAGGTATAAGTATTCCGTTGAGAATAGTTAAAATGTGGAGCAGAACCCAACACGCGCAATTTGAAACAGATGTCGCTTGATAGTTGTCGTGAAATCTTATATGCGCGCTATCCATCTGCCAACGCCTATTTAAATATTTATAGAGAATAATTGAAGGTTTTAAAAAGTTATCGTGAAATGTACACCTTATCTATTTGTTTAAGGCAATATTTCTATTGTAGCTCATCCAGATTCAGATATATTCCTCCTAAAATATTACCCGGAATAGATTACTCGTGATTACGGCAGTCTCAAATGTGCCGAATATTTACGTCTTAATAATAATGTTAGTGTTGTAATTAAAATATTTTTTGGGGGGCGGCAAGTATAGTTAAAATTTATACGTATATCTACTAGAATATTTTATGTATGATGTTTGATTTTCAAATATCTACTCAAAACACCTACGTATTAAGTTTTTTTTAGCAAAGGTTAATCTTAACAATTTGGTCAAAGTGAAAAAGGCAGTATATAATAATAATTGTGTTTGCTAGCAAACGAAAAAAAACCAACTTCAATTACATCGACAAGTAATACAACGTAAGTAGACGAAAAAAATTAACAAACGCACTAGTCGTCACTGTGATTTTCGAGGGTTCCCCTCGATTTCTCTGGGATTCCATCATCAGATCCTGGTTTCCTTATCATGGTACCATCCTTGGGATATTTCATGGGAACAAAGGAATTATCAAAATCGGTTTATAAACGACGAAGTTAACCCCGAATATACATAAATATAAATACGGTCGAATTGAGTAACCTCCTCCTTTTTTGAAGTCCGTTAAAAAGTTAAATGTTATCAAGATTCATAAAGCATTTTTGTGTATCGTTCTATAATTATTTGTAATCGAATACATCTGTTAAGGTAGAACTGTCCGCTATCATAGAAAGTCTTAATACTTTCACATCGGGTCGGTCATAAGGCAGAACTAAAAAACGGTCAATATTTGTCACCGCACAAAATGTTCAATTTGTGATTATTAATATAATTTGTTTGACGTCACATAAAATGTTATTTAAAGTGGAAATGCATGCTGTGTGGCTACGGCATTAAAGAATATAGCCATCCCCTCTCTTACCGTGGGTGTCATAAGAGGCGACTAAGGGATAACACAGTTTCACTACCACCTTGGAACTTATAAAGCCAACGGATGGCGGGATAACCATCCAACTGCTGGATTTGAAATACATAGGCCGAAGACGGGGAGCAGCGCATTCGATGCGACAAAGCCAGCCCTGCGGTCATCAATCCGCCTGCCTAGCATGGTGACTATGGGCAACACACAGTGGTTCACGCCATTTTGGCGCGAACCAATGTGTGCTGCCAAGCTTTCCATACTACTATAACTTTTAACAAGGCGTAATTGTTAAGATTGAGCTAAAAAAACGTAAAATCACTATTAGACAGTGGCATCTTAATTATATTACCACTGGCATCTTTTGATACGGATCTAACAAAATAGAACATAGTTAAGAACAGTGTTAATGAAATGAAAAAATTAAAAACAAATTTTTCTTAACGAGATTTTTCTTGACATCTAAATCTCTTATGTATTTACTATTAAGTAACAAAAAAGTTGACCCAATAATTTAAAACTTAATATATATTATTCATGAAGACGTAGGCACAAAAAGAGGGGTGATTAACTGAATACAAAGTAAAACAAAGACTATATGGAAGACAAAAGTGCGATCTCTTCAACGAGCAATATCATAGGGCGTTTGATAAGATAAGATAACAGTGAAGATTAAATGTTCTATATAAACAACGTTACGTTATGCGCTGGAATATAATTTAGTAACATGAAACATGGCTTAACTATTTATAATTTACTGATTTAAACTTTATACATTTTTAGTTCTTACAGAAAGTAAGCGATTTATAGAGAATGTTTAGGTACTACCAAATAAAATAGAACACAAGTAATCCTACAAATTAAAATTAAAGATTTAAAAGTATAAAAATAAATCACAAACACTACTCTAGTAAAATTTTAAATCTTTTTACGTATCGTGCCTAAATTACAACTAATTACGTTTTCTTTTTTTATATAAAACCAGGTCGAAAAAAACAAGCAGAGGGCGAATCATCTGAAGCGATTACGGTAGCTTATAGACGCCTGCAATATCAGAAGCAACACAAAAACCTTGCTGACCCTATCCCCAATCCTCCAAAGGAGCTTTTCACCTTACTCACAACAGGAACACAAAACTACCTAAAAGCAGCGTTATTTAGCGGTGATCTATTGTAAGGTGCTCCAGATTGCTCCAGACATTGAGCAGAATATTTCCTGCTGTGCCCTATCTCAGGTAAATGGTGTACCTATCTTCAATAATATTTATAAAAAGAGTCATGCGTTGGTGCTAGTGGAAGTTAACGAACACCTTTTACCTCATTTTATTATCGACAATTCGATATCAAAATGATGATAATATTGTAATTACAAATATTTGAACACGCAGTGAAGGCGTCGCGTGTTTATGTGTGGATTATAATATATTTATAAAATACAGGCAGGTGTAACCGAAAAGTGTACGAAGTTACGAACAAAAAGTGTTCGCATCTGGATAACAACGTGCTTCGCGCAACCAGCTGACGACAAGGTGGCTTACGAGTATAACCAAATTGGGAAGTTATTTATCGCATTTAATTCCTATTATTGATCACAAGACAGTTGTAAAAGATATTTCAGTTTATAAATAAAAAAATACCGTTATATATTCGTTATAGAAATGGAAGGAAAAACGTTTTACGTTAATTGAAATTTAGTTTGTAGGGTCTTTGTACCTGTAACACATTGATATTTATTGTAATGTGTTTACACGGTGCAACTTGTGGAAGTGTATTGTAAGTTTAACATAATTACAAATATTTGTATAGCGATATTAAATTGATTTAGAAATAAATGTTATATTTTCAAAACCGCTTTAGACCGTTGAGTGACAACGTTAGTTAATGAAGTTTCTGTATTAATTTTAAAGTGTTTTAAAAATAGAAGGCTTGTCTATATATTATCACTACATAGGTACTTAGTATAAAACAAAGTCGCTTCCCGCTGTCTGTATGCTTAGGTCTTTAAAACTACGCAAAATATTTTGATGCGGTCTTCATTAGTAAATAGAGTGATTCCGGAGGAAGGTTCATATGTATAATACATGCATAATATAGTAGAGGAACACTGATACTTTTAGAGGTTTCTAATGTGATGTACAGTAATACCCCGGACTTACGCGATAGGTGGGACTGAGCGCTATCCGCGTAAGTCGAATTCGCGTAAGTCGGGGTACAGTTTTGCGGGGTATTTTTCGTAATTGATCTGACTGTCGATTCCCAAAAAACACAAAATCGTAACTTATGTACCTACGCGCCGATTCCGCACTACAAGTCTGTGGCTGTTGTAAACTGAACGAATAATAATGCGGGTGGGGGGAGTCAAACAAAAAACGAATAGACGAGAAAATTAAATCGCGTAACTCCGAATTTGCGTAAGTCGAGGTAGCGTAAGTCGGGGTAAATAAACACATTTTATTGCGCTTACTGTTGCGCTGGCGGTCGCGGTTTCGATTCCCGCTCACGACAGACATTTGTATCGACCATATAGATGTTAGTCGTGGTCTAGGCGTTGATGTTTGTGTGTTGTATGTGTTTCCGGACCCACCAACACAGGAGAAAATCCTACTGGGGGATCCGTTGAGTGTGAAGCGTCTATTAATTAAAGTGTCAGCATTGCGCCCTTGCGAAGCCGGGGCGGGTCGCTAGCAACTAAAAAAATATGCAAACATTTATAAAAAGTTGTTAGCATCAAACTTGTAAGAGTTTCTGTCTTTCACCGAAGTCAACTGTACTCGCGGCGGACAACATCGATGAAATGGTCGTCTCATTTACTGCTGAAGTGATTAAAATTTATGATACACACGCACCTGTAAAACCTGTGCGAATCAAACACGCTCCCGCTCCCTGGCTAACACCTGTAATCAAAAGAACAATGGCAAAGCGCGACACAGCTAAAACAAAAAACAAACAAAATCCAACCCAAGAAAACTTAAACATATACAAAAAACTACGTAACATCTGCAATAGAATGTGTAGGGACGCTAAGCGCCGTTACATCCACTCGTCAATTCAGGGTCTCTGCCAATCCCAAGTTTGGAGATTCCTTAGGTCGCTAGGGGTGGGCAAATCCACGGTAACCTGTCAAAGTTCCGTGAATCTAAATTCTCTGAACACACATTTTATTACTCCACCTGTAACTGTGGATTCTAATACTAGGGCTGCAACGCTTTCTTTTTTATCCACTTTTGTCTCACCTGACCTACCTAGTTTTTCATTTGAAGCAGTCTCGCAGGAGGATATTAAGAAGCATGTACGTTCTATATCAACTAAAGCAATTGGTAACGATAGCCTCAGCCTCGACATGATTCTTCCGGTGTTGGAGGACATTGCACCTGTAATTACTCATATAATAAATTTTTCACTTACATGCAATGTCTTTCCATCGCTATGGAAGAAAGCTCTTGTCATACCCTTACCTAAAACCTCTAATCCTACTATCCCTTCTCAATTTCGACCTATATCCATTCTTCCCATACTCTCCAAAGTCCTAGAATCCGTTGTTCATAATCAAATTTATACTCATCTCTCCTCTTACAATTTTATATCTCCTTATCAATCCGGTTTCCGTCCCTCCCACAGCACTGTTGGAGCACTGCTGAATGTGGCAGAGGATGTGCGGTGTGCAATGGATCAAACCAAGCTCACTGCCATGATCCTGCTAGACTTTAGCAGTGCTTTTAACTCAGTTGATTACGACATTCTTCTTGGTACTCTGCGTGCGGTTAACATTTCACCTGCAGTTATTGACTGGTTTCACTCCTATCTTTCTGGACGCCAGCAGTGCGTTACTTTCAACGGCAATACGTCAGATTGGATGGAACTTACTGCTGGTGTTCCACAAGGTGGCGTCTTATCTCCATTGCTATTTTCTGTGTTCATTAACAATGTTTCTCGTGTTATCACTTCTCCCTTCCATTTGTATGCAGATGACTTACAAATATACAGACACTTTCAGTTGACTGAGTTACATGAGGCTGTTGAAAATTTAAATAGTGATCTTGTCGCAGTTCAGGACTGGGCTAGGTCTTTTGGTCTGGTGGTCAATCCTGCTAAATCACAAGCTATCATTATTGGAAGTAGTCGATTGAGAAGCAGACTTGACTGGGAATTGGTTCCTAAAATCTCGTACTCTGGGGTCCCAATTCCTTACTGTGATAAAGTTAGGAATTTAGGGCTTATTATGGATTGCAATTTGTCATGGTCAGCTCATGTCAGCGAGGTCAGCAGAAGAATACACTACACATTTCACTCTCTCAAGCGTCTCCAATATTTTCTTCCTTTCCAAACCAAAATTATGCTTGCGCAAACCCTTCTACTGCCTATCCTTGATTATGCTGATGTATGCTATCTGGATGTGACTGAGGAGCTACTTACAAAGTTAGAGCGTCTCCAAAATCTTGCCATAAGATTCATTTTTGGCCTGCGAAAATTTGATCGCATCTCTCAATTTCGTGCTCAGTTAAAATGGCTCCCCATTCGTCTTCGGCGTGATATGCACATCCTTTCCACTCTCTTTAATATCCTTCACGATCCAAATTCTCCATCGTATCTTCGATCCCGATTTCACCTACTGCCCTCTCCTACTCGTTCCAGGCGCTCTGGCATTACAGCTAAGCTAGACATACCAAAATGTAATACAAAATTTAAGTTAAATTCTTATTCGGTACGCGCCTCCATACTATGGAACAAACTCCCAAGAGTCATTCAAACTAGTCCTTCCCTTGTTTCCTTTAAATATAAATTAAAGAAACACTTGCTTTCACTAGCTAATGTGTAATCATCTGTAGATTATAGAATATGTATGTATTTACTTATATATTATAGTGAGTATGTATATGTATATGTTTATGTATATGTATAAGTATATTTATATTTTGGTATGTATCTTTATATGTATTTGTTAATATGTAGTATGTTACATTTTTGTATATATATATAAATTTTATTCTTTTATTTTATTTATTTTTTCTTTGGTGTTTTTTTTTTTAATATTTATTATTTATTTTTTATTTTCTTCTGAATGAATACTTCTTGCACTGTTTGCCTCGCTATATGAAACACTTACTCATGACCATGGGTTGACTGGAAGAAATCTCTTTCAGAGATAAGTCCACCTTTGCCATAAACCTTTCTATTATTGTATGTTTTATATCTATTTTTGAGTGCAATAAAGTATATAATAATAATGTAAGTTTAGTCTACGATGTCTCTAAACAAACTTTCATTAAAGCAAATGTGAAGGTAGGTGTTTTAAACTCGCATTATAGCACCGAATACCGCATGCATTTGGTGGTTTATAATAGTATAGAATCTCATTGAATATTAATCCGAACTTAAAATAAATTATTAATTTTGCATACAATGCTTGGACGTATATTGAAAGAGCGTGCAAAAATGCGTATCGCGATCACTATTACCGGATAGGATGACCGATATTATAGCTGTTTATAATCCTTGTGGCCTTATTCGTGTGTTGCAAGAATGTTACACAGATTTGTAAAGATCTATTTTGTAGTTTTAAAACTATTTTGAAATATTAGAAAAAAAATAAGAACGTAACATATTTGTTTGTCACAATTATGTTTGGAATATCATTGTTAATATAATGAGTCTGTTATTATAATAGAATTTTGAGGATTTACTAAAGCATTAAAATAATCTTTACCTAATTACTAAACGTTTAACGTGATTATCAGGTTTCTATTACAGGAACGTTCAAAATAGACAAGTAGTAGATATAACGCCTACAAGGAAAGCAATTAGACAGCAATAGATGAAAATTTAGATTTTATAAATGATCACTAAACGAGCCGTATAAAAAATTGCCAACTTTATACGATTTTATTATTAATTATTTTTATTTAATTTATAATGTTGTTTTTGCAATGAGACATCAATAATTTGAACCAATAAGTCCAAAAATCTCATTTTTAATTTTTTTTAACTTGCCCCCTTTTTAACCGACTTCCAAAAAAAAAGGAGAAAGTTCTCAATTCGACTGCATATTTCTTATGTCTTTTCTATGTACTTCAGAACTTTTGACTGGGTGGACGATTTCGACAAAAAAAAAAATTAATCGAAAGGTGGTGCGTGTCATTTAGTCCCATTTAAATTTATTTGAGATCTAACAACTACTTTTTGAGTTATATCTAATAATGCGTTTTTACTTGACTATTTTTTCGTCTACCTACGTTGTATTAGTTGTCGGTGTAATTGAAGTTGGTTTTTTTTCGTTTGCGAGCAAATACAATTATTTCTTTACATATATTTGACCTCGTTAATAAGCAACCATTTAGCTTCTAGCTACATAATTATAATCCTTGTGGATGAAATGTATTTAACATTATATTAAAAGCGTTTAAGAACAGATACATTAGTTTTAATATAAAAAAGGTTATTACAAAGTAATTTGTTGACTTATGACCATATCACGTCACCACGAAACATTGCATTGCGTCAGTATGCGATTATTCTTATGACTACAAAAATTATGTAAAAATAACCTTATACTGCATTAAATTAGGTGCAACTTCGATTTAGGCAAACTCATGTGACAAATGCTGTGAACAATGTTTGCAGTGTTAAGTCACGTGATATTCAACTTCAAATCTTTAGAAATAAGGTTTGTGAAGGCGTATGTTTATACAGAGTCATTATATAGTTATAAGACGTGTGGTTGACCACAATGCCAGTTCTGTCAACGACGACCATTTCGTAAGGCTTGTTTCGTCACGTAATGACATACGATGCTGTGTAGACTAATGTCTTCTTCAATAACTCTTAAATGTAATTCTTTTTTGAGATTGATTAATAATTCGCAAATATTCATAGTAAATAATGTATGGTAAAATCTTACATTTTCGTATAACAACGATTTTTTTATAAAGGTAAAAGAGTAATCGGAGAAAGTTAATGTAGAATGTATCGTACATACCACTGTCCTCGTTCAGCCACCCGGTTATGTTGTTACTGAGACCTAGAAAAAAGAAAAAAACAAATTTTAAACTATAGAGCACTAGTTTTTTAATTACTTGCTAATAAAGATGTTCCAAATGATAACTCATGAAAATATGTTTATTTTTAAAATTTAACTATGATTATCAGCAGAAATGTATACGTTTCAAAATTTGAGGTCATCGTGGGTCATTATGCATATAGTCGTAATTCAAATAGCAGCGTAAGAGGATTCGAGACGATTGTTCGAAATAACGGCGTATCAAATAAAAACCGTCTGGTATATTATATATAGACACATGACATCATTCATCAATCATAATAAAATTACTAATAATATAATAATTCTCATTCTCAAAACCACATATTCATACTATTCGATAAAAGCGAGCGCATTGCGTCAACTAGAGATTATTTTAATAAAAAAACAGTTACAAATAAACTAGACAGAGTCAAATAAAAGTGAAACGATTCAGTGATTTCATTGTGGTCGAACAAACGAATGGGTCAGTGGCCAAGCGACGAGTGACCGTTAAATGTTCTATGTATTCTGCATTCGAATATATCGATCACGATCACGGATAATACCAATTACCATCGATCGACGATGCAACATAGGCGTGGTTAGTCAACTCGCTAGTTACTATGACTGGTTTTCGTCAAACCGGCTCGGCTAGTGCCAAAGAATTGTGATTGTAAACCCATTCAGTGCGAATATTAACATCGTAATGTACATTAACTTAAGTTTTTTAACTTTATATATTAATAGTGTTAGTACATTTTAGTATGAACAGGTCTTTTTAATTTCTGAATTTATATGGAGCTTTCTTAAACAGTATATTAAAGAAGTAGTTTTAGAGTATCTATGTATATAATTTAAAACAACCATGACTTATAATAACAGTGCTATATGACATCAACGATTATTATAAGCGTTAAACTAGCATCACCTTGTAAGTAGAAGAAGGTCGTTAAAAATATACGTGAATTGAATAATAATGTGGTGGACGATTTGTGGACTATTGGCAACACACATTTGGGAGTTAATTAGCACTTGTTTTGTCTTGAGTTTTTAAATATAGGTACTAAATTTATTTTTGTATTAGTTTTGTAGATACCGCTAAAAAATGAAGTTCACCTGATGATGACTGCTTACATTTTACATAACATTATTATTACTCTCTTCGCTTTATTTTGAAGACAACATTATTTTTATTCTTTAAACAAATAAAGGAATTCTTTGCTAACTGATGGTATAAAGTTAACCACTCAAAGATGCGTTCCATGAGAAGAGCTACAATGACCTTGTGCTCTATAGGCACCCGACGCGTTTTTTTTTTCGTTTCGCTTAGTGCATCTTTTGTAGTGACAACAATAGTTTGTAACACAAAAGGTGCGCTACTAGGACATTGAAGCAAGTACTAAATTACTTAAATCCTATAGTATCTTTTGACGTTACAAAATATAAAAGATTCTTTCTTATAATAAAATAGGCCGGAGACAAAGAAGTTTTAAAATATAGGTGAAGTTTTTGTTTGTTGAAAGCATGAAGCATTGAAAGTATGTTAATTTTTCAAAAAATAGTTATAAATAGTACCCCTTGTTAGTGTTTTCAAAAATTATTGAACTCGATTTTATATTTAAGAAAGAAAAAGTTTTAAGATAACATCAAATGTCGTTGATTCTTTCCTATCAGTCAAGAGTCTTTGTTGATTATGAATTGTAAAGGCTCAAAAGGTATCAAGTTATCTTGTATGACACATTTTTTTACATTGTTTGTATGTAAAATATTTGTAAAATACTTCATCACCATCATCATCACTTCAGCCTGTCGCAGTCCACTGTTGGACGTAAGCCTCCCCAAGTTCGCGCCAAACTTCCCGGTTCACTGCAGTTCTTATCCAGCCCCCACCGGGCTCTTACGTAGATGATCGGTCCAGCGGGCTGGAGGGCGTCCCACACTGCATTTGCCAACACGCGGTATCCACTCCAGGACACGTTTGTTCCAACAGCCATAGGTTCTGCGACGGAGGTTAACAGTCCACTGCCACTTCAACTTTTATTCTACAGGCTATATCGGTTACTTTGTTCTCGCGGATAGTCTCATTTCTAATTCTCTTTTTCAGAGAGACCTCAAGCATAGCCCGTTCCCTTGCACGTTTAGTCACTTTGAACCTGTGGATTAGTTCTTTTGTCAGTGTCCACGTCTTGGCATCGTATGTCAAAACTGGCAAGACGCATTGCTCAAAGTGTTTTGTCTTCAAGCATTGCAGAATCTTCAAAACAGACTCATCGAAGACTGCCAAATGCCACCCAGCCCAACCGACCTATCGACTTTCTTCTCGAATTAGTTTCGGCTTAGTTGAATTGTATGGCCTAGCTAGATATAATCCTCCTCCTCTAACATCTTTACTCGTTAATCTGATAAATAACATTTTGCCAAGTCTGGCTGTTTATCATTGTGTTTATATAATTATGTTACATAATTCATAGAAAAGATTTCGGAGCAATTTAATATAATTTAGCTTCATTGAGATCATCGCAGAAGAACTATATCCTGTGTGGATATCATGTGTTCGTATCGGACGGAAATTTCTAAGTTAAATATTATAAGTTCCCATGTCCATCATAGTACCTACGTAATGTCCTCGTCGTCCTTGTATTGTAACATCGACGTTGAGGCAGGCTATTGTACACTTCGGTCGATACACCGTGTGCCTCATTGTGACTACCCCAGACTACCACTATGTATTAATGTGTTATTTTCGATATAACTTCGCCTTTTAGTCAATGTTAACGAACTATACTAGAATTACAACTAAATGTTTCTAAGTGTTAGGAAAGCTATTACAATGTCGAAGACATTCACTGACTTTTGCTATTAATTCTGTGTATTGTATTGGCACCTCGGTAAAGCATAAAGCGTGATAGTTATTGATGTCTTGATTTTAGCGTATTATAAATAAGATTACGTATTTTATTAAAGCATTTTGAAGACAATTTTCGTTTCACTTAAAATAACCATCTCATTAAGGCTGTGACTAATATATATATTACATAATATATAAATTGAATTTTTGTAACCTATTTGTTGCACTAAAATCATTATAGAACTTTAAAAGAATAATAGAGATTGACTTCAAATTGTCAAAGACATGTGAGAGAAATTTCAACTATACAAATAAATAAAATTGGAGTGTCTGTTTGTAAGTATAAAATAATCCTTTTTATTAAATCCATTTAGATGTATACATGGTACATATATCAAAATAATATTTTTTGCAATTTTCGTCTGTCTATCTGTTTGTTTGTTCCGGCTAATCTCTGAAACGGATGGACCGATTTTCACGGGACATTCGCTGGCAGATAGCTGATATAATAAGGAGTAACGGGCTTCTTTTATTTTAGAAATTTATTTATTTTAAGGTTTAAAGAACTTTATTTCTCAAAAACATTACAGTTCACTTATGTTCACTTTTATAACTCTGCGAACTGAAAAATAACTTTTTTTGTTAAATTCCACGCGGGCGAAGTCGGGGGCACAGCTAGTTTGGATGGATTAAATGGATAATTTGGATGTTGTAACATCTTTTGTATATTTTACCGTGTATCAATATAATAATATAACTACACGATGGATGTTGTAGTTAAATATATATTTATAAATATTTACTCTTAATTTTTTTTTTGCTTATATCTAATTGATCTTATGAACGTTGATATTTTAAAAAAAAGTATGGTTAATATTTAAACAAAGAAAAACTAAGCTTAACTAATTTACAGTAGGTACCACGGATCTAATCAATATTATTTTATTTATATTACTCTTTATAACTGGAAAGCAAATACTTAATGGAACATTCTGCTGATAAATGAGATGTTATGACGTCAAACAAGATATATGTTGCAATGTCAAATATTGAGAGAGGTTATAAAAATACAAAGAATATTAGTCATTTTTCAAGTGCAAGATTTTAAGATTTACCGGCTCAATTGTTCAACCGATTACTATAAAATTGAGCATAAAGACCATGGACATATATCCCCCGAAAAAATAAGTAGATCTTTAGGGACAGCAAAAAATAGTTAAGGAAATAGTGTTAGTATAGTATAGTGTAATTATTCGAAATTGTTATTAAAAATATATATTATATAGAATTGAATTTATTATAATAGAAATTGAAATTTAACACCTCAACGATTTCAACAAAAAATATTATCGAGAGTATACTTTGTTTATACTTTCTGCCAACCTTGCTGTAAAAAAAAAAAAATCCGTAAGAGAGTAGGTAATAACTAATCAAAGACTATAGGAACAAAAATGTTTACAAATAAAGTAATCTAATCTCTACAAAATAAAATTAAAAAAATAAGGCAAAAAAGAAAGAGATACCGTCGTAGAAGATACCGTCAAGTTAAGTAATACTGTTAAACTAGCAATGAATAATATGAATCTCGGAAACGGTTGCAACGATTTTCATGAAAAGGGTGTTTTGGGTGCGTGTCATTTTGTCCGTGTTATCAGGCAATGAAAAACTGCTGCAATATCATTAGAATACGAAGGTAAATTTCGCCATTATTTACAAAGTTATAATAGCTCAGGTGGAAATTTGCCGGTGCCGAAACGAGAGGAGTTCCCTGGTTCAAAGCCCCGTGTTAGTAGATCGATTATTCTTCTCTTTTTTTTCTAATTGCACTCGTGATTTTTATAAAAGGGGGCTATTTGATACGTAGAGCCTTCGAGTTAAGGAATTATATTTCTAAATAATAATCGATATAAATGTAACTTAAAACATGAATTTTTTATCAATTCTTAAAGTATCAGACGTTTACAACAACAAGAAGAGTGTCGAAAATAAATTTACTGATCCTTAATGACTACCATGAGGTAAATATTAACGCATTGGCATTTATATTATTCCAGAAGAGCGTTTTTAATTGCAAAGCTAATTTATGACATCAAGATATTTGCAAGTATCTTAAAAAGTACATAAAATTACTTCGGACACGATTGAAAGGTTATTTCCTAGATATGAAGCAAGATAAGGACGTCACTTGACAACATTCAAAACTGAGTTTCGTCAAGTATTTGATAAAAGTGACAAATCAATATTGTCAATAGGTGGTGTTCATTTTGAATAATGTATGGATAAAGTTCGAATAAAGTGGTATGTATAATGACTATGCATGTCCTTATTTTAAAGTAGCTCGTTCAGGTTTAATGACCTTTATGCGGTTTAAGGTCTACTACTAAATAATTGTCGGTAATTCTATATTTAAACATATTACATTATATTTGCGCTACTGAGAGTCAATCATCGATGAGCTTAAATTATAAATTTTACTTATATAAAGTTTGATGATCGGAAGCATTTTTATTCGACTTCGAAAAAGGAGATTGTTTATGTTTTCGACTGTATTTTTTGTATGTTCGTTAGTATCTTTATCAATTGTTATCCGATTATGGAAAATCTTTTTTCTTTAAACGGTATTTATAAATATGTAGCCATAAGTAGAGTCGCTAGGTCTCGCATTTATAAATAGATAATTAATATATACTTATATCTATTAAAAAATTTACAAATATATTTTTAAATAAGATATAATGCTGGAATCTCAGGGGAATCGGAGAAATACTCCGAGAAATGAAACGTTTTTGCGCTCTTAGAACATATACGCTCATTATGGGTTACTCAGCTGATTGCGTTTTTATTTTGTTTCAAGGTAGACACTATGCCTCAAATGTTTCTTAGCAGATTTAGCAGTTTTTTTAAAAGGATATGTGATTTCGGTCGTTTCGAAAAAGTATGTTTTTGATCTTATGTTAAACTCTAGAGATGTATGATAGTAGGTACTCTTCCACGTTTGTTTATAAGTGAAGATTCTTGTTGTGGCTAGATATTAGTTTTACCATTTGCTTTTTTTTTTAAACGATTTAATAATAGCTTTCAAAATAACAAACTAATTATTTAACTGATGTAGGGCTCAGCAGAAAGTATCCTGCTAAAATCTGGAGCAGCCCTCTGGGGAAGTACCTCGACCTTACAGAAGACCACAGCTAAATGATACTGCTTTCAAGCAGTGTTGTGTTCCTGTGGTGAGTTAGGTAACCAGAGAGGGATTGAGGGTAGGGTCGGCAACGCGTTTGCGATGCTACTGGTAATAGCTGACCATCAGGTGAGCGCTCGCTTGCTTGCTGATCTGGTTGTATATATAAAGAAATATGTTTTTAGACCTACAATTTTCAATTAACCTTTGTTTTATTCACCTTCTGTTCTATATATTATTTCTGAAGCAATATTATATAAGTATAACCTACGTTATTTGATGCTTTGCTGGAACAAAACCACAGACGTTACTAGTTTAATACATACGCAATCATATTTATACGTTTATTGAACAATCGATTAATTTTTATCAATTAAGAAGGCGCAGGTTTTCTTATCGAACTGATTATGGTATTAACGATATGTGTTTATTAAATGTCACTTTAGTTTTAACTCTATGTTAAATTAAAAGGTTAATAAAAATATAAAATAGTTATACATAAATGCGGACTTGAGAGTGGAAAATCTGTTTAAATACATTCTCCTTTATTACGTGTTCTTACTGCGAGATTAGTTTCTAAGCAGTTTGTGAAATTCAAACAACACGGCACCAGTCGCTTGTGCTACTTTGAAATGTTCAGTAAAACACCTTTGTTATGAATAAACAGTATATACGTACAATATGGTAAACTACAAGTATTTAAAAAAAATACAATACCTACAGTTTCGTTGAATGGAAATTTATTATTTAAAGACTGTTGATCTGACTGAAGTTTAGTTATGAAATAATACGTGTCTCTGTATTATGTGCCTACAGCTTCTAAGATCTGCTTTTTGCTTTTCAATTTAAGCATCGAAATAGATAACTTCGAAGAAAATATATGAAATTATGAAACTAAAATTTTAATAAGTATTATATATTTCGTCTGGGTAAATCTAAGAACTTAATACATAATGTAATTATAACATTTTATTAATCAAGTTTGGTTTCCTCAGTTAGATCGCTCTTTCAGCGATAAGACCGCCTTTGTACATTTTTCGTTTTATGTTATTATTTGGTTGTTTCTTTAAATGGCGTACAATAAAGAGTATTATTATTATTATTATTATCTATTATTTATTTTACTTGACCTTAACATGTTAGTTTAGATATAGGTACACATTACACACACAACCTAATCATTGTATTTTATATGTATTATAATAGTAGAGTCGCATTTCATTTTCATTATGACAACTTATAACCGTGTTATTGCAATCAGGTTGTGATCACAGTCGGAATAAAAATAAAACAACAGATCAAGTTACTGTGGTGAATAAAAATTAAATTATATTTATAAAAAATAAAAATAAAACGTTTAATGTTTAAAAATAATTTTCTTTTTAAGATTTACGTCCTTTTTCGTCGGCACCATCTTTTCCAGTCTACCCACGTTTCTTTACTTTTTTTTTCAGCAAGAAAAGCCGTGGTCGCGCAGTGGAATATGTATATTATAGAGCCTAATATTAAAAAAAATACGTTAAAGCAAAAACTATTTTTTTTTTAAATACAATAACCTTATATTTTATATGATGGCGATTGGGGTTAAGGGTCGGCAACGCGCTTGTTATACTTTTGGCGTTGCAGCCGTCTATTGACTACAGTAACCGCTATGTATGTGTATGCCATCCTAATTTTTGTACAAAAAAAAAACTTTTAACGAATAAATAATAAAGTACCAATCCTGCAAGAAGATTTTTGAAGTTATACTTCTTTTGGCACGTTAGGGAAAAATGATGACAGTAAATTTTTATGATGCGCGTGCATACCGTCACTAAAAACCGACACCATGAAGTTGGCTAGTCAACAAAGAAGAAGTTAGTAACGTGAAGTTCGCTAGCCAAAGAACTATAAGTTCTTACGTGGTGAGTAAAGAACAAAGAAAGAAAGAAGTGTACACAAACACTTTGAAAGTATTATGCATCTGAATGCACTATATGATTTCTTTTACTGTGTTTATATTTTTTATTTATTTTAGTTTAATAACAAAGTACTTCGAAATTCATTATTGTGTGAATGGTAAACGATCTTTTAGTGTGATAACTATTTCGTTAACAAAATATAGAGTCAGTGTAATAATTAGGTTAATGTGTATTGACGGTTGAATTAAATTTAAACGACTTATGATTCAAAACATTAAATTCGATTGTCTAAAATTTTGAATTACCTTAAATTCAAAACATATTTTTCAAAATTCTCTTTATAGTAATTTTTATAAAGTTATAATTAACATAGAACTTTTGTTTAAAAATAAATTGATATTATGATTATTATTATTATTTATTTTATTTCAAAATAAAAGCTCTATGTAAATTATAACGTTCTTGTTAATATTACATAATATGTTCCGTGTTAAATTTTTCCAATGGTTTAAAAACTTAAATTATTTTTTTTTAAATAACGGATTAAACTCGACTATCAAAAAAAAAAGTAAACCACAAAAAAAAAAAAAAAACAAAAAAAGTCACTACAAACTAAGATTTGTAATTTTTGAATGTGATTTGTTCCGCCATCCCTCGACCATGGTTGGTTGTTGACAGTCAATATCACTATTTTCATAACCCGACACGAATTAATTCTGATTGTATCAGAATAAACTAGACATTATTAGAAAAATTATTTGATATATCAAATATATTTTCGAGGCTGATGATAACGTATTTATTTTTAATTTGTATTATGAGACACCTGTTTTTAGTTCTTAATTGTTATTTTATGTTCTATGTCTTGTTTTTAATGTCTCGTAACGTTATCATGTAGTTTTTCGACAATATCGAGTTACAGACCACCTGGCAATGCGAAGTAATATAATTATATATGGTTTTTATTCAAACTGTTTCGTCTGTTATTTCTACCGTCAATTTCTTTGGAATATTTCTTAGAGTTCATTTTAAAGCAATGTGTATTTTTATCAATGTTAAATTATGCATTATAATTTCGCGAACTAATTAATTAATCAAAAAGGAAAACTCAACATCGTGTTTTTATTGCAATTAAAATATTTTAGACATTCTATTTCTAATTTTAAATGTGCTGTAGAAAAACTTTACAAAAATGCTAAAGAACATCAACTAAATCATTAATGATTATCTGTGCCCCACGTTTTCACCTGTGTTAATTTAAAGAAAAAAAAAACGTACTAAAATAATATTTCAATTGGAACAACTAGTTCCTGAGATTAGCGCATTCAAAGAAAGAAAAAAAACTATTATTCTGCTTCATAATATTAGTATAGAATTATAGATTGATGACGACGCGGTGAAGCAACGGTCACCGCACTGGTTCTCATGACTGTTGCACTGGCGGTGGCGGGTTCGATCCCCGCACACGACAATCACTTGTTTTGGCCATACAAATATTTGCTGAGGGCGTTTATGTGTGTGTATTGAGTGTGTTTCCGGACCCTCGACGCATGAGTTAATCCAAGTTGTGACCGTTGAGTGTTTATTTATTAGATTTAGTTTCATATATTTATTTATTTATTTACACTTTCGCACACCAATACAAGGTTTTAACAGCAGAACAAATGATATATAAAAATAAATTTGCATCAGTTACAACAGGTGGCCTTATCGCTAATACAGCGATCTCTTCCAGGCAACCTTTGGGCAGAGAACTAAATAAGAAGTGTGGGATGGGGCGCAAAAATGTTATGTAACATACACTTGAATAAAAAAAAAACTTGATAAATTTTAAATGAAAATAAATAAAAATGCTTGACATACATTAAGACGATAAATATATTTCTTTTGTGAGTTTTTTAAATGTGTCTAATGTTTGATAATTTTTAATAGACAGTGGTAATGAGTTCCAAAGACGACAAGCTTCCACAGTAAAAGATTTAGAATAAAAGGATGTAGAATGTGGAGGGATCTTCAATATCCGACTTTCTTTCGGACGGAGACGCCGTTCGTGAGAATTACAGAGAAACCCAAATCGATTTTTTAAATAGTGCGGAGCAGTAGGGTTGAAGAGGATGGTATAGAGAAGAGTCAATATGTGAGTATTCTTGCGAAGTCGTATAGGAAGATACATGAGTTTTTTTCGAAATTCAGAAACGTGGTCATATTTGCGAAGTCCAAATATAAATCGAATACAGAGGTTTTGGAGTCGCTCAAGTTTATTTACTTGTTCCTCATTTAGATTAACAAAGCACGTATCGGCGTAATCAAGAATGGGAAGAAGAATAGATTGCGTTATCATTATTTTAGTGGAAATAGGGAGAGAGTTAATAGCCTTTTTAGAGATTTCATCGAGGCAAACAATTTCCTACTTACTTCATTAACATGAGGAATCCGAGAAAGATATTTATCAAAAGTAACTCCTTAACCTTATATCACTTATCGGTAAACAAAACCCATCAATTATTAACGGCGGTATTTGCGTCCAGTTGATACGGATGATATATTTACAGTTTATTTAGTATAATTTCTTCATAATTTTTACTTCACCAGGAGCACATAATTTAACGGAGACATTAAACAATTGTTATCTGTTACACATTGATAAGAGTAGCATCTGTGTACGTACCATGTCGTGACCTACTTATCGCCACCTTGTTCTTAATTTCCATGAGAAACTAAATAATATTAAATTTAAAAATATTAATAAAAAGTAGGTAGGAATGTGTAGTACGTCAGACGCTTGCGTCTGCGCCCGAAAAACCTGTTTTGTGACAGCCTCGCGTCTCGCACACGTACACAAACTCATACATCATACACTCCGATGCACACACACAACCACCTTTACGTACCCATTGACGTACATCACTCACACATACGTGTGTAATAAGGACTTATCATGAGTTTTGTTAAGTATAATTAATTTCAATTAAATAAAGACTTTACTTGTCTTCATTAAAGGAAAATTTCAAATTGGCGTCTTCATAAGAATTTTTGGATGTTAGTGGTGGTAAAGTGGACTCATTTTAACGAGGAGGACTGTTCTGTTATATTAAAATTAATTGAACATCACCATTGGCTACAGTCGCGTCTTGTTTTGATAATTGTCAGATTTATTGCTGTTTCTGGTTAATTACGATTACGTAGCAATTGTAAACGTGTTCTTTTTAGCCTTTGATACTTTTGTGTAACATTTTTTTTTAATGGTGAAACAATTATTACAAATTTTGGAGCTTCTTAATCACAAATAAATCGTTCCTCTTTATAATATACAAATAATGACATTTGAATATAATTTTCATTTGAATAAAATTATATATATATATATATATATATATATATATATATATATATATATATATATATATATATATATATCGTTCCTAACACATTACTAATTCAAAGTAATTCCAAGTGATAACAGCCAAAGGAAGTCATTAATATAATTGTTATTCAAGTAGGTCAAAATTACATTTCAACTTGTAAAACAACACTTAGAATTTTATAAACTAAGAAGGTACAAATAGATGAATTGTTGAACGATATTATGTTTCAAAACAAAGACTGAACGTGTAGTATGCGAAAACTTTTTGCTAGATCTGGATTTTCCAGTATTTATGTTTTTATTAGCTGAAAATAGATTGGGTCTAAACTCAAAACCTATATTCGACATATTCCCAAAAACAATTAGTCACTTTTCACCACACAATATTTATGTAAATTAGTAATTATGAATGTAATATGAAAAAGTAGGTGTCTTTCTTCTAAATGTTTATTTATCTAATTGTCATATAACTTTTTCGTACTAGTGTATATATAAAAAACAAAGTTTTTGAACTGAGATTAAAAAGTTAAATTTGGGACGTTTTGTGTATGACTGATGCTAAAATATTGTACAAAATATTAATATAACATTTTTGACTGATATGACATATTTATATAGAGTCGAAACGCGTTAATCTTTCCTTATTGACGAATGATTAAGTTTCGTTAATAATATTTATGGTTTATTCTTTTATGTCATAATTTATGACTAATACCTGAGTGACTGAGCTTAGCTCGGTTTTTTTAGTAAATCATGTTTTTTTGGAAATCATATTTAAATGCGAATCAATATGTACTATATTGATAAAATATGGATATTTTCCGATTTTACTGACATAATAATAAAAAATATGAACTGGTTATTTAAATAAAAAAGTACCCGGTTGACCGAGCTAAGCTCGGTATTTTTAGTAAATCGTGTTTTTTGGAAATCATAAAGTATAAATACGAATTACATATTGATAAAATATGAATAATATTTTTCGATTTTACCGACATAATAATAAAAAATAAGAACAGTCTATTTAAATAAAAAATAGCGAGTGCAATTAGAAAAAGAAAAAGAAAAAATAATTGATCAGGGACATGTGGATTTGAACCATGATCTTCTCGGTTGATCCCGAGCGGCCGATTTCCCACCGAGCTATTTCAACTACATTGACTTATGCGAAATTTACTTTCGTATTCTAACGATATTTTTTTCAATTCCTAAAAACAGGGATAAAACGACATTTCCTGAAAATGAATCCTAGCTAGATAGATTTATCTCCCCCGAAACCCCCTAAATACTAAATTTTATGAAAATCGTTGGAGCCGTTTCCGAGATTCAGATTCTATATATATATATATACAAGAATTGCTCGTTTAATAGTATAAGATATGAGCGCAATTAGAAAAAAGGGGAAAAAATAATCGATCTGGAGACATGGGTCTTTGAACCGCGGTCTTCTCAGTCGATCCCGACCGGCCGATTTTCCATCTGAGTTATTACAACTTTATTGACAATTGCGAAATTTACCTTCGTATTCTAACGATATTGTAGCCATTTTTTCATTGCCTAAAAACAGGGATAAAACGACATTTTAAAGTTGAATCCTAGCTATATCGATTTATCGCTCCCGGAATCCCCTCCATACTAAATTTTATGAAAATCGTTGGAGCCGTTTCCGAGATTCAGATTATATATATAAACAAGAATTGCTCGCTTAATAGTATTAAATGGATATAGAATCAAATCAGAAAAAAATGTTTTGATTACATTTTTATAAGTACACAACAATGTGTTTCTTTTTTTTCTTTTGAAATTCTGAAAATTAGTTATTATTATAAAAAATAATTAAATAAGCAACATTGTAATATTATATATTTAGGCATATTTTACATAAATTTCTCTACATCGACAGTACTAATTAGAATATCTACACGATGAAGTTTGATCAGAAAAAAGTAATTTCTTTATTAACTTATATTAATTGTATATTTAACGAAGTGATAAGAGTGCTGCAAATCATAGGATAAATTTTGAAATAGACAGTCTAAATGAAATCAAAACAACGAGGTGGATGAAAAGGAAAACATAGTCAAAAATCTTGTATGTACTGCTGTATTTAATTAAAAAAAAAATTATAAGCAATTCTTGAGAACGAGTTTATTTTACAGTCTCAATTGTTACTTATTGCATAATTAATATACGGTGTTTTTAAGTCTATTAAGTGCTGTGTGGCTACGGCACTGCTGTGTGGCTACGGCACTAAAGAATTTAACCACCCCCTCTCTTCCCGTGGGTGTCGTAAGAGGCGACTAAGGGATAACAAGGTTCCACAACCACCTTGGAACTTAAGAAGCCGATCGATGGCGGGATAACCATCCCACTGCTGGCTTTGAAATACACAGGCCGAAGACGGGCAGCAGCGTCTTCGGTACGACAAAGCCAGTACTGCGGTCACCAACCCGCCTGCCCAGCGTGGTGACTATGGGCAAAACACATAAGTTCACGTTATTTTTGGCGTAAACTTGTGGAGGCCTATGTCCAGCAGTGGACTGTATAGGCTGTAATGATGATGATGATGAATGATGTTTTTAAGTCAGTGACAAATTCACGCAAACCTGCGATTTTCCCGCTATGATTAAAACTATGGGTTTTTAAAGATTTATCCGACATTAAAGATAAAAGTCCATGTTTGTCCTGTGATAGTTATACGTATGTAGTATGTTTCCGCTAATTCGCTATAAATGGCTGTAACCATACAATGTTACATTATAGCTATAAATGGCGTGACACCATAAACCATGGGGCATGAAGCACATTGTACACCATGGAACCTATACGTCTCCGTCAAAGGCGAACGGGACATTGACCCAATTCAAATAGGTTAACTGCATGGCAAATGTTAAATTAAGACTTTATGAGGTGACGCATGCCTATTAAGACAAAATAACTAATTTAAAAGGTAATTATGGAAATGATCCGTCTATCGTTTGTTCGATTAAAATGTCTAGAAGGTTCGACTCGAAATCGAATAACATTTTTTTAAAGTTAGATCGTCATATTACGTTTTATGAAGATCTTTGTTACCACTAACCTCCTTAACCCCCTAGTAATATTATTTTTATTCAGGTAATGTTTTGTTTATTTACAGAGACAGTTTGGAAACTTCTTAATCGTAACGTAAGAAGGTTATCTATATATTTTTGTATATTTAGATAAACTTTATGACACAAAATATTGTACGTAGTAATAACAAACGTTCTATTATTGTCTTTATTTTACTTTATTACTATAAATAAACACACACACACACACACACTATACTTCTATTTACATTTTTTGGTAATTTTCAGTAACAGTAGTAGGTATATGTTTATCGATATGATAATGGTATATATTAAAAATGGCAGAGGTGACCATTATCTTTACAGAATGAAGTGTTGGAGGATGCACGATTGAGTAATGTACCTACTTTATTAAATATGTTGAAGTTATTTGTCAGATATCTATTTTTAAAATGCAATCTAGAAGTAGATTGCGGTTTTACCCGTGACTTTCTAGAATTTTGTGAGATCGTTTGATAGCTACAACTCTACGCTTCTACAAGTGAAATTGTAATTTTTACAGACTATAAAAATTCCCCTAAAAAAACAAAAATTACAAATTAAATCGGCATCTAACTGATGACGTTACCGACAACACAAATAAGCATTGTTGGCTTTACTCTATCTGCATAAATTAAGACTGATTTACAAAGTACAACAATACGAAATAAATCAAAGTGACCTCAAACACAGAAGGATATCTGTCTTTATCTAAAGAGCGCGTAACACTGTGAATGACAGTGTGAAAAGAATAAAAACAACAAAGATGCTGTCTTTTCTTAGTAGTGCAATTAATTAATTGTAATACCTTTCACTTATCTATTTATGATTCTAATATACTGTTTTATATATTGCTTCCTACATATATTGAAAAAACGTTTCTAATTAAACGGTTCATAATCAAAAGGAATTGTTTTCTGAATATAGTAACGGGGTTTAAAACATTGTCAACGATGAAAAATGGCATTTCTTATAAGCGTGGAGTTTCTTATTACGTATAGAGACACGCTAAGTATTTAAAATGAATACTAAATACTTTTAAGAACCATATCACGTTGTAGAAGGCGAAAAGGCGCGAAGGATGCCGATCGGGCGGTGACGTGTGTAAGCTGTGTTTATACTAAGCTCCGTACGAGGTTGGACGGCGCGGTGGGTGGCACATTCACGCCATACTTACGCAAAATCAAATACTAATAAAGTTTACAGTATATTCGTTTGTTTCAACGACCTAATCACTGAAGTTACCTGTTTTATATATCTCTCAGAAGTTACCAGTTTAATATAAAACTCTCTTCGCGTTACTTGAAGTAGGTTATATGTATTATGTGTCTTTAGAAGTAACGCTTTCTCTTTCTTGTATTAAATGGGAGCAGTAACCTTTAATGTCAATAAATTTTTAGAATCGAAACTTGTAAGAGTGGAAACACAAAGGATTTTTACTATAATAGTTATAATAATATTTTTATTGTTTGATTTATCAGAAAAATAGCGTGACAGGGAAAACACTTACTATCTTTTTCCTTTTTTGACTTTTATTTTCATCGAAAATCAAAATAAATAAGAATCGAAATACATTTGGAATTGTCATCTTTTTAAACATTAAACCTTGTACTTTGTATCAATGTCTATAGTTAAGCTGTTTATTCAAAATAAAGCGTATTTTAAATAAATATAAGGTTTTCTTTAGATCGGTCGATCGAAGTTAAGGCGTTAAGGAAGTTAAACTTTTTTTCAAGGTATAGAGATTTTCCATTGTTAAATTAAACTTTTAATGCTGGTTTAATTTATCTTTCATAAAAAAAACTGTATTCAGCTAGTAACTATATTACAAATAGTTGCACTAAATAAACATTTTTCTTTACCTAACCGTTATAATGTTATAATGTTTTTTCTATTCCTTATCACAATGATATGTCCTTCGAAGGTAACGTTTTTCACAGGCAAGTCTTTCATTTGGATAAATAATTTTGTTGGTTTTAAACTTTAATTATGTACCAAGTTATCTTAAATACTCATTAATGTTAATATGATGATAATGTTACATGATAATAATATATCTTTAATACAAATCGTTGATGGCATATAAAACAAATATCTCATTGACTAAAATGGTTTAGGTTGATTTTGAATGAGTTTCGTAGTCGAATAGAATGGACGTCACGTCAAGTTGAATTTATTGCTATGTGACTGTCACTGTGCTTATACGGAAAGACCTCTGAGGACCTCCGAAGAAGGGTATCTATCATTCAACGTAAGACTCATCCTGTGCTAATAAACCTAAATCTTCAAATCAGGCAGTAATTTAAATATTAAATAACAATAACATAATAGTTGTTTTGGAAAAACCTAGTTCATACAAGACGTCATTTAGTACAATGATGTAAATTTTATATCCTTCGCTTCAAAAAGAATTGTATTTTTTTTCCTTATAACAAAAAAAGTATTACAAAATCTTGGTCGAAATATGATTTCAATTTTATTAATGGTAATAATTTTTTTTTTTAGAAAATAATCCAAGCCTGCAAAAGCGGACATTAAATAATAGTAACTAAGTATCAATTCAATGATGGCGCTATGAGTAAATGAAAAAAAAAACATGCTGTAAAATAACCTCGACAGTAAATCGATAATCTTTGACAGTACATGAGGTGAATATATAAGTAACTTATTCGAGACAATATATTAAGACTACAATTTGGTTGACAAAGGTTATGGTGCGTCAAATTTGCGTACAAAATTTTAAGTTTAATAAGGTAGCATTAGCTTTGCATGTACATGACACCGTCAGACAAATAATCAATTGAGATATTCTGTTTGGGAATTACTCGTAATATCTACGTAAAGTTGACACGATTTTTGTTTTAATTATTAGTTAAGTTAAGCACATTTTTTCGCCTTGGCCGCCATGTTTATAGGAGTTCATCAAATAAAAACAAAGAAAAAATACTTTGTTTTTCTTAAACTTTAATTAAAAAATATGACGTGGTTTGTTTGTGGTTTAAAAAGTTTTAATGAAAACTGCTTACCACATGTATCAATCACACTAGGTACATTACCTAAGTTTGTAATGTACCTACTGTTTAGAAGTACTATTTATTATAATGACATTTTAGCTTCACCAATTTTTAGCTTTGAACTGCTACGCCTACTATGTGGTGCTGCGTGGTTACGGCAGTAAAGAATATAGCCATAGCTCTTCCTGTGGGTGTCGTACGAGGCGACTAAGGGATAACACAGTTCCACTACCACCTTTTTAAAAGGTAAAACTTAAATATTTGCACCTGTGTCGACTAAAAATCTGAGCTCGGTTTTATTACCGCTAATATATAGGCGGTGAGTAGACGTAATGGTACATATCTCCGCCGGCGATTGTACCACATTTAGTGTTTTGAATTATTATGCTTTTTTCGGAACACGGCTCCATACATTTCTTTGCTCGGCTTTGAAAGCTCTCGAGACAGAGCGTCACCAAAAATGCTGATTATTGCAACGAATTCTTGGCCTTGACCTACTCCTCTCCATATCACGAATACGCAAACCTAATTTTGCAATTTCAGCCAAAATAAAAGAGTTGTCATTTGAGCTGGAACCAGTTGTATGAATTCTGGAAATATTTCCAGTTCTTGAGGTTTCCACGACCTTATGGGCCATTGCAGCTAATTTTACTAGGTTTTTAATTTCACTTACAGCTAAAACGGCTCGTACAGAAGCAGGTAAATTACTTTGCCACATAATGAGAAGTGTTTCATCCGGTATTTTTCCAAGCGCTAAGTCTCTCATTCGCAGCAAAAGCTGTGAAGGCCTTTGGTCACTCGATTCCATTCCACTAATTAATTTTTGAAATTTACCGGTCTACGATTCCTCCTACACCGCTAGCAGATGAGCTTTCAAAGTTTCATATTTCTTTGTCTCCGGTAGATTCAAAAGTATATCGCTAACTTGTTGAATAATGTTTAATTTATTAACGATTAAATTAAATTTTGCATCGTCGCTAAGTTTTTGTGGTACTAAAACCGCATCACTTTGCACGACCCGAAATTCCAGTAACCTTGAAGATACTGTTACCGAAGTATGCTCGACAGCGTCGTTCTAAGGTGCTGATGGAACAGTCATTTTGCTCTGCTGCCCAACGGGGATACTTATTATTAATTCTTGCGAGTTGGAAACTTGGAGTAATTGAATTTTTGATATACATATAACGTCGTATGCCTTCAATATCCTGAAGCGTCACCAGCAGGCCACGTCGGGGTCATCGCTTAAGCGGAGGGTGGTATATGTTGTGGGAGGAGTTATAACATATTAATATGGCGAATTAATAACTCGAACAAATTGAACGATATATTTATTACGTGTGAGTATAACACGGATGAAAATCCGAGTGTCTCATTTTAACTGAGGGCTGCAACTACATAATTATAATGTGCTAACGGCACAAAATAAATACCTTATGTCAATTCAAAAAACCTTGTACGATGGCAATTTTATGCAAATTGTTTGAGACATGTTTGTTTCATTATATTTAGTCTATGGATAAAGATTATCTTGAAAAAAAAACCACGATAAATATTGTCAGATTATCACGTCGTAATAGGAAAAATAGTATATTACTTGTAGTACTATAATGCTCATGGGCAATAAATTATATCTTGATAAAAATACTAGGTTAAAGAAAAAATTAAATACTACTTTCAATATGTTATCAGACCAGTAGATTCCGTGATTAGTGAAAGCATTGTTCACATTTTATATTGTTTTATACGAAAAACTGATTAGTAGAGTTAAATAGATATGAAGTAAACCAGTGTTTCCCAAAGTGGGCGAAAACGCCCCCTTGTGGGCGCTGCAGTACTAAAGGGCGGTAAGAGATCTAGAAAAAAAATGGTGGCGTTGCGTAAAGGCTTGGGGGGCGATTTGTCATTCTATAAGGACTCTCGACTACAACTTGTGAACATCAACTAATATTCATTAAAATATTTCTCAAAATCGCATTATAAAATAATTTATCCTCTTAGTGGGCAGTAGACAAAATAAGTTTGGGAACCCCTGAAGTAAACGAAGAAATTATCAAAACAGGAAAAGTAAAAGAAACTTTATATTTCTTGAAAACGAATTTGAAGAAACGATTATAAAACTCGACTATTATTAGTATTAAAATTGATCATGGACATCATCGACTAAAATAAAAACATTAACAACGCAGGAAATAACGTAGTTAGTACGCAGGTACTGTCTAAGTATAAAGTAATTAAAATACAGCTTATTTTGCGTGACAGCCAATCTTGTCTTAGCAATATTAATATTTTTTAATTTTTTTTTTATATTACGCTGAGATGATAAATATTTTAAATGTAGTAGCTATAAATTACGTAATATAATGTAGCATTCATATTAAGTCTATGTGACAACAATTTTAATGTTATATTTACTATGTAACAAAATAAAACCAATGACATTCAGGCTTGTATAATACTAGTCATTTATAACATCGATATACAAGTTATAGTTTCACTCGAAATATCTATTTTCTGACGTTATTAACATCTTTGACTTTAAATCGATATCCACACAGAGTTCAAAAGAAACATGCAACAAAATTACCGTTTGTTGTTTGAACGAACTTTCTGGTAGTGTTCTTGTGAAGCCTACGACTTACCGTTACTTCGCATCTTATCTTGAGTATTTTAGTTTCGAACTTATCAACAACACGCTCGTTATTTAACAAACGTTGCCGCAAACGCTGTTTTTGTTTCAATACGGGGAAAAAGAATAAGCGTTGGCATTTCCATAATATCTGACAATATATAAACATTTCGACATCTTCTAAAACTAAAATGTGTAAAATGCGTCACTTGTAAACATTTAATCAACATTTATTTGTAATGGAACATTTTAGAGTACAAGTTAAAATGATTTCGTGAATATATGTTATATAACGTGATTTACAAAACTGGTCGGACGGCCTCCATTAGATACTAAATGTTTACCACATTACTTATTGCCGCCGACGTGAACAGGAATAAAAACACACCCACAGGTTCTACTACTATCACAGTCTAGTACAATAGTGTTTTGTATTGAAGATGTTACGCGGTGTGATTTTTATTTTAATCGGCCCTGTAATGAAACTGCAGTACTTGAAAGAAGTGAAGAAGATCTGAGTGATATATTTGAGCGTTTGAAGGAATAATTTTCTATCTCATTTCGACATGATTTCAAACGAGACACAAATGATTGTGACGTTGAAGCTCGTTGACAATATGAACTGGAATTTGGGGTATTTGACGTTTCAAATTCCTTTGATTTTATCTACTTTCAAAAAACAATACTGAACAGTTAAGTCTTCGCATAATAACTAAGCCATTTTACCAGAGTTCATTTTACATGTTAACCGAGTTATTGAAACGCAATGCTTTTCAACGAATCGAAAGAGCTGGTTTTATGATTGTCAGATTCCTTGAAGCGTTCTACTGCGGTTCATTGAGGCAGACATTGCCTGATTTAACGATGAAAGGAGGTTCGCGTGACTGCCTCACCGGCTATATGATTTAAAACTAAAATTGATAATCGAAAATCCGTAATAACAGGCATAGTTTAAACAAACGATTGACGTGTATACCTAGATGAAAAATTTATTTAACATGTACATGTTTCTGAAATAGAAATTGACTGTTACTTTCTTAATCTTGCGAAATGTGTGCGGTGGATGAATGATGCGAGATCAGTCGTGTATATATGATCTCTATTCAAATCAGATGCAGTGAATTCAATCGTTCCGCAGTAAGACAACCTCTTCTCATACTAATGAACCTTGCATCTATGTACCTAATAGATACTATCTATGGAATCTTGTAATGTATCTAGATGTAGTCTTATGTTGATTAAAGAAGATTCCAAGTAGTGTGTTCAATAATACGATGAAACTTTTTGTTATTACTTTTTATCACAGACATTGTAAACTAAGTCACGTCAATGGATAATTATAGTCTTACAATTAATAATAAATTTATCTCGATAATAAAAAACATTGTATAATATTTATGTTTTTACATTTACATAATTATACAAAGACGTTGTGTTAATTATGTAAATAATACTATCGACTGAATTACTGTTTTGATAATACGTAACTTTATCAAATTCTTAACATTCTATGGATAAATATAAATATTTATCCTTTTACATATTAACATATTACTTATTAATTAAATTAAAATTATTTAAGATTTTGAATCCAAAGATCTCCCTGTATGTTTCAATTTTATCTCCGACTTACCACAATCTTGTTTTTCTAGAACTTTGCTGTTTACTTGACGCATTCTCGAGCGATAACAATTCTAATGTTTTATTATCTTTTTAAGTGTGAATACTTTAAATATTTTTATAGAATGTACGATAATGTCGAATTATTACATATAACTAGTGCGACCATATTGATTTTGTGAGTTATAAAAATTTGATTCATGTTCATTTAACTTGAGGTCAAACATTATCAATACACCTACAATTGACTTACATGTTCTAAAATTCTAAATAATTGTTTGCTCATTACTTTATTACTTCGCTTTACTAAATTATTCAATCCTTTAAAACGAGAACACTTGTTTGGTATTTTACGTTTAAATTTGAATACATTTTTGAAACATGACTTAGTTTTGTTTACACAACTGTACACTACTAATTATAGACATAGGAGGTTGTTGACTTGTTTTCACTATGATATTCTATGATAAATAGCGATTGAGGTTATCAGGAAAATGACCCGATAACATACGTATGTGGTCTGAGTTCAGGTATGAACCTAATGCTTATATAGCTGACGCATGGTTCTGCGTACAAATGTATTCCACTGATATTAAGTAATGGCTACGGTTTATTCCTATATAAAATGGAAGTTAAGAAAATCTCAACAATTTATTTTGATATTTCGCAAAATGATAATCATCGGTAAAATATCAGTATCGGTTTTCCTATTAAATCTTTACTATAGCTTAGGCATCATGCGACTGTTATATGATTCGATATTAAATATTATTATACCAATATGATTCGATAATAAAACAAATATGTTAAAATTACCAATATGAAATTATTAACGATTGATCCACTATCAAGAAAATATTTATGAGTAAATCTTGTTTTAATAAGCAAATAAACAAATAAAAATGTTTTACTTATACCTATTTGTTGTCTGATTTAATTTTCAAGTAATATTGGCACTGTAAGCGTATGGGAAAACTACTGAAAGCTTAGCACGTAAAATGTTGCTGGTAAAAACTCTTTCATATATACTTTATAAAATATCAAGTTTTTTAACCAGTCATCGCAAATGAATTTTATCTTGTGTTTTCTCTTTTATTACCAAATAGTCAATGAGTCACCGCGCATTTAAGTTATTTAACTTATTTTAAACATTTTTTAATTGTACTCACTGACACTCTAGTTTATTTTGATTTGCCATTTTTCATTAAATTATAATAATAGGAGTCTAAAAGGCATATCTTCTGTTAGCCTGATTTGTACGTGTTTTCTATATATTTGTTTAAGATATGAAATATGTATTGTGAAACAGTATTTTTATTCGTTTAGGAAATTACTTATGTCACATTCACGTCATGTCATGAAAGTTTAAACACACGTTGTGAAATTGTAAAATCACGAAATGCAATTGTGTATGAGATCATGATCGCATTTTCCTTGTTCAAACATTTCTCTACACTGTTTACGTTGAGTCTAGATTTCAATAACGCATTAAAATTAAATTGTAATCTATATATTAATACGCGAAGCAAAAACTTTGTACCCCTTTTTACGAAAATATCGCACATCTATAGTTTATATAGAGAAGGAGTGTAGAATGCTGATATTTTATTTTTAATTGTGCATAAAAATACATTAAATTAGTAAAATAATCAATCAACAAAAAAATTGGGACCCAAGGGATGGTAAACGGAAAAGAGAACGGCAACATCTCAGATGGGTAGATGACATCAAATCTTTGGCAGGGACTACATGGCAGAGAAAGGCGATAGATAAGAAAATATGGAAGGCAGTGGAAGAGGCCTGTGTCAGTAGACACACTGGGGATTGAAAACGGCTACCGACGGCGGGTGCTTATATTATATTTCAGTAAATAAAGGCTTATTATTATTATTATTATTATAAAAAAATAAAAAAATGTTTGTGTACTTATACGCACGTAAGAAGTTATAGATACTTCATTGGCTAGCTAACTTCACGTTGCTAACTTCTTCGTTGGCACGCATCGTAAAAATTTACTGTCGTCATTTTTCCCTAACGCGCCAAAAGCAGTATAACTTCATAATACATTACACCCACTACCGTGTACTTGACACACACACACACACACACGCGCGCGCACATATTATACTGTTTTATTTAATGTTTAAACTTATAATTTAAATTAATTATGGCCGAATTTCGACCACTTGGCGACCACTAGTGAGTGTTTAATACTTAAAACGTGTTTTAAAAATATCAACGCGTATGACTAGATTAATATAATGTTTACTTTTGGATCAGAAAAAAAGTAATAACGTAACAGGAATTTAGCGAAAGAGCCTCAGAAATTATGATAAGGATTACGATATTCTTCTGAATACAACCGGAAAGACGATCCTCTGTTTACATTATCAGTGGGGCGGAAATCGCAAGCTATAAGATATCGTCAGATGACTTCCTTAAAAATACAAACAAAACTATTTGGCGTGGCATGCACAATAAAGGTTTGCCGACGTGCATTTTATAAAACGCCTGGAATGTTATTCGTATTCTAAGAACAGCTTGTTAATAAGTACTACAGGGAATGGTATGTCTGAAATTACCTTTTTTAAAGAACAAGTAAATGATCGGTTCTGTTATTTGCGTGTCAATTACTTTGTTCTTAATTTAACTACAGAAGATTCGAATTTAATTATGGGGTCAAATACTAATATTGAAATGTATCTGTTTAGCACATCCTGATAGACAAACATCCATAAAATAATAAAAAAACTAAGTAAACTAGTCAGCGATTATTGACGATACTTTTATCTCCTTATGACATAAATTCCTGACAAGTGAAAATATAAGTGCAATACAATCTGTAAGTTTTCTAGTAAATTAATTAGATCAAAATCAATCTACCTTGGACTCTATGCACGTTTTCAAAATGGTACACACTAAAACTTTGGATTGGGCTAAAAGCTTACTTTACTCTGAATGTGACTAACTAGAAGCTACCTTCCTCGACATTGAATATTTAAAATTTGTTTGCAACCGCAGTCTTGTTAGGGCTTCATCAAACTCGTTTTAAGCTGATCCGTATTTTATAAAAAAGGACATGCTTACCAAATTACAAGCTTGTAGATCTTGTTTCCGTAAGTTTCGTCATATGATACTGAGTCAACTATGTTGTGGAATTTTTTGACCTGTATATATTAAGTACCAATAAACTTTTTCTAAATATCTCTCATTGATGTATAAAAAACCCTAGATGCACAATCAGCGTCTCAAAACCGTCCGGCAAAAGAGCGCACATTGTGTGCTCATTTCAATCAATGAGTATCGGGTCGCTCGTGTTACTGCACGTGTAAAAAACGTTAAAATGCCGAAGTGTTGTTTTACAAATTGTAAAAATATGACATCAAGAAACCATAAAAAGGATGGAATATCGTACTTTCGGTAAGTAAAAGAGTTTATTGATTTGTTTTTGTTATCTATATCACTAAATATAGGGAGAAATATGTGATTTTGATTTAATTTGTCTTAAATCTTCACTCAACAATCCAATTATAATGCGGCAAATTTCAATGGGCGCTTTTTTAGTGTAAGAACAACGCATTACAATCGCATTTTAATTTAGTCGCATAATAGAAATTGAACCAGTTCTTTTCAATGGAGTCGATTTTTTATTGTTATTATTTTTTCTTTTTATTATTCTTTTTTTTATTATGCTTATTAAGTTTTGTCCTTTTATGTATTTAGTATATAGATACATACCGGAACTTTTCATAGAACGATTGCAGATGATAACAACAAATTTTGTTCTGGATACATAAACGTGTTGTTGATAACAGCCTTACTAAGTTGGAGAAAGGTGTTAAGTAATAACTCGAGATTTTTTTAATGATTTCATTCATATAAGAATGTCGTGTTCGATTCGGTAGGTTATCTGGTATGAATCTCGTGTGACTATTGACGTACGAATTGTTTTATTTGCATATTTTATCTTTCATTTTTGTCCTTTAGTTTTCGTCGTGACCCAAAACGACGTGGAGAATGGACATCAATCGTCAGCCAGCAAAGGCGCGAAGATTTTTTTTAATTATAAATATTTTTTCTAGTATAGATAAACATTCCCTTCAACAACCTCTTTTATTCAGTCACAAAATTAGTCTTATAAAAGCTATTATAGAAAAGTTTATAGATGTTCGTTTACATTATATTGCAAAAAAAAAAACAACAGAAAAGCTTAAGTCTAAATCGAAAAGACAACTTTACAATAAGCTTAACTTATTTCAAGGAAACTAATGTGCTTCCTATTGTATTATTTGTAATTAATAATAATAATAATATCTTTATTCATGAAATCTGTTTACAATATAAGTTACACTGAGTCTTCCCAATAAGTTATCGTAGATACTTGTTGTGGGAATGACTCGCAACTTCCCAAGTCTTTAACTAAGATTTCATACAAACGGCAACAATATGACACGATTTTATAAAAAAACAGAATTTTGTTAGTAATTAAACTGCGCGAAGTATTAGTGTAATTAATAGTTTTTATTTTATTTCTATAAATAGTTATGTAATAAAAATAATATTATGTAAATAAATGGTGGTAACTATTACACAATTATCCGATTTATTATTCAATAGATAATCCCAAATTCCCAATATTCACAGAAATAAAATAATTACCAGAAACTGGATACTATTACTGGACTTGTACATATTGTTTTAATCGTGAAATTATAACTTGTAAGTATTTTTTGTAAGTAACTTGTAAGTTTTAATATAACTACTTATTTAGTTTCGATAACCTATTATTATAAAATTGTAAATATATTTTTTTAGAACACACAATATATAGAAATTATAAAAACTTAAAATACTATGTTAATGTATAAAAAAATATATAAAGTGTAAAACTATACTCGACTCCCTTCATGCCTTGTCCTACCGGCAAACTTCGGTCATAATTTTTTTTGCTTTTTGTACACTGCTTTGTAAATACAACTTTAAGTCATGTGCGTAAGGCTGAATTTCCAAAAAAGTATCTCTATATCATGACCATAAGTCCTTTTGTTTATTCGGAGCATATTTGGCGACACTTTTAAGCGTTACTTTTGTATGAGACTGTGCATCTAGAGTTTTTTATACATCAATGATATCTCTTCTTGAAGTGTGGTACGTTTTTATATTACACGAATATTGTAATAACGACGTAGTCGAAGTCTGTAGAAAAATAACTGTTTGAGAAAAAAAAAACAGCAAAAAATGCTAACAAATGATAATGGGCCCATTACTTTACGTCCCTAGAGACAAACGGACTTCCTTCTTCCTTTGTATAATACAAGCTTGCCATTTACGTACAAGATTGTTTTCATTGAATTGATGATTCGCAAAGATGAACTCTCACAGTTCCTTTTCAGATTATGTTTGGCTTTGTTATTAGAGACATTTTACACCTTCCTTAAAAGTTACAAAGTTCTAAGGTTTTAATACATCACTATTTGTTATTATCAAATGAATTGACCACTTACAAGAGTAAGTAGCTCCGTGACACTACACAAAGAGACCTCGAGTAGAATTAAGACTTGTCTGTTTCTAGATCGTCTTAATTGTGTGTGGCTGTGTGCCCATTGATTACTACGATCGGTAAACGCCTCGTCAGTCTGATGTCAGCTTCCTTTCATGCACAAAATTAGCTCGATTAGTTATACCAATTAAGAACCCATTTGTTTCTCTTTTTAATTTATTAACTTCATTATTTAACGATTTTATTAATACCCTATAATGTAATGAGATTTCCGTTCTAAAGAAGCTTCAACTTCTATGCTTTTAAACAAAGAAATTTCACAAATGTATAATTTTCAATAATTTCTAATTACCTAAAGCATTTATAGATACAACTTGAAATGCGAAATACCATACTATGGATTAATTTTATATTTTTAGTATTTTTAGAGTACCACCGTTTTATGTCATGTGTTTATATATTGTCAGAAAATCTATGCAGGAATTCAAAAAATAGAAAGTTATTCATTTTGTTCATATTACAATCTTAATATATATAAATCTCGTGTCACAATGTTTGTCCTCAATTGACTCCTAAACTACATAACCGATTTTAGTCAAATTTGCACACCGTGTGCAGTTTGATCCAACTTAAAAGATAGGCTATATTTTATTTTGATATATTATGTTATTATTATATTTCAGAAAAAAATAAGGTGATACGAAGTTCGCCAGGTCAGCTAGTATTAATATAAATAAATGTTATTGAAATGTATGAAGGCCAATAATAACGGTAAAATTACCTCCCTGTTATTTCCTAAGCAGACAGATGGGGTGGTTCCGAATGAGGAAGTACAAAAATAAAATCGTTATTTATGTGAGAGCGAAACTAATAGAATTCAATACATGAATGGAATCAATTCAGTACAAAACTTGTACCAGAGAATATGGGGGTCATTCAATATGATATATGTACATCTAAATTAGAGCGAATGAATCAGCTTGACGATTCAAAATTTGATGTTAAAGGAGAGAAACAAAATTAGCAGTAGTTTTACAGATAATACAGTTATTATCAAGTATTAATTTGGAAAGGACAATCGAAACGTTAAAGTCGATAAAGTGGAAGGATAAAATGAATCTTCGATCTGTCAATCAAGGCTTTGATAATGTTCAGTGGAGTGTAAACGGCAGCCGTTCTGCTTGTCACGTATATTTGACGAAGGTCATATTTTTCAGTCTTACGACCGGATTCTATGTACGTAATGTTTATACTTCTTTCATCAGTTACTGTCTCAAGAGATGTATTATATTAATTAGCACGAAATTTATAGTTTCTAACATCAAAATAAATAAAAAATGGATTTTTTTTTTACAAAGCAATAGTCCTACGTGAGTTTTCCTGTTTTTTAATTAATAGTACAAAACATTCAATAAATATTCAGGTTGCATTACACACAAAGAAAGACACGGTTCCAGTAAAAATAGATACCTAGGTATAGATAACGCTCATTTAAAGTGAATGACAACGATTAGATAAATTGAAATCTAGATAGTTTAATCTAATGTTTGCGAGACAAATTGTAACCAAGTGAGACTTATCCTCTCATATGTCTATGTAATCGAAAACAGGATCTACATTTAGGTTTCATAATATTTTAGTTTTAGTATTTTTAAACAAAAAAAAATTTTAAACAAACAATTATGAGTCATACGGAAAAACGATAACGTAACGGTGAGTTTTTTATTTCGTAACGAACTTAGAATATCATTTATGAGTTATACATAATACATTATTCTGTTCAATTAAGCTAAACTAAATTAGCATTTAATATGTAAAATAATTAATAAAACAATTCAGGTTAAACGGTATAATGTTATAAGAAGTAGACTTTACATTTTGTATTAATATATTCTTAGTTAAGGTCACACTAATGTGTTAAAAATGTGTTTAAGAATCTTTATGTCTATAGCGTGACAACACAATAATACTGGTGTATTAAGTTGTTAGGTATGTGCAATAGGTATAAGTTTACATTTACAATAAACTCGTAGAGCGGGATAAGGCACTCAACCTCGACGAGGATTACCTAAGATGTGAATAGTGTGCGCCAACGCAAGGAATTAAAACGAAATGTTTCGTACAACGCACAAAGAACCAAAGCAAATAATGAACCGTAACGTTTCGACTATTGTTGTTACAAACAAAACACTACGCACAGCAAAAAGACACAGTCACGGACACTAAACCAATCGAAATTAACACGTAAATTATTAAATTTGTCACTTTTATGGATGCCCACAGGGTGCGCAGGCGACGAAGGCAGCGCCGCTCGCCGCGCCTCGCCTGCGAGCCTCCGGCTCTTATATGCACACACCGCCTTCGGTTAAATTCTTTGCATAAATAAACGAGAAAGCTTTTCTGGCCCACAAATGACAATTATTTTGCACTCACTTCGCGGAATTCGACGCACTGCTTCCGAAACAATTTATAAATTTATGTTCCTTACCTTGCACTGCGCAGTAATGATGTTCTAACACGATCGATGAAAGAAAAACCAGCGGAAAGTAGATACGGTCACGTTCGTACGGATACGTCGAGAGTAATGGCGCTGGCTCGTTCCAACTTCCAACCCGTCGAGTGTTACTCACAGACTCGGAAGGCTAAGCCTTGTTTGCTCAGTGACGCGATACCACAGTCTGTTTTCTTTTTCCCACGTCGCTTTTAATGCGACCGAAGAAAGAGACGGATATACTAAAGCAACTCCGGACTTTATACCTGTAGTGCAGCAACCTACATCACTGGTGCGTTCAACAATGTCATGTCTTGTGTTTGATAGTCTCAAAATCATGCGAAATAAAAAAAAAATATATAAACTTTAATATATTTGTATATATCAATTCTATTCAATATCAGACTAACACTTGTTGTAAATCGAAAAAAATGAATATTTTATCAATTAAAAAAAATACCTGAATATCAGTTAGAAGAATCATCTCAATTATCATTTACGTACCTAAAATAAATTATTAAAATACATTTTTTCAAAAAAAAAATATATATTAAAAAAATTATAAAACATGTGGCGCCATCTCTTGGTATATTAGAAGAATACAAACACCGTTACCAACCACCGACCACGCTATAGTTTATGGCCTCTACATTTTGTAGAGACCAAAGACTTAATGTTTCGGAACAACTCTAACAGATGGCTCTTAATAGTACCTACATTGTAAATATATCGTATATTTTAAATTTTGTAGGTTTTGGCCTTTTACTGCAGTGTCGTCATATATATTAATATGCTAAGGTCCCTCTTTTTAGAAAAAAAACCTCACAAATACTCCAAATAAATTATATACCATTTTATAGATAATTGCTTGCTCTACCGGCATCAACAACTTAAAAAAAAATATTATTGCTTTTGTTTTTGTAATTTAATTGATATTTAAAGTTATATATATGACGTCTTTAATTTTGGAACAACGTCAACATGATTACCGGTCGGTAAATTTTTTGTTCAATTTCAAAAGATCTCACGTATTTTTTTGTAATTTCACGAACTTTTTTGTACCTTTGTTAACTACTAATTATTATACTTATTTAATGCGAATAATCGCTCGGGTATAGCTAGTAGTTTTATAAATTTGATAGATAAATTTTCGCCAATATTTGATAGATACAATTTCGTCTATATTTATAATTCAATTATAATAATGTCTCTACCGATACGCAGTCACTAAGTTAAACAATAGTTTTTTAATAACAATTATTTCACAAGGGAGTTAGTTTAATTTTTTTTATCAACTTAGTAGAAAAGTACTGTTTACAATATTTACGCTCAATTTAAATTCTAAAAAGGTAAAATTTTAGCTATATATTTACGTTGATACGTGTAATAATATTTATCCAAATTTAATACTTATATATTTTAATTTAATATCACTTAAGCATATAATTGCAAACATTGTATCTACTACAATAAAATAGACTTTAATCATTATTACCACAATACACATATATTAAATAATAAATAATATAACAAATTATTACGATTTTATTTCTAGGAAATCATTAGATCTTTAAAAATAATTACGTACATTATACACATTACTTATTCTCGCTGAATATATTAAGCGTTTGTTTAATTCTTATAAAAGGTTTTATATAAAAAAAGTGGTACAACGTGTAGAATATATTATGAATAGTACTATTTAGTTATTCCTTTGAGACGCCGACACTAGATCTATTATTCAAGCAAGCAATAATTCATCAACTTGACTGATATTAAGCTCTCGTGAAAGTCGAAAACGATTAGAGCTTCGATCAAACGCTCGTAAAAAGCTTTCGATATTTTTTGCAAGCTAATAAATATAAGTTTTATTACGCCCGCGTTAAATTCGCCTAGATATTTTATGCCTATTTTAAATGTTATATAAGGTAAGAGTCCGTCATTGTTAAAAAACACAATAGAGATGAGATGAATACAATAGAGTTGCTTGACAAAAGTGAAGCAGAAAGTTCTTAATGGGAAGATAGAACTAAATTTAAAAAATTAGTACCAACTAACAAAAAGTATATTATAATGAAATAGCAACGTAAACAAGGTACGTAACAACAACAACAGCGTAAGTAAGCTATCTAACGTTAAGAGTATGTAGAGTTGCAGAGGAAATTATTTATATGAAGAAATATTTTAATTAGGTGTTTACGATTCGTTTCTAATACTGTCGGAACTGCTTGATAAACAATTCGCCAATCGGTTCATCAATTAATACGAATAAAGTTTAATTAACCATAACTCTAAGCGCTGCCCACTTTCGAATTCCCAGTAGTTTATTCATTTGCTGCCAATAAATTGATATGAAACTCGCGATCCCATATATCACAGTTGCTACTTTACGGTATAGAAATACTGGCTCTGTACATTTCCAGCGTAAAATATACCCGTAGAGGTGGCATTTTATTATTATAAATGGAGTGTAATGTTTTGGTAGCAGTCTGACTATATAGAACCTATCTAGATAGGCTATATTATCTTTAGAAAACAATCAAATACTAGAAGCGTGTAGAGAGAAAATAGGTTCCTATAATTATTTTAAGGGATAAGTGTATATTGAATACCATCACGTTATTTTAATAACTATTCTAATGAATAAGAAAGTTTATCATTAATAAAATATATGCACATGTATATTGTTATTTTTTTATTTAACTGGGTAACGAAAGTAAATAACATCGATAATCATAAACCACAATGAGTAAACGACTAGTATTATTTCGTGGGAACAAGGAATGCGGTGGCCACTGGCCCGGTTGCAATTGTGCAAGTTCTAATCATGGGTTAATAACCGCAAGAAGGCCGATCAGCATACTGACAGCATTTAGTATTGACGTGAGATTAGATCTTGCACACATATTCGATATAAGCAAAAGGACACACATGACTAAGCCTCGCTGGTTCTTTGACTCATAAATTATTGAATTTATAGTAAAGCGAATTTTGACATACTTTATTGAAGTAAGACTTCTTTACGCACGCTGACTTGGGGAGTAAGCTGGTGAATGCGCGACGAGAGCGTTACGAAAACTGTGACAGATCGAGGCGAACGGAAGTTGAGAGGGAGATATAATTTAGTGAAGATAGAAAGAGAGATAATTACGTTTCGTAAGTTTTACTTCACTCGTGTGGTCTAAAGCACACTCAAATCAAAATTCAAATAGATATGAATTCCCCCATTTGAAGGAACGCAGTTAGGAGTCGAACATCCTATATTTCACAAAAATTAACGTACATTTAGAAGTATTTTATATGTAAATTACAAAAATTTATTTAAGTATCGTTATGATTTCCGTTTTAGGTTAATTGTGATACGGAAATACTTGTGTATAATTTTTTTCTTTTTAAAATCCATAATGCCTTATCTGTAAGGCCGCTCTTAATGTTTTAAGTTTCAAAGGTTTGCTTGGGACAGCTTTCACCCGTTCGCGCTCATTACTTTACTCTATCTGCTGTCACAATATCTCTGATGAGAGACTAATTAGCTCTGCTTGCCCACTGCGCTGTCCGTATAGTTATTACAATTATAATTATTAATATTCTTTAGACAACCGTTAGTTCAATATTGTTCAAAGCGTATTTTTTCTTGCTATATGAGTCGTAGAACCCGTTCCGCACAGAATGGCCCAGTTATCATTTGTTTATGATGTACGTGATTAAAGAGGTGTGTTTTAAATTTTTAAATTTAATTTTTAATTTTTGTGGTGTAATTACTTTTTCAAAATTTAATAATGATAATATTATCAGACTTGCTTCTACCTCTATACAAAAGATAGATATTGGTGTGATAGTAAGTACTCGTCATACTAGATATTATGTAGTGTACAAGTTTTCAAACTTTATTTCCACTATGAACACTTGTTTCAAAGGGACTTAACGCGATATGTCATTTTGAAATTTCCTATACTTCGGTGACGTTGCAAAGACAATTCATGGGTGACTGATGTAAATGTCTACATGTAGATTATAGTAATTGTAAGAAAAATGAGTTTATTGTTTATTTCATGAAGAGCATTTGTTGAAAAAAATGGTTATTGTAGTCGTCATAATGGATTTAGATTTCAGCGATAAGATCGTTTTTGTACACCTTTCATTTTGTGTTATTATTTTGTTGTTTCTTGTAATGGTGTACAATAAAGAATATTATTATTATTACTATTATTAGATCTATCATCTAGCATGGCTCCTTGACGCTTTCTGTCTTAAGACTCTTTTAAGTTCGTATAGTACTTATTATATGTAGAGCAAGCTGATTCTGGTGCAAGGTCGCAAAATTGCTTTGTTATGATCAATGTGCCCCCGGTTCGCTATGTCGTTATTATCTATATTATGTTATTATCGTGTCTATATATTTTTAAATAATTTTAAGAGATTATTGTTAAAAGATAAAATTATAATTTTTATTTTTTCGGCATGTATATCTTTAAAAGTATTTTTATGAATAATTTATAAATGATATTACATCTTTTTATATCATATAATTATGTTTTATACAATATAATACAATGTAACTTGTGACCCGCCTCGACTTCGCACGGGTGCAAAAACTATCAGTGTTCCTCTAATATATTTTGCATGTATAACAAACATATAAACCTTCCTCTAGAATCAGTCTATTTATTAAAGAAAACAGCATCAAAATCCGTTCCGTAGTTTAGAAGATCTAAGCATTCAGACAGCGGGAAGCGACTTTGTTTTATACTATGTAGTGATAAATGTGGTTGATATTTTAAATGTACAATTACGCTTATTTTAAAAAGTATTAGTTAACATAATTTCGTTCACTTCTACTTTACTATAAACACTTATACTTATCAGATAATTAATAAGACAGTTATAAGACTGGGTTAAAAAAAAATCTTAAGTCTACATTCCCGCTGTGTCAATTTCGCGCTATTACCTATCGTTATCTATCCGTTAACAGCGATTAGCTTCGATATAAACATGTATTAATCGCGTCAAGAGGGCACCTTCACACATAACTATAAATTATCCATCGGTAAGTTTTTGCTGTGTGGTTACGGCAGTAAAGAATATAGCCTCCCCCTCTCTCCGCGTGGTTGTCGTAAGAGGCAACTAAGGGATAACATAGTTCCATTATCACCTTGGAACTTAAAAAGCCGACCGATGGCGGAATTTGAAAGACACAGGCCAAAGACGGGCAGCAGCGTCTTCGGTGCGACAAACCAGCCCTGCGGTAACCAACAAACACACAGTTCACGCCATTTTTGGAGCGAACTTGGAGAGGCCTACGTCCAGTAGTGGAACTGCGATAGGCTGAAGTGATGATGATGAGGTAACTTTGCGTTGCTTATTAAAGATTGACATATGAATTTATAGCAATATTATTGCTGAGTTTTTGTTGAGTATTATGTAATATCTGCAGAATCTTCATTCCAGATTGGTGGCAGCTTCACATTAACTAAAACAAACTTAATAAAGACTGTTTTTACTATAATTTGTAAAATGACATTAAGCGTTTTCGATTTTTTTTTAAATTAATTTGATTCTCTAGATCTCTTTTAGATCTATGTGTAAATGTATAAATATAAATGGTTCTATTACAAAACCGACGGTCATGTAAACATCTAATGATATGTTTTCGTCTACAATTTAGTGCGCGTTGTTTAAAATAGATCTTGTTTATCGAATAAGAGATCGTTTTTAAAAGAAAGTCTATTGTTTCTATAGAAATAATAAAAAAGTATAATGTATAGAAGTATATCATATTTTGTAAAATATGAGTATAGGAAACTCAAGTCAAAAATTCAAGTCCTTTAGAGGATCGTTCTTTTACAAACTGACACTATATAATCTAGTTATAATGTATATTGCATTTTCTTTTAAAACACAGAGAAAAAAGCGGTTTCTTGTATGTAGACACAACGTTAATTTATAATTTGTGGATGTAAATATATAGTTACATTTATTTTGTTTGTAGTTACAGCGGCCTAATGTTTTTGATACGACTAAGATAGCAAACTTTACTGTCCGCCTGATGGGAAGCGGTTATTTTTTATTTTTTCTTACCCCATAAGTCTTCTTTAAAGTAACTTATAAAATAAAACAATTTTTTCAACGTTCAACTAGTATTTTTAATTTGTAACGGCATTAATAAAATTTAATAGCATCAATATTTCAATAAAAAAACTAATCTTTAAATAATCTTACCTTATCATTTAGCGATAGCAGTAAAAGAGATACGAGTACATCATATCCTCAACATCTATACCGACGTGCAGATTATTTTCTCGTTGTTTGAACCGTAGGGAGATTTATGACTATTTCCGTTGCAAGATAAATCAAGAGGATAGTGCGTTTTCGATTTCTCTAAGTATTTTATCTTGTCTAATATTTCATTTTATTATACAATAGTGCCTGGAGCGGTGTACTGAGATTACCTGTCGTGGTCGAGTGCACAAGGCGTACGGAAGAGGTTTGAATGGCATGGGTATACACCTCGAGGGTATACTCGAACACTAGGTAGAATAGACTCTAGAAAGGCTTAAGATTATGTAAACATGAATCAAACGGTTTGTTTTGCATCCTCTTTAAATTTGTCTCTATATAATGCCTTGTTATGTTATGTGGCAAGTTCTGTGTGTTTTATTTATTGTAAACAAAATAATTTTGAATAGATAATTTAAACTTCATTAGATGTAAATTATTCATTAAAAATAAAGGTACCTATACCTCAATATTAGAAGTAATCTTAAGCTTTTTTATAAATTAGGATCAGAAAATTCTTAGGTAAGAACTCGAACATAATAACCACATACACATATGTCTTATTTTTCACAGTGAAAGATTTTAATCATACGGTAGTTATCAGGTGAAGTTTCTCTACCTTTTCTCTAATTACAAAATTATATGTAACAAAAATGCGGACGATACCGCGAACGATACGTGGGTAGCATACATTGCAGTATACTATAACACTGAAAGAATGGTTAAAGACTTTTTTTAATCATATTTATAGTTAAACAACCTTTCCTAAGTAGTTGTAAAACAACCAGGTAATAAAATTAACAAGAAATAGTAACGTCATTAGTGTTTGTTAAAATCACCAAACTTTCAATTTACTGTATCAAATAAGACACATGTACGAAATTAGAAACAGTTAAGAAAATATAAATTCGGAATCAGTATTATTTATACGAAGAAACAGTAAATGTAGAACGCTAATTATATTGTTATACAATGCCCCATGCTAGTACTTTCACCTATAAAATACATTAAAATATTGTCCTAAGAATTAAATTAAAGAGCGTTCGATAATATACAAATATATAAAGCTGACGTGCTTCGTTTTTTTTTTTGAACATTTAGATTTACTAATAAATCATCAGTCAGATTTTAATTGACTGATTTGAATTACTTTTTCGTTAAAATGACGTTTTTAATACAAAAAGAGGTTTCTCATTTTTTTAATGTGTGTTATCTCATAACTTTTTTCTTTCTTGATGTAATTTAAGTCAGTTTTTTTCGTTTGCAAGCAAACATTATTATTTTTGTTTATTAAGTAGCCTGATCTCCCTTTAAGACACTATTGCTATATAAATATGTGATCTTCTTGATATACCCCGATGTCTCATTATTCCAATCTTCTCTATATAGTTTTGTTTAAGTCCAGAAATACTATAAAAACTATAAAACATCACTCGACATGATTCAAAGAATGAGAACAGAGGTTATAAATGTCCACCAATCTTGCAAATATCAAAACTGAGCATGGGTGAAATTATAGGAAATTGTGTCGTATTTTTGTAAACAAAATTCCTAACTAGAATCCAGTTTTTTATATATTTATAGTAACGAATTAAAATGTATTTATTCTAATATCGCCTACTTTCATTTTGAATTAATATTTATCGTATACAATAGGCCATAAAAATTGTAGATATATTTTGTTAACAGTTCAAATCACTGATTTAATAAAAATATGTACCTATACATTTACATAATTATGTGGTATGAAAGTGATGAAAGTCACTACTTCCCAGTGAATTTGTATAAGTAAGTATATATACGTTTTCGCTCCAATATACTTAAAAAAGAAGTAATGTGACGTTTCTCTAGTAACTAAGCAAGCTCGAACAGTAAAGGATACACATTTTTATGTAAAATCTTTATTTAAGAACTTTTTATACATATGTACTACATGAAAGTCCTATACTTAACCTATCTATATAACATTCTTACATAGGAAAGTAGTTCTTATTTTTAAATATAGTCTATTGTTTAAATTTTAAGGGATTAAGCTCCTCCTGCATGGTGAAAGAGGCCTATACCAGTAGTTATTACAGCCTGAATCGTATCGTATCGGTTTAAATAATTTAAATTTAAGGGCTATTTGTAATCGATATTTTTAACAGAATCTTAGTTTCATATAAATTATAAATAGGATATTACGGTCACGGAAGGCGCGTGCATCGTGCAGTTTGGTAAATATTAAGTGAACTCGCTGACCCTGGCGAATGCCACGTGCGCTCTCGATCTTTGTTCTCGAATGTACTTTGTGTTTATAAATGTTCAGTTTACATAACAACTATAGACTCGTATGAAACGCCGTTAGGCGCTAATTTTTGTTTTTATTATACATTCTTAGGCTATGATTATGTTTCTGATAGCTTGTAAATTGTTATATAGAAAACATATAACTAATACTTTGAACTGACTTCTTTAAATATTTTATGTTTACTCTCAGTTGGAAGTAGTTGAAACTGTTATCATTTTCAGTCTCTTTTAACCCTTACCTTATGTAAGTATATTTATTAGTAATTAAAAAATAATAATAGCTCAAGATACTAAAAATTTCAAAATTTGTTGCGTTATAATCACACAATTTTATTTTGGACAAACTCTCGCTTAAATAAAATCCACATAATGATTGAATAAGAATGTTTGTTCATATTTTAATATTTTACGCAGTTTCTCTCTTATATTACCGCTTAAAATAGACGACTAAAATTAACTAAAATATACGATAAACATAAAATCAACCAAATTAAGAAACCTTCATTACATCTAGAAGTAAGCTACTAGAAAGTATTCTCGTTAACATCATCCATTATCTAAATTGATAATATCATTGGCAAATTGCTAAATCAGCATCTGCATTTCATGGCGTTCTATCTATTTGACTTTCTTTCTAATTTCTATTTACTTTTGCTTTGTATAGTTCGAGAGGTGTAAGGATGTCAAACGTGGCTACAGTAAGTGGAATATAAGAGAGAAAATCTTAGGAGTAAAGCAGCAATATAATGTTCTTGTGACAGCTAATAATTAACACCTTGGAACGACGTTAAATTGTTATGTTAAGTCATGTGGAAAAACTTTGTCATATCTATTTTTTGGTCAAGCGTGAGTTGCCTCAAAACTTAAAATGAAAAAAAAATTCGAAGACCATACGAGCTAGTTAGGTATGTCAAGCTTAGTTATCCAATAGTGTCCAAAAAAATTAATAACATCGTTTATTTTATGGACGATATACGTTTGACCAAAACATTTAGTAATTCGAATTTCTTGAGAGATAAATTTCTTCGAAAAAAGCTAATGTTTTAGTACAAAACTAAATAAACATAATTTCGATTACAGTAGTTTGGTTTTTATTTTCTTCATAAGTATTCTAGGTATCGAAAAAAGTGTCTATGGAGGTAACAGTGTAATGAAAATACTAAATTAGAATATAAAAGCTATTAATTTGTTTGTTTTTCTATCTATATATGTGTCTCCTAGCCTGTCAGTTTCACGTGTATGTACTATTACATTTATATAATTATTCCATGCAATATAGTAACAGAAATTAAACACGTGATTAAAACTGCGCGGAATGTTTAGTATTTACCATCGTTGTATTTACTTCGCCAGTCAAGCGTTCACACTAAATAAATTAAATATGACCTTAGGAAATATTTGATTATTCAAATATATGTGTAGTGACAAGTGAAAAGTTGTTTAGAGGTAATCAAAGTACGAGCTGATTTATTTCAAAATAAAACCCAGTCATTCGTATAGTTCGAGTAAAAAATATGTAAATTAAAATAATTTATTTTTCGAAATTGATTCCTATATTTTAAAAAGCATTTTTTTTTAAAGTCTGGAATATGTGGATTTTACAACACTTTTTTTCTGATGATAAGTTTTCTTTTAATAAATGCCTTAGATCTGTAAAACATGGATTATATGACATTAGTTTTTATTGAACTTATTGTATGTATCGTGAGACTAGCAAATCATAATTCTCTTCAACTGGTAATTATTGTTTATGTATAAAACTGACTTCGTTGTACAAAATTAACTATTATTATGTTTTGTGTTTGCTAATAAGTTAATACGGTGATAATAAAGCTAATCGACGGTTTGTAGAAAAAAAAATTTTTTGTGGTCGCGTCGAAAAACATTTCAAACAAAAGTCACTTTACTATTAAAGTCGAAAAGTTTTTTTGGACGTTAATCTGATTAGTGGCTTTGTTATAACAATAGCGGTTATCAACGAGGACCACCCGAGTTTTAGATGGGTTAGAACTTATACCATAAATTTTTTATTTAGAAGAATTAGGTTTGAATTGATGGGGTTTATTTTTTTTCGTAATATTTTAATCTAACGATGTGGTGTCGTATTTAATCACAAATATAAGTTACTACTGCTATACGAGATTGAATAGTTTTTTCCACGTTATTACTTAAAAGATTAGGACTCACATAGCACATTTTTAAGATTTTTTGATACTTATTTCTAATATATTTTATTATTGTCTTTCGGTGTTTAGGTTATAATAATAAGCACATTATTACAACTACTCGTATTATAAATATGAATAAATTGATATACAAACTCTTTTATTATAACGTAACTATGTTAAAAAAAATGTAGACCATAAGGACAATTCTGTAATAATTTAATTAATACTTTCCCACGAAAAAAAATTGTATATAGTCAAATACTACAGATTCTTATACTACGCTTATGTTAGATACAGATAATTAAAAATGTGTCTGTATAAACTTGGGTTTACTCAAAGATAAACTCTATAGACGTTAAGAATCACGTGACATAGGGCGGACCACACACTAGCATATTCGAACGTTTATTCGATTTATGAATATTGAACGCGACACTCGAATGGATTTTAAGAAAGCATTACGTCAATGCTTACGATCCGATTGTCTCAATTTCTAATTCACGGAAAACTTATGGTCATATTACTAATCGGTATAACTCGCACAATACTTCGTAAGAACGATTTTTTTCTTATTTTAAATTTTACACGTAAAACAACACTGTTATATAGCAATCGCTTTAACTATGTACATTTATTTTGAGTTGTAGTTTATAACTTTATACATATTGTTAATTATGCCTTAGCATGTCTTAAGTTGCTCCTTACAATTGAATAGTTTGGTGAATGTTTGTTGAGTTACAATTAGAACATGTTTTATTAAAGACAAGTGTTAAACGTTAATAAGCAACACTATTCTATATTAAGTATAGACAATTTATCTTAAGATATCCTTAAACATGACATAATTTTAGGAAATTAAACTTTCAAATTTTTTCCCTTAAGATACATCAAAACACAAAATATTTATCTCAAATTTTACGTTCAAAAACTCAATGACGTTAGTTCACTATTGACTCTAGGCCATATATACGAGTATATATTAAATGTGCTAGGTGTAGCCATTGTATCAACCAGACAGTTTCCTTTTATTTGCGTCAATGATTCATTTCGAGTAAAGTTCAGTATGTTTCAAAAAAGTTTCATAAATGTACGTTGCATTTCGATTACATGAACAAACAGAACAACTGATGTAACAAACTGCATTAGTATTCATTAACAATCATCGTTAGACGGCTTCCTGTAGACATTTTTTTTGTGTGTTTCGTTTTAGAGAATAAATGGAACTGTACGTTCACATTTAGAAATTGTTCATGGTTTGTGTTTAATGCAGTGAATATCGTATCTTTTATTTCGTTATCTTTTTATTTAAGATGGACAAAGGCAAATCAATTATGTATCATTCTGATAAGTTGTGTTATCAATCAAGTTAATGTGTTTCTGATGCAACTTCTACTTAAATAAATAAAAAATGTGAGCTGTCACATGACGGCTGGCAGATCTGAAACATTTAATAAACATTTATTTTCTTTATATACAAAAAAAAATTAATTCAAAAATTTCCTTAAAATCGCGACAATTCAATTATTATATAGTATAAATAAATAAATATCTTATAATTATAACATACACACACGGTATCTGTTCCTATACTTGTTACAGGTAACAGTGGACCTGCAACCAGGACCACTACAAACCATTCACATCAAAAAAAAAAAAAAATTTTTTTGCGTGCTAATCGAAAATAAAATTCCTTTCCTCTCCTTATGTATATACTAGCTGTGCCCGCGGCTTCGCCCGCGTTGAAATCAGTTTGTCACAAAGTTTTCCCGGCAAACTTCCAGTGAAACTCTCATCAAAATCGGCTTAGCCGTTCCGTAAACCTTCCTCTTGAAGCCCTCTCTCCATTGGTGAAACCGCATGAAAATCCGTTCAGTAGATTTTGAGGGAATCGATCACATACGCTTTTGGGGACTTTGTTTTATAATACACTAACTGTTGCCCGCGACTACGTCCGCGTGGTTATAAAGATATGCATTACTATTAAGCTGCTTAACGCAAATTATTTTTTTATTTCAGTCACTTGAAATGCTTATCACTCTGAGTAACTTTTTCAAACGCACAATTTAGTATAATTTAATAGTTATTTTTATAAAACCCCTCTATACACCACATTTTTAGTTTTATTTTCAGGCTGCAGTATAAATAGCCTTTCAGGCAAACTTATAGCTGCTGTATGTGTTTCATACAAACTATCAACCCCAATTAAACCCCCTTAGCGGTGGAATATCGCAAAATCCGTTCTTAGCGGACGTCTGCTAACTATAATCTACCTCCTTGCTAAATTTCATCTTTGTCCATCTTGGATGGATGGACTATCCAGCGGTTTTTGAGTTCTCGTGATGAGTGAGTCAGTGACCTTTCTCTTTTATATATATAGATTACGATGTATTATTTGGACACTTCCTCACCATCTATAGAGCATACATTTTAAATTTCAAATCTCTTACGTTAATAATATAGGACTTTCATACAAACCTCCAACCCCCGTTTTATCTTCTTAAGGGTCGAGTTTCATAAAATCCGTTCTTAGCAAATGTCTACGCCCTATAAGAATCGTACCTGCCAAATTTCAAGTTTGAAGCTGTTATAGTTTCGGAGATTTCGTGAGGAGTGAATCAACCCCATCCCCTGTTTTAAACCCAAAAGGGAGTTGATTTCTAAAGATACATTATTTCGACACCTTCTCACTATCTATAAAGCATACATTTTAAATTTCAAGTCTCTTACTTCAAAAACATAGGACTTTCATACAAACTTCCAACCCCCGTTTTATCCCCTTAAGGGTCGAATTTCGTAAAATTCGTTCTCATCGGATGTTTACACCCTATAAGAAACCGACTGACCAAATTTCAAGTTTGTAGCTGTTATAGTTTCGGAGATTTCGTGATGAGTGAGTCAACCTACCATCCCTCGTTTCAACCCCCAAAAAGGAGTTGATTTTTAAAGATACATTATTTGGTCACTTCCTCACCATCTATAGAGCATACATTTTCAATATCAAGTCTCTGACTTCAAAATCATAGGACTTTCATACAAACTTCCAACCCCCGTTTTACCCCCTTAAGGGTCGAATTTTGTAAAATCAGTTCTTAGCGGATGTCTACGCCCTATAAGGAGTCTACCTGCTAAATTTCAAGTTTGTAGATGTTATAGTTACGGAGATTTTGTGATGAATGATTCAACCTACCATCCTCCGTTTTAACCCCAAAAGGGAGTGTATTTCTAAAAATACATTATTTGGACACCTTTCCACCATTTATAGAGTATACATTTTAAATTTCAAGTCTCTTACTTCAAAAACATAGGACTTTCATACAAACTTGCAACCCCCGTTTTACCCCCTTAGAGGTCGAGTTTTGTAAAATCCGTTCTTAGCGGATGTCTACGTCTTATAAGAAGCCTACCTGCCAAATTTCAAGTTTGTAGGTGTTATAGTTTCGGAGATTTCGTGATGAGTGACCTTTCGCTTTTATATATATTATTATAGATTATAGATTTAGATTTCGTGATGAGTGAGTCAACCTACCATCCCCGTTTTAACCCCAAAAGGGAATTGATTTCTAAAGATACATTATTTGCACACCTTCTCACTATCTATAAAGCATACATTTTAAATTTCAAGTCTCTTACTTCAAAAATATAGGACTTTGATACAAACTTCCAACCCCCGTTTTATTCCCTTAGGGGTCGAATTTCGTAAAATTCATCCTTAGCGGATGTTTACAACCTATAAGGAGCTTATCTGCCAAATTTCAAGTTTGTAGGTGTTATAGTTTCGGAGATTTAATGATGAGTGAGTCAACCTACCATACCCCGTTTTAACCCTAAATGAGACTTGATTTCTAAAGATATATTATTTGAACACCTTCTCACTATATATAGAGCATACATTTTAAATTTCAAGTCTCTTACGTCAAAAACATGGGACTCTCATACAAACTTCCAACCCCCATTTTACCCCCTTAGGGTTGAGTTTCGTAAAATCCGTTCTTAGCGGATGTCTACATCCTATAAGGAGCCTACTTGCCAAATTTCAAGTTTGTAGGTGTTATAGTTTCGGAGATTTCGTGATGAATGACCTTTCGCGTTTATATATATTATAGATATATATTTGTGTTCTAAAAATGATATTTTGACCTAATACGCACGAGTATGTAAAAAAGCACTAGCATCTAATATAATGAAGCAGAAAGTTTTGTCTGTTTGTTGGGATATAAATTTCAGTTTTACTTAGCCTAGTTTTAAAATCCTTTTGAATTTAAAACAATTGCATATTGAGCGATATTGTAGATTATTATAATTGAAGATTCTGTCAAAGTCTGTAAAGCGTCAAGTAAGAATTCATAGGATCGATTTAATAATTCTAAATACGAGTAAAAGCAAGCTGGTCTACTAGCCTTCCAATTATGTAGTAGAAATATGTGACGTTATTCCTCCAAGCTTTTATCAGCAAAGTACGGACGTTTTTACATTAACATTAAAAAAGTTGAGTTCTAGAAAGTCGCTTCTGATAACACTATCGCTGTGACTAATATCCGTTACAACTTATAGTCTCTTTATTCTATAAAGAGCGGTTGCAGCTTTAAATATTGACTCACGAATTGTAATAATATATGAATTTGTTTCCTATTGCGTACCAAGAAATTACGCGGTTCCTTTCCAATACTTTTGAGGAAAAAAATTCTTTATATTCGCGGTATCTTAGTTATGAAAATAGTTGATACTTGTAACGGATACAGATTAAGATGTCGCATTGTTGTTCATTTTATGGTAATATATAGTTATATGTAAATAATTGATTAAAGATCAGGCGTTCGTTGTTTTATAGGGGCTTCCTCGAGTTTCTAAATTAGTTAGTTATTAATTAAATTTTAGGTATATTAAGAGAACTGTTGACTTACGTTATACATACATGGTTTAATATAATCTCAAGCCACTAATCCTGTAGAAATTAAAAAACATTTTATTTTATCTCCACATTGAAGTTCATAGGAATTGAATCAGTATATGGACGTACCCAAACATACGCCTGTAATATCCCACTGCTGGGCATAGGCCTCTTTCAACAAGTAGGAGAAGGGTCGGAGCTTAATCTATCATGCTGCTCAAATGCTGGTTGGCGGATATATTCCCTATTATGAGTAACGATCGCTATCAGGTGTACATGATAACAACCGGGACCGACGGCTTAACATGCTCTCCGAGGCACGGTGGGGAGACCCATAAGGACTGTACAAACATCCAAACTAAGGATTTATAATAATAACGCGGTAAGTAGGTATATACAAGTATATTGTTTACGTTACATTACTTATTAAAAGTACATAAATGTACATTGGTTATTTTTAATTATTATATATCTGCATAGTTGCTTAGTGATTTTGATCATCAATGGAATTTAATTTAGTTTAACGAGGTCAAATTATTGTGCAATAAATATTTATTTTATGTTAATTCGTAACCTTTTAAAATTATCTTAGATGTAAGTATAGTTAAGTTTTTGCTGCAAATTTTTACTAATTTCAACTCATGCAATTAATGCAATTATGCAAACAAGATAGCTAAATGTCCCAAACGGCTTCACCCGTGTTGATACTTTAATTTCTCTTTTCGTGATATAATTTGTAAAGCGTGTTTCATCGATTACTGAAATGGGTAGGCTTTATCGGCAAGAGGTAATAGCCCTAAACGAACTAAAAGGTGGCAAACAAGCGTAGGTCTATGGACGAAGGTAACACCAGGAGTACCTATCGCAAGCGCGTACCCTTACTCGTTATACTCTGCCTGGAACTCTGATAACCTACCTTGCTCATCACAAGACTACAATACTTCTTGAAAGCAGTATTATTTAACTGTGATCTTTACATAACTACCATATAAATAGATATCATAATCGATTTTATAGTTTCAAAATTTTGTCTATACTAACAAACTAATATTTATTCTTATAATATTAGTATGTAAACCTTCCAATTTTTTAATCAAATTTTATTTTAATTATTTTTGGATCATTTCGTAAAAAAGCCATTCAATGATCGTGATCTATATTGCAAAATTGTTGCAATGTTTTTTTGCCAAGTATTTTTTAATTGGAGTAAATTAAAAAAAAAATATATATACCCATTTTTAGTTTTAACCAATAGAAGAAAAGGAGGAAAGATATTTTAGTTTCCATAAATATCAAAAAGTTTTAACTAAAGTATTAACCTTAGTTGTAACTATATTGTCAGTAATATATTAGACACTTATATAATACATACATTACAACGATGCTCCAAACACCAATGTACATGCTGCTACGCTTTAAAGAAAAGCTTGAGAATTCACCTACTCTCTAAAGTCAGCCCTAATGTATAAGACGTAGAATATATACGTATCTATTTAGTTATGTATGTATGTATGGATGTTGTTTACTATTTATTTAATTTGTTTGTAATTGTATATACACGTATATATTACATTAAGTGTGTATGTATTATTTAACAGATATCTTTTTTGTCTTGTTTTTTTTGTTCTCTCGCACTTCTGTACCCAGCAATAACACTATCATTCATTCCCATGGGTAAAATAGTAGAGACTTTTAGAGATAAGTTCGCGCTTGCCAATTACCATTGTACTAATATTTTTGTATGTGTCTTTTAAGTGCAAAAAAGAATACAGACATATAATAATATAAACGCCGAAGTTTGGTTAAATATTAATTACTCAGTACTTAGTAATCACAACAAATCGGACAAAACATGGTATGTAGACACTTCTACAATCAGAATCCAGACTAGACATAAATGACATAGGCATTTTTTCAGCGCTGCGGTCACAGCAACTGGATTCGATCCATGCATATGATAAATATTTGTATGGGTCATACAGATGTTTGTTTTAGTGTAGACGCTTGTGCGTGTATTGTATGTTTCTCTACCACCAACATGAGATTCATACCCTACTAGAGGCCGTTGAGTTTGTGTTGATATAAAAATTCGTATTTTAAATTTAAAACCACGAGAAACAGCTAGTTAATGATAACATTGATAAAAAAATAATGTTTTATTACTTATTATACAGTAAAGGCTTCATAATGCGAATATATTGTTCAAAATTATGTAAGTTCGGCTGCGACACGTCCGAGGTCATCGATGGTCACGGTAGTCGACGCGGGATAACGATCACCGCGCGGACCGATTGAATGACCTCATTAGGGCTGCCGCATTTATTTAATTCTTTTTTTATATCACTAGGTCGGCAAACAAGCGTACGGCTAATCTGATGGTAACAGATTACCACAGCTTATAGACGACTGCAACACCAGAAGCATCGCAAGCGCGTTGCCGACCCAATCTTCAATGCACAGCTTAGTGCTTGAAAACAGTATTATTTAGCTGTGATCTTCTGTAAGTTCGAGGTACTACTACCCCAGTCGGGCTGCTCCATATTTTGAGCAGGAAATTCCTGCGGTCCTACCTCAGTCGGTTCAGTTACCTCAATAAATTAAATAAACTTCTATTACATTTTAAAATAAAGAGTTGATACTATTTTTAAGTCATAGCGTGACATTTTGTAACCCATGATATTTCAGAAAGAAACTATAATGTTTATATATAAGTTTACGGGAGTTAGCAAATATAACCTCTATTCATAAATCTTATGTAGGTCATTTTGTATTTTTCTAGTATAAAGTAATACAAAGCTAGATTGAGAGTAATAAAAAAAATCCGAGTGAGAGTCAAACCATTTTTTTAATCAGATTAAAATAGCACATGCAATGTACATATATTAAAATCACGTCTTTTTGCTCACCAACTCTTTGACTGTAATCATCGATAATAAGTTTATGCTCTAAATATTTCTATTGTTAATTTTCAGTCTAAACTTATGTCATTTAACTGTGATATCTGTGGTGTAGAAGATTTCTAATATTTTTGGTGGAACGTGTTCGAAACGGAAAAAAAAGAAGTAATAAAAGTAATAATAATAATTTTAATTCTGTAGAAATTTTTCAAACTACATTTGTAACTCTAATATCGGCAGCACTCAAGATAATTTACAGTTTAAAATTAAAATAGAAATTAAGAATAGAATTGTTGAATTGTTGATTGAGATAAAGTCCCAAAAAAAAAAAAATAGAAAAAAAATGTCATCGACGATTAATGTCATAATAAATTATAAACTGAAATTAAAATTATAGATTATTTTAGTTCTATTTGTTAATTATTACCCGTGTCTCGCAGTTTTATTCGTATTATCTGCGGAATAGAGATTAAAGTCTTAGGTCACAACTATTGAAATTAATTTTGGTTCAATTGGCTGTAGTTCATATTTACTTAATAAAAATAAATTTAGGTTATATCTTACAAGATTAAGTTTTACAAGCAAAGGAGAATATTGTATTTTAGTCAAATTTTTAATCACTGGTGAATTTTGTGCCACTTTTTCATATTAATTTTTTAGTTAAATTGAAGCCATCAGTGACAGCCCTATTATAATGGCAGGCTAATGAAAATGACAGTGATCACATTGACACCGGCTTTCCTGTGATAGACACCGGTCATCGCGGAATGAATCACATCATGTGGGCATGTGCCTCTTTGATAATATTGTTTTGACGCGTAGTGGCAGCACTTGCTCGAATAACAATTACAATGTTGAGGAAAAATATGTTTCATATTTTTATAATTTATACAAAGTTTTATTAAAACATTTTAAAGTATTTCTGAAAATTTGACCATATGCTCAAATTATATATTTCATTAAACTTGAACTGAACAGATTCGTTGTTTGGTAAAAGTGTAAATTCGTCATTTGAAACTGGATTTTCCATTAATTTGTTTTCAAATATTTAGTCTTATCAAAATCAATTTAAAAACAGTTCAACCTTGATGACGCTGCGACGGTGTTTGGAGAAAATATCAACTTTTTTTTCGAACAAATCTTTAATCAAGTTTATCTTTCGATCTATTTTTGACCGACTTCCAAAAAGGGGGAGATTCTCAATTCGACTGTATTTTTTTTATGTATGTTACTTCAGAACTTTTTACTGGGTGGACCGATTTCGACAAAAATTTTATAATCGAAAGGTGGTGTGTGTCATTTGCTGTTGTCGTCGACCTACGTTTTATTATAGCGCATAACTTTTTACTGGGTGTATCGAGTTTAATGATTTTTAATTTAATCAAAAGGTGCTATTTATCTCGTGGTCACATTTTAATTTCATCAAGATCTGATAACAACTTTTTGAGTAATCTTTGATAACGCATATTTACTTGACTATTTTTTCGTCTACCTACGTTGTATTATTTGTCGATGTAATTAAAGTCGGTTTTTTTTTTCGTTTGCGAGCAAATACAATTGTGTTATCTTTCTTTTATATCTAAAAAAATCTAATGCTGATTATCATGAAACAGTTTTTTCGGATTTTATCGCGGTTCATTAGGTTTTTTTACATGCCCGACGTTTCGGATACTTTACAGCAACCATGATCACGGGAGGACTTCATTATAATGAGTGAAATTAACGTAAACATTAGAAAACAATATCTAACGCTAATGGTAGTTTAAAGCTAATTAGTAGTTAATCTAAAACTTACATTCTAAGTCACACTGTCCCATATATAATGATTTTGTAACTGCCAAACTGAACTATAGAGACATTGACCTTAGCATAATACCATACGTTTTACAGTAAAAACACAGTTGTGAGATAATTATAAAAAAAACAATGTAATATTAAAAAACACGAAACAAAACTACCAAGTTTTGTCTGATTCTTACACAGTCAATGGACTCTACCTAAGAATGTAGACGATACTCTTATGTTGACGCTTTTTGATGTCAGATGCTATGTAACAGTAGTTAGGAATATTTTAAAAGAAAATGAAAATAGTACACTATTAATTGGTTTTTTTTTTATATATAATTTTTTTATACTAGTGATGTGTCGGATCATCGAAAATGTATATCCGTGGATACGGATCCGGATACTTATTTACTCAATCGATCGGTGTCAGCGTGTGGTTTTGAAATGATAGTTGACGTCACTCCCGCCGTAACGACGAGCAGGACAGGCTTCGCGTATTACTTTTGTTTAGCAACCAGGTCCAGGAACCGTCGGGCATCTAAAACAACTTAATAAACCGAGATATAATTCGAAAAAGTTGCATAAGTAAAAAAGTTAATTGTTTTTCATTTTCTTAAATTTATAAAAGTAATGTCATAACTTTCTACGTGTTAAGTAGTATCATAAGACAGTTTTGATTCAGTATTTTTGAGTTATATGCTATTAGTATGGTAACTTACTAGAATACCTATATGTTTGCAATTAAAGGTGCCAAATATTTTATTTTAAAAAACAAAAAATTCTCTGAATGGATTTTTTTTTAAATTATACTACTTAATCATATAATATACCATCCAGGGAAACGGATACGGGTGTCCTGAATATCACTAATAACTACCTATGTTGTAGATTTTAAAACTGTTCTAATATGTAACGAAATAAAACTTACTATAATATTTATTATGTCAATCTATTCTTCTTAATGCATTCCTTGGGATAGTAACCACAAATCATACACATGATTAATTTAAACGTTTTCAATAATTAATTATTAAATATACCTATGTTGTATAAAAAAATTACTCACTCTACTAAGTACACCGAAAGTCACCTTTTTACCGTTCGATAAATATTTATAAAGGACAGTTGTAAGGACAGAGTATCCTTTCAAAAGTTTTACATGTGTACTAAATTGCAAGTCGGTTCAAAATGAGAAAATCAGCAATGAGACATGGATAGTATGCACCATGAGTAATTGGAATGCTGCTTTTTAACACTTTTGTGTGAAATTCTAGACATAAAATTGAAATAAAATTGTTGTTTTTTTTTAACAGACTGTAAAAAGGAGGTTGCTTTTGATACCTTGCAAATTTCTTAATTTATCTTAAGATTTAGTTTTAAAAACAGTTTTTTAAATTAAATTCATCCATTTAGTATTTAATTACCTCGTAACCGTTTATTTATCAGTTGATTTACTCAATTAGTATCTATTTGCTGTAACTTTCTCTACATAAATCTTTACAACGTATCAAAAACACATGTGAAGGACTTATATAAAAACGAGTAAGTTTTGTAATTAATTTGTTTTGTTAAATGTCTTTCTATACAAAATACTTACAATATGATTGATCCGTTTAATATTACTGTGATATGGATAATCTGATGTTAATAAAAAAAGCCAAAGTAGCTTATACGATAAAAAAATAATTATCACGCATGATTCTGCATTTTTATATGTTATTAAACGAAAATCAGATGAATAAATGCATGTAATCCAACAAGGTTGTCTATTTACAGTATATTAATCCCACTCACTGTATTTATATAAATATTTGTTTATGATATATTTAATAAATTGTCTTCGAAAACAGAAAATACACTACGGACCGCAAAGAAAAAGGATTACCGATTAAAAATCTTCAATAATAAAGACTAAATTAAAAAATATTAATTTCCTCATAAGAAGGATATAAAACATTTTTATTTATTGTTGATAGTTGTATAAAAATCTAAAAATATAAAATAATGGTCGTTATTGAATTAGTATCAAAAAATTCAAATCAATTGTTTCACGTTTGTTTTTGATTTGCAATAAATAAAGTCCTGAAGAATATACCAGGATCCTGACAATGCTTGAAGATGGCCACAGTCAGCGAAATACAGCGAGAACTGTTGGTGTGACTCTTTCTACAGTTCAGCGTTTCCATGAAACTGGACCCAATTTTCGAAGACCAAAAACAGGCCGAACAAGGTAATCGACGACACAGTCAATTTTAGTTGGGCCTGATTGTTATCATTAGCACCTGATAACGATAGTTAATCTTAGTAGGGAAACTAAACGGAACACCAACGGGTGACCAAATGAGAAATACCTTTTATTTGCAAATAGATACATTGTAGGTATACAAAAATTCAGTTTTACACATGCAAGATATAATAGACACGAGACCCATAATCTTAATATATACTTAAATCCATATGGGTCATAAATCTCGCATGGAGAAAGGGAACAGCTTTGCCACACAATTGTCATTGTTATATCAAAGAATCCATATATAAAAATTAATTTCTTGTACCAAAATGTTACAGCCCCAAAACAAATTTCAAATAACTGTTATATTAAAGATCCTAGCTAAAGTATTATAAACTTTAAGTCGGTTAATTAAAGAACAGATCAACGTAGCAAAGATGTATATATTTTTATTAAGTTATTTTTAAAGTGTTTAAAGTTTTAATGTACCATTAACATTCCTTGGCTTATTGAGAGATCGCGATCCTTTCTAATACGGGCAAGATTCTAAATAGTAACGGACGATTTATAAAAACACATTTTAAAATAACATTTACTTTGGAATTTTGTTGATTGTGTTATAAGGAATAGAGTTAAAGTTGTTTGTTACAAGGAGTAAGTTTATTTGTATTTCATAAACTACAGAAATTTTTTGTAGTTTCTTGTTATGTATACTATCAATCCACGCGGCAGTTTGTTTTATATGTATTACTGTAGAGTGGCTCCACAAAACAGTTTGTTGCGATAACGGCGCTATGGCTATCTTATTGCGGCCATATTTTTGCGATTACCTTGTTGTGACCATTTTGCTAACTTGGTGTCTATGTTCCGTTGTACGCAGTTTTAAATCAATGACATGGTAAAAAATTGCTCGTTGCTCATTTATATTATATATAATCAATTATTTATAAGCATTTGGGTACAATTAATTATAAGTTTGTGTGTTAAAGAAATATAATACAATAAAAGATTAAATAAGATTTATTTTTTACTTAAACCGTGATTTACATAAAATTATAGTAATTGTCTAATATGTAATAAAACGTAAGCCAAAGTGTGAGTCGGTCCCATAAGAAAGGATTCCGTACTTAGATATTGTTTATGATCGAGCAATAAACTGTATAAATACGTATCCAATAAGTTTGAATGTTTTGTTTATTTAATTGTACTTATAGAATATCACATTATTATTTTTATTAGTTAGATTTTTTAATTCTTTTTTTATAATGACTACGGTAATATACACATTCTGAAAAAAAAAAATAAAGTTTCTCATTAGTGATGATGCAAGACAGACGTTATTAGGATTTTAAGCAATTTAAACTTATTTTGCATGAACCCTAAAAATGTGCATTCGTTATGTAATATTTTATCCCATAGTAGCTTTTTACGGTAGGAGCATAAAAACTAAAGCATTTGAAATGTCCACGGGAAAGATCTTGTTGTACAAAAAAGTAAAATGTCTTCACAGTCGGTACTAGAGATTTAGTACAGTAATAATTCATTCAAACACTTTGATGTGTTTATTACGTTTATTTCAAAACTGTATTTGACAAAGCACACGGAAAATAAGCCTGACATAACCGTAAAATCCTTGGAACCAACCAACCAACCACCTTGGAACTTAAGAAGCCGACCGGTGGTGGGATAACCATCCAACTGCTGGCTTTGAAATACACAGGCCGAAGACGGGCAGCAGCGTCTTCGGTGCGACAAAGCCAGTACTGCGGTCACCAACCCGCCTGCCCAGCGTGGTGACTATGGGCAAACACATGAGTTCATGTTATTTTTGGCGTAAACTTGTGGAGGCCTATGTCTAGCAGTGGACTGTATAGGCTGTAATGAAAACCGTAAAATCACATCACATCAGCCTATCGCAGTCCACTGCTGGACATAGGCCTTCACAAGCACATCGGTTGGCTTTATAAGTTCCAAGGTGGTAGTGGAACTTTGTTATCCCTTAGTCGCCCCATACGTCAACCACTAGAAGAGAAGGGATGAGGGGAATATTCCTAACTGCCGTAACCACACAGCTTAACCATTAACCGTAAAATATGTACTGTATTTAAATATGTACCGTATAAGTACAAATAATAAAAATAGTTGCAGTGTCAGATGTATAAATGTTCTTTTTCTTCTTCTTCTTGGTTAATGGCTTTCAATAGTGCCAAATGAGCACAAATGATTTCGCCAATGTCACGTAGAAATGTATAATGTATTTTAAAGTACCTACGTATCAACTTATATGTTATTATGACATTGCGAGATGATTGCATGTTGATAAAATTTTAATATCAGTATTTCTTAACAGATTACAAGTTGTTTTAAAATAAAAAAGCAATGATTATTATAATTTAAATTTAATTTAATTCATAATATGTTTACTGACATATTCATAATTAACAGTGTACCAATTTTTAATTGGTAATGTTTTAATATGCTACATAATTTTGTACTGCATGGTGAAAAATTAAAAATAAACATTCCAAATTATTCAAGCTATAAAAATACACATACATATTCTTATGAGTGCATTTTGCTTGTCATTTATATGTCACCTAAGTTATATTGTGTATAAGCTGTTTGTTCAATTCAAATTCAAATTTGAGTGGAATAAATTGTATTTAGTTTAGCTAACTAGCAATAAAGCCGAGTGTGCTGAAAATCAGCATATCCAGTCTTACGTTTTTTATTATAATAAATAATATCTATGGACTAGTTGACCGCGCTTTTTGTTGAAAAATGAATCATGGCTATGTTTATACTAGTCTTAATCTACTTAGTTTTTTATTGTGATTAAGTTTATTAGCATTTAAGGCGCTACCCTGACCAAATAACCTTGAGCATTCGTTCCCTCTTTGCCGCACCCCACCTCTACAATACTTCGTAAAACACTACTAGCGACATTTGGTAAACAACTTACGAATATGCGTAAAAAATATAGATCTTGGAATCCGTAGACATGGCATTCATTAAAAAAAATTTATATATATTATTTAATATTAGTATAATATATTTGCTATGTACAATAAAAAGTAAATTAAATTTATTTTTTTGGTGCGTAAATAATTTTGGTAATGAATTCAGTCACTACACTTACGTTCATAATGAATACTTTCAACTTTTATTCTAATACTAGCGACTCGTCCCGGCGTCGCACGGGTGCAATGCTGATACTAAACATAAAATATATATAGATGAAAAGATACTAATATATAAAAAATATATTGTATTACATTATTATGTATATTATATAATAGTACATTATTATATTACCGTTGCGTAGGTTTAAAGATCTTAGCATACAGACTGCGGAAAGCGACTTTGTTTTATACTATGTAGTGAAGTATAAGTATTCATGATACTCGTTTGGTGTTGACTTTTTGGATTGAAGGCGAGTTATCTATAATAATAATAATATACTTTATTGCACATGTAAATAAAGAACAAAATTTACATAACAAGCAATTATAGTAACAAATTGTTCAACCAGGCGATCTTATGACTAATAATTGTATTTGCTCGCAAACGAAAATTCAATTACATCAACAAGTAATACAACGTAGATCGACGAAAAAACAGTCAAGTAACTACGCGTTATCAAAGATTACTTAAAAAGTAGTTATCAGATCTCGATAAAATTTAAATGTAATGATATCAAATGTCATGATAAACATCAGCTTTCGATTAAATAAAAAATTATCAAAATCGGTACACCCAGTAAAAAGTTATGCGGATTTTCGAGAGTTCCCCTTAATTTATCTGGGATCCCATCATCAAATCCTGGTTTCCTTATCATGGTACAAAACTAGGGATATCTCCTTTCCAAAAAAAGAATTATCAAAATCGGTACATCCAGTAAAAAGTTATGTGGTATAATACAACGTAGGTCGACAAAAAAGCGTCAAGTAAAAACGCATTATTAGATATAGATATAACTCGAAAAGTAATTGTTAGATCTCAAATAAATTTAAATGGGACCAAATGACACACACCACTTTTCGATTAAATTTTTTTTTGTCGAACCACCCAGTTAAAATTTCTGATATCCACATACATAAAAAATACAGTCGAATTGAGAACCTCCTCCTTTTTTGGAAGTCGGTTAAAACAAAATACAGTCGAATTGAGAACCTCCTCCTTTTTTAGAAGTCGGTTAAAAAGCAATCTATCTTTATTATTCAGACAGTGTAAGTAGAGAAATAAAATAAAAACAAAGTAAATTTTATTATCATAGATAATCATCAAGATATCATAGATAAAAACTAATCAAAATAAACTTCAACAATAAATGCTAACAAGATGCTAATAAATTTATTATTGTTAATTGATATTGCGAATTGAGCGTGCGCTACCCGACACGGTGACAAACAACACAAGCTTCTCCCTCCAAACCTTGCGGCAGACTGAATTCCGATACCCTGTGCTTGAGTTACAGTAGTGAATACGCCCAGATTTTAGAAAAAAATCTATAAAAATTCAAATTTGGGTCTTTTGAAAAAAAAAATTCTTACGTATTGTTCAGTATTCAATTGTCAATCAATTGGTGTCGGTTGCAAAATAAAATAATGTTTACTTTACGAGGAGATGCATATTATCAATCACTATTTCTCATTTTTGTGGTATCGTTGTAAGGAGATTATTTAACATCTATTCCTTCAAAAAAAAAAACAAAATCTACCATTGTATAATCAAAATTATGCAGAATTTAACTGTGTTTTTATTAGTTTGATTCTTTTTTCCATTAACAAGTAGATAGCTCCAAAAGAGTGCACAAAAAACGGCTAGCGTGGCGTTTTGGTCAGGGAAGCGCCTTAATAATATAATATATAAAAACTTAGTGCTGTCTACCAGATTATATATACTTATACTAGCGTAGTGCAGCTAGCGTATTTTAGTTATTATTGCTAATGTTTTATATTTGTTGTATGTATGTTGTATGTATGTATGTTTGTTGTTGTAATGTTATATATTTATGTTATCTAATTTTATAATAAGTAGTGCTATAGCTATCTAATTGTGGTTTTATTGATGCGGTCGAATTTTTGCGCCTTTTTGCTACAACTCTTTTGTTGTCACACTTGCTGCGACCATTTTTCTGTAATTAATATTTTTAAGACAAATAAGTTTGTTTATGGTTATCACTTGTCATCCACATCAAAAAGCAGAAAAATAATATATTTAGAGCTAAAATCATAGCTGGTGGCTAGGTGTGCATTAATAATAAGATGTAGAATTAATAACATGTATGAATTAATAACATGTATGAGTAGCACAGGAGCTTTTTAATATACAAAAATGTCTACAAAATCATGTAATTTGTTTTTAGTATATATAAAAGCAATAAAATGATAAAAACTAAATTGCTATTAACATATTTAAAAAATATATATTTTGTAGAGTTAGAAATCTCTAGGAAAAAAGTCTAATGAAATAAAAACTTAAAAAGAAAATAGGGCCTTATTCGAAAAAATTATGTGGTGTCATGGGACACTGTTGAATTTTATATATATATATATATATAAAATTCTGTTCTTGTTTTTTTTTTAATTTTGTTGATTGGTTTTAATTAAGTACATAAAAGTATTTAGGAAATTTAGTATTTTAGAAAATAACAAATACCGTAAAATAAAATAAATCAAACAGAATAATAATAATAATAATAATTCAAGCTATTAAGAGAATAAAAAGATATATGTCTTTATTTTTGTTGATAGTATAAAATTATATAAATAATTTAAAAAAAGTTTACTAGTAATATTTTAGTTTTACAAACGTCATATTATACAGTCGTGTGACTGATATTACGTCACTTCCGTTATATATTTTTCTTACAGTTTTAGTATCACATTTTTTTCAATTCGGTCGCAAAGCTAAATGTTGAGCCTGCCGTAAGGAACTTCGTTCCAAAAATAAATAAATTTATTACTTTAATTTTAATGACAGCAATTGCATAATTGAATTAATATACCATTTGTTAATCATTAACTACTGTTTTTATAATATTTCAACTGAGGTAGGGCACTGCAGAAGGGGAAGTAACTCGACCTTAGAGAAGAATCACAACTAAATAATACTGCTTTCAAGCAGCGTTGAGTTCCAGTGGTGAGTGAGTTGACCAGAGCTCGTAGGGAGGGTTGGGGGGTCGTTGAGGGACGGCAACACGCTTGCGATGCTTCTGGTGTTGCAGGAGTTTGTTAGCTGCAGTAATCGCTTACCATGAGGTGAACTACAATTGACAAGTTACGATTCCGTAGTCAGGTAAAAAGTTTAGAAGCTTTGCATTTCATTATTTGTGGCGATATCCCCAGACTGGGTATGCTTTTAAATATATAATTTAATTTAGTACTAACTTTCCAAGCATTTAACTGTTGGAAACGCTGTGATTCTTAGAATCGTAAAACTTAAGTGTTAACTCAGAAGTACAAACGTTTGCCGCCATTTTATACCTTAGTAAATGATTTCTCGCGTATTTGACTTTCGAATTTTTATTACTTGTTTTTATTAAAGAATTATGCATAAAATAATAATTAGATGTTAGTGAATCAAAGAACCAGTTTTTATTTTATTTTAATTTTCAATGATAATGAAGTAATGTTTTATTTTAAAGATCTTATCTTATACATCATTGATTAATTTTATTCAAAGTTGCAAAATAAATTATTAATTAATTATTTTTTATCCACTATGCTTCTTAAAAATATATAGGTACCTACTTATCGTTTATTGCACCACACATATAATATAAGTACACGAACCAAAGATAAATAAATAACATCAACTTCCGGCTTCAAAATTTTATATGAAAGAGAATGTTTATACACGAGAGAGTTGTATCAATTATGAAATCCTGTAAACAATATCCCACCAAAAACATTTTCATGTAAAATGTTGCCAAGACGAGATCATATGTCAAAAAGTTATCAGATCTCATGTAGAGCCAAGCTTCTAACTCTACACGTCCTAACTCTACAAGCCCTAACTTCACAAACTCTACACCTTAGTCAAAAGATGTGGCTTGGCCGTTTCGCTACCTTAACGTGGGCGTAAGGTGAAAAATTTATTCACTGTTTATTACTTTTCTGTTATACAATAGTTCTATTAAAGAAAAAATAAAAAGAAGAAGAATAATTAATATACATATAATACAAATAAAAATAAAAAGAGAATATATATATATATATATATATATAAATGAGACAGGAAAGTTGTCATCTACAACATCGGCAGCCGGTAGTAACGAAACGGCCAAGCCACATATTTTGAATAAGGTGTAGAGTTTGTGAAGTTAGGGCTTGTAGAGTTAGGACGTGTAGAGTTAGAAGCTTGGCTCTACATGAGATCTGATAACTTTTTGACATATGATCTCGTCTTGGCAACATTTTACATGAAAATGTTTTTGGTGGGATTTCACTTCTTTTTGTAAGTTGCTTATGACAATATTATAGCTGCATTTTACCTCCGACACATTTTATACCATAAATATCATCCAATCTTCACCATATTCGGTTTAAGCACGCTGTTTTTGATTTTATGTTGAACTGATAGGCAAACGGACCTCCGCCAAAACTTAAATACCAAAATTACACAATGTAAATTTTCGACCTAAACTAATAACTGATTTTTATTTTTTATGTATTTTATTATTATTATTTATAACAAGGAGTAACTAGGAGTCCCTATATCAATTTTCAGACCTCTAGCATCAAAATTTGCGGAAGTCTCATACAAACTTTCATCCCCTAGTTTAAGGGGTTGGGGGGTAATAGTTCCAAGTTTTAGAATTTTTTTGTTGTTTGTGTACTAATACTAGCTTACATACCAAATTTCAGCTTTCTGGGACTTCAGGAAGTACTCTAAGAATTTTGATGATCATCAGTGAGTGACGAAATCGGGGTTTTTTAGATATCAATAAAATCTAAAGTATAAGAGCTATGCAATTGAAACTTTATAGTTTTATTTAGTTCACTATTGACATCATATCCCGATAATTTGGTTTATTTGGTATAATCCAAACCCAAATTATGAGGGTTCAAAAAAACGACGAAGCACTTCGAGAAAAGATAGGTAGTGCTTTTCGTTTTTTTTTTTTTTTTTTTCGTCTTGGCGGGGGCACTACCGTGCCCCCAGATTAAATTTGCCATCTTGGAAATTTCCAAGTACAGTCTGCCATTAGAAATCTTATTTTTAACATGTTTAGTAGTTTGATATTCTAATCTAACACCTGATCATACTTCTGCTTGCATTCAATAACAACAAAATTTTGTTTTGTGTGTTTAGAGTGTTGTGTTAATTTTCATAACAGAAAAAACTATTTTATTATGTCTACATGTGCATCTTCAATATCGGTAACTACATCAGCTAAATTTATATCTAAACTTCTTTAAACTTCCGTTACATTGAATTATCTCTTGCTTTTTCATAGTCATAATCGTTTTGCGGTCAGTGATGCGTAGAGGAAGTCGTAACAATTGTCTATTTGCAATTCTATTTTGCGATTTTTAAATAAAATTAGACTTGTATAATACAATTTGATATCCATAGAGACAATTTAATTATTACTTGTCAATAAAATACTGGTAGTAACACACAAATAACTAGAAGTATAAGCATTGCACGAATTTATGTGAATGTATTTAGTAATCTTATGATATGTACCTACATATTGGTATTCCGATTATTGCTATGATTTCTTTATAACAATAGCGTCTATAAATGTAAGTTATGAGTATTTAGAGGTGTAACTTATTGTCATCGTTACATCTAATAATTGTGTTTGCAGTCAAACGAAGAAAAACCGACTTCAATTATATCGAGTCATACAACGTAAGTATATTAAGTCATACAACGTAGGTAGATGAAAAAATAGTCAAGTAAATACGCATTATCAAAGATTACTCCAAAAGTTGTAATCAGATCTCGATGAAATTTAAATGTGACCACATGATAAACATCGGCTTTCGATTAAATTAAAAATTATTAAAATCGGTACTCCCAGTAAAAAATTATGCGGATTTTTGAGTTTTCCTCGAGTTCTCTGGGATTCCATCATCAGATCTTAAATTCCTTATCATGGTACCAAACTAGGGATATATCCTTTCTAACAAAAAAAGAATTATCAAAATCGGTTCATAAACGACGGAGTTAACCCCGAACATACATTAATAAAAATATACGGTCGAATTGCGTAAACTCCTCCTTTTTTATAGTCGGTTAAAAATAGCGTATTTACATCTATAATACGTAGAACTTTCATCATTATAATATTCAACTTGTGTACGTATAAAGTCGTGGCTATGCCTTAATGTCGGAGCGGGTTCACACAGAAAGTGACCAGAAGTCATGTTGTGAGCAACACTGACATTCGCTACGGCGATTATAAGCACAGCTGAGAAAGTTGCCATTCAATAACTTACCGCTCTTTCATAATTAATAATTCCCTCTCGATATTATTATAAATCGTAAAGTTTGTTTGTTTATTTGAATTTATTTACCTTTTAATACGCAAGGAGGTAAGAAATATAAATACGTATATCCATTATACTCAAGCGTTTAATAGGTTAAGAAATTTAATTTTTTAAAATGAGTTTCGAAAACATGTAATTATTGGACGAATTTATTGTTATATCTCGCAGGTGTGCCCGATGCGTAATTGCTTTTTGACTATACGCTATGCATAAATTGTTGATCTAAGAAAAACTTGTAACATTTATCGCTACGAACACCTTTCATTTAATATACTAACAAAATTATATGACTGTAAAATTTGTTTGTAGAACAATTTACTTTTTCTTTATCATAAAACTAATCTAAGTATCACGTAGAAGTTTATAGATTAGAAAATAAATGTTGTACCATATATCAAGTCAAACCGAACGGTGCTATAGGGCAAAATTTAATTTACGTAACATAAATATTACGATCAATTGTATTCACTTTTATAGCCTAATCGAAATTGATTTAGAAGTTCCACGTCTGAAGCCGCGGGCTGATCTCTAGTAATAAATATAAAACATAAATGATTAATACTAATCCCGTCAGAGTTCCATCAGAGAAAGGTAATGAAAGTGATTTTGTAATGAAATAGTTTGTAAGATAGGCGTACTCGTAACCAATGGTAGGTGCACGAGTTTAACCCGTTTCGAATAAAAAAATCTCGTGTACTATACGAGTCATTGCCTCTAGACTATAGTACTGCAAGAAATTGCATCTGCACGAATGATGAGCATATGAGATACGTTGGCAGCTATTTACGTAATTATTGTTTACCAAAAAGTATATAGCCTTTGGATGTTATAAATATAAATTGTTATTATTGCAGTTAGGTTAATTCCTTTTAATATTTGTTTATATGTGTATTGTTTTAAGTTAGAATATATACTGTAAATAGTTAATTCATTATTTAATTAATTATCTGTAATTCATTGGATATTTTATGTGTATAATTAATTATTTGCCTCTTCATTTATTTATTAGTCTTATATAACTTGTCAGATTTTAATATCTATTTGAATTTTTTTTTTGATGAATTCTTATAAATGTGTGCTTTTAGCTCTTCTATAAACTGTTTATTGTTGGAAACTTTATTGGTTTATGCATTACTTATATTGGCTTTAATTTATTGTACTAGTAAACTGTTTGTTAAAAATAAATTAGAAGCAGGATCCTTGCGACCGTTTATCGCCAAAGACCTAGTTTACTATCTCATTATAAAAGTAGTTACGATTTTAAGCTAATTGTGCCGGTTTAATGTTAACATGTTATTCTGTTTGTGTGTACGTAGTCAATCTTGTAGTTTAATAACGCAGAAATAATTAATTACACATAAACACGACTCGTGAGTTTCATTTTATATTGAAATCTTGTTATGTTTTAATACCATAAATACAGTAATTTTCAAACTAATACAAATTGTAGCAGTTAATACATAAGTTTTACTAATGAAAACGTAAGATTTTAATTCGATGAAGGCTTTTCTTTCTTATAAGTTACTGATATACATTTTCAGGAGAAAAAATTGTACCTTAGGACCCCTTTCACTTCAAGTAACTTCAAAATTCGGATTTAAAAATCACAACATTAAACATACATTACATAGATTAATTTATCTTAAGCTTTTGCCTGTTGGATAGTGTTATGCGTCGAATAAATTTATAAGAGTAAATACTCTTAAGGCCCTTTTTCACCGATTGCCGAAAATGTGTAGTTAAATAACACAATGTTTTTAGTCTGTCTTCTTATTATGATTGCCATAATGTGTCGACTTGTAATGTAACTAGGGTTGCCAGATTAAAGCATGTCATTTCGGCCGAATTCGGTCGATTGAAAAATATACGAAAATTGATAATATTTTTTTTAATCGCTAGAATACTAGTAGTATTCGAAATCCGGGACAATCAACTATAATTTCTGGACACGGGACAAGACACATAATTCCGGGACAATCCCGGATTTCCCGGCTATCTGGCAACCCTAAAAGTAACACAGTTGACTCTGTGGCGCCGCAGGCTATTCTCTCTAGTTAATTTTCGTTATGTGAAACTATGTTTAGCTGGTTAGCGTATCTTCATTTTCTACACTTATCTTAAGCGACTAATTTCACTCTGCGTATCTCTAACGTTGTAATTTGCAAATACATTTAATGTAATGGATAACGGTACTTAATTAATATGATCATATTAAAATTACACTTCGCTATTTATTTCAAACTAATGTGTTATAAAATCTTTATCACGAAATATATAATAAAGGTACCTACTATTTCAAAAATGGAATGAATATATTATATAATAGAGATTTCAATTAATTTATGATAAATAATATGTAATTATGATGAGAACCTATTAATTACGAGTTATTATGCCTTTCCTTTACATTATTAAACCATAATATGAAATATTCTATATACATATTTTAGGAAACTCTTAGACACGCACACTTTATCCTGTCTTGAAGTTCGAAAGATCTTGAGAACAATAAAAGTCTTGCCCTCTCTGACGCTACTTGGAACGTGGGGCGCACGTGTGTTTCGCACATGCGTCTGAGCATTGTTTGTTTTTTATTCACTCTCCATCTCAATGCGTCCATTCAGATATCGAGCACATGTTCCCGTTGCACGTTATGATGTAAGCTTTGTTATACGATGCATTATCTTCGTAAAGATATCCAGTTCTTGTATACCTGAGAATGTAATGGTATATTTATAGAAAACTGTTCAGTATAGAGTGCGTTTTATGACGTTTTAGTAGCTAGAAAAGATAATACAATCTACATAATGAATTTATATTTATGCTATGAATTGGAAGAGTGTATTTCTCAAACTCAAAAAATTTTTCATTAACAATTTTAACAGTTTACACATAAATGATAAAGAAAAATATGACTATTTGAACGAGCCTGTTTGATAAGGAAGGCTTGTAAGAGTGGTGTAGCAAATATTTGTGTATGTGAAAACTGTTTTTTTTTACTAACAAAATATCTGTTATATGTATTTAACTACGCAGACCATCAAAATAGTTATTAATTATAGATTTTTTTTTGTATGTCACTAGGTCGGCAAAAAAGCGTACGGCTCCATCGCAAGCGCGTTACCGACCCAATCCTCAATCCCCCAGGAGCTCTGGTCACCTTACTCACCAACAGGAACACAATACTGCTTGAAAACAGTATTATTTTGCTGTGATCTTCTGTAAGGTCGAGGTACTACCCCAGTCGGGCTGCTCCATATTTTGAGCAGGAAATTCCTGCTATGCCCTACCTCAGTTAAGATATCTACTGTTCGATATAAAATGATATATTTTGAAATCTGGAGAAAATGATTTTTTTTATCGAGAAATTAAAACTAAAAAAAATCACTCTAGGTACTTATTCGTGTATATCAGTTATAAATGCCCTAATTATATAACATTGCTATTTACTAATATCTTTGTTAGCAACATAAAATATCAAAACAATATTTTTTTTTGCAATAACATTTTGTGGTTCGAAAACTAGGATCGAAAATCTTATTTCTTTTCTTGCTGATCAAACTTCCACGTTTAATTATTATTGATTTATCTTCAAGTTTAGACGAATCACTCATGTTATACTTAGAATAAAAAGAATAATTTATTGTCACCTTTTTTATACCACTAGAGTGGCAGCAAGCTTAATGTCCACTTGGTGGTGGTAAGCGGTTACCTACCGACATAGTCCCGCTATTTAAGCACATCACAATTTAAACAGTCCTAGAGGGTTATAACGCTAATCGATAGCAGTATTACCTATTTGGCTGAGATCTTTTATAAAGTTGAGGTACTTTCCCTGTCGGGCTGATTTAGATTTTAGGAAGATATTATGCTATGTCCTAGCTCGTAGGTATGTGTATATATGTACATCTCGTACTTTATTAACATTTTGTCTTTCGTCTAATAATAAGTAACGGTAAACAGTTCCTGCTCAGAACAGTTATTTCTGTTTTTGCAAATATTAAGCTGAAGAAGCTTGAAATGTTAAAAGAAGTTTATTAAAACTGTGCCTAAATATTTCTATAGTCAAATATTATAAGATACGTTTAAATGCAATGAAAAAGACTGCTTATATATCAAAGTATATTTGCGGTTAACTATTAAATCTAGTATTTTTGGTCGATTATCGAACAGTTTATGCTAAATCGTGCTTACGTGTGACCACGCCTAATGATCCGTGCAGACACCGAAAACTGTTCACGGCGACAAGAGGTAAGATCATTGCTAGACCGTAACGATGTCGATATGACCGAAAAACTGAAACTGATGTAATTATTCTACTGGAACAATCAACTATCAAACGAATTTACCATTTTTACAACGGAATAAAACGGAAGAAAAAAATCGTCGAGTTTTATTTATACCAACAAAAAGTCGACATATCACGTCTGATAAATTTGCATCGATGTCAAAGAACTCCTCGTTATTACATGTAATTAGTATAATTTTATTTTTATCGAGGTTATCTTAATAACTGTGTCGGAGCTAGCGATGCGTTGCAAGATTTCGATTGATTGTTTTTGTTGAATACGATCGTCTGCGAAGTGATCTCATCAAGCCATTTCTTTGTCGTCTAGATACTTTGTTATGCTAGCCATTTAATCAATTATTATTACACAATTACTTTTGTTACTATTTACTTTGCTTATTATTGTCTTTACGTCGATTCATGAAAGTGTATGGTTAACACACACATGTTCATCACAAATTGTTCTAACTTTAAACTAAAATCAAAATAAAATAACCTTGATGTATCTTGTCAAATTCATATGTGTGTTACCAAATTATTTTGTTAGAATGTCTTCATTCGTCAAACATGTCTCTACTTACCGATCAATTCAACGTATAAGGTAAAAGTATATATCGGTAACAACGATTGTCTCAAATTGATTCCCAGCAAACTGTAACGGAATATCTGGAAGTTCTAAGATATCTTTAAAATCTATTGTAGTTCGTTGGCACGCTTTTGCGGTTCTCAGAAGAGGTTGAACTAAACACGTGTAATGGGAAACTCGTGTTCCTTCATGTTTTGTTTGGAACACAAATTAAATTGAAACGGGACCACCGGGTTAGATTTGAAATATCTACATACTTACATACAAACATTACACACATAATCAGCAATTTAAACAATTAAAACTTTGTAGCATTTCGTATTCTTTTAAATGTACGAGTCTTCTGGCGAATTTTAACCACCGGAGCAGGCTGTGTTTCGAAATGGCTACAGCACCGTAGACCACACCCATACTGATCGGCAGATTATTCAAAAGACAGAAGAATATAATCAACTGCTGTGTATGGCATTTGTGGACTACGACAAAGCCTACGACTCTGTCGAGACCTGGGCTGTCCTGGACTCTCTGCAGAGATGTCATATCGACTGGCGATATATCGAGATACTGAAATGTATGTACGACGTGGCGACGATGACCGTTCATGTCCAGGAACAGGACCTATTTCCCTCCGGCGTGGAGTAAGACAGGGAGATGTAATTTCACCGAAACTGTTTACCACTGCGCTGGAGGATGTCTTTAAGACCTCAGATTGGGGAGAACGAGGCATTAACGTCAACGGTGAATTCATCATCACCTTCATCTCTCACCTTCGTTTCGCTGACGATATTGTCATCTTTGCGGAGACGTTGGATGAGTTAGGCCACATGCTGGCCGGCCTCAACGAGTTCTCCCAGCGTGTCGGTCTCTATATGAACTTGGACAAAACAAAAGTTATGTTTAACAATCAAGTCATACCGAGATCGGTATCGGTCGATGGTACCCTTCTCGAAGTTGTTCAGGATTATATTAATAACTTCGAGAAGGAGGCCGACAGGAGGATTCGTTTGGGCTGGGTGGCGTTTGGCAGGCTTCGTCGAGTCTTCACTTCGAAGGTTCCGCAATGCTTGAAGACAAAAGTCTTCGAGCAATGCGTCCTGCCTGTGTTTAACATACGGAGCAGAGACGTGGACACTGACGAAGGGACTGGTCCACAAGCTTAAAGTCGCTCAACGTGCAATAGAACGGGCTATGCTGGGGGTCTCTCCAAAGATAGGATTAGAAATGAGACTATCCGCGAGAGAACGAAAGTAACCGACATAGCCCACAGAATTAGCAAGTTGAAGTGGCAGTGGGCTGGCCATCTGTGCCGCAGGATCGATGGTCGTTGGAGCAGACGGGTCCTGGAGTGGAGATCGCGTCTTGGTAAACGCAGTGTGGGACGTCCTCCGACCCGTTGGACCGAAGATCTATGTAAGATTGCCGGTGTAGACTTGATGAGGATTGCAGAAAACCGGGATGTTTGGCGAGAACTTGGGAAGGTCTATGTCCAGCAGTGGACTGCAATAGGCTGAGCTGACTGACTGACAAATGTACGATAAAAATTTTTTTTACAGCAACTACTAGTGTTATCACTGGAAATGCGATTTTATTAGTTACGTAATTTGAAACTTAAATTATTTAAATTATCAAGACTTAGTATTTAAGTAATATTCTTCCAAAATGTAATATTAAGCAAGTCACTTAATAGCGCTATCACAAGGTTTTATATATATAATACATGCATTACATAGTAGAGGAACAATGATAGTTTTAGAGGTTTCTAATGTGATGTCCTAAATAATTACATTTTTTGCGCTTACATTGCAAATATTTATTTTAGGTGCGAAGCCACGGCGAGTCGCTAGTTATATATAACATTTAAAAATATTAAGAGAAAGGTTAGCAAAACCTTGTTCTGAAGATGTACGTAATGCAAAGTGGTCACGATTTAGAAAGAATAACTATAATTACACATAAATTTGTAACACAAACGATGCTAATACTTATACAATTATGGTAGGATAAAATTTTGTTTGAATTTTGTTTTGTTTGGACGATTAGTTGCTTTTATACGCAAAAATCAAAACTTAATAACATTAATTATTTAACACTTTGAATTGAAAATGTAGATGATGTAATAATTGTAAAGGCACAAAATCATTTTTATTAAAAACGAAGTTTCGACGTTTTAGAGGCATCGAATAATAACTACTATTTTCTACCTCTACACAGTCTACTCTTGTCATTACCTACTAAATTAATGAAATCAGTGACATAAAATAACTTATCAATCCGACCACACGCAGCGCGACAAAACGAAGACTAATTTGTCGTTTACTGACAACACAATGTACATTGATCTTTACGAAGTGTTTTAAGCTTTATAAACGTATCCATTGCCTTGATTTTCAAATACATACAGTAATGTATATTTGGAATGGCGCTACAAGATAAGGCGACATTAATTATACACAATTTTTTAAATTGTATTATAAAAATATAATGTTTTTGTAAATGAAGCATTGTTTAAAGTAAAGTAGGTACAAGTCGTGCCCAGCTTTCATTGACAGCTTTTATTTTGCGTTGAATTTAAGTTTTATCATTATCTTCTTTGTTAACATTGACGAAATGGATTTTGTAAGGCTATATGAAATCTTTCTTTTTCTTAAATCTCTAGTAAGAAGAAGAAAAACGAAGTAACAAAATTGAATTATTCACAAGAATGTTGAAATATAATATTTACTTCAGAACATATGTGACAGAATTTTTTAAATTATATTTGAATAATTGTTTAAAACCAGTAGTTCATTCAATACGATTTAATTTTAAGCTGTGATAGGTACAGTTGTTACGTAGTAATGCCAAGAGGAAAAAAGACAAGAAAATAATAATTTATTATCTATTGATAACTTCCTTAGAGGAAACTAAGGTAAGAGAAATGTTTTCTGTGATGCCTATTTTAATTTACACATATATATTTTGGTTACAAATAAATCAATTACGAATAAATGTAATATATTAGCAATAAGCATATTTTATCTGATTTTATAGTCACGGTCGGTGTTACAAAAACCTATCTCGTATAACTCCATAATAATTAAAAATTGAACCCAGTACTGAACTATACTTTAATATATGTAGACGAGAAAAAAATGTTGATTGTGATTATATTATTATGGCCTGATTTAACCCTTTGCAGAATTATTTTGTTTTAAACAAGCATATGTTTCAATATACAATCTAAAATAGCGTAGTACGCGTTTGCGGTTTCGGTGGTCTGGAACACCGTGCGAAAGCACTATTATTTTACATACCAATACTTTTATCAGTTCTATATATAAATTTCGTGTCACGATGTATGTTAGCGATAAACTACGAAATTGCCGAACCAATTTTAGTCAAATTTTGTAAGCATCTGTAATTTGGTCCTACTTGGGAGATAGGGTAGTTTTATTCTCATTTATTGATCTCAATGTTTGTTATTGCAAATTAAATGTTTGTTATATGACTTTGGTGTGTATTTATATCGGTCAGTGCTATAAATTCCCAATAGATGGCTGTTTGGCATCTAAACTGCACAGATTCCGATAGATGGCACCGTATTTCAATTCCTCTATAAGATGGCGGTTTGGCATCTAAGTTGCACAGATATCCGGTAGGTGGCGCCGTATTTCTATTTCTTTATTGTAGATGGCGCGTTTGAATATGAAATTAACATATATTTTCATGCTTATTATATAATTCAATCTATTATAATTATTGAGCCACAGCAACGCGTGGCTGAGTAAGCTAGTATTATATAAAATAAACGTTTGTTGGTTTGAACCTACCGGGTCAATCCGTGAAATAGATCTCGAACAATGATAAAACCTTATCGAAACATTGTCAGTTTGTATAGGTTTAATAAACGAAGTTAAGCTCGTTTATTTAGGACTATATATATGAACAAAGATGTAAGCTATTATCTGTGCATGCCTGTAGTAGTCCATTGCTGAAGACATGACCTTCTTTATGGATTTATAGCATTAGAGATCTTGTTTATAAGGAATTAGCCGCTCCTGTGGCTTTTAAGGTCGTCTGTTCACCTGAACAATTGGTGCATATGCTGATACTGGATTCCTCTTGTGTGATTCCAATTCCGACAACCAACTTTAAGGATACTCGGTTCTTTTAGCCACGTGTTCATTGCCAGTTCTAGCCTGCAACGGGTTGTGAGTTGGAAGTTCTTCTGTGGATTTGCTCACATCTGATTTGTTGATAATATGTCGAGTATGCTTACCTCTGAAAGCATACGTCATCATTTCAGCCTATTGCAGTCCACTACTGGACATAGGCCTCCACAAGTTTGCGCCAAAAATGACGTGAACTCATGTGCATTGCCCATAGTCACCACGCTGGGCAGGCGGGTTGGTGACCGCAGAGCTGGCTTTATCGCGCCAAAGACGCTGCTGCCCGTCTTCGGCCTGTGTATTTCAAAGTCAGCAGTTGGATGGTTATCCCAACATCGGTCGGCTTTATAAGTTCCAAGGTGGTAGTGAAACTGTATTATCCCTTAGTCATAAAAAGTAAAGTATACATATTACGTTCATATAATTACATTAACTAATCTAAAATCTAAAATATGAAACTCTTTGCGCGTGAAACCGCGAAATATTTCTAGTCATGTGCGTGGACGCGTGTCGCAACAAGCGTGATTGACATAAGAACGTCAAGACGTATTGCATATAGGAAACAACCTATCAAGTTATTGTTATGAATACGTACAGATTTCAACGCATGTCATATACTCATATACCTAAAGGACTAGACTTGGACAGTACCAAATCTAGACTTACCTTTGTATGAGACTTAGTTTATATGTTACTGTGAAAATTGAAGAGTTTTAGTTTGTAAAACTATTTAATTCAAATTTTCAACTATTGCTGATGTTGGAGTTTTTCATATCATGATTTTTGTTTTATTAACTTTTTTGCCATATAGCTAGAGTATCTTTGTTAGAAAAAGTTAACTTGGGCTCTGGAGAAAACAGCACCTATTCGCCTGTCAAAACACAGGCGCAACAACCACTCTGGTGCATGTGCCACGTGCCACGTTTAAACATCGACGGTTTGCGGGTATTTTGAAAGTTTGGTTTTGTTTTTATACAAATATTTCTTTCCGGTTTGAATGTCTGTCTTTGTGGGTCTCCAGACCGTGCCTCGGAGAGTACGTTAAGCTGTCGATCCCGGTTGTTATCATGTACACCTGATAGCGATCGTTACTCATATTATATAAGGGAATATATCCTCTAACCCACAGTGGAACAGAGTAGTGGATTAGCTCTGACCTTTCTCGTATATGAAGAAAGAAGTCTATGCCCAGTAGTGGGATATTACAGTCTGAAACGTGATTCGTTATCCTACTTTAGTACACTAAATCCTAATAAAAAAAACTTAAAAGTCGTGTATTGTTTTAAATTTCTAAAAATGTACCTATCATTTAAAAACCGTGTTTACAAGATATAGCAATATTCTATTTTATTTGCTTTTATTGTAAACATATATGTTACAGTTGAATATTTAATTTTGTATGTGAAAACTGAAAACGGGAGACCATATCTGTTGCGAGTGTTAATCGGTGTCGCTAGGTACCCACTATATTCAAATATACAATTATACAATTTCAATTTTAACATAAATTACAAATAAAACTATCTTTTGTTATTTTAGTATATTCAAAGTAAACAGAATACTTTAAATTTTAATTGTCAGTATTTGATCATAACGATACTTATTAAAAAACTACATAGCAGTCGTATATCAATAGCCACGACAGTTCTCGTAAGAAACAAAGTAATATCAATAATAATCTTTGATCACGTACGGATAATCCGTACGTGATCAAAGATTCCGTCAAAAGCCGTCGAAAGCCGTCGAAAACGAAGCGTTCACTTTTCCCCGCATGACGCAACTCTACATAAGGTTACCGCTATACTATACCCACTATTTTTATTTTTTAAGCTACTACACTTTTTGCTAATTATTTTTTTACTTTTTAACAATCTGCTTGTAAGCGTAGTTATTTTTTCTAGGATAAGTTCATGGTTGGTTGTAATGAAATACTTTTTATATGTAAGATTTTTCACTGTGAACAAAAATGCTTTCATTCGAGGTTGCTCTACGGCAGATGCTGGTATGGTACTTCTCAAGCATATATGGAGTATATGACGCTTGGGAGACGTCCCAAAATGCTCTTAGTGTATTTTGAAACTTATCAAAGAATTAATTGCGTGGACCACGGGATTCTATTAAGTAAATTTTATTAAATAATATAATTAAAAAAAGGCTTTCCACAGGGGTCGATTCTGGGTCCTTTTCTTTTTTTAATATATATAAATGATCTGCCACTTTATGTTAAGGATATTTGTGATACAGTGCTACTATTTGCTATTGGTACATCGTTTATTTTCAAAGTTGCGGGATGTTAACAATAATATTATGTATATTCACAAGAATATTGATTGTTTCGATACATATTGTAAATAGCTGTGCCTGTGACTTCGTCCTCGTGGAATTTAATGAATAAGTTATTGTTCTGTTCGCAGAGTTATAAAATAAATAGACTTCTAAAATAAAAGTAGCCTAGGTTACTCCTTATTATATCAGCTATCCGCTAGTGAAAATTCCGTCAAAATCGGTTCAGCTTACAGAGGTTAGCTGGAACAGACAGACAGACAGAAAAACAGACATAAAATTGTAAAAAATAGTATTTGGGTTTATGTACCGTGTCGCGACATCCATATGCATTTAGTAAAAAGCGGTTTTTTTAATATTACAAACAAACTCTTCAATTTTATTTATTTTTATAGATATAGATGTATATATAATCGTAGTTTAGTCACGAGAAGTAATAACAAAATAGTGATGGAGTTAAAATTAACTACGACTAAAACAAAATTCTCTATTAATTCCGATCGTTTTATATAATAAATAATTAGAATACTTATTAAAAAAATAGTATATACAATACTGCGAAAATAATGTGCAATAAATAGCACATTTACACATACATTTATTGCACTTTATTGCGAAAAATGCGATATTTATATGCGAAAATCAAGAACACTAAAACATTTTTTATCGCTCTACGTTATGATCGAACTGTTTCTTTAAGTGAATAACATTTTGCTCCATTTCACATGAGCACACGCTAATGTGATAAATGCTGCGCACGAGCAAATGTCGAAGCTGGGCTTGTTATGTTACGAAACACAATTCATTAAATTATATAGTATTTTAAAGGACATAATCCGTGTAAATTGATCTTTAGATAGCATTTATATGTTCCAGACAATATGTCTGTTACATAAGTTTTTAATTGTTTGCGATTTCTTTTAAAACAAAATTATTATGAAATATACTCGTGGATTACGATTAATTATTCGTTCAGGCTTTGAATTACTTACTTATTAAGTAATTTTGTAATTACTTTTATATAGTACAAGTTTGACAAACAAGCGTACGTTCCATCTGATGGTAAGATACCGTTGCCTTTCAGCGCTTGCAACGCCAAAACCGTTGCTGAGGCTACCCCTGACTCTGCCTTAGAGCTCTGAATACCTTACCAAAAGAACACAATATTACTTGAAAGCAGTATTATTTAGCTGATCTTTTATAAGGTTGAAGTAGTTACCAAGGCGGGCTGCTAAAATTTTTTCTGCTATGCCCTATTTCCATAAAAAAAGTAAATGGTGTGATTTAGAGTTTGGTATAGAGATATAAGTAGAAATATTAACTAAAGACTTTGCTGTGTTGAAAACCAAACAACCTCAATTTAATTTTGAACTTTATTGATTTTTTTGTAAATATTTAGACAAGCTTATAAACATTTAAAAGTGTCATCGTCTGTCACAGGTTTCCTTAAACTTATAGGAGACGTTTATTTAAAACACGTAATAAAAATGATCATCATTACAGCCTATACAGTCCACTGCTGGATATAGGCCTCCACAAGTTTACGTCAAAAATAACGTGAACTCATGTGTTTTAAATGTCATGTGTTTTAATAAAAATGATAAATTAAAAAGAATATTTCTAATTTTTACGTAATTACAGTAATTTACAAAGTAAATATCTATAAATGTGTTCTGCAAAGGAAATATAAAATTGATCACTCAATCGTTTAAACTTGTAATTAAATTCATAAAAAGCTTGTAAACTCACATAATTATTAAATAAATAATTCAACGCATAATGGTCAATAATAAAAGGGAATTAGAATTGAAAGAGATTTTAATCGAATAAGAAATAACAAGTTTTCGCAGTGTCGCCTCACTCGTTAGCGGTGAACACCTGACTCTTGATAAGCAAGATATTTTACATCTTATATAACTAACTTTTACTTGTACTTTAAGAAATCAATACATACTTCGTTCATTGCTTACAATATAAAATTTATTAAATTTATTATATAGACAAAAACCGATTTTATATTAAAAAAAATGATAAGGTATCCTTGCATATATTTTTTACGTATCCTTCAGTATTGTCCAAGATTTGAGAGTACATTAGCAATGTTCACATTGACCGCTTGACAGATGTGTGTAAAAATTTTGCAAGCATTCGAAATCAGCTTGTGATATGAAATTGCACAGAACCAAACGCACCCAAGTGATAAATGATATTCTTACACTTTATTTCAAAAAGGAAAACTGGATGAAATAGGGGATCGAAAATGAATCGACGGATGTGAGTATAATAGAATATCTTGGTATTGCCGTAAGATATTTTAGTATTCAAGAAAGCCTTTACATTTTGATGACTAGCATATGCTACTGAAACATCAATATAATTAATAATTAACGCTTCAAAATATTTATTCAATGACACATGGTTTAATGTTAATAGAATATTATTATCTGTAGCTACTTTAGTAATTGCAAGGTTATTTTATTTCTTAATTAAATCCATTAAATTTGTTGGTGTAATAAGGATTAAAATTATGTATTGCTATCGATTTAGTTTAAGTACTCGGCTAGTGGTAAATAAAATTATTATGAAATATACTTTTAAATTGAATATTCGCAGGAGTCTCATTAAAACGCACCATTATGGTAAGTAGTAAATACCTATTTTGTTACTACTATAATCACATCTAAGAAAATTTTAAGGTTTTGGATAAATTTTTCCAAGTAGTTAATTGTATTGGATGACGTCATCTATATTTTAGAAATTAAGCTTAACAAGTACATACTACAATAACTACTGCAACAAGATGGTAGCATAAAAGGAAAACATTTCTTTATATAAAAAAAGCATTATATACTTTTTAAAATTCCAAATTTAATAATTACTTACAGATGATTATGGTATAAATCATGTCCCCGTGGAATGGTGGCAAGAATGCTTAGTTATTTCATCGTTAAATTGCATTTCCGATTCTTTTCGCACAGATAACCCTCACTCTACCACTGATTTTTTTTAAGTTTGAATTAGTGCTGGAATTACATTGAAATACACGTTCTAGCTAACTTTGATTGGATTAGCATGAATGGGCTGGATTAAACATTATATAGGTAATCCAGTTACTAGTCCTTTCATGGATCCAGTAACTACAGTCCAGTGTGAGAACATCATGCTAACTGCAGTCCAGAGCTGATATCCATTAGTGTGATTAGAACAGTTTTAAATCGATTGTCCATTTTACCATCAATTAGTTTTTAAAATTTTGTATAATTCTCGGTAACATAAACGGTTTGTAATGCTGCTAGATATTTTAGCTTTTATCTTTAATGTTAATCTTAAAAACTTCTTTAGTTCCATCAAGTAAAATGTAAAAAAGTATTACCGCTGTCATAACACTTCAACAAAAAATCATAATTATTTACCCGTGTTCTATAAGTACGCGCAAACAAAAACTTGTCTGCTTGAATAGTTAACGGATAATCAAAGTCGATTTTAGATAAAATTAACAAATCCAATGCTTGTCGTAAACTGAGATAATGTTTAATCGTGAGTAAAATCAGCATTGTATCATTACCACTCCAAGGTTGTAAAGTAATTGTACGATCATTCAGTACGCCGTCTAGCGGCAGTCTAGTCGGAGTTGGCAGTCCTACTTTCTCGGACATTGTATAATTTTTTCGGCCGTTACTATAACTGGACAGCCATTGTGATTACAGGGAACCGACACTTCAATTATTTTGACTGTTGTAATCTATCTTAGAATCAATGTAATCGCTCGAGGTGTTTCGTTTTGTATTTAGTTTATATAAATCAATCCAACATTGCTATTTTCTATTATGTATTATTTTAACGATGTATAGACTTTCTTATTACAATCATACATATTTAAAGCACTAGTCATTTCTCGTGACTTCACATGGATGTTATTAGTGTACTAGAGAGATTGGTTGACACTAGTTGCGTACCTACTACGCCTCAATTCGCTCCTCTCACATATAAGCTTAATTGTTTTTTTATTTCATATAAACTCAAATATCGCCGTGGGCAATTAAGCATATCTATTCTAAATTCGTGTTAGGTAATTTAGATTTTGAACTTAATGGGTTTGATACTTTTTCACTATTTAATAGGTTGCTTGTTTTTGTAGGTTTTGAGTACATATTAGTAACATAATTATGTAGATTATAAGAATTACAAACGCTATACATACAAAAATACTTTTACAAAAAAATAGTACTATTATAATAATAAAATAAAATTAACTGCAGAAAATATCTCGCTAACTTTTATGTGTATTCATGTTTCAATGCTTACATAAATCGGCAGCCGTGATATATTTTACACTAAGTCTTACGTTGACAGCTTCTTATTAAGCGTACCTTAACCTACATATCAGTTTTATTGTACGACTGATACTAAGACACAGCTATCTAACGTATATTACCGTCTATTACCGTCGATAATATAATGATATATATTATGTCGTGTGGTGTTGGCCGAGTAGAATAGCATCACCCCCTTTCTTCCCGTGGGGGTCGTAAAAAGCGACCAAGGGATAAACCCAACTCAAAATTTTCAGGGTCCTGTAGAAAAAAAAACTAAATTTGAAACCCGCAATGGGTCAAGCATTCGTGGCATAGCTCTAAAATGCGAAAGACTCTTGCAGCTGAACTGGCTCCACACGTATCGACTCGCCGTTCCTGTGGGCCTAGCCATTGAGAGGGTGGCGCAGAGCTTAGGCAACTCTGCGTTTTCCTGAAGAGTGTTTTAGGCGACACAGTGTCTGTTTGACACTGTCTAAATCGTCTGCAATAGATGGACTAAGGCCAATGATACCGTCGATATATGATTCATATTAAACATAGGCACAAAAAGTTTGTATGTGTTTTTACGCTTCAATTACTTCAAAAATCAATTCTTCATACTTATATTATAAATAGGAAAAGTTTGTAAATATGATTGTAGGATTGCAAGGGATAATATCAGTAACTACTGGAACGATTTTGAAAATTGTTCAATTAACAGAAAGATCCGGAACCTTTCATTCGTCATAGGCGCAATTTTAGTTCTAAAATAAAGTTTTAACTTTTTATTTTATATTATAACTAATTATTTTGTATTTTATTCTTTATATATTTTTCTGATTAGTAAAATAAGTCGGAAGAAAAATAACTACCTTGTCGCTTTATCAGCTTATACGCAGACGTAAGTGATACGTTGATACAATGTAATAAAAAATTGTAGTCTTTAGAAAATCTAAAAAAAAAACTGTTGCAGTTAGGACACATTTTGCTATTTAGGATCAATATTTATTAATATTTGAAACGTAATTAATGGGCAATATTTTTAAATATTTCATATTGGACTCGAATAATGAAAGATAATGAAAGATAAATGTATGCTAATCATGGGGTTATCATATTTGATATTTTTCAAAAGACACGTTAAAATAAAAATAAAATATGTTACTTAAAGTAATAATAATTGTTTGCTCGCGAACGAAAATAATTGGCTTCAATTACATCATTTTTGCAATCGAGTAAAAACCACATTCTTAGTCTATGATCAAAGAATTCTATAAAAGTTCAAAAAAATTAATAATAAGATAAATAAAAAAATATTCTTATAAATTAATTATCTTTTTAGCCGACTTCAAAAAAAGGATGAGGTTACTCAATTTGACCGTATGTATGTTTTTTTTTTATGTATGTACGGGGATAACTCCGTCGTTTAAGAACCGATTTTGATAATTCTTTTTTTTTGGAAAGGAGATATCCCTAGTTTGGTACCATGATAAAGAAACCAGTATCTGATGATGGGATCCCAGAGAAATCGAGGGAAACTCTCGAAAATCCGCATAACTTTTTACTGGGTGTACCGATTTTGATGATTTTTAATTTAATCGAAAGCCGATGTTTATCATGTGGTCACATTTAAATTTCATCGAGATCCGATTACAACTTTTGGAGTAATCTTTGATAATGCGTATTTTCTTGACTATTTTTTCGTCTTTGTGTTACTTGTCGTTATAATTGAAGTCGGTTTTTCTTCGTTTGCCTGCAAACACAATTATCATGATAACGAGTTAAGTAAAATAAATTGTACGAGTAATTATGGCCAAAGATTAATACTTAATTTCACAATAAGATGCATTAGTAAGAAAATGTTTTCAGTGTCAGATGTGTGTCTGACTAAATTATAAGATAGTAATTAGTGTTAGCTTTAATAATATGTTTTGTTATTACTGCGGTCAGATGGTAACATCAGCATAATAACGGTTAATATCTGTTTAATGCAATATATTATAACAAAGTCAGATTTATTAGGAAACATATTTTATAGAATATTATGTAATTCTATTTCATGTTACAATTTTAAAACACTAAAGTATGAAACTCATTAGTGTAGTGTTATAGTGAAGTGATTTAGTGATTTCATTTGCTTTTTAGTAGTAAATAATAATACAAATAAATATTTATAACGATATAATTGTTTTAATTTAATTTGAAATATATTATGTATTTTATTAGGCGGTAAAAATTAATGTCGAAATAGACGGCGATAATTAGCATTGTGGCTTCAATAGAGACTAAAAATTTAATCCTACGAACTAATGAGACTAGTACTGTCATAATCGGCCTATTCTTACGTAATGGAAACCTCGAGGGCGCCGCTTATGCCTAGTGTCCCGATAGAAAAGTAGTATTAATATCCACAATATTCGTTATTATATAAATCGTTTTATGTATTTGTACTTAATCACGTTTTCTTATTTCGGAATATTTTCTTACGTCAAGCAAAATATTGTTTTCACCGAAAGCATACAGCTAGACTTGAGTTATCGATGTAGAACTTTTAAATGCTAAGCTCATTAATTATTAACTCGTTTATTCTTGATTAATTCTAGGCCTTGTATAGTGTATATCCATTTAAAGAGGCGGTTAAGGTTGTTCTTCCATTGAAAGAGACCTTTTGTTAATATTAAAACATTTTTAACTACATATTCTGATGATAGAGATTCTTATATTACAGTACAGCAGAATTATTATAAAATCACTGTTTTAATTTTGATTTTCACGAGTACTTAAGAGATATTAAGTGGTTAATATTCACCATTTTGGTCACTTGTATGATACTTGTTGTAAATGTTATTCTTAAACTGTATGTCAACATTTGTTAATGTTTTAACTTCCGTTGAGATATAATTTAATTATTTAATTTAAATGCCTATAATCTTTATCAAACCTGTTGTAATATAAAACATACATAAATTATTAAAAAAAATGTATTATATTCATTTAAAGGTAAATGAATATAGATTTTTTACTGTCAAAAAAAAATTATCAAGAATATATTTTATTTTAATATGGGTACTTTTTTAAAAACATTATTATTATCTTTAAATATATTAAGAACGGTTTTTTTTTTGTATATCAACAAATATAATCTTATAGCGAAATATTAAAGCGACCCGATCGAGTTCGGTTTTTTTTACCTCAACATTGGACTTATTTAAGCCCTTAAAAGAACGCAGGATACACTTTAGAAACCAGGCTTCGTGTTGGTTTACTTGATAATAGTAATTACGATGGTGAAGCAATTTCCTTTGCGCCCGCAGTCGTTCTGAGAGTTAGTTTAGGGCCTGCGCTCATTGGCTGCAAGAGCAATAGGGTAGTCACGCTTAGGCAAGATTACTACTGTATGTATACTACATAAACATGTCCCAGTACACTATAGCGATATCCACTTCTGTATAACTTTTTCCGCAAATCAAATCCAGACCAGGCCCTTAAGTCTGTCTTGGTTTATCGTCTTCTCGAAGGATACGGAAACTTTTCAGGAAACCCTGAGGGAAAAAAAACTAATAGCTATTAGTAATGTTCTTTTACTTAAATTTAATTTAAAATTTAATGTTTTTCTACTCGATAATTATTATAATTATTTTTATTATTATTTAATGTGTAAGTGTTAATATTAAGCATCTCTTCTTAACTTTGCTAAATTTTCTGTTTGAATATTAAAAACTGTTTTTGGTTAAATAATACTATTTGTTTGTCATTTTATACACTATTTTAAAACCGCTTGTTATCAAAATAAAAGAAAATATAATTAAAAGTATAAAGGTGATGATAATGACGATGTTTAAATTTATTCGGCTAATTAATCGCGTCGCACGCCTACAATTTGAACACTTTTAAGGAATGTTTGCTTTCTAATCAATTTATTTAATTAACTGTAATTTATCGTACCGTTAAAGCGTTTAATGAGTTAAATTTTTTAAATATGTATTGTCATGTTCATATGCCAAAGCTATGAAATAAACCGTTTAAAATTTCCTGTATTTACTTTCAGGTTTCAAGTTATTTGGCAAAATACAAAGAATTATGATGACTGTATTTTTAAATTACAAACTGAAAACGTTTTTTTCGTTCGTTTTTGTTCGTTTTTAAAACGAATTTTCGTAAATTATTTAAAATATTTTTGGAGAGCACCCCTGTTAACTAGTTTATTAAAGTATCTTCAATACATCAAAATAGTTTCAATATGTGAAGCTAAATATATAAATATGGCAAGAATTGTATTTATACTGGCGTTTTATCGTCCATGAATAATGTAATAAATTAAAACAAATTAGTCAAATTATGCTAAATGTTTCAATCTTGCTCTATTTATTATTTGAAAAAGGTTAATTGTTTTGAACATCTTAGATTTTTACTATGTGGAATAAGCGAAAACTGGCATAGCTATGACTGGTACCTACCCATACGTATACTGATAAGGTGGTGTTTATTTCGAGTGTAGTCTAGCGTAAGGATGCACTCAAGGGTCTGACTCGACGGAACACTAATTGTGTCCTGACTCCTGTAGCAAGGACGCAATCGCTAAGTGTATAATGCGACGATTGTCGAGATGCGGGCTGCAAGAGCACCGTCTGACGAAAAATTTTACAAAAAACTTTTTAAAAGACTCAATAACTCATGATTTATACAGCAAAATACACGTTTTTCTTAAGATAATAAAATACGTTTTCCGCTACATGCACCCGAAGCTCAGATTCAATTTTTATCATGTCAGTAACGGTACAAGGCAAAGGTTATTAAAATGCGGGCAACTTTTTTAAAGTGGTTTGCAGAAAAAGTGTAAGAATAATTAATTTTTGAAAGGAAGCGGCAAAGTGTTATTGCGCGTGCTTAGTAACTATTAAGCAATATAATTACGAAAACATTTTAATTTTTTTAAAGATTCTTAGAGCAAATACCATTTCGACTAATAAATTATTTTTATTACTTCTAGTAATTCGTATCGGAAACACTAATAATAAATATAGTTTTTTTATTATTAAATTTAATTCGATAAATTTGAGTATTTTAGACCATTTAGTAACAAGCTTTGCCAACTCTACAACAGAAAGGACTTTATTTAGGTTTGCGAATGAAGATTGATAGCGTCTCATGCTATTTTTTCTCCACAACAAACTTCCTAGCGTGCTGATGACATTGTTGTCAGAACTTCCTCATTTTGATTTAAAGCAGTGTCATTCAATAGTCAAGGTCTTGACCGTTGAGAAAAAACGCTAATGATATTGTTTTCTGCACCGTTCCACGTTTTTATAGACCTCTTTCAAATTACCTCAATGCCAATGCAATTTTTTTGCTAAGATTAAAATACATTTAGTATTAAACGTAATAATACATTGTGCTAAATTGTTTTTAGATGAACAAATTGTTTGTCTTACATACTTAAAAAATTATATTCTTTTACATGAGACACTTTTTTTCCCGAAAGTGTGATCGATAACAACTAAACTCTTCTATAGACATATTATTCTATATACCTGTAAGCATTACTTCTACATAGTTTAATGTATTAGTTATCTATTTACAAGTGTAAAAAAATTAGCATCGTTTTTCGTTTATACTCGTATACTTTCAAACAATTATAGTAATAAAACCTAAAATTGTTGTAGAACACGTATACAAGTCTAAGTAGAATCAAATAAAAGATTTATAGTCTAACGAGGGAACTATCAAATGTTTTTTTTTTTTCAAAATTTATTTATATTTCACAAGAGACATGAGCAAAGGATATGCCACTTTAGTTGCAGATTGCAACCATATGTCTGTCAGCGACGCAGTTTAACATTGTTATACACATATTGAAAAGATTCATAACTTCCCGAATTTGTAGTTGTTCTCTGAGCATCAAATTTATGAGTGGTTTTATCACTTCAAGAGTCAAGGTTGACATAAACATTCGATAGCTTGAGTGTAGTGTAATAAAATAATTTGTGTTACAACTATGTATGAGAAAGTTATAATAAAAAAATCCACAAAACAATTAGCAACAATACGAATAGTTAATTGTTTATTATCGGTGATTTTAAGTGTTTTCGTTTTTTTTTTTTTTAATCTAAACTGAAAGTGATGTGAAATGATTTACAAACATTGAGTTACTATTACTAACGCTAGTAATAATAATTCAATGTTTACAAATGAGTTTATATTAATAACTAGCCCGTTAGCGCAGTTTGTGCTACTGGCCTTGCTTTCTGTTCCGGCGGGTTCGAATTTCGCCTAGGTCTGGGTGTAATATTTGTATTGACTTATCATTTTCATGTTTATTTCTTTAAAAAAATATTTAGCTATAGCAATCAGCTGCTACCTATAACACAAGCATTAAGTTGCTTACTTTAGGAACAGACGACTGTGTGTTTGTTATGAGATATTTAAAATTTAATCATTTTGTCATTTTGTGTCTGTGTTATAAAATAATAAAGTAATTATACAAATTTAACCGAATTTAATGATGAATATCAACTATAAAACAAATATAAGAATAATTAAAGAACTTTGTACGCGAATTTTTTTTATGAACTGATTCATGCTGAGTTCAAGATGTTAAAGAACAGATATCAGTAATAAAGGATACAAACGTATTACAAAGCTCCCGTTGTCAAGACGTAGAATAATTAATGGAGTAGGTACTTCAACAAAATGTTTAATGAATTGAATTTAATTTCACAACAGGTTCAAAACGAATAGGATCAAACTCATTACCTCCAATTGTAATTTTTGTCCAGCATTTCTCTATATCTATCACTTTGGTGTATACCAATATATATCGTATTTAACTGTTAATTAACATATTTAAACCTTTATAAGGCTAGAGGTAACTTGTATCCTACAAATAGATCATTAAATATTGTTTATGGAAATAGCTAGTAAACAAAAAGGGGGCTCATCTCGATCGGTACTATTCCATTCAAGCAATTTGTAAATAAGTGTCACATCCAATTACGTTCAATATTCAACTACAATAACAAAATATTTTTTATTAACCGACTTCCAAAAAAGGAGGAGGTTCTCAATTCGACTGTATTTTTTTTTTAAATAAGAAGGACAATTTTGTTTATAGTGAGACGTTGTTATGGCAATAGTCGGCGATTACTTAATTGACGTTTAAGTTGTCTCTAGAACAAGAAAGTTAATTGTTGTGGCTGGGGAACTGAGGTTATTTATTGCTGGTTATTTATTGTTTATTGAGACAAATGATCAACTAGCCCTTATTATACTTACGTTTGCTACAATTCACTTGACACGACGACACAAACGAACGAGCGTCGAACACGACGATTGCTTGTTATAATAAGTATGTGTTAATTAATAATATTGTAAATAATGTTCATTTATATTGTTATAATTTAAATATTACTAAAAATCTATACACTTCTTAGGATTATGATAATGATTTTAAAGTAATATAAATGGAATAAACTGATACACCGCCAGACACATATAGAAAAATAACATGCTAGTCTGGATAACTCAGAGATGAAATGACCTACTATCCATTGGCCTATATATCCATTGGATCTCATATAAAGATTAAATCTCTTACTTCTTAACCTTAGGCAAAACGACTAAGTTTTTGAAATACTATCATGCTTGTGAAGAGCTGCATGTGTAAGAAGAAATCCAGCAATATTTAGAAAACAGTGAAAAAGTAGTATAATGTAGCAGATTTAGTTCCAATCCTCTTTCCTATTTAGACAAGAGGTATAAATTGGGACATTAACACCCTAATACTGATTAACGCCTACTAGCATTAATTATATTTCAAGGATAATTAGTAATCTCTTGGTGGTTTAATATTTCACTATCTGGATTTTCGAAAGGAAAATTCAATATTGTTAAAACATAAACAATGTAACCTTTACACAATATTGCCGTTAAGTATTGCAAATTCGTAAGATCACAGTTATAGCATAATAAAACATAACTTTTATGTTCAGTATTAATTGGGAATGGATTGTAAGTCAATGGAAATACTTTTAACATGACTAAAATCAAAATACATTAATCGCTGTTAAATAAAATTTGATGATACATTCTGCTAAATATATAACCGTAGGTATATCTTTATTTGGTTTTTATTTAAGGGACTTATAAATGTGTAGCTAATAATTTAAATTTTCTTGCAGCTAAATTTCATTTAAATCAGTTCAGTAGTTTTGGCGTAAACGCGCGACAGACAGACAGACAGAGTTACTTTCGCATTAAATAACGTTAAATTTAACAATAACGCTAACAATAACGAGTAATGGTTATTTAGCCATTATGCGGTTGCACCATCAAAAAAAATGTTAACGTTGTAGTTAAGTGGGTTGCACCGACTTTACTAAGTAAGGATAAATTGTGTAATGACTTTATACGTTGATAGTAAAAATTTTAAAGGAAAAGTTTATTTTATTCTTTCTGTGCATATAAAATGAAGTTTGTTCTTAAAAACTTTTTTTTCTTTAATTTGTTTTCATATAAGATGTTTATTTGCTTCTTCATTCGGTGTAACTTATTTTGCTAAATAAAAAAAAATACAATAAGTTTAAGACAAAACTCTAACGTATCGAAGAAATGATTCCCACGATTATTTAATCAGACGATTCGGTAAGGACTTCCCGCCAATTATCGAAATGGTCCTCGAAACAGTTTGGACGGTTGAACGGAGCTCGCCTTTAGATGACTTAGACGGATATGTTTTATTGTTTTGTATCTAAGTTTGTTACTAGAAGAGAAAGTAATAAAATGTGATTTATAGAACATGTTGAAATACCTACAGTAGATTTTTCTTAATGTATATAAAAGAGAGAAATCATAGTTTTAAATGAAAGTTTAAATAACTACCATATAAATATTTTCTTTGTAATAATTTAGGTTTTAATATTAAACTACTTAATGCGTGCTGTAAAAAAATGAAATAAAAAAAAAAACCGTCAGCATCGAACCACTTCCTAGTTTTAGTAGGAGATCACAGGACTGTCGATTTGTAGTTTTAATGAAAAAACGCCTGTGGTATTATAATAATGCATGCATGTTTAACAAAAGGCATTTTGAGCCTGTGGATGTTAATATTAAATAAAAAAGAAAAAAAAAAACTACTTAATGCTAAGTTAAAAAGTTTGAATTCGTTTGGATCATAGGTACCTAGGGCACAGCAGAAATATCTTACTTGAAATCTGGAGCAGGCCGTCCGGGGAAGTACCTCAACCTTACAGAAGATCTCAGCTATAGAATACTGCTCTCAAGAAATGTTCCTGTGATGAGTAAGATGGCCAGAGCCCTCGGGCAGGGTCAAGGATAGGGTCGGCAACGCGCTTGCGATGCTTTTGGTGTTGCAGGCGTCTATAAGCTACGGTAATCGTCTACCATCAATTAGGCCGTACGCTTGTCTGCCATCCTATTAGTACAAAAAAAAATTCTAATTATATTTAAGTGTTTACTGATTATTAAACCACGAGTAACAACACTAAAATGATCAATTAATCTGATTACTGTTCCACAATGAGAAAAAATTCAAATTCATTTAGTTTACTAAACAATAATATAACAAAGACAAATCATTCTAATTTCAGTTTGGACAAACTTTTTCAATTATTTAATAATTTAGAAATGCATTTTTTCATTGTTTCATGATACTTGTGCAAATAGTATTTGAAGTGTCTGAACAGTAGATATTCTCTTGAGTCTACTAAGTGTAGAACGCCCACTCAAGTTGACTCAATAGATGGCATATGTACCAATTAGATCTCACGATAGCGGCTACTTTGTGTTATCAATATCAAACCAACGACATATCACAGATATTATGAAAACTACTACCTACCCTACAAATACTATAAATGTAAAAGTTTGGATAGATATCTTTTATTTTCATCAAACAATGGCTTCTGGCACGATTACGTGTGTAAAAATATTTACAACTTTATTATTCAATGAAGTACATCTGAAGAATTTATTTAAATTCTTTTTAGATCTAGTTAAAATCGCCGATTAAGAGATAAAGAAATTAATAATGATAGCAGACACTGGTAGCAATAGTTGCGTATTACTTGCGTCATACTTCTGCCTTTTTAAAGTTATTTTTTATAGAAATTCCGATTGAGAGTCGGTTTTACACTATAAATTCTAAGCTTAATGGCAGTTAGTAGACTTTCATTATTAGAAGTATCAGTAACATAAAGGAAATGTAATCACTAGTATAACGGAATAGCTGTGAAACGCTCTCGTAAAAATTAACACAATTATAGCAATCGCACTTGCAATTACTTGAAATTTATTTCAGTCATTATATGATATTTAAGATTCTATTAAATAAGAACGTGACGTGGAGGAACACAGTATAAAAAGGGAATGCAATATAATGAAATGTATTACAGATTGTTAGGTATCATAATATAGAACAGATAGTGTAGAAATATCTAATACAGTTCCGATTCTATGTATTATATTTATATATGTATAATGTACGTATTTAAAAAAAAATATATAATAACTATCTTTATCAAATCTACTTAAAACTCAGGCATTAAATTTCTTACTTGTGCATAGACGACCGTGCATGTACGCTAATAATATTTTTCTATACGATAAGTTGTCACCAATTCACCAATATATTATATACCAAAACCTTCTCCAAAACACACTGCATCTTGTGATATAAGTATTATTCCGATTGATTCAGTATTTTGCAGTATAACCGAATAAAAAAACCGACTCTCCATTTATTAGTATAGATTTATTTACATGTGATATATTCATTAAACTTGATCAAGCGTCTTCTCAACTTTCTAATGTTCATTTCAAGTGAAACTAAATAATGGCGAAACGGAACACCATAACCAAATACGGATAGACAATCGAGCCGCCCTCTCTCCGACTCCGCTACAGGTAGCCTAAAAGTCACTTAGGCTTATGTTTGCATGTATTTATTGATATATGTTACCTATAGCACTTATGCTAATTTCATTTTATATTTTTATGCATTTTGTCGATAATCTTGAATATTTTTTTCAGTCGTTCTTACCGTATTTTTTCATCGTGTCTTCTACGTTCTACTTATTCACATTTGCAGGGTATTTTTCTGGAGCACGCAAAAATGTTACAAGAAATTAGATGTGCTTTTTACAGTTATTTTTAGTTATATAACCTTAATGTTTTATTATAGTCGAAATACTGGCAGCTGGAGGCTTAGTAATAATTGTATTTGTATTACTTAAGATACAAATTACAAATTCTTTTATTGGGTTTATTGAATTTTAGAAAAATTAAACAGTTGTATCTGAAATTGTTTTAGATTTTACAAGAGTACATAATATTATTAAAATAAAAAAATTCAAATTTATTTTTTTAAGAACTAGATAAACCGGTTTTATCTGTGCGAGTTTGGACTGTTAATTGATACAGTTTCATCAATTAGATGTGTTATTAACAGGGTCGTTAATAACTTATAATGAGTGTTAACCTAATTTTGCTGATTATCATTAATTAGATTTTTTTTGCTAATGAATCTATCTGAGGAAAAATAATTTACAGAAAAGATTATCAAAGAATTAAATTTAAAATTTGTACTAGGTCTAGTGTTATCGAGCCCTAACGCGGAGGGTTCCGAACGGTTGTAAGTTGTAACTGAAAAAATCAAAAATAGATGTGCAATAAGATAGAACTAAATAGATTTTGGTAAAAAAGTTCTTGTATAAAGAACCCATTTTTTTATTATATAATGTGTCGTTATTAGCGGTTATACTAATATTTATTCTGTAAATAATTACCCATGAATGTAACCGCTAATAAAAAAAGGTTTCTATCACCGTTTGGTTTAGAATTTTAAAACGACTTCATTCACCGATGTAACAAACAGTAGTACTCATGTTAAGTATATTTTCATCAATCTATCCCACCAAAAACATTTTCATGTAAAATGTTGCCAAGACGAGATCATATGCGAGCCACATATTTTGACTAAGGTGTAGAGTTTGTGAAGTTAGGGCTTGTAGAGTTAGGGCGTGTAGAGATAGAAGCTTGGCTCTACATGAGATTTGATAACTTTTTGACAGTGCGAGCCATATGATCTCGTCTTGGCAACATTTTACATGAAAATGTTTTTGGTGGGATTTCACTTCTTTTTGTAAGTTGCTTATGACAATATTATAGCTGCATTTTACCTCCGACACATTTTATACCATAAATATCATCCAATCTTCACCATATTCAGTTTAAGCACGCTGTTTTTGATTTTATGTTGAACTGATATGCAAACGGTGACCTCCGCCAAAACTTAAATACCAAAATTACAAAATGTAAATTTTCGACATACTAATAACCGATTTTTATTTTTTATGTATTTTATTATTTATAACAAGGAGTAACAAGGAGTCCCTATATCAATTTTCAGACCTCTAGCATCAAAATTTGCGGAAGTCTCATACAAACTTCCATCCCCTAGTTTAAGGGGTTGGGGGGTAAAAGTTCCAAGTTTTATAATTTTTTTGTTGTTTGTGTACTAATACTAGCTTACATACCAAATTTCAGCTTTCTGGGACTTCAGCAAGTACTCTAAGAATTTTGATGATCATCAGTTAGTGACGAAATCGGGGTTTTTTAGATATCAATAAAATCTAAAGTATAAGAGCTATGCAATTGAAACTTTATATGTTTAATAAGTCTACTATTGACATCATATCCCCAGAATTTTGTTTATCTGGTATAATCCAAACCCAAGTTATGAGGGTTCAAAAAAACGACGAAGCACTTCGAGAAAAGATAGGTAGTGCTTTTCGTTTTTTTTTTTTTTTTTTGGCTCGTCTTGGCGGGGGCACTACCGTGCCCCCAGATACATACAACACCTGTAAATATAAAATAAAAGATTTACCCATTATGGCCTAAAAGACTTCAAATTTTGATACGAATTACATTGGTTGATTTTTCTTCTGTATATACACAATATAGTGTTATTACAACACTAATAAAATATATTTGTAGTCTTTCGACTAATGGAAGGTCCTTTTCTATGTTTGCAGGGCGCAGGCGTAGGTTATACTCGCACTCTTTACAATATTATGTGGGTAGTACTTCAAAAGATTATAACGAAATTGTAATGTCTACCGAACATGTGGATACATGCGCGCTCTTCAGCGATCCGATCCAATCTATCGTGTGGCATAGGGAGTAACTCAGAGCAGTGCCTAGGACTTGCGACCCAGGTGTAGGTTTAAGGAGATCTCCTTTGTGATGCGCATCAACGCTCACCTTCACTGCTCGAGTTATACGCCTCGCCTAGCCAAATTAATCGTAATAGATAACAATTAATTCGTTTGCACAAATTAATTATTGAACGAGTCTAGGTTAAGCTACTAGCAGGATACAACAAGTGTATCGTGCCAAGCCAGAGCCAAGACTGCCTTAGCGACGGTTGCACCGTTCGTTTCGTACACGTCAGAATAATTCGAGTAATATAATAAATGAGGGTAGATGACTATCGAACGATGTGCTAGGTGGCGCGATCGTTGCATCTGTTGTTTATAAATTCCTTTCTAATTGCGTATGACAGCGCTAGTGTTGACACGGCCATCCTGCTAGCACACGCCCTCGTGTGATGGCCAGCCTGGAGTAGAAGAAAAAGCTACAACAGTGCCTTGTACCACTCAGTCAAACTCAACGTAAAAGGAAGAACTTTACAATAATCTCAATCATAACTAATCACTACAGATAAATACCATAGCCATGTACCATCAACGTTTTCACAACCAATACTATAGACTTCGACAACAAGTTACAACCAAACTTACAGAAATCCCCGAGTAAATACCTCTAACACCACGGCTCTCTAACTGAAGAGCAATCACATTACTCTCTCACAACAACGGTCTCCATAGACCACGACCTCCGCCAGAGTTAAACTCACATCGCTCACCCACGGACCTGAGTCTGACAAGTTACACGTCCTCGTGTTTATCTTTGTTTTGTAATGTGCCCTTCGGAGGTTGGACGCTGCACACGTCCACGCGCCGCTCGCTGCGTGCTGCGCCGGCTTCACTGTTGATACAAGCGGTCGACAATACTAGCGGCTATCGGGCAACATCAGCTATGTAACGTCTAAAATAGCTAGCTAAACCCTGACAATCGCATGACCTCGTGCGTCCATGTCGTGCATCCGCCAACTCGGCGTTACTCCTCCCGACCTATACAACAGTAACGAGTGACTTTAATAACTGTTCGGCTATTCCTGACCAAAACGCTGAGACCGTAATGCACTAGCGGGTCGGGCGTACTAGGCCCCTTCATCCCTTCCTAACATAGCGTGGCCCGGGCGTACGTGGCCCCTTCAACCAGCTTACCAACCGTGGGTCGGGCGTGCTAGGCCCCTTCACCCCCACTCTATAGCGTGGCCCGGGCGTACAAGGCCCCTTCAACCAGCTTACCAACCGTGGGTCGGGCGTGCTAGGCCCCTTCACCCTCGCTCTGTAGCGTGGCCCGGGCGTACAAGGCCCCTTCAACCAGCTAACAACCGTGGGTCGGGCGTGCTAGGCCCCTTCACCCTCACTCTGTAGCGTGGCCCGGGCGTACAAGGCCCCTTCAACCAGCTAACTAACCGATAAGAATATTACAGAACGACCGAAAAGAACTAAAATACCGATGTACCCACTAATAAAAGAAAATAAAACGATGATCGATGTACCCACTAATCACCACAAAATATTGCAACTAACTTGCACACTAGCTAAAAACAGATGTATCGTCAGGAGGTGGGCCTATAACTTCACCTATTTTCTGAAATAGCTTCCATACCGGAAGCGAAGAGAGACATTTCTTCGTTCAATGTAACTAACTAAATTAGTTAAATTTTGAAAGTGGGGGTGGATCTTATCCCGCTTCTGATGTAGTCTTTCGACTAATGGAAGGTCCTTTTCTATGTTTGCAGGGCGCAGGCGTAGGTTATACTCACACTCTTTACAATATTATGTGGGTAGTACTTCAAAAGATTATAACGAAATTGTAATGTCTACCGAACATGTGGATACATGCGCGCTCTTCAGCGATCCGATCCAATCTATCGTGTGGCATAGGGAGTAACTCAGAGCAGTGCCTAGGACTTGCGACCCAGGTGTAGGTTTAAGGAGATCTCCTTTGTGATGCGCATCAACGCTCACCTTCACTGCTCGAGTTATACGCCTCACCTAGCCAAATTAATCGTAATAGATAACAATTAATTCGTTTGCACAAATTAATTATTGAACGAGTCTAGGTTAAGCTACTAGCAGGATACAACAAGTGTATCGTGCCAAGCCAGAGCCAAGACTGCCTTAGCGACGGTTGCACCGTTCGTTTCGTACACGTCAGAATAATTCGAGTAATATAATAAATGAGGGTAGATGACTATCGAACGATGTGCTAGGTGGCGCGATCGTTGCATCTGTTGTTTATAAATTCCTTTCTAATTGCGTATGACAGCGCTAGTGTTGACATATTTATTATTATTGTCATATATGACAAACATCTGTATTGTCAACATAAACACTTTTCATACCGTTCCCAATATTAAGTAGATTTACCTAAAAAAAAAATCTTTACAGTAAATCTAGACTCTAATATACAAATAAACTTTTTAGTTTTATGACTCTGACATTACGCCAACCTGCAATTGAGCAGCGTGGCGGATTAAGCTCTAATCCTTTTCCTACACGGAGAAAGAGGCCTATGCCCAGCCGTGAATATAATGATAAATTAAAGTGTTTATAAATTAAATACAACTAAACCCTCAACAGTTCTCGCTGCTTTTGTTATTCATTTCTGACGACAGGAGCTTCCGTCTTAAATTCGTCAGGTAGCATTGCTTAATACAATTAAAAATGCTGGAGGGCTTCCATAAAGGGAAATCGTATAGGATACGAGTAGTAAATCAACGGATGTCGGCGACAACAAATGCTGTAAACGTCGTAAACGTGGGCGTGACGTCTTCCTAGGGTTGCTAGCGGAATTGCAATTATTTACCAGCGAATCATCTCTGCTTGTTTTCCTATAAAAACATATACACACAGTATCAATTCTCATGTAAGTCTTTTTTTGTTTGCTTGACTGTATAAACATTCCACCGAGACTATCTAAAAATCTGTATAATTATATACAATAAAATCTAACGTATACGATAGAACTCAATCGTTATTATTATTGCTTAATAATAATTATTATAATAATTTGCTCAGCGCGCTGTAAAAGTTAATTCGAATGAATATCTGAAGTATTTTTACCGTTTATAGAAACGTATTATATACTGAAAATGGGTTGAGTACTCTATAACAATAATCCCTAAGAAATATATATTTCTATACGGGTTCTTACGATACCATGATTTCAAATAGTACACGTATAGTCGTATAAGCTCAAATAAAAATTATGTTTGAACTGTGTGGAGTTTTTTAGTCTGTTTTTTTTAATTACTATTTTACTCACTTAAAGATACTGTCTGACCTAAAAAAAATATTGTGCATAGATCCAGAGATTAGCGTTCAAAAACAAATAAACTTTCTCATTTTATTATATTAATACAGACGTAAAGATAAATTAATTCGGTGATTAGCACGAAATATATTCACTATTTTCAACATCTTTAAAGCCGTTTATATCTCTTATATCTTTAACGGGATATTTTTAAAATTTGTTATTTCTTTATAAAATTATTTTTGATGGTGAATGTTTTTAATTTCATTATATTTAAAACGAATATATATTTTAGGGCAAATATTCGTCATAAGTACTGTGTGGCTACGGTACTAAAGAATATAGCCACCCCCTCTCTTCCCGTGGGTGTCGTAAGAGGCGACTAAGGGATAACACAGTTCCGCTACCACCTTGAAACTTAAAAAGCCGACCAGTGGCGGGATAACCATCCAACTGCTGGCTTTGAAATACACAGGCCGAAGACGGGCAGCAGCGTCTTCGGTGCGACAAAGCCAGTACTGCGGTCACCAACCCGCCTGCCCAGCGTGGTGACTATGGGCAAAACACATGAGTTCACGTTATTTTTGGCGTAAACTTGTGGAGGCCTATGTCTAGCAGTGGACTGTATGGGCTGTAATGATGATGATGATGAATGATTCGTCATAAATTTTAATTAAAATCCTATGGATGTCCTTCGTAATTATACTACAATACCCTTGGGATGGTGACAGCTTTAACTGACGAAAAAACATTTCGTTTTGTCATGTCATCCATCCATTCGTTCACGCCATTTTTGGCGCGAACTTTTGGTGACCTATGTCCAGCAGTGGACTACAATAGGCTGTAGAGATGATGATGATGATGATTTCTGACATAGTCATTAAGAATATTTTCAAGTTTTTTTTTTTCGGTTTCAAAGGTCCAGTATAATCAAAATTTCGCATAGCTTTGCTGGTTGTTTATTGAGGATGACAATTCAGTATATTTAAGTCTATATAAGTCTATTGCAATATAGAAAAAAATAGATGAAATAATATTGTTTGTCTAGTCTTATGTACTTCTGTCAATACTTATTAGAACAGGGTATTGATCGAACTTACAAAAAGTAGGTAATAGTCATATAATATCTATGATAAAAACTTGTGCAGAATTTAAGTAAACATTATAACGGTGCAGAAATTTTTGTATATTTTGAAGGTAATAAAAATGAGCTACTTAAAATGGTCATAACATTAGAATATTCAAGTAATTTTTTTTAGTAACATTTACATATTTATATTTTTAATCATTATAATACTATAAATTGTAATATACGTTGATATTTATATTAATATTTATATATAATTAATAATATATTACATATTATTGATATATTAAGAGAAATTTTTATCACTTTGCTATTATATAAAATATTCTTTTTAATTTATTTTAATGTTTATTAAATATTTTATTAGTAATTAACTTTAAAAAAATGAGGCTTAAAATATTATAACTAGAAACGTTTAACATTTAATTGCCTACAGATAGAAGTAATGAAAGAAGTTCGGCTTGTTTTTATCTTTAATTATTTTGTATAAATCGTTTACTTAAGTGCAAAAAGCTATTTTTTTAATTAAAGTCAATAATATATCTCCGTTAGATACATTCGTACACAATTTTGTTAATTAAGTACTCGTTAGACCAGAAATTTCTAAAACATTAAATATAGTAGTAATAAGACTAGGTGTTATTCAAATTTAGCTTCTTTAAAAATATTTGTTGTTTTCAACCGACGGAAAATCGGAGAAGGTTCCTTATATAACTTGTAATTTTTTATGTTTAATCACGCATAGCTTTTTATTGAGTAGGTCGATTTTGATAATTCTTTTTCGATCGGATAAATATATATAACCCGACCCATGTAAATTTAAAAAATAATCCAACCATATGGGTAAGAAAATGGAGTGATTTATTGTTCACTCACTGATTATGAAGTATAAAGGAATGGAATGGATGTATAAAAATGAATAATTATAACTGCAGTCTTTAACTATCCTACGTACACCTAAATATCGTCAGTGGTAATTTTTCCTTAACGAATCATCTATCTCGGTATTTTGTTTGTAAGTAGTGAAAATCTGTCTTGTTTTAAAGGAATATGTATCAAATATCTTAAAATAATTTGATGTAATAAATATGGATTTTTATAAAAAAAATCTTAGGTAGGGGAGGGTGGGGGAATCACGGACGGCGGGTAATGGCGGACGCGCAGGTCTAAGTGTGTTAGAACAGGACAGTAGATATTTTGAATGACGCAATCGTAAGTCGCTCTTGCAGCCAGTGCCAAACAATAAGTCTTAAAGTGAGGAGGCTCTCGCGCTTCAAGGTAAGTTAACTTGATTAATTTCCAATAATTACATCTTATTTTTGTGTAAAATTGGATGCATGCTTTTTACTGTACAAAAAATATAGGATAATGATGATTTTTATGTGAAATAACACCTAACTGAACAACGTTTTAAAGCACTCATATCATGCACCGCATGGTTCTAACCTCAAATAAAATATTTATATTGCGTTTCTGGGCGAGTCGGTTAATGGCGGACGATTGAGGTGGGGTAAATACGAACGTCCGCAGTTACCCCTAAACTGTATTGAGTGCTGAACTTTTATTAAATATTGTAAATACATATTGTGTGTATACATATTATATATATATATATATATATATATATATATATATATATATATATATATATATATATATATATATATATATATATATATATATATATATAATATTTCACTGATTATTCTGATATTGTTATTAAATATAAATTAATATTTCAGATGCCAAGAAATTACCAAAGAAAGACAGAGACTAAATATAAATTAGTGGACTTAGAGAAAGCCATTGAAGCTGTGAGAAACAAAAGACTTTCAATAGGAAAGGCAGCTATTACTTATTCTGTACCAAAAAGCACTATACATGATTATCTTAAGCAAGAAAGTATGAAGACTCCAAAAAGTGGAAGAAAGGCTATATTTTCTCAAGAACAAGAAGTTGAACTAGTGGATCATATTTTGAAATGCAGTAAACAATTTTATGGTTTGACTATTGAGATGGTCCGCAAAATAGCCTTCAAATTTGCCGAAGTAAATAATTTAAAGCACAATTTTGACAAAAAAACCCAAATGGCAGGTAAGGACTGGTTCTACGCGTTCAAGAAAAGGAATCCTAATATTTCACTTCGTAGACCTGAGTCTACTTCCATTAATAGAATCACTGCCTTTAACGAAACAGAAGTGAAAATGTTTTTCAATAACTTGGAATCACTGCAAACAAAATATCAATTTGATGCCAATCGCATATATAATGTTGATGAAACCGGCATTTCTAACGTGCAGAGAAATTCCAGGATACTAGCTCCAAAAGGCCAAAAGCAAGTCGGTATGATATCTAGTGGTGAAAAAGGAACTACAATAACAGTTGTTTGCGCATTCAGTGCCTCAGGGAATTATATTCCTCCGTTTTTCATTTTTAAGAGGAAAAGAATGAATGCTCAATTGTTGCGTGGAGGCAATTCTGGTATGATAGCAGCAGTTAGCGATTCGGGTTGGATAAATGAAAACCTCTTTGTTGATTGGTTACATCATTTTATCTCAAATGCAAAGCCATCTGTTGAAAAACCAATTCTACTTGTTTTAGATAACCACGAAAGTCACGTTAGCCTTGCTTGCTATCTGCTTTGTCGCAAGAATGGAATAATACTGTTATCTCTTCCACCGCATACGTCACATCGAATGCAACCTCTGGATTTAACATACTTTGGACCCCTCAAGACTGCATATAACCGCGAATGTGATTTATACATGGCATCCAACGTAGGCCAAAGGATTACTCAGTACGAAGTCGTTGAACTTTTCACTAAAGCCTTCAATCGGATCAGCAATATTGAGAAAGCAGCAAGTGGGTTCCGGGCAGCTGGTATTTGGCCATTAGATACAACAAAATTTGATGAAGATTTCATAGAAGCGACATTGCCTGAGACTCATTCAATATCCTCGTCAAATGTTCAACCACCAGAGGATGAGGAAACACAATTATCAAAAGAGAAAAGACTTATAACACCTGAAGCTCAGTTGATAAAGCCATTCAGCCAAGTATCTCAGTTGGACGAATCAATTCCACTTCAGGAAATTGTAACTGTTCCCCAAATATCACAACTCAAAACAAGACATACTTCTAGAAAGAGGCATTCAATTATAATAACCAGCACCCCCATGAAAGATGCTTTAGAAGAAAAAGAACAAAAAAGAAAGAAAAAACAGCATATTAAAGTCAATGAAAAGATTAACAGTAAAAATAGAAGTAATAAATGCGTGAAGAATCTGAAAGCATTTTAAAATGATGCATGCAAAAAAATTTATAATAAAAAAGTCAAATCGAAGAATGAAGAAGAGTATTTTTGTCTGATCTGTAACGAAAAATATGTACAACCAATCACCGAAGACTGGATAATGTGTTATAAATGTAGATTATGGGCCCATGAGAAGTGCACAAATGGGGAAAGCACTTCGAAGGGCTTTTTATGTGATTTTTGCGCTAGTTAGATTGTGTCCGGGATTACCCCGCTCAGTATCCGTAATTACCCCACATCATGTGGGGTAATCCCGAACACCAGATGTTTAGTTTTTTTATTATAACTTGTTTAAATTCAAAAATTTATAACTGTTGATTATAAAAACGTAAGGTTGATTAGTATAACTAAAGACTGATTAATAAATAACTTTGATAACTTAATTTGGTTTCGTTTTATTTTATTTTTTCCTTAGGTGTTCGCAATTCCCCCACCCTCCCCTAACCTAATAAGAGATATATTTATATAGTCGACAACAGAGCATATTGAAGTTCTTGACTTATTGAACTATATTAGTAATTATTTAACTTATAATGTACAGATATATCGATTATGTTAAGTATCGGCCCTATCACAATACCGTTGATTGAACCTGATGGTAGAATAATTCACCAGAATCGTATAACTTACTATGTAGGCTGTAATTTATTACAGCTGCTGTGGGCGAGCTGACACTGTAGGTAACATATATAGCCTACAATCTGAGATATATGTCGGTTTCCTGAGTACTTGACATTAAAGTGACCTACGCAGGTTTAAATTGACAATACAATTTTTGACTTTGCGAAATTTCATTCTTCCAGTATTAATAGCACTCTTTTAGTATGTCTGTTAAAGTAACCAACTGAATCTGAAATAGTCAGTTAAGACATTACAAAATTAAATTTTACAATATTTATTTAGTACAATTCCTTATGTTAAATATTTATGTTTCAAAATAATAAAGTTTTGAATACGGTTTTTATATATTTTAAAAACGAATTCAAATTTAAATCAACTTCTAATGTCATGACAACCCTAACGTTGTCTAAATATTAATATAATAACAGTTACTGAGACGTGAGTGTGAAGTTTGAAACGTTTCACCTTTACTTGAACGCTGTTCAAATTATAGTATATATATTGTAATATATTTAATATAATATAATAAGCTGACCCCGCAAACGTTGTTTTCCTATATATACTATTTACCCCCTTAACCCCCCCCCTGTAAGTTAGGGGTATGAAAATAGATGTTGGCCGATTCTCAGACCTACCAGATACGCGCACAAAATTTCATAAAAATCAGTCTAGCCGTTTCGGATGATTATGGTAACTAACATTGTGACACGAATATTTTTTATATAAGACTAGCTGACTCCGCAAACGCTGTTTCGCCATATATGTCATTAACCCCCTTATTCCCCTCCTTCTTGTAGCTTAGTGGTATGAAAAATAGATTTTAGCCGATTCTCAGACCTACCCGATAAGCTCACAAAATTACATAAAAACGGGCCAGCCGTTTCGGAGAAGTATTTTAACTAATATTGTGAGTGTGACACAAGAATTTTATATATAAGATACCCGAGTAGATTTTTTTTGTGTTCCTTAGAAGGACTGGACCGGGAATGCCTGATCTGGACCGGATAAGGTATGTAACGCAGAAGATTTGTCTCGACCTGATCAGGATGAGATGAGATTTTCTGATCGGGTCAGAAAATCTCATCTCATCCTAATCAGCCGGTTCGGTCCGGTCCTTTTAAAAAACACGAATGTGTTTATTCTTGAAAAAAATTGTTTAATAAAAAAAAAAAAACGAATTGATATTATAAATATGTTACTTAACATAATTATTATGATATTTATTTCCGTTTATTTTTTCAAATGTATTATTTATTTATGTTTTTATTTTAAATATTAGCTATTTTTATATTAGTAATTAATTATTATTATTAATTAAATTTCATTTATTAATTTATAATAATTAACTACTAATTAACTACTTCCTACTACTTACGACTGCTCCACTGTGTAGAAATGGACTCCCTGCTAGACTGTCCTGATAACTGTATACTAAGTACGCTTAAACACATTGATAGCGCGATTCAGGCTCAGTTCGCGTAAGGTCCTGATCCAGTATGCCTTACCATACTTGATTATATTTTACATCAGGCTATCCTTGTCTAGACCAGACCTGGTCCTGATAGAGCTTGCCGGATCTGGCATGCCTCATTCTATCCTGATCCGGTCCAGATAAATGATCTGGTTGAGCCTGACCTTTTTTCTAGTCGGGTATATATACTCACATATATCGATCGTTGCAATTTTAATTATTTAGTCTATTGCAATATACTTCAAAAAAAATATCGCAAAAAATGCTAGGTTTAATGCTAATTACACTATTTGACTGACAATTTTGTTTGTTTTGAGGCTTTGAAAAAATCTTTTTATGTTTTTTAGTCCATTTACCGAAATATGTAATATAAATATTATAATTTTAGTACGTTTTAAAACCGCGAGTACAGTCAATCTTAGGATATACGTTAAAAATTGTCATTGAAGTTATAATATATTTAAAATTTAATTAGAGTACAATTAAATTTAAATAATTAATATAAATATAGAAAGGTAAGAAAAAAAAGATGATTTTAAAAACGTAATTTTTACACTAACTTCATACTTATAAAACTAGCTGCTTAATGATTCAAAACAGCTGTAGTGGCTTCAAATGGGTGCAATGTCTATTGATGAGACTATACAGCGCGGTTTCTCTTGCAATGATTATTAATAATCTAATCTTCATCAATAAACAAGTTTTCTAACCTTAAAAGAAAATTCAACATGTGCTTGCACTATCCTAGATTAACTTATCAATAGGTGAAGAAACTAAAGGTCTTAACTAAATTGTTCTTCAAAACCCAAACTGTATTTCAAAGTACGAACTATTTTAAATAATATATGTAAACTTATTAAGGTAGAGTAAAGCAGGGAACATCTTGCTCAAATTTTAGAGCAGTGGAACTGTTGGAGTACCTCAATCTAATAGAAGATTACAGCCAATTATCAAAGCTCACTAATAGTGCTGTGTTTATTCGGTGAGTACGGTAGCCAGAGCTTCTAAGAATGCGCCGTGGTGACAGCGGTGATAAGATTAGCTAAGATCTTGTTATACTCCTGGTGTTGCAAGCGTCCGTAGGTTAGTAACCGTTTACCATCAGGGGGATAGATACACTTGTTCGTTACACTTGTAATATGAAAAACAATGAATGATGATTATAAGTACCCACTCACAAGGACAAAGTTAAACAAATGTAGTTAATGTACTTATTATAAATTTATTAATAAGTATTATTAATAGTAATAAATTAAGACTTTCTCAAGTGAATGAGTGTCATAATACAATATAGAAAACCAAACAAACGACACACAAACAATTTCATGTATGCAACTCCTATCAATTAATGTTCCGAGTAGCCCTTCGTGCCTTTCACTCATTCTAGTGAAACTTGTCTTAACTAAACTCATTAGTCCATCAATAATGCATATAAATAGTACTTTGTAAGAAAAGGCTTTTGTGTTAAACTAGAAGTAGACTATCGAATGCACCTGAGGCACCTGCACCTTTAACTGTGGTAGGGCACAGTAGGAAATATTCTGCTCAAAATCTGGAGCAGCCTGACTGGGGTAGTACCTCGACCTTACAGAAGATCACAGCAAAATAATACTGTTTTCAAGCAGTATTGTGTTCCTGTTGGTGAGTAAGGTGACCAGAGCTCCTGGGGGAGGGGGGTGATTGGGGATTGGGTCGGCAACGCGCTTGCGATGTTTTTGGTGTTGCAGGTGTCTATAAGCTACGGTAATCTCTTACCATCAGGTGAGCCGTACGCTTGTTTGCCGACCTAATGATATAAAAAAAAAAAAATAAAAAAAAACCTGCTTTGACTTACGATTCTTTTCTAATTGTTAACCTATTTGGACTTCTGCTCTACTACTAAGATTTTTAAAGTTTTTAAAATGTTATACTTCAAAAATATAATATATCCATAGTTATTTTGCGGATAAACAAAGCGGAAAACAACATTTTTATGGCAATGTTAATCCAGGCCGTGTTGCAAATTACGCTTAAATCCCTCATTACACAGGCCTCTGTCCAGCGGTGCGTCATTTAAAATGTGTTTTGGGTAAATTCAATGAACATATTCGTGCATAAAAGTAAATTTTAAGTACGGACACATTCACTTTTTTTAGTAATTTATTTTAGTACAAGATTTGTAACGTCAAAAGATCCCTAGCATAAAAAGCTAAGCTTTCATTTCCTAACGAAGTAAAGTAAATTACACGATTGGATAATCTATTTAACTATCATAATTCCATCTTTTGAAATCGTTTTACTTAAGAGAGGTGTATGTATAGTTTTGAGAGATGGATTTTAAAACGTGGTACTAATAATTTATTTAGCAATAAAAGCATCCATTTGCAATTCCTTCCCTTTCCAACTTAGGAATAAAGTATTTTTAATCCAGGAAGAGATTTCAAATATTATTCATGTTCAAGGTACATTTTCAAAATAATAAAAATATTGTTATTGCATAAAAAAAGGTAACAGATAGGCAGTTACAGATATGCATGGATAGTAGATTGTAACCATTTCAATCAATTCAAATAATTATTAATTGTTTGTATTTCACTTTTTTCTTAAATGTATTTTTATTAAAGAGTTCTATGCTCAGCGACTTTAAGTCATAAATGTTAATTTAAAAGTTAACAAGCATTAAAATATTATTTATATTAAACAAAAATTAATATGTCAATAACATCGAATTTTTTCTCCGAGGACGATAAAAAATAACGCAAGCAATAACTGTAAGATATAAATCAATTTTAAAAGAATATAATAACAAACAACGTTATCAGACAGTAGAGTTAGCTATGTTATTGAAATACTTATTGTAGTTACCTTATATGGCATTAGGATAAGTTTGTACTTTACTTACCTAATGTTAAAAAGTAGCAGTCTATATACCTATTTTATGTTTATTTTGCGACCATGACTTCATCATCATCATCATCACCACTTCAGCCTATCGCAGTTTACTTGATATTGTTAGATATTTGAAATACAGATTTTTAGACTCTCGTTAAGTGTGTGTAATCTTATAGCGAATTAATGTTTTAATTAAATTTCAAACTAAGTTTGTTACGTAACATGTCTAAGCAGTTTAGACAATTTTAATGTTTAAACGACGCATGGAAACAAATAGTTGTACCAGCTCTTAAACTTGATTGTTTTACTCGATACCAGAACCTTTGAAAGGTTTAAAACAAGCCAGGTAATAATTGAAACTAGGTTTGCCTCTTGCTACATCGGCCGTATATCTTGTCTCCTGTGATACGGTACGAACAATTTACATGACTTTGCGGCGTGGCTGTAACGGCTTTCGAGCTGTGACACTGGAATGTTTTGTTTTTATAAGGAAAGTTATTTCTTTTTATCAATGTGGGTATTTTAATTAATAAAAATATTTCGTAAGAAAATTTTATAGTATCGACTGAACTAGATCGGGACCTATGTTTTAATTTATTTATCTACCCAAAAGGTTAAAAAAGGAAAACAAACTGGTAAATACAAATAACATTCAAAGTATAATTTTAGTTAATACATATATTATGCCTTTAAGATAATAATTGTCAATGAACGCGACAATATAAATTCGGTTATCATCATCCATTTTATAAAAGAACTTATTGTTTTTAAAAATCTGTAAAAAACAAAGCAGAAAGTAAAAGAAAATAATATATTCATCTCCGTTTTGAGACTGTCTCCTCCCAACCTTGATGAATCGAAGGGTCAAGTGCACTTTGATATGTATGTTAAGGGCAATCGAGTTTGTCACGAGGTTGGACGAAAGATCCGATACCTAAAGTGCTATTTAAAAAAAAATAAGATTTTTTGCCGCAAAATGATTTTATTGAATCACTTTATATTTTACTAGCGACCCGCCCCGGCTTCGCACGGGTGCAATGCTAATACTAAATATACTACAGAATGTCTTTATTTATAGTGTGAAGCTAGCTTATAACATGGTTATTAACATCTAGACATATTAAACCATTGTTCCATACACCTCAAGTAAGAACTAATTACGCACGCAACTCGGTCATCTGCCTCATCATCGGTCTCAATACGTACAATACGCAGTATCCAAACTTAGACCTTTTTTGCCTAAGAACAAAGACGGCACTTAAAAAAGAAATCAAAAAGATGCATTTTTCGTAGTATCATCAATAATATTCTAAACCAGCACCTACAGATTTATGCACTAACCCACACTAATACACCTTCATCTTACATACACACACCTACACTAATACACCTCCATCTTACATGCACACACCTACACGAACACACATTCACATCTTCATGTCATGCACTCACCTCTAACTGCAATGGATAAGACGGAACATAGCCGTTTACTTTTTTTACTTCTTATTATTATATTTTTTAAATATATTATGCATTTTATAATGATTAATTTTCTTTCATATCAGTGTGATCCTATTTTGTCCATTTTTATACATTATATTGTAACATACTATTGTATTATAACGCTGTTGGATTACCTAATAAAACAAAATAAAATAAAAATAAAATAACATAATAACAACATTCAAAATAATATGCGTCGTTAGATTACACGTTGTTACAGAATGCGTTGAAGAAATAAAGGTTCACTGCTCGTTCCCCGTAGGTGATAGCGTGATAATATGTTGACCCAACTTCTTAATAATATTTGTGCCAAATTTGAAGAAAATCCATGCAGTACTTTTTGAGTTTATCCCGGACATACATACAGACAAACAGACAAACAGACAAAAATTCTAAAAACTATAATTTTGGCTTCGGTGTCGATTCTAGATTACACCCCAAGTATTCTTTTAAAAAAATATTTAATGTACAGTTTTGACTTTCCTACCATTTTATTATATGTATAGATTTATATTATAGCAATTTTAAAGTATTAAAACTTAACAAATTAATAACAATAAGTCTCAATATTGCAAAAGAGGGTTACAGGTTAAAGATCTTTAACGTTATTAGATAACGCGGTAAGTGTAAAAGCAATAAAGAGAATGTTTACTGTTGATGAGAATATCTTTAAGGGGAAAATAATTATTTGTGTGTGGTATCTGCATTTAGTTTATCTGCTTGTAGCTCGTTAGGAATCAAGGCTATAATTCAATAATAAAGTTATAGTTTATTCTATAAGGGAATTCTAATTAAATAAATGTACGTACAGGGATTTTTCATTCTTTTCTGAGTATGGGAATAACGATATAATAAATAAACAAAAAAAAAACACGAGTGTGCCTTAGACCACACGACTGAAGTAAAACTTCTGCACAATAGGCTTGCACTGTGTCTGGCGCAACGGTCACAGTCATGGATTGTAACTGTTGCGCTGGCAGTTGCGGGCTCGATCCCCGCACATGACAAACATTTGTATTGGCCATACAGATATTTGCCGTAGACGCCGCGTTGGCGCAACGGTCACAGCTATGGATTGTACCGGTTGCGCTGCCGGTTGCGGGTTCGATTCCCGCACATGACATACATTTGTATTGGCCATACAGTTGTTTGCCATGGTCTGGGTGTTTGTGTAGTCCTTGTGGGGCTCCCCACCGCGCCTCGGAAAGCACGTTAAGCCGTCGGTCCCGGTTGTTATCATGTTCACCTGATAGCGATCGTTACTCATAGGGAATATATCCGCCAACCCGCATTGGAGCAGCGTGGTGGATTAAGTTCTGATCCTTCTCCTACACGGGGAACGAGGCCAATGCCCAACAGTGGGATATTACAGGCTGAAGCGATATTTGCCGTGGTCTGGGTGTTTGTGCAGTCCTTGTGGGTCTCCCCACAGTGCCTCGGTGAGAACGTTAAGCCGTCGGTCCCGGTTGTTATCATCATGTACACCTGATAGTTATCGTTACTCATAGTAGGGAATATATCCGCCAAAACGCATTGGAGCGTCGTGGTGGATTAAGCTCTGATCATTCTCCTACATGGGGAAAGAGGCCTATGCCCAGTAGTGGGATATTACAGGCTGAAGCGCGTGTCTTAGATATACGAAACGTAACGGGCTATGAGAGAAAGAGAGAAAATGTGTGTTCGAACCTCTCTCTCTTGCTTCGTTCGCCTCGCCCGATCACACTTTTCGTAACGCTCTCGTCACATATTCACTAGCTTAACCTTAAGTCAACATGCGTAAAGAAGTTTTACTTCAATAAAAGAAAAATCATAGGTACCCACACTAGAAAGCCTGTTACGTTGATTCATGTTGTATTCAGAATATAGCAGTTCGTGAAACTAATCGTGTTTTTTTTAAATATTGGATTTGTGTTTAAGACATATTTTTTTTTTATGTCACTAGGTCGGCAAACAAGCGTACGGCTCACCTGATGGTAAGCGATTACCGTAGCTTATAGATGCCTGCAACACCAGAAGCATCGCAAGCGCGTTGCCGACCCAATCCCCAATCCCCCCCAGGAGCTCTGGGGTCACCTTACTAACCAACAGGAACACAATACTGCTTAAAAACAGTATTATTTTTCTGTGATCTTCTGTAAGGTCGAGGTACTACCCCAGTCGGGCTGCTCCATATTTTGAGCAGGAAATTCCTGCTGTGCCCTACCTCAGTTAAAAATCATCTATAAATAAGTATATATTATAATTGTTTATACTTAAATAAAAAAATAAGAAACACTCGTAACTAGCAAAATTTGAAATGCGTCCTTGACTCGAGTGAACAAAAAAAAAAAAAAAAAAAGAAATAGCAAAAAATAAAAACTTAGTTATTTTATTTTATCAACAATTTTTTTATATTAAGTTTAAGAATATATTTCTTTTCTTTTGATGTTATTCGTCGGCAGTTTTAATTATTGCCATTTTTAAATTTGCGTCACTTAGATGTGCTACCGATATGAATAATTTATATTAAAATGTATGTTTTTCTGTATTTTTTATAATATTGTATAATTTAAAGAATTATTTTATTATTTAAAGTTGATACAACACAATATTTATACCAGAGACCTCTAGCTGTGTATCATAGTTTTTCACCAATGTTGAGTTTTGAATATCCCGTTAAATTAAAGTAACAGATTCTTTGCAATCGTAGCGTGATTTCATATAACCTTCTACTAGACTTGAGGTTAGGCCAATTTATTAATATTCCAGAAAACTGCATTAACAACATGTATCATTCATTACAAGTTTAAAAATGTATTAAAACTTGGATATTTCGATAAAAAGTATTTAACGATTAAAAATGTGAATAAGAAATGTAAATAAATACATACAACGAGAGTAAACTAATAGTAGAAATTAGAAAATAGATTTTATTATTATCATAGATTTTTTCTATTTTAGGGTATATTACAGAACTAATTCTACTAATATTACTAAATACCTAACCAAAATTTTCCTTTATTCTATATTTTTAAAAACTGTTAAAACTGTTTTTACAAATAAGACACATACTCAACAATTCGTCGAAAAGTTCGAGCGTAAGGTCGATAGACGTCACTGAGAATCATTAATGCCGGATACTAACTTTTGTTGCGAAAACCTGTTTTGTTGCTAATGAGTTAGTCAATAATTATAATTATCAACTAGACACAGCTGGTAGCTTTATCCATAAAATTTATATAATGTTAGTTATATAGTTAGGAAGTAGTTAGTTATTGGTCAGTGTTTACTGCGCTATTCCTCCACTTCTAACCTAATGCAAAATTTAATAACCTATCAAAAAACTTCCAAACTGAGACACTATTTCCTAAGAATTAAAAAAAAGTATATTTGGCTTAACAACTTTAGTATAAAAAGGGTCATAATTTTGTAACTTATTACCTAAAATATATAATTATTTATTTCTTAAATCCCCCCTTTCTTGACTTAAGTCAGTCAGTCGGTTTAGCTTACACCGATAATCTTACGTAGATCATCGATCCAGCGGGCCGGAGGACGTCCATTCCGCACATCGTTTGCCAAGACGTGGTCTCCACTTCAGGATACGTCTGCCCCAACGGCTATCAGTCCTGCGCCACAGATGACCAGCCCACTGGCACTTCAACTTTGTGAATTATTAAAATTGTGAATAAGAACTAGAATTTCTTGATTTAATGCAGGGTAATTTAAGTTTATCTTAATAATTGTGACTAACCTGGTTTTAGCAGTAGTTTCTAGAAAATCCTTTAAACAATCATCAAGATCTGGACACAAATTACAAATACTGTACCAGTTGTAAGACTAAAACAGTCGTTTCAGTATCGCTCGACAAATGTAATTATTTGCTGTTTATTGACGATAATTTCTGTTCAAAGGCAATTCCAATCGTTGTGGAACCGGATAAGTACCATTTGGTATACAGTTATACACCATAGGTATAGGCAAGTCGATTAGCTTTTTTTCTCGGGACATAAAATAATTATCATTACTGCTTCTAAATCGATTCTAACTGTTTATTGTAGAAAACATAACTGATTCACACAAAATATTTCTAAACATCACATCACATAATAATTACGATTGAACTATTCATAGTGTACAGAAGAGAAGTAAAAGAATTTTTCAAAGAATTTGGAAGCTTTATACGGAATGCTGTGTGGCTACGGTATTAAAGAATATAGCCACCCCCTCTCTTCCCGTAGGTATCGTAAGAGGCAATTAAGGGATGACACAGTTCCACTACCTCCCTAGAACTTGTAAAGCCGACCGATGGCGGGATTACCATCCTGCTAGTTTTGAAGACGGGCAGCAGCATCTTAGGCGCGACAAAGCCAGCTCTGTGGTCACCAACCCACCTGCCCACCGTGGTGACTATGGGCAAAAACCCCATGAGTTCACGCCTAAAGTTTTGGCCCTCAGTTCCCGGCAACCCATGAGTTCACGCCATTTTTGGCGTAAACTTTCGGAGGCCTATGTCCAGTGGTGGACTGCAATAGGCTGAAATGAATGAATACGGAATTCATAATTGAAATAATATTACTGGATATATAAACCCTGAAAAAGGTAAGTGCTCATGATTATTTTGTCCAACTATTTTTATTTCTATAGTACAAATCAATATAGCTTAACATAGTAAGTAATTAGTAGATTCTTAGACCATACGCTCTCAATTAGTGAATTAGGTCGGAATTTTCTACGGCAACAGAACATCTAATAGATTAACCGTTTCCATCCACTTCCATTATCTTGCAAATGCGGCAATTGTCTTCGTTATCGTACGACGACACGCCGTTCAAGCACTTATTGTGTTCTACATGATTACTCGGGTTATGTTAACTTTCCTCTAGTGACATCCATTAAACGTAATTAGTTCACGAGGTGTCATGTACGGGTAATACAATACTCAGTCTTATAATGGCTTTAACTTTTATTTCTTTACAAACCAGACACTTTTGATTTTTTTAAAAATAAAAACTTCCTTTCGTTTTATAAATTTCACTCACTTTTTACTAATTAATAACGTTACTAACGTAATGTATTTAATTTATATATTTTACTACAAAAATTATAAATACGAGACGATACTCGTGTATAAACTAACCCGTGCTAACGGGCTAGTCAAATTTGGTTGGTTGTTTTGTCCAAGAAAATAAATCAGATATTTCCGTAGCAAAAGCCATCGCATATTCTATTAGAATGAATTCAAGTATTTCCAAGAAGTAAAATTGACGACAGAACTTATTTATTTAACTGAGGTAGGGCACAGCAGGAATTTCCTGCTCAAAATATGGAGCAGCCCGACTGGGGTAGTGCCTCGACCTTACAGAAGATCACAGCTAAATAATACTGTTTTCAAGCAGTATTGTATACCTGTTGGTGAGTAAGGTGACCAGAGCTCCTGGGGGGATTGGGGATTGGGTCGGTAACGCGCTTGCGATGCTTCTGGTGTTGCAGGCGTCTATAAGCTACGGTAATCGCTTACCATCAGGTGAGCCTTACGCTTGTTTGCCGACCTAGTGACATAAAAAAAAAATAACTTACGATTTCCATAAAAGGTATTTATTCTGTTAATTAAGTTCTTTGTGTAATACTTCATTATTTGTAAAGTTATTTGTTAAGACAACAAAAAATACCAAGGTAAACCGTGTGTCTTTACAATGTCAGAGTTAGTCAAGGTCGGTGGTACACCATAATGTACAGGCGCCGCTAAAATTAATATGTTTAATTACACGAGTAACAACAGAAAATTTGTGTATATTTGTATTACTAACCGCTGGAATTATTTTAACTACTTCAACATAAATGCGTTGTTTCTTGCCGATTCTTCTTTGTTGAATCTACATTCCGAATTGCTGGTAGCTTCACATTATTGAATTTTTAAACTTTAATATAATTAGGTATATTTTTTAAATTTCTTTTGGTTTAATTCATCAGTTACTTAAAGTTAGCGAATTACTATCACGGTGTTGAAAACTTGTTACCAAAGCGATCTTCAGCTGTTTCAGCGACTGCTGCATTATCAATTTCTTTATATATTTTTAGCAGTAGCGAATGTGTACATATTATTTTAGATACATTGTGTTTATAATTATTAGGCATTTCCTTGAATCATCACTGCTTGATGTTTATACTTACAACCTTGATCAACATAATGCCTTTCGGACGGGAGAACGATCTTTCAAATCCAGGTTGTTATAGTTATACCAGTTTCCATCGCCAATTCTTTTATGTCTGAAATTTGACTAATGTTAACAAATTCTAAGTGTCACATAATCATTTGGTCGCAGTGTTCATTTAAAAACTACTATATTATTTAAATTCGAAAAAAAAACTTAATTATAGTTAAGTACATAAACACATTATCATTTTCAAGTTCTGTTTTCAAAACATGTATCCGCAAAAAACTTGACCGTCAGTTTTTGTGTATGATGTTTACAATTTCTACTACTTGAATGGAATCTTTTTTAATTTTTTTTTTCAGAAAACTAATAATTTAATATACTATGTTTTTATTTCAGTACAGAGCTTATCACCTGCGCGTTTACTTGCTTATACACAGTTTTAATTGAATATTAAAATAAAACAAAATGTTGCTAAGTGTTTATTGAAAGATAACAGTTAAAATTATTACAAAGATATCAGAAATAGGTACTGGAATACCGAATGTTTATAAAAGGCGATAAAGTCAAACAACTCGTAACTGACGAGAATTTACTCTCAGAAAAAATATATGAATAATATAGCTCAGATGGTACGATTGTGGTACGATGCTGAGCTACAGTGCCTGGACCGGTATTTCAGTTAGAAACACAGTGGTCTGTTAGGTATACACATTCGGTCAGCTTTTGGGGTCATAATGCACCACAGTGTTCAGGGGCGGTAACTGGTTTTCGTAGATATCCTACTTAAACCAGATCGAGTTACTTTCGTATTTCTCACGGAGTTCGCTAGTTTATGTAATTGTAGGTACAGTATGAGTAATGACACACTATTTAAACAATTTTTTTTAACATTTTAAGAAATTCTAATCAAGACAATACTGATAATACTTGCAACACACAATAGTAGCTAGTTTTTTTAATAAAATTCTTGGTTCAAAATTCGATAAGTTTCTTTTGTTATTTCGCATGATTCGCTTCGAAAAGAATGTTACACTTGGGGTCCTTTCGGGGGTCGGAGTAGCGATGGCGTAGATTCGAGGTATAGAGATTTACGGTATGTATTCGAAATTGTATCTAGTAGGGACGTAATCGAGTCAGTGCAGTCAGTCGACTCGAGGTGACGTGCGTTTAACCGCCAGTCCACACCGAACTGCCGACTAGTTAACACGCCGCGTGCTCGAGCCACATCTACGTGGCGTGATGTCCACAGAATAAAAAAAGCCGGTCGGGCATCTATTGAAAAGTGACAGTGCGTCAGTGAGAAGATTTTGTGTCGGGATTTTCAAACAGGACTACTACTATACGAAAACGAATTTGCCATTTCAATTTTTTTTTAATTTATATCAGTTTGCACAATTATTTAGGTAAGTTTTTATTTTTTTAACTTTATAAAATATGTAATAGGTACATGTTATTTTACAAATTTTAAAATTTTTCTATGTTATACCTACTTGTGTTCATATTATTTTCTCTATTTTATACAAATCAAAGTGATTTGAAGTTGAATACATGTTCAACCTCGAAACGAGTTTTTAGCAATAAACTTTAATTAGTTAATAAGTAGGTAACTAATTATTTATACATAGTCTTTATCATTGTGACGCATATAAAAATTTGCGTTCGAAAAGCAGTAATAATTTCAGTTACAAAATTAACCTACCTTCATGTAAATTAAATAAATAAAATGCAACAACTTTATATCATTTGAATATGTACTTGTAAAGCAGTTAATTGTACTTTTGATTATTTATTTGAGGTAAGTCAAAATATATTTTATTTTAAATGAATTTATTTTTTAATTGGTGTCAAATCGTTGCATTTTTTGTCCGACTGCCATTTATTTATAAATAATATATCTTCAGAATCTTTTTATCTACGCAAAACTTAGGGCTAAGTAGGTATAAGATATTAATAAAAAAAGAAGAATATGGCAGATTTTAACGTACATTTAAAAAATAATATATTTTTAATTATTTTTTTTACTTTTTTTAAGTTTATTACGTTTCATTTGAGGTACTTATTACTTATCGTAAAATCGCATTTGACATTGAGATATAATTTTTAATCTTAAATATAATGATTTTTAGTTTAAATATTTACAGCGTAACATCGCGATAATAAATGCATTAACAAATAATGTGATATGATCATAAAAATCTCAATAGAAAGGTATTTGGTACATCTGCACAAAATCTAATAACAATACCTAAAAGTAAAGCTCTGATCCTTCTTCTACATGGGGAAAGAAGCCTATGCCCAGTAGTGGGATATTACAGGCTAAAGCAGTAAAGCAGTACGAGTATGTAACTGCTAAATGAACAAATTGATTTCTTTAATTTTTTACGTATATGATGAAATACACACACATCAATGATTGTAACACTAATAAAAAAAGTGTATTTTATAATTGCCTTGCATACATTCACACGAGCAGAATATTATAAAAAATCTTTATTGGCATGAGGTCTATGCCCTTTTGATACGTTTATTTTACTTATTTTCTTGTTTCAAGGCTAGACTGGCAAGCCAATGCCCGGTATTACCGAGACCGCTTGGAGTCTGCAGTTGCAATGCTATTACGGTAATCGAGGCGCGATTAGTAAACTTGGATTAAGGCATAAACTCTATCGCCACTGACAGAAATCTTTTATTTTCATATGTTAGACGATATTTACAATCTTTAATTCAATAGTAACAGAGCAATATGTAGGTATATTCTATGTTTTAGCTTTACTGATGGCTATGTCTCAATCATTTTCTGTTTATAAATAAAGATGAATCACTTTATGTGATACTAAGACCAATTAGGCAATTTTTTATAACGTTTGTGCAATTCTGTAGATTGTTTTTAAGGAAAGAAATATTAAGAAGATAGCAAAATTACAGAAAACACATTTAAACATAACTTCATGCGTTTGAAACATCGCAAGACAGAACAACGTACGTCAGGTCAGGTTGTATTAATACAGGCTGCTTGTTTTGTGAAAACTAAAATAACATAAATCCTCCTTTATTATGATTAACTGATGATTACTTAAAGATAAATAAAATAAATTACAAGAACATAAAGTTTAATCATTTTAATGGTATGGTATTAATTAATGGACTCCTAACGGTTATTTAAGGATTTTTTTTGCATATTTCATATTAATTAATTTTGATAAACTATCGAACTGTACATTTAATGGCTGGGTTGGACTTTTTAGACATAAAAATTTAAAAGAAGAAATCTCTGATAATGGCTTAATTAAGATGTTTGATGGTCGGTACATTTTTTATGATTTATTCTTGTTGTTAATCGACTTGCCCTATTTAAATATGACTGAGATCGGAGTCTGATATCGCCAATCCGCATTGGAGCAGCGTGGTGAATTAAGCTCTAATTCTTCTATCATGGAGAAAGAGGCCGATGCCCAGCAGTGGGATATTGCAGGCTGAAACGAGATCTGAAAAGAAATATTTAGCTATCCCGAACTGTATTGCGTTATATTGTCGATGTAAATTGAAGTCTGTTTTTTTTTTGTTTGAGAACAAAAGCAATTATTAGTTGTAAATTTGTATATTATTTGATTTATCGTCGTGAGTCCGACTCACGCCACTCCTTGACGACACGTGACCTCTGCAAACTCTTTGTTACTTACTCTTCGTGTCATTTTCCACCGTCGTGACTGTCATATTTACCGTATGATTTAAATTAAATATGAAATTATTTAAATAAAATCTCAGTAAACCACGGAACTGCATCATTTCATTTATTTAATCCTTTAGCTGCTGCTACTTAGCGTTAATTATATATAATTTACGTGTAATCTGAAAAGCTTTACTTTCAAAAGAAGGAAAGTAGTTCACTTGAATAATTCGTATACATTTTAATTATTTAAATTTTAAAAATGTATTATGTATTTATAGATTAACTTATTTTACTTTACGTTAATAATTGTAACTGCAACTGTTAATGGTTGTTGTTTGCTGATAAATTTTATGTTGCACCACAAATAAAAACCGTAAACAACAGATAAGGGGCTATTGCCTTGTAAAAGATAAAATTGTTACATTTCCTACTTATCATTTTCAGACTGACAATATTACACGAATGCCAAAAAAAAATAATTAAATCTTATATTAGTTTAAATTAACTAGTTTCTTACTTTACTCTATTTACGAAAAAATAGTTTGACACAAAAATCCTTACTACATTAGATTACAAAAAAAAAGTTAGGACTCCTATTATTTAAACACGCTTATAGGCTATAAAAAATCAAGCTATGATTCAGTAGCTACTGAACGCAATAATTAATACGGATGAAGACGCTTCAGTGTAATTATAAACAATTTAATATACATATAGGTGCAACCAGTAAGCATCTTGGCAATGATAGCTTGATTACTTTGCGCCCTTTCTGTCCGGTAGATATTTTTTTGTCGATTGAGCCTGTAATATTCAACTGCTGGGCATAGGCCTCTTTCTCCATGTATCATTGCGGATTGGCGAATATGTTCCCTATGAGTTATGATTGCTATCAGGTATTTATGATAATAACTCTCTCAGGCACGGTGGGGAGACCACACCGTGCCTCGGCTATTACAATACGGAGAGTACAAGTACACAGTCGGAATACAAATATACAGCTTAAGCGGGAATTGAACCCGCTAGCCGTTGGTGTTTTAAGCGACTATACGTACCACTCACTACACTAGTACGATGATATCTTTGATTGATATCTTTGATTGATATCTTTGATTAATATCTTTATATAACTACTTAAAAATAAATAAATGAAACAGTTGTTTACTATAATTTCTTCGAACATTGTTTTAAGCTTCTACAATCCACAAATTACTGTCAAAATGCTTTCCTGTGGCGCGCGAGTAAAGGCTTAAATAATCTGTGTAGACAGAGCGATTTTGATGTATTCAGTTCGGGTGTGGTGGTGGCGAGGCGATTATTGAACCAGAATTTCTTTGCACTGTTTAGTTGATATATGTATATGTAATGTTTAAAAAAGGTTATGTAATAATATCTTGACGTGCATCTACTCTGTCCGCATATTTATTTATGTACTAGTTCTTATACGTGAAGACCTTTCATTAGCCAAATGTTGTTTAGTTCAATTTGCTATGTGTTGTTATTTGTGCTGTTGGTTTTCCGAATATTAAATAAATAAATAAATAAATAAATAAACAAGTCTATAACAGTTAAAACCACAGAATATGAGTTTATTAAAAATATTATTTTATATACAAAAATTAGCTTGGATAACAGGTGAATGTAATAAACTTATTTGTAATTATAAATGCAATGTGCCCGTACAATAAGCTTTCTAGGTTAGGTCCATACGTTATGTTCTTTGAGAGATGTAATTATGCTAATCATAGGTATATTACGGTTTTCGTTATTGAGGACGATTCATTTTCAAAAGGTGTACGAATAAATTTTAAGCTACGGTTATTTTTTTTGTAGATAACACAGCTGTGATTGATGTTGGCCATTTATTTTCATTTATATTCATCCTTAAATATAGTGTTACAAATATTTGGAATTCAATAGTTTGAATAACAGTAAAATTTAATTAATTATGTTTTGGAAAAATGTATAATGGTTTGAAGTTGCAAAATGATTATAATATCTATCTTACGAGAATAAAGCCATTAAATATATCTAAATAGTGATCTTTATGTTTTGCATATATGTTACTGTAAAAACCGGCGAATTTTAGTTAGTGTTGACAAGTATAAGGACAGTTATGATGACGTGGAATGGATATTTGTAATCGGAATTTTGTACCATAATATTTTAGATTTTCTGAAATGATTTTATATACTTTAAGTTTTTTAAATATTAATTTATTTTAGTTTTTCGACTTAATTTATGCAATAGATCGTTTGTTTGAAAAACAATCTATATCACTTAACCCTACGTCTTAAAAATATTGATTTTTGAATTCATTTACATAGTTATGTTATAACGGGAATAGTTAAATGGAACCATTTCTACCTAGATAATCAATTCGCAATTCGTAAAGGTTCAATTAAAGAGGGTAAGGAAATTTGTAATGACAGATGAAAATTATAGATATCTAAAAAGTCACGTAGCGATGTATTATGAAGATAACATTGAGATAGTAAAACTAGCGCGTGAGAGTCTGATAGGATTTATTTAAACAAGTCATTAACAATAGTACCCTTTACAAATATTCAGTATATTTACTTACTGTATTGATAATAATAGATATTCTAAGAACGTCATTTGTTATATAATTAGAACGTAAATTGAATGTGTCTCAAGGATTTTTAAAAACGTTTTTGAAATGTAATTTTTGTTAGATCAAGTTTCTTGGATAACTCGATTGGAAAAAAAAACATTCAAATTACATGCCTGTATGAATGTTGTGGTTAAAATATTATTTGCATTCCGAGACGTAGTTCGTCTTATTTGTGCGAGTAGCCATTTTAATTTTTGTTTTGACAGTTCAATTTAGACAATTTTAAAAACAAGTTATCGATTTTATATTGATAGATAACACTTTTTATTTATCTAGTGTCAAACAAAATTGTTTACTTTGTTTACATATGAATATACATAGACAAAATATATTTTTTTCACTTGTTTATGGCTAACAATAGATCATGAAAATACTTTTCTTTTTATTGGCACGAGCTATGTTTTTATATTGTAATTTTTTACATATGTATTAAATTTAACATTCTCATTTATGTTTCATGACATAATCTTTAATGTAAAAGGTGATAAGGCATAAGGTGAATCTACATAAGTGCAGAGTAGTCTTTTGAAAATTTTTGAGGTCACGTCAGATGTTTGAAAAGACTATGCAATGGTGCTGAAAAGTGCTGAGATGATAAACGCGTTCTTTTATCTTATAAAGTGAAAGCCAGTTAATAATTATCGCGTTGAACTGTATCAAGTTTGGCCTGTGCAAAAAAAGTGTGCTATTGGGTCTTTCATGATGAATATCGTTGTGTATGCAATTTGTAAGAGCATTTATACCGACATTTCGAACAGATCTTATCTAAATGTGCATGAAGGAATAATAATGTGAGTTCGTTTTCTTAAGTTTGGATTAAAATTAATTTCGTCATTTACTTTCTACGCTTTTATTACAGCGATCATGACTGATAATTGCCATTCTGCGAAATACATAACGCTACTTATTTACATTTCTTTCTGTCTTTTCTTTTTTGTAAAACAATTATTGTGCAATAGTCACGCAATGATTGTCTCCTTAAAAATAAAATAATTGATCGTACATTTTAGTAAGTAGAAAAATTAAATGCCCTTGACGAGCACTTTAAAATGATTACTAGTTCCTTAAATCAATTAATTTCATATAGAAAGTAAAGCTACTCCGCTAACGCTCTATTAACTACACTGCATCTCATATATGTAGCAATAACTTATATCGCGCTACATTTACAATATATTTGATAACTATCAATCAAACGTTATTATTAATTATCAATGAAAATAATCGCTTTCAATTTCGCACTTTATGTAACAGCGTTGCAATAAACGCGTATGTAGTCACACAATCGATACATTGTCTTATAACGAGGAAGTTTCAGGTTGCAATCGCATCAACCCCGGGTCATTGCGGTTGTAACTTTCAGCTTTCTCTTAGCGCATTTCTTATCTGATGCGGACAAATCCTCGCTAATTAGCCGAAGCGTTAGCTCAGATGTTGTCAATTTTTAAGTCTCCGAGGGTTCGACGTTCCCACGATAGAAATATGATACGTGTGCAACTAATGACTAACGACAGCGTTTTTTATTGATTTTATGTTATTGTAATATTCGTTATATAATCGTATTCATGAATTTTATAGTCATTTTAAATAATAAAAACTAAATGGATTTGTATAATTTATTTTAAATGAGTTTTTTTTTTTAAATCGTTTTTAATGTTAATGCTAAGCTAGTGCTACTATTATGTTCAATAGTCATTTTTACTTGTACATCGGTGTTATAAAGCCATTACAAGTAGTCCTGACTCTCCACTCACACGTAAAAGCAAAAGATACAGCTCACTTATCAAATAACTAAGGAGCTATCAATGCATTGACTTTAACTGAGGTGTGTAATGGGGTCACTCGTCTAGGTGTGTAACAAATAGGTCGGAGGCCATTATGAGCTGATTGAGCGCCAGGAGCTATTGTAATTGTATTCTATTGTGTCACACCACAATATACAATATTACCATAATATAAATGAGCCCAAATGCACCGTGCGTCTCGTCATAGAACAAATACTGCCTATTGTTTTTTGATAGATATGGTGTGGCGTGTTTGAGCATTCGGCTTTTGTCCGTCAATTTTCGGCTGCGGACCACACTCATCTTTCTTTGTTTCATTTTATTATTAAATATTATCCAACGTAGTATGTGAGTAATTTATGAATATAATGATGATTTTAACACTAATACTATATAATGATACGTTATTAAAAGTCTACTTGTAGTCTTGTACTATAGTCAAGCATTCATTAGACTTAGACTTTTTGACCTTTCTTTAACAATACGCAAGGTTCGTTTTTACTGCGAACTCGGTTCATAATAACGTCATTATTATGTTTACTTTTAACTATTAATATAGATATCTACAGAGTTAAACAGAGTTTGTTTAAAAGTTTATATACACACATATATAAATATTGGCGAAAGAAGAATTAAAATGAAATAGGCCAAAAATAGTTAAGTTATTATGTATTACAAGGTCGTTTATTAATCATAGTATTGATTTTATGTGTAATAGAATTACATCGGCGCCGGCGAAGCTCGAATGATAACGCTTATCATCTAATGTTGCGATAAGAATCGTAGTATAAGTAGCGTAATATTTAATATAATTTATAAGAAAGATTTGAAAACAAAGAATACATTTTTCATTAATAATTTTGATAAGTTTTTTGAATTTCATTTACACAAGCTATAGCACCCATATTATACCTATTAGCACCCATGTCCAAATAGCTTCTATATTCATAAGAAACTATAAAGAATAGTTCAAGTTAATCAGATAACAATTTACACTACTTACTTAATTTGAATTTGGTTTAAATTTAAGACTATCGAAATTAAGCGTTAATTATGTAGGTATATAACTGACCTTGATTACTTATGTTTCTAAGTAATAAAGATGTATATAATCTAAAATGCTCTTTTTATTTCCGTCTGCGACATGTATTAAAACTGAAAAATAATATAATATAATTCTAATTCGTTATTTGATTTTAATTTTTTTTTTTAGAAACTTACTGGAACAGGCCTAGATCACTGCCGTCTCTACTGCCATAGACGATGAAGATAATTAATGCGAACAATTTTTAATAACTAGATTATTAATAGAAAATTTAATTTATAGACTAAAAACTTCATACTTATCTTATACTATACATACTATCTACGCTGTGCCCTTGTCCAATGTTTATGGTTGTAACCTACGCATTTTGTTTAATGGTGTACATCACACCCTATCCTTCGTTCTAATTTATTGTTATGTATTTTTGTAAGTATGGAGAAACTAATGCATTTCTCTTGTGAACAGCTGCAACTAATTAATTAGTAAAATAAATTAATGACAGTGAAATTGAGGCTTAAATAAAGATTCCAATAAAATTATTTAACAAAAAAAAAATACTATAATTTATTATTATTTTTTAAGATACCTAGTTTAATAAATAATAATAAAAAAAAATTGTATAATTGCTTATAGCTCACGTTTGTCATAAAGATTCTAATACAATATTAATGTAAACATGGTATATCATTTATAACTTTAATTTTGGTACCATCTAAATAAATAGTAAAAATTGTAATAGCAAAACTAAAATAGACAACGTTCAGTACGTATAATTTTGTTATAAGTGAAGATTTAAAGCATGGAATTAAATTTTAAGATTTTAATTTTGGGCTAGAAACAAAGCTAAATATGTGTAAAAATATTTTACGTTAGAACATAATAATACTTTTTTATAACTCATATAAAAAGCTGCACGTGTTGTAACTAAGTATGTACTTAATAATAGTTTACCAATAGAATTTCTCATCGCTATTAGGAATTTTTAACATAAATATATAAAACTAACTAGCTGACCCGGCTAACGTTATTCTGCCATACGGATATAGATACCATTAACACCTAGAAGTGTTATATATAGCCTATTCTCATATCTACAAGATTTACAATAAAAACATTTTTTATAAAAATCGTCAAACCGTTTTGGACGGGTTCGATAACAGACACTATGACTGAGAGATTTAGATAATTATACGAACATCTTTAAAATTAAAGTTCTATTAGTAGCGCTTTTATGGGATTGTGAAACGCCAACGAAAATACCCATTTAACGGATTCGTGCCAAACCAAAGGTAACAAGTATTAAACTACCAATGACTCTCTTCTGAAAATATTTTAATGTCGTACCATATAAACATTACTAAAGTAACAAATATAAAATAAATGCGCTTCGCTGTTGTATCCGATTTAAGTGTCAATATGTCAGGTTGACTTTTATGGTAACTGTTCCTCTCCTAGAAACCCGCCTTGCACCCTTTCTCGATAAACAAAGTAGTAGGCACATTCTAGCTCGAGAACATTTTTTTGAAATCGATCCTTTATGAGAGAGATTATTAGATACATTCAAACAAAATTTACCTCCACAGTAAATATTCGTAAAGATAAAAATAACAACACGAATGCTATGAAAAAAAAAATGCTAAATAAATACAGTGTTAAGTAGTAGTAGATTACAAAAATAAATGGTATTTTGAAAATATTTTCAGAGATAATTATTTGTAAAAATTTTAATTTAGCTGATAGTATCCTGGAACTGCTTATGTATAAGTTGATATAGTAATAAACATAGAGATAATAAAATTCTAGTTATTTGACTTTAGTGTTTATCAAGAAAACCGCATTATAAATAACTTAACTTTCAACAAAACCAGGCGTATGCCTTTAAGTGCCAGCCACTCGCCCACGCGGCTCTAGTTCTCCTTCGCCAGGAAGTTCAAGAGCAATAAATTGATCGGATTATAAAATATCCCCTGTAATGGATTCTGCGACGTTTATACTTTATAAACAAATTTACTATGTTTTTAGATAATAGTGTCTATTTTCTTTGATAGCATAGACCTTCCTAAAGCTTAAAAGAATTGAAACAAATGCAATGTTTAAACTTTTAATTACTAAAACACCAGTATGTGATATAATCGATATTCTAAAATAAATAAAATAAGCAGATTATTAAAAATACTATCACAAATAATATAACAAAGATTTATATCTTGCAACTAATACATATTTACAACATAACAATATAAACGTATATCTTCAAACAAAATGAAAACAAAAAATGCACTTGTGTAGCAAAAAAATGTTTGCCTTTCAGCCAATTAGGCAGTCAAACGAGCCGCGGTGAAAAGATATTGGCTTCATTACACCACTCATATTACCACAGAGTGTTCTCAGAGACTTAGCTTCCGAGACCATAAAACAGCCATTAATGTAGACTAGATTACTCCTATCCACAAATGGCAGGATAAGTTTTATGTACGGTAGAGGAATGCTGTTACGCCCTAGGCCGTGATAATGACGCCCGACAAGTTAAGTCGATATCTATGGGATAGTGGGATTACGGGGTTAAAATTGTCAAGTTTTTTTCTATTGGTATAACAAGATGTATTATAAAAGTCACTTTCGTGGAATCGTTTTGGATATTTCTAAGGACGTGTTTTAAATTTTAATAGACAGTAATTTAATATTAGTAAAATTTTATTTTCATTTTGCGGAGAGATATTTCGATATTAACAACGAATGTCTTGTTTACGATACAATTGATGAAATATATGAGATGGAAATAATAACATGGTAAATATCCCGTTTTTGAATAATTTGAGAAATAAAAATAACCATGTTAATTTAATATCTTAATATTAGTAGTTGCAAAACGAACAAATCATTTTATTTTATTTTACTGTTTTATGAACAGTTTACCTATACCTATAAAGTTTATTTCGGTTCATACTTGTACTATACTATCAAACACATTTAACGAAACAAAACCATGTCATTAGTTTGAAATCGCAGTAAATAAGGTAATAAATAAAACTTTAGACACATATAGGTTAGATATAACATCAGCTATTATCGTCAATTGAATATCAATTGTATTTCGCGATGTTTGTTCACGATTCAATTACAACGTAACACTTGCTACAAATTGCATGGAGTCGATCATCGTGCTGCATTAGTTCAGTACAGTACGTGATTCGCATGACGGGAAACTGATTTGATTCAAATGCAACGAATTAATCGAATGCGGAATGTAAACTCATCTTATAACGTAGGTGATGATGTCAATGATATTTAAGTATGGTTTGATCAGAAACAATGATCACTTTAATATTAACATATAGGTAATATATTAACGATAAAGATTTGTTAAGTGGCGCTGTATTTCATGCAAGACGTTATATTTTGTAGTCTGTGACTTTTATGATTGACAGATTGAAAAAAAACGGTAGTTTCTTGTCGATTTTTTGGCTAGGTTTCATAAATTATAATTAATTAATTAAATTATTATCTAACATTAATAATGATCTAAATATTATTTTCACATTCCATAAAAATATTGATTTCGGTTTATATATGTATATTGTGATTATTATGCCACAAGTATTATTTTGTTAAATATTTTACAAAAGTAACGATTTAGAAAAAAAAATCTTTGAATACAATAAACGGAAATAGAACAACCGATTATTCGTCAGACGTAATAAATATTTAGGAGGTAGAATATGAATGGTTTTGACCCGTCTCATATTAAGCGTATTCAAGGTGCGTGGAGGGTACATAATATTAATAGTGTTTGCTTATACTCGTATGAGCTGATATGGATATCGGAGCTATATTTCAATACAACGATAGTGCTATTTATTATCAAACCTTCATTCAGTCCATTACTTTGTTTTAAGTAGAATCTCAAAAACTATAGTATATAAATAACTAGCTGGCCTGGCGAAATTGAGTCACCGTATTTATTTATTTTTTGTGAATATAACAATTATTTAAAACTCGAGCTGTGCAAGTTTGATTAAATTCGTTTAAGTAGTTTAGAAGTCCGTCGCGGACAAACAAAGTGACGTGAAATTTATATATATTAAGATCTGAAATAATTAGCAGACTTAGTCTTTAAGACTGTAATAGCTGTAATAAAGAATAAAACAAATATGAAATAATTTTAAATTAATAGGTGACCCAGCGGTCTTCGTTCGTCATATTTTTTTTTTTTTTTTTTTGTAAATAATTAATTTCATTTTTAATATTCCCTTGTACTGCCAATAACGAATACAAGAAGAATTTGCTACAATTATTCGAAAATTATACATAGTTAGGCAATTCATTTTTATTTGTATGGATTAATTTGTTATAATATAATTTTCTATTTTTTTAAGGAGATAATAGAATATTTTATATCTATCTATACAAATAAATAAAATTAAAGTGTCTGCTTGTAATTTTAAAATAATTGCTTTTTACCACATACCAATAACATTTTTTACAATTTTTGTGTCTGTCTGTCTGTCTGTGTGTTTGTTCCGGCTAATCTCTGAAACGGCTGGACCGATTTTGACGGGACTTTCACTGGCGGATAGCTGATGAAAACGGGAGTAACTTAGGCTATTTTGATTTTAGAAATCTATTTATTTTATAACTCTGCGAACTGAATAATAACTTTTTTGTTACATTCAACGCGGACGAAGTCGCAGGCACAGGTAATTAATATATATAAGAAGGGCCATTTAGAAAGTTTTCAATTTAAAACGTCCGTCTTTTAAGTAAATATCTAAAACATTGACACAGGGTCGTCTGTTGCTAAGGTAAGCAACTTAATGCTTGTTTTATAGGTAAAAGCCCGCTAGTTATACTACATATTTATTTTTTCGGTAAATACATATTAATAATATTTATATAAATAGATACATATAAAACACACATACTCGAGGCGGGAATCAAACCCACAACCCCCGGAGCAGAAAGCACTGCAAACTACACCAACGGGCTGGTAAAGTTCTCGTTCTGAAACTAAAAACTGCTTAATAAAACTGTGAATATTCTAAGCATAGCAATAATAATCAAACTACTACAGTAATTTGTTTGCATACAATATCGTTTATCACTTAAAATATTATGAAGAAATAATTAAACAAGTAAGAAATAACGAGATTTATAATAAATTGTGTGTAATTCTTTATATTGTATTTTTTATACTAGACAGAAAAAAAACCTTATCAACATTGTAATTAGATTTACTTATTTTCTGTAAAGAAATATGAATAATGATACCTATATAAGGATGTTTTTTTTTTCTATTTACATTGACAGTCACGTATGCTGGCTGTACGGCCTTATTTGTGCAAACAGTCGGCTCGTGATAGGAACGTTTGCGCTTAAATGTAACCACGAATACCGAGATAAGGTCGAATACTAGTAATGTGAACTAACCGCTAGGAATTCTTACCTGAACCCGTCTCGCTGACGCCCCATTCTAAGTCGAATACAAAAAAAAAACCGTTTCCTTTACATTTTGTTTACAAGACCTCCGACACTGAGGTCCCTTTGTACTGTCTTCCGTCCAACGTGCCCTAGCGACCCTTTTTTTGTCCGCGTGTTTGTCCGAAATCTCTACGGTGTACGACTTTAAATCTAATTAGAGTTAATCTCTTTTACAGCATGAAGAATTTTAATGGTTATTAACTTTTTTGCCATAAGACTGCTATTTCTTGTGCAAATATTTAAATAAATTTAAAATTTATTCCTTGTGTGCATTTGACGTTTTCCTTCGAGTCTCTATTTAAATATAAAGTTACGTAACTAGGGACAGTCATTCTTGCCACGCCTATTTGCATAAATGATATCACTTTTTTACTTGTATAATTCACACACTAAACCTTTCGTCAGCAGATCACGTTTTTCAAGGAAACTTGAGCGTGTAAGACAATGTGATCGTCACCGGCGTTTGTTGCAAGCGAATATTATGAATCAATCACACCCACAGCATTTGAAGGGTGTCTCTACAATTCTAGTCTCACAATAATCGTAGTGTATTTTTAGACTAACGATTGTGTTCTACTTGTATCATTCTCAGTCATAGTAGCAAGAAAATATTGTTCCAAATTCTATTGAAAATATTAAATTCTTTTGAATAAAATAAATGACAAAAGAAATAAACGAAAGATTATTTTTACAAAAGCATTTTAGATAGTTACTTTCCTTTATGGTGTCACATTATAGCACATATTAACGTCTAGAAAGAATGAATTTTAGCGTATTCATTTTAAGATATATTACAAAATTGTGTGCCATCGCTATTTTATAATTCCCAAGTGATAACAGAAAGGCAAAGAAGCAATATTAGCTGTTTACTCTGTCCAATGTGTCAACAAGACGATGTTCTCCGTGACCTTGTGGATACAAACACGTTTATCAGATAGTAATGGTTATAATTTCTACCACTATTTTAATAATAACAATTTTAGCTGTAAATAAATCTATTGGAACTAATTAGATAATAAGCGTGCATGTGAGGTTATTAATAAGTACTTATAATAAAACAGTTTCTTGTTCAATTGCCCGTATAATAATTATCTATTCTTATCATTATTATCTTATTACTGTATATAATTTTAGTAAAACAGTAATTGAATTATATTTGTACGTCAAACATTATTTTATGCATAAGAATAGAGAATGGTTTATACGAGTATTGTCATAAAAGTCTTTTGTTTAAACCATTAAATGCATTGCATCATTTAAAAACAAATGAAAACTAACATTATGATATAAACGTTGTGTAGGTTATATGTCTGTAATCTATTTTACATTATGTATGAAGTTAAATAGCTCCCACAGAATAGAGAAAGAAACAGTATCCGACGTCATTTTGAGGTTTTTTTTTTGGGTCTTAAGGTTTTTTCGTTCTACTAAGACTGCGCTATCTGGTTATGTATACGTCTATTACAGAGATTTGTATTTGGAATTATAAAAGGTACAAATATCTTTTACTGTGACCACTGTAACCATAAATAATAAAAATAAAATTAAAGTTATAAATTACAAGACCCGTCCGTATAAGAGACGTGGATTAACTTTTTTTTTTATTCTTATACTTTTTACTTTAAAGTAGTAAAGTAAACTTTAGTATAATTTAATGCTTATTTTTTATGAGTCGAAATGTCAAAAATAGTGTTTTGTTTAGGTTTCCCACGACGGACCGAGTTAGCTAATGAATACTGCCTACATGAGATTACTTCTCGCATGCAATTTACGCACTAATGCGTAACTACAGACAACCGCAAATGTTTCTTATTTGCAAGATTCGAATCTCCCGGAACGACGTGTTGCAATATTTTATTACGTCTGTGTAATCATACGGTTTATTTACACAACATTAATCGTTATGCGACTGTAACGTCAAATAAAAGTTACGTGTGCATGTGTAGATAGAAACAAATGAAATTGTTCTAATCTCAAATTTCAAAATCAATTTGTAACTGAACATATTGTAAATAAAGCTAGCGTTAAGTATACAAATTCGAGTACAATGACCTTTTTGTTTTTTTTTTTTTACTTTTCATATCTTAGGTTTTATTGACATTTTCTTCGTGTCTATTTGTGTATGTTACTCTAAATTGTACTTACTGCATATTATATTTCATTACGTTTCTTTCAGTTAAAATACATAATCATTTTTTTTTTGTTTCAAATGGTTATGGTGGTTTATTCCTCAATGTAAATAAATAATTATCTTTACTATCAACACACTCATCTGTTCCTAATGTAAGCAACTTAATGCTTTTGTTATAGGTGACAGCAGACTGATATAGCTACATTTTTTTTTTTTTGATAAAGAATATTATATTTATATCGAAAATTAATATATAAACTGTGCTAAAAGGCTAGTCAATGTCACATTTTAACTTAAAATAATCCTAAATATCACATTCTAGCATTTGTCATGTTCACTCAATTACGATTTGAGTATGTCATGTATATATAATGCGTTGTTTGTAAACATAATTGGTTAATTTAATCGTAAATTCTTTAATTATGATTCGAGTAGTTACCTTGACTCACTGAAGTTACTTTTGATGATTAAATAATTTTTGTTTCAATATTATATTAATAATAAAAAATGTTCTTAAGTATTTCATTACCAAATACCTTCATATAGCGATATCTCATTTTGGCATTGTTCTTGATGCAAATGACATTTGTATGATCTATTTATTTTAACAATTTGCGTCTACGCCCACTTCAATGACTTTCACTTGCGTCTACTGTGATAGTTGACCAAATCTGATCGTTGTATCGGTCAACTACTAGTTATTGGTGATCTTTGAGATTTATTCACGATATTCAGTTAGGTTTTTTTTTTACATAATTACGTAAGGAATCACTGGAGAGAAGTTTTGTGTAAATTTGTGAGCTACTGATCGAAATGTTATGATGATTTTCTTTATTGCATTTTTTGCTAAAATATTTAAAACGGTGTACACACTGTGTCCTTAAATTTCCCTACTAGATAAATGGTATAAAATAGAACATCACCATTCATACACCATTTTAAATAGTCATAAGCAATCAATCGTGTCGTTTTATACTTTTATTTCATTGTCTCTAACAGTTTTGAACTTTTTTTCTTTTTTATTTGAATATTTACGTAATAATAAAATGAAGCTGTGTGTTAGATTGACGACTAATTCTTAGATTATATCAGAGTGATAAGAAAACTAATGTCATCAGCATTTTTAATCTTGTTGTTGGTGATAGATATATATACATATTTTATTTTTGTTGCAACATTGATATATTTTGATATTTATTAGCATTTATATTCAATAAAACATTCTATATTTATAAAATTATTTAACGTTTTTTCTTGTCTTTGTCTCTCACTTTGCATATAAAATTCGTATGAATCATCGTTACTTTTTAGGTTGCATACAACATTATCAAGGCGAGCGTGATTGTTATCTAGATCACCAACTACGGGTATGAAAGTGCAGTTTTGATTTTTTTTAAAGACTCTGATGATGTGCTTGATATAACTACTAGTTACTAGGAACGAAAACATTTATATTTTATTATTTTAATGTCATCTTAAAAAAAAAAAAAACGATAGTTGTCATTTTTCGTATGTACCTATTCGATACTTTTTTCATATCTAGTTCTTTTCTCGTAATTGACATTTTTTTCGTATAGTTAACAATTGTTCCTACATTATGTAGGTACTCTAAATCTCGTATCATAAATCTTCTCTCTATAATAAATCTTTCTCTATTATTCAACGAAAAAAGAAGAAATACCTTACTCCGTAAAATTCTTAATTAATTTTAATTTCAATTAATGTTCTCTTTAAAAAGAATAACTTTACAAATTATTTTATTTAAATAGAATTTATTCTAAGGAGTCCAAAATTGGCAATAAAAGACCGGTGTTGTTTGAAGCCATTTTTGGTTTAATCGTACGGTATTCGCAGCGGTTTGTGTTAACCGTTACATTAACTACTCTCAGTCGGATGTTATATATATTTTTATGATCTGATTATACATTGTCGTAAGTAACATAAGTAAACAAATTATTCAACAATAAGAAAATTGTTTATAATTCACGGTTTTGCTCATAATTTATTATAATTTTAACTCATCACAGAACAAGACACTACTTACTTGAGAATAGCATTATTTGGTAGTGATCTGTAAAGTTGAGTTGACATACTTCTCCAGTCGAGTTGCTCCATAATGTAATGCTTAAAAAAGTTTGGGTAAGTTAGAAAAATTTTGCGTGTTATATTTCTTCGATCGTCTATAAGTCTTTGGCACGCTGAAAACAATACAAGACATGTTCTTTTATTCAAAAAATAAAACAATTGGTTTTCGTAAGCCGAACATCGTTCTTTTTTATTTTTGTTTTTTTTTTTTTTTTTTAATTTAGGAATCAGGCTAATAAGAATAGTTTGAATATAGTCGTATAAACTAACTACAATCATATTCTTCGTCACGCATTTCATGGTACATTAAATTGAAAAATTCACATCTGTAACGATATGGCTATGGTTAGTTTTGATGATAATTAGATTAATTACTGTAACGAGTTCAGTAAAAAGTATAATCTGAATCGGGATTCCGAAAGATTTCATCATTCTGAAATCCCAGGATTTAAATCTGTAAATGTTTTGGTATTTGAATCGACGAAATACTAAATAACTCTTTATACTGGACTTCAAATCCAAAGCGAGTAAACTTTTGAATGATAGTGTTTGCTCGCAAAAGGAAAAAGCGGACTTCAATCACTTCAACAAGTAACACAAAGTAAGTAGACGAAAAAATTGTCAAGTAAATACATTATTATTGATATTAATTATTGATAACTCAAAAAGTACTTGTCATATCTCAATTAAATTTAAATGGGACCACATGACACGCAACACCTTTCGATTAAAAAAAGAATCGTCGTAATCGCTCCACTCCCTAAGAAGTTCTCATTGTAAAACATACATATAAAAAATACAGTCTGATTGAAAATCTCCTCCTTTTTTGGAATTAGGTTAAAAAAATACAATAAATTTTAATTCTACAAGTAACACTGGCTTCAAACAAAATTATAAATATTTTTGTTTTCTTTATAATTTTTTTACTTTCTATTTATCAAAGTCACAAAGAATCTTTTTAATCATGCGACTAGTTATGGGATTCCCGGACCGTTGCTTTGAACTCCCGATATCCCGGAATCAAATTAATGTTGGCTACATATTATCTAATCGTAGGTAAGATGACGTAATCCATTAAGGCTAATTTCAACAGGAAATTTGGTTCAGGTTGTGATAAGGTTTTCTAATCTCCGTTGTTCTCAGTACTGTTTGAAATATATTCATACTTGTCGCATAATAAAGTGAATGAAGTCAGCGCTTTTTATAAATAAATGACGAAATAGTTTACGTAGATATCAGTTAGTATCAGTATTATCAGTTAGTATCGGTGTATCAGTTAGTGATCAGACTTTCTTAAAAACATCTTTACGGTATATTGTAAGCAGACTATTGATTATTGTTATTTAAAAAAAACTATGAAATTAGTAAGTATTCTGTATTTTACATTAAAAGAATCAATACATATAAAATACGAAAAAGCAATTGAGAACATTACGATTGGCGGCTTATTGAAATGGTAACTGACTACGAAAAAAAATTTAATTGTAAAACTTTGAACAAAATTTAAGAAAATATGTTGGTAATTTGAAATTTGTGTCTTATGGTATATATGTAAATATCACTTAAAGATAAATATTTATCCAAACATGAATTGAGGCAAAAAAATGATTAGATGTGATATTGAAATATCATTCAAGAAATTCCTTCGAAATTATTGTTGTTAACAAGAAAACGAATTTTGGTCCTTATCAGATAACAATATCAGAAAAGTCGTAGCGTGATTAATATCATTATTAAATTATACTCGGCTTGAGTGAAATCGATCGCAGAATTCATAAAAATAATATAATCTGTTGATAAGTAGGTGAGTGTTGTTAAGCTAACGTCATATTCAATGTGCCAAAAAATAAAACCGGACTTATTACTTGTTTATTTTCGTCATAAAAATGCGTCAGCTATATGTCACGAATACTTCTTTGAATATTAGAGGTCAAATTATGTAACATAATATCATAAATGATGACATTGATCAAAGAAGATATAAAAGAAAAGTCGAACGTAATGTAATTAGTACATATCGATTTATAATTAATAGTAAAATTGACGTGCTTTTTAAAGTTGAATCATTTGTATATTTCTATTTATTTATTTATGTATCGCGCTTGATATCTTTGATTGATACACCGTGTATGACACAATGTGCCGTCTTTTTTGCGTGTAGTAGAAGAGTCGAAGCTTCACTATTATATTATTTATGCCTGGGGTAGGTCAAGAGTGAGGTGAAACTGCACGAGTTCTCTGCTTAAAAGTAGTACTTTGATAATTATTTTACACTACTTTTCTCAACGCAAGTTGCTAACAGTATGTTATGTTGTAGCTTTCCGCAATCTCTCCGATAACCTATGATCCAATAATGAGGCCGAAATTGTGATCACGACCGTATTTTATCTTTCAATGTACTTTGGTATTTCTAGATTCATTTTACGTATCTTAGATTATAGAAATTATGATAATCATGAGAATATATTTGGAAAAACTATTGATAGAGAATTTGATTGGTTTTTATAATATAAATACAATTTATCCGGATTTCACTCGCTTCTGCGTTTGTAGCACTAGCTACTACTAAGTAATACTAGCATTTAAGGACGTTTTCGTAGAAGTTGTAAAGCACGTTACTTTGAATAATATATTAGTACTTTAAAACTATAAACCAAAAAGTATAAACACATATATAACGATTAATCAGTATAAGCTTATATTTATTTTACCAACTAACAAAACTTTTCATATTTATCATATTAGTATTGACTAATGTTTATAAAAAAAACTGTGCCTCGCGTTTTCACCCGCGATAATTTTAGGAAAAAAATGTATTAAAATAGTGCATAGTCTATATATAATATTTCTCGGTAAATGGTCTACCCAACACAAATAACTTTTCAATTTGTACCAATAGTTCCTGCGGTTAGAGCGATTACAAACAGACAAACAAACAAATTCATCAGCTCAAAAGATCATCACTCATCATATCCTCATCAGCTGTTATAATATCAATAAATTTTACCTCGTTAAAATAAAAAAATATATATAATGTGAAAAATACGTAGGCATTGTAATTTCAAATTACATAGCCGTTATAAGTTATAACATAACAATTGGCACGATGGCAAACATTCATCATACCTTATACCTGCTCTAATAATACACTCCGAACAGCTGTTCGGGTTCCATAATTGTACTTTATAATGCGGATTCTTCCAAAGCGATCACTGAAGTAAACTTTTTATTGTATTGTTGATTGCGATATGAGCAGCTGCAAGATATTTTAACGGTGGAGAAAGGCGCCGAGCGATGTTAAACTGTATTTATATTGTTAAAAATGTCGCATAAAATTATGATTTTTAAAAATTCATAGTGTTTAATCGTAGTATTTTTCTTGTTACAGAAGTGCAAGAACTGGGATGTCTTGATTGTCGGAGCTAATATCCATAAGGTGAGTAATAATAAAATATAAATAAAATATATGCTTTACTGTTAAATTTAATTTACAAAGTTTTCTGTTCTCGTTTATATTGAAAGAACACGAGTACATGACAAAATGAATTAATCATTATTATTGATATCGTCAAAAACATTTCTGAATTTATGATAAAAGTGTTGACGATAGTGATGATACGTAATTTTTAATTAAGATAACTGAGATAACGGTAAAAGGATTGATAAAAATATTTACAGTAGTTTCAGTACGTGTCGATTACAAATAAACATTTTTTTTCTGAATTACTTTAATAAAGACGTACAAATATTCAAATATTATTTGTTTAGAACTTAATCTAAGTCAAATTTTTATTTATAAATACTAAGTGATAATGTGTTTACGTAGGTATACAAAAAATATAATTCCTAAAGACTATATATATATATATGTATATATACCTACGGTTTTAAAATTAGAATCATAAATTCCAAATAGACGTGCTTGCTTTAAATACCTAAGTTATTTTAAGTATCAAACATCACAGCATTTGAAAATATTATAAATCAAGATAGTTAAGTTTTCGTATTGACGTGAGAAAACGTACTTATTTTTTATACAAGGCAAAAGAATATGATTTACTTCATTCATTTTTTTAAATTATTAAGTGAATATTACCATAATAATTACAAATCCTTCTTAATCATTCGCATGCAATTTAAAATTACTTTGATTCTAGATCGAAAACACTTTTTTCAAGTAGACTTTAGAAGCCTTTTTAAATCGTAATTGTACAAAAATATATTATTATTCATACAAAAAAAAAATATCCAGTAATAAAATTTGTTCATATATAAACGTGCATAAAATCAGCATTTATCTTTATCATTTATACTTTTTATTGTTGTATTCACCTAGTTCATTATGTTAGTTCAACGGGCAAGTCATTTAATACTTTATAAATCATCATAATAATATTCTAATATGTTAGTTGAATGATATTTCAAGTGAATCACTAGGTCCACAGTTCAGTTCTAAAGTTCATAGATTACTTTACGAACAGTATTGATATTCAGTTGCATCATGCGTGTTGTTCAGACGTTAACAATTATACAAATTAATTATTTCTATAATTATAATGTTTTTATTTTCGAAAAATTTCTCCTCTATGATATTAGTAATGATAAATTTCTGAGAATTGTTTTTGCGGTACCGTTCCACGAAATTTATTTTTTATAATACATATATTGGTAAATTTGCTGTTACGATAAATTATAATTGTGTTTGCTTGCAAACGAAAAAAACTGACTTCAATTACATCGACAAATAATAAAGTAGACGAAATAAATTAACAAACGCACTAGTCGTCACTACAATTTTTGAGGGTTTCCCTCGATTTCTCTGGGATTTCATCATCAGATCCTGGTTTCCTTATCAGGGTACCACCCTTAGGATATCTCATTTCCAACACAAAAATAATTACCAAAATCGGTTAAATAAACGACGAAGTTATCTCTGGACATACATAATAGTACCTTTTTGAAGTCAGCTAAAAATAACCAAAGATATATCTAAAAACTCTATTTTTGTATACCTCGTTTTTTAAATATTATTTTCAACACATTAAATGTATGTACCTTAAAATCCTCCAACTCGTAGGCACTTGATCGATTTTTAAGAATACTCTTAGTCAAATATATACTGTAAAGTGTTAATTATATTATGTTGGTTAAAGTAAATGCGTTATTTTTATAAATTCAGGGTTATTTATCTGTTTATGTATAAATCTATCAATGGACTTCGAAATAGCCTTACTGATAAAAAACTAAGGTCATACATCCAGTATTGACAAGGTTTGTAGATTTTTTTAAATAAATGTTACTTTTTAACTTTTAATGTAAGTTGGTCAGACAGGTTCAATGAAATATCGAATGTCGATGACAGTTCGAAAAGGGATAAGGCAATTGACTTTAATTAAACTGTAAATGTGAATACTCACATCAAACGATGACCAATTATTATCTGTTGATGCAGTTTCCTTTTTTTTTATATAGAACTAAAAATAACCTGTGATCAAAATCACTAATTATAAGCCTTGTTAAAAAACTGTATTTTTTAAATAAGTACATAATATATTATTAATTATTTTATGCAAATCTGTAATACACATTTGTAGTACTTATTGTATTTTTTTTAATAGTTTATAGTACTATTTTTATGTTAACTGTTTGACGTCAAAAAGATATTTGACAGTTTTTTAGTAATGATTTTTTTTTGCATAAGCAATTAGTATATAAATAGATATAATATTACAAAGAATTAGTTATTGATCACAATATGGCGTCAATATCTCGTGAGAGTTTTTTATGTATTTATCAATCTATATTTGTTTACTTTATTAGAAGATATAAAATTCTCGTGTCGCGGTGTTTGTAGTTAAACTCCTCCAAAACGGCTTGACCGATTCTCATGAAATTTTGTGTGCATATTGGGTAGGTCTGAGAATTGAACAATATCTATATTTCATACCCCGATGTTATAAGGAGGGGATTAAGGGGGTTAATAACATATATGGCAAAACAACGTTTGCGGGGTCAGCTAGTTATAAATATATACATAGGTAGTACATTCATTATTTTGAATTAGGAAGATTACCAGAACATTTAAAGATAATAATCTTATTATCATTCATTATATCGCATTTTTTGTATAATATATATAATATATTTTTTTATTTATTAATCTTAGCTCATTATTTAGGACCGATGACTGTTCATTTAACCTCGCAGAGCAGGATATTCGACATATTGGTTTGACGTCATTCAGATTACAATATATTTATCTACAGATAACGTAGACCAACAATTCAAATTCAATACTATTCCGAAAATCTGACCAATTCTGAAAATCAAGTGCATTAATTGGAAAAAAATTTACGTTATTTTAAACAGACATACACATTTTTGTTATTTACCCACTAATGTGTCAATTTTTTTCAGACAATCAATAGAGCCATCTTTGCCATACAAGAAATGTTGGCACTTGTAAACCACTTAAACTCATGTTGGCTATTGGCATCTGTTTATAATATTTTATCAAGGATTTGTATAAAAATGCAAACTTTTACGAAGTTGGTAACATTGTGCAAAAACTTTTTTGTAGTGTTGACATAATTGAACATATATTTTTAATTTTATGATCCGTACATGTGAGAATAGTCTTAAAGTGGATATTTATTTATTTATACTGATGTTGTCTTAGTAGTATTTTCTTTGGTATTATATTTAATAGAATAAGCATAACAGCAATCGCAACAAGCCTGTAATAGAACGTGACAATCTGGGAACCTATTAAATAAGAGTATTTTTGTATGTTTTTAAAGCTTCTTATTAAGGTCGATTATTATAAACCTTAAGGTTTAACAACAACACGTAGAAGTAAAGCAGTAACTAAAATTATTGATATAAAAACGGCAAAAGCTCGTAAGAACCACAGATTATCCAAAACACGCAATTCTAAAACAATTTATTATTTACAAAATAATATTTTGTTTTATAATTGGCAATGAGATTGGAATTCATGCGCCTAAGTCAGTAAGACGGAACTAGCAATATATAAATAGATATTTTTTTTATTAATTAACTACTGGTAGTGATAAAATAAAATTAATTATTTAAGGACATAAAGAAGTCAAATTCTTTTGTTAAGTTTAATTTTTTTATCAATGATAATTTGTTACTTTAGAATTATGTTAAAATGTTACTTGATTTATTAAAATAATAAATAAAAGTTAATAATTATTTAGTCATATTAATTAATAATTTTATATATGTTCAGTTATTTAAATTAAATTTAATATTAATTTCTAATTTCTATAACATATAATGTTTGTAAAATATATGAAATACCCTGTATTATTTGTGTGCAAAACACGTTGAACTACATTTCATGCTGATAAATGATTTATTTCCTTTATGTTTAATTTTTACAAAAAATATATTAAGTAGCGTTGAATAATGAATTTAAAACTATGGTTAAACAAAACTCTGTGCACTCTTGGCCTGTGATACTTTGAAAATTTTATCTGATTCTATCACATATTTGTAAAAACCGGTGTTTAAGTATGGGTGGTATCTGTTACATAAGACAAAAAAATATGCAAACATGTTCCTGTATTCGAAAATTGTACAGTCAAAGTTATTATTATAAATAGATATATCTCGTAATTGGCCTTTATAATTATACTACATTATTATTCTTTTTAAATGTTACTGCGCTGTGTATCATCCCTAATAAATAAATAAATATCTGTAAATCTTAAATATTCTTACAATATATAGAGCTTACATTATATATTCTATATTATAGAACGTCAAAATACAAGTACATATGCTTACAAAATAAACATTATAATTGCAGTCTTTCCGAACTAAACATTATTTTTAAATTTTTAATAAGAAATGAACCGTCTTGATAATTTAATGATTCTTTTAGAAAATAATAATGAAATTATATAATGTTCGAGATTATATATATTTTTTTATAGTTGGTACACAAATATTTTGTTAAGTATTTGTTGTGTGTACTGTATAAATATCGCCTTTGTGTAAATATCGTAGGAAAGTAATATATGTACATTTTTAAAATAAATAAAAAGGTTAGCAAATACAAATTAATTAAATTTACACAATAATTTAGGTATAATTTTTAATAGTTTTATGACGATTAAATAAACAATATCACAATAAATTAGGAATGAGAACTATAATTTATTTTTCAGAAAAAAATTTAAGGTACAAATGAACAGAAAATATGATTTAATAGGTACATGTGTGTAGTGTATATTTAATGTTAGTTATTAATATATTCGCTCGGATAAATATCTTAAAAGATACTGTTTTTATAGACATTAAGTCAGATTAAATTAGTGTCCGGTCAAATGCTTTGCTTTACATATCTGACAGTTAAAGGCTATTAATAAATTTTATCAGTAGAGGTCACTCGTTCAAGTAAATAATGGTTACGTTGTGTGATGTTTGATATCGATATGTATATTTTTAGGGTTCTAAAGAACCGGTTAAAACTAGAATCAGCGGAACACTTCCCACTAGAATTACACTAGTCGTTCGTTCAACTTGTACAGGCGTACTCTATCTTTCTGATATATCTTTTTAATCATAGTAGGTTAACACATAAAATTACTATGTACGTATATAAAATGAACCACAGAAATGTATACGGGCATTACTTCTGACCGACTGCACCAAATTGGTTAATTTGATACTTTTTTCGTTTTTGTTATTATATATATTGTCGATACAAAGTTTACATACATACATACATACATATAATCACGCCTCTTTCCCGTAGGGGTAGGCAGAGACCACTTCTTTCCACTTGATACGATCCTTACATACTTGTTTCGCTTCCTCCACTTTCATTATTCCCTTCATACATGCTCGTCGGTTTAGGGTACTCTTGACCTGGCCTTTTTTCAAGACGTCCCCGATTTGGTCTTGAAATGTCCGCCTAGGTCTACCCCTTCCAACACTTCCACTCACACTCGCCTTATACACTTTTTTCGTCAGTCGTTCTTCATTCATTCTCTCGACATGACCAAACCATCTCAGCATACCTTTCTCAATTTTTGTCACTACATCTTCTTTCAGACCACACCGTTTCTTTATCTCACTATTTCTCATCCTGTCACTCAGTTTAACTCCTATCATGCTTCTTAACGCTCTCATCTCAACTGCATTTATTCTGCTTTCATGTCTCTTCTGCCATACCCAACTTTCACTTCCGTACATGAGTGTCGAGTGAAGCAACACCCCCTCATGCACAGCCAAACGAGCCTTTTTAGACACCTTCCGACTGCTCATAAAGGAGTTCAAAGCTCCGTTCACCATGTTTCCTGCATTCACTCTTCTTTCAATATCACTCTCACACTTTCCATCTCTTGTAAACTTCGAACCCAGATACACAAACTCATTCACCTGTTCAATTTGTTCATCTCCAATCACGATATTACAGTCTGTCACTACCTCATCTCTTTCAAACACCATCACTTTCGTCTTCTTTACATTCATCTTCATTCCCTTTCTAACAAAAGCTCCACTCATAGCAGTTACCATCTCCTGCAACTCCTCGGCCGAGGACGCAAGTAATACTTGGTCATCAGCATAGAGAAGACATTTGACGAGTAACTCACCCATTCTCAACCCACTTTCACTCTCTTTTAACTCTGTCAAGCAATTGTCCATGAACAAGTTAAACAGCCACGGTGACGCTACACATCCCTGTCTAACACCTTTTTCGATATTAAACCATTCAGTGTATGCCCCGTTTATGCCCCGATACAAAGTTTGCACAAAAAAAAACAAAATACCCACGAAAGAAAAATATGGCGGTTGTACCGCCAGTCAAATAGAAGTTCGCTAAAGTCAACTAGAAGTATATGAAGATCAGTATGTACAGTTGTAGTCTTCGTAAAGATAGTTGGAAGTTATAAATTTAAGTGAATTTCTAATTTCTATACAGGATATGTGATTCTGCAAACGTTGATCTTAATAAACGTGAATTTTTAACATGCGACACGGAACCTTACGAGTGGAAGTTCTAGCTGTACTTAACCAGTTTTTGTGGAACTCCAGCCCATCGCAGTCCATTGCTGGACATAGGCCTCCGCAAGTTCGTGCCAAAAATGGCGTGAACTCTTGTGTTTTGTCCATAGTCATCACGCTGGGAAGGCGGGTTGGTGACCGCAGGGCTGGCTGACTTTGTCGTTAGTAGCTTTTTTGGAAACAGATATCTACTACTATTTTGATTTTTAGTAATCATAAGGCCGTCTTATTGTACAATTTAATAAGAAAGAAAGAAAACCGTTTATTCGGGACATTACACAATTCGCAGACGGTTTTTACACAAAAAGATAAACAGAAAATGCAATTAAATAATAAGAAAAAACTTAAGTAAATAATGACAAATAACAGTAATAAAAATACAAAATGAAAATCAAAAACAGAAAACAGAAAAAAAAATTAACAAAAATTTCAAATCATACATTTTCGAATAGTCATAGAAAACAAGTAGAAGAAAAATAACAGTGATTATTATACATAATTATAAAAATTCCGTCTGCAGCTAAGTTAGCAGCAGTGTGCAGATAGTAGTTTCTCTTACGTATTCCTATAAGTACTATTACTGCAGTTAAAAAGTCTGTTGTTATCTTGACTTTTTTTTTGTAAGATAGAATAACATGTACGATTTTATTTTTGTGTTACCCACACAGGAATTCTAAACATTTTTGATGCTTAGAATTCCTAATGTGTGGCTTATTTTCGCTTAAACCGAAAATAAAAATTATCATATCAAAAATTTCGTTCTAGCGGGTACATCGTTCCATAGCTTAATTGGCTAGAGCGCCGACACGGTCAGTCAGAGACGCGGGTTCGAATCCCGCTGGAGCGGTCAATTTTTGATATGATATTCAAAAATGTTTAGATAGAATAAAATTTCAAAATATCATTTTGTAGCAATTTAAACTTAATCAAACAACACGTTCATGTAAAAGTGCTTTTAAGAAGACGACTCACTTTAGAAAAGAATGTTTGACATGTTTATGACTAATGTAGAGGCTTTTAAGAGTACACATGTTCCATCGACTAGGGTATAAAGTCAAGGTTTTTTTTATAGTGTTTTGAACTAAAATTTTATGTCCAACTGAGTTAGAATTAATAAACAATAATTCGTAACACATCTTTTTTTAATTTCAGTTGGACAGTTTACAAATTCAAAAATAACAATTTATTTTCTCATTAAATATATTCGAGTTCAAAAAAATTTAACTTCAAATTATTGTTTATTAATGTATCACACAATTAATTTATTCAATAAATCTTGTTTGAAATAGATATATGTATAATAGTTTTGTATATTATGTAGCCTTAAGCCGGACAGCAAAATTTGAATTATGTTTTCTATTAAAGTATATACGTATAGACGCATTCAAAAATAGATGTGAATGTTTAATATTAACCTCTTTTCACTTTCTTCCAAATACACAACAATATTTTAAGAATTAGGTGAATATATATAACCACACATATATAATTAATGGTTAATAGTAACATATTATATATATAATAGCTTAATGTCGATACAAGGTGGCTAAATAGGTATAGACAAATATATGAGATAAATAGCTAAATATGTAAACCCACTATCTTTATTTTCATCTCAAACTACTAAATGAATAAACTGAGTCGCAATGAAATCATCACTGTAATTACTGAACCAACAAAAGCAATGAATTTAGTTCAAAATGAAACTAAATTAATATAATAATATATTAATAATTAATATATTAATAATTAATATATGAATACTAGTTATATTAAGAAATAAGCTAAATATAAATATCTTTCATATTCATACACGTAGTATGTACATGCTTTATCGCGATTTGTAAGTGGATATGACAAACGACTTTGAACATTAATTAAATCATAAAGATCTGTTCATACATTCAATTAATTACTTCGAGATAACAGTACTTCACCTTCTACCAGAGTTGAGACAAAATGAGAGTAAAGTGCATTATGTAAATCAATTCCCGGTAAAACTCTTAATCGTATATACTAAATATTCACACAAAATTATTTATTTAAATATACATGTTGATGTGGTTACGACATTCAGAATATAGCCACCCCCTCTCTTCCTGTGGGTGTCGTAAAAGGCGACTAAGGGATAACACAGTTCCACTACCACGCCGGAACTTAAAAAGCCGTCGATGGCGGGATAACCATCCAACTGCTGGCTTTGAAATACATAGGTCTTCGGCGTCTTCGGCGTGACAAAGCCAGCCCTGCGGTCACCAACCCGCCTGCCCAGCGTGATGACTATGGGCAAAACACATGAGTTCACTCCATTTATGGCGCGAACTTGTGGGGACCTATGTCCAGCAGTGGACTGTAATAGGCTGAAATGATTGATGATAATGATCTATCTGTGTCTTGTAGACCCATCCTGTACCTTAACAATTTTGTTAATTTTTCGTATTACATCCTAAGCTTGCTTGTCATTCATTCGCATAAAAATAAACTAATTTATAAAACTACATTTGTACTCAAATATTCAGTACATATCAATGTTCTTACGCAAACTATTGTTTAAAACAACCCACACACCGTCTTCATTATGTCATATACCTGTACAATGAAGTCTTAGATTTCACATAACATCGTCGCATATCCTCCGTTTTATTGGATTGAAATAATTAGGGCAATATGTTACAAAACAAATTTATACTGTACGCTGTTTTCTGTACGCTTTGGCAACATTACGTCATACAAATGTCCTTTTCACTTGCTTCTAATCTAATTACATTAATCCGATATATCGATTTTCTCCTTCTTTATATTACACTAGAGACTAGTTCTTGAAGTACATTGTATCTGGAACTGCTATAATATTTTTATTTGACATACTATCGAACTAAAAAACAATAGTCAAATATTTAGCCTTCAATTACCAGGCGTCGCTGTGTCTCTCCACCTGTTGAGATTTCGGCAAACGGCCAAATAAAAAGTATTTTCTTTAATCAATTGTGTGTTACTGTGATTTTTATTATTGGCCGCTGTTTCGTTTAATTACTTACGTTTTCGAACCGGATTGTTTTATAACGATTTGGCGGAACGTTACGTCAACGAAGGAAAATCAGGTTTATTTTTAACGTAAGCAATGAGATAAATTAGATTGAATGATATTAGATTAAATGGATGCTCGTGTGTTTGTTCGGCTTCAGAGCATTGTATGTGTGTTGGCGTAGAGCTGCATCAATAACTAGCGATATCACGGTTAAGGTTAAACAAATAAACTAATAAGGTTCAAAATTACGTACATTTGAATACTTTGTTATTATAATTTAACCTTTTCATGAATAATGTACACATAAATCTCATAAAAGTTAATAAATATTTACGATGTAGAAAATAGGTCGTTATTGACATGAGAATAAACCAGGCTCATTGAAATCATCTAGTCACCATGACGAGATGTTTTTTCTTGTACCCGTATATAGAATTATTGACTACAGAAAATTATTAAGTGTTGTGTTTATAAAATATCGTATTTTTCTTACCCGTATGCCGCAAAAAAACAATTGTTTTTCTTTTTTTATTTGACTTAAAAAATACTGATGCAAAAAACTATGACGTAAATTGCCGGTGCGCAAACGGTTAATACGAATAAATTATAATAATATAAGAGATTTGTTTGTGACTGTCACGAATTCATATACGTCACTTACATATGTATTTATTCATGCACATTACGTGCGTTTATTCTGCAAAACGTTAGACTTAATGATGGAAAATTGATTATGTAACTTGTTATTTCAGAATTGTACTATGAAAAGAAGAAAAATTTTGAATTCTTTTTTATGGATACATTTTCGTTAATGTTATTTTGAAATTTCCGTTTGACTTTTCTACAAAAGATTTTAGCAGAAAAATATTACTTCATAATCTGGTCCAAGTTCATAAAAAATAAAAAATAACAAACCCACAGTCATCTGTAAATATTGAAATATTGTTCAGTACGATATTTCCGTTCGGAAAGCTTGTTGCTCTATAATTAAGGATGCGAAAGTACTTCACTTGTTCCTAAAAATATCTATAACAGTGCAATGACGGATATGCTCATATGAAAGTATGAATAACTCTGTAATGCCGTCTAGATTTCAAAAACATTGTACTTGGAAACATTCCAGCGAGACAATAATGTCGTCACCTTGGTTGAGACCGTGAATTATATTGCAAGTGACTTTTTACACTTCGAATACACAATCGTTTAAATAAAAATAAAAAATAAGTGTTTCCGGATTTAATATTACATTAAGTTTCCGTGTTTGGAAAATTCGATTTGTATTTTGCAGATAAATTGAAAATATGTACAGTTCTGACAAGATCTTATATATCTATCTGTATATAAAAATTTAGTGTCACGTTGTATGTGTCAGATAAACTCCGAAACTACTGAACTAATTTTTATCAAATTTGGAAGCATCTGTAATTTGGTCCAACTTGGGGGATAGGGTAGTGTTATCTCAACTGGACTCGGTAGGTGGCGCTGCTATCGGTATGTAACTCCTAAACTACTGAACCATTTTTATCAAATTTTGTAAGCATTTTTAATTTGGTCCAACTTAGGAGATAGGGTAGTTTTTATCTCGATTGGACCCAGTAGGGGGCGCTTCTATCGGTATGTAAGCAATCAAATTTAGTACCTGTTTTCTGGGCAGGACAACGTCTACTGGGTCCGCTAGTATATATATTTATCTGTGTTTCCGGCTTGATGCTAGAAATAAAATTTTGATAGTTTTATATAAATTATAGTCTCGAAATTCTCCCGTTGCAGTAAAATACACTAAAAAAAAATTAAGAAGCTATGAACATATACTCGTATATGCTTCTAAATCTTCGTTTTTCCGTTAATCCGATTTTTTATATCGATTATATTAGAGATTTGACACTAAAACTTATATTAGTTATAAAAAAATTAAACAGAAAAATATAAAATGCAAACATTTGTCGTTGTCTAGTATTTGTTGAGATATCGACCTCACGGTCAGCGGAGATCACTCAACGTCTGGTGACCCACCTCTTTATTCACTACATCACTAATTATTACCAATCCGATGTTTTAAATTTCTTACAAAAAAGAACTGATTTTTCAAATTCAGTGAAAAATCATATTTATTGAAACAAGTATCATTGTTTGTGCTAACAGACTGTTTCAAGAAAACTGTTTGTAACTACATACGTAATCTCTTTGTTAGCTACGGGAAGTGATTGTCTGGGTGGTCGATGTTGTATTATTTTTTGCTTGAAAGGAGACAAATGACAATTTACATAAATCTTAAAATTCATTATGTTCATTGTCGACTCAGAAATATTCATAGAAATCATTTATCAAGTAGCTTTGTCAATATTCTGAAGTTCAATATAAAGGTTTTAAAGATTGCGTTAAGATAATCACGTAATTTTAATGAAACAAATGTGACTTTAAATTGTTTATCACAGTTAATGCAATTATTATATAGAAACAAAGTTGCTTATAAGGCGTTGCGGAGGAATACCCTAGCCGGCAACGTCCGTAAGGTTAAAAATAGCGTAAGATTTTAATGTATCATTAATTCATTACTACATATTATAAAACAAAGTCGTTTCCAGCTGTCTGTCTCTATGTATGCTTAGATCTTTAAAACTACGCAATGGATTTTGATGCGGTTTTTTTTAAATAGATAGAGTGATTCAAGAGGAAAGTTTATGTGTATAATACATGCAAGATTGTAATTTAATAATTACAATGTGTTCTAAAGAAGTTCTTATTTTAAATTTTTGTAGTGCTTGTTTTTATTTTTGTTATTTATTTACACTATACAGCATAATTACTACAAGCAGATGATTCTATATCCAACGCAGTAATGTGACTGATATTCACAAATATAGTAAAAGTTAGCTATAACGTATAGATTATGTCTGTGATGTTAATGAAAATAGTAATTTTTATGTATTAGCATTATAAAATAATTTTTTTCGCAAGGGAAAGGAAAAGTTTTTATTTGATTCTAGTCTAGAGTTTGTATTCAGAGAACACTGAATCCTACTCGAAAACATTTCATCTTGATATTTTTAAGACTAAGTTTTACGACATGATGCGCCCGCGCATTAAACGACCAACATTAACTTGTGAATGAGGGCTTGCATTTTATAGCTACAGCGAAATTAAATTCTCGTATTGCAATTCGAATTTCCATGAATTGGTAAGTTTAGTAATCGATTTTTTTATATGAGTAATATGAAATGAGTTAAATGTTAATTTTTATATGAGTGTTTGATGTTATTAAAATATGATCGTGAAAATTTCGGTGTAAAATAAATTAGTTTAATGTTTCGAAATAATCCAGGAAGTAGAAACGAAATGATGCTCTAGTTCAGAATTTATAGTCCATCATGCCCACGCAATACGTTATGTAGCGAGCATCTCAATAATATTGAAGTTCAAGTGCAAATGATAAATAAATTTGTGCTTATAGTAAATCATACGATGAGATTTTGTTTATGTTGCTATGAAAATTCCTAGTACCACTTCTTTAAACTTGAGAAGCTTGTATTATAATTATAAAAATTTCGTCTTCTAATTCGTTCAATGTTTTTGGATCTAAATTAAAAGTGTAGTATAATTTAATAATAATAATACAAACAAAAATATTCTTAAAATATTAGTTTTCAAAAATATGTTAGTTCTGTACATTGAAAGGAAAATATTTCTTAGTTAGCTACAATAGAATAGAATTTAACATGGGACTATTATATGATACAAATTAATTTATTTATGTTGACATAAGGGATTCCTATTAGCAAATATACATCTATATATAAAAATATATACTAAAACAATGAAACTAAAACTAAATACCTTCAAAAGAAGAAATAATATAATAACTAAAATATATTATTAAAAGGAGTCATCAAAATAAATTCTTCTCTTCCAACATTGGTTATCTAAATTTTACTAGACGTTATATTTTAGACTATAAATCAATGACCCAATAAATGAGTTATTAAAAAAAATCTTTAAAACGACCAATTAATTATACCTCAACATACGAGATAAGGTATTAGTTGGTCTTGAAACGTCTGTCTTTATGTCACTGTCAAGCTTTTAACATACGAACACAGAAATACTGTCTCCTGAAGATTGACAGTTAGTGGTTTGAGAGGATTTATTAATGTTCTCAACATATCGCTCTTAATGGTTATTACTTACAACCAATTCAGGAGTAGGTTAAGGTTCCTGCTGTCGGAATTGATAAGAGAGTTAATAAATTACTGACTTGATGTTCTTTTACCCTTAACGAGACTGACTATATTTATTCACGTAGTAACTTTAGTATAATTACATATATAACATAAGCTAAAGTAAATATAATTTCTGACTCCTAATCTTTCTTTATTCTGTCTGATTTCTTTGCTCTGATGTTCGACAAGTTTATAACAATCAATATTAGTAATCTTGTTATTACCAATAATCGTGATGTAAATTTAGCATTCAAGTGCGAAAGAAATTAAACTAAATTGAAATGAGTCCCATTGCTGATGCCAAATCGAGGAGCGACGATAAAAACCAGTTTATGAGTGCGAAGTCGAGCTAAACCTAATTAAGGATTATATGTGTATTGGGTTCAAGACTGTGATTTCGATGTGTGAGTGTGTAAAAGGAACTCGATATGCAGTTTCCAAGTTTGCAGTTGAGTGAATTTGTGCATAGAACATTCCAGGATCCAGTTACATTGCAAATGGAAACGTCAAATAGAGCGTTGTAATAGATTTCACTTAACAAGATAATTTTATTGATACTATTTATTATTGTGACAGCTTGTTAGGACAATAGTTTATATTTATGTTGAAAAAAAGTGTTTGATATATTTTTTTTTTTAATATCAGGGGAAATTATTTGTGTACAAAATCATTTACCACGATACTTCTTGATAATATTAGTTAATGCAGTTTTATTTAAATTGTTTTAAATGTAATACTCGTATTTTCCTTATTATATTTCATTATTTTTTACTTAAAAGTACCTAAAAGCAAATATTTCGTAATCTTTTTTCAAGAAAAGATCAGATGATATCATCGTTGCCTTGATTTCAGTCCTTTATTACTACATTGTGACGCAAAGGTAAATCCAATGCGATATGAAAACAGGTGTTTATCCATTATTTTATTACAAATAAGGTAATTTTAAATTTATCACGACGAGTTTCTGTCGCAAGATGACTCTACGGCGTCAGAGCGTCTGGGCTCACCTGGGTACACTGGGGACCTTTACATGTGGGTCTTGACTGGTTCCACTGCAATACCGATTGTGTAAAAAGTGATCTGATTAAATTATGTATTGACTTTAAAAAATATTGATTTGTATGCACATATTGATTGTAATGTACCTACTAAGTGATTCAGTCATAAAACTTGGTGTAGTAGTAAAAAATTTTGTCCAAAATAAAACAGTGACATAAATTCTGAGTACCTCTTTTTATGAATTACTAGCGACCCGCCCCGGCTTCGCACGCTTGCAATGCTGATACTAAATATAAAATATAAAATAAATATTTGCAATGTAAGCGCAAAAAAATGTGTTTATTTACAACATCACATTAGAAACCTCTAAAACTATCAGTCTTCCTCTGCTATATTATGCATGTGTTATACATATAAACTTTACTCTGGAATCACTCTATTTATTAAAGAAAACCGCATCAAAATTGGTTGCGGAGTTTTAAAGATCTAAGCATACAGACAGCGGGAAGCGACATTGTTTTATACTATGTAATGATATGATACCAACCCGCCTGCCCAGCGTGGTGACTATGGGCAAAACACATGAGTTCACGTTATTTTTGGCGTAAACTTGTGGAGGCCTATGTCCAGCAGTGGACTGTATAGGCTGTAATGATGAATGATATGATACTTACGATAGATAGATAGTAGAAAAGATATTTTATTAATCAAATAATCATTAGTCATAATATATTTTTTAATATCTTTATTAGGGACTTTTATACATATGTACATGACAGTCCTATACTATACTTATACTATACTAAAACTAACAATTTTAACATTTTTAAATAAACTAAATTATAATACTAGATTCTAGAGTTCAGACAAGATCTGATTGAATAAGCCGACTTCCATTGTCATAACTGGTCCCTTAGAAAACATAAATTTGTTAAATGTATCGATGTTTATGTTGTGAACAGTGAAACATTTACAATTTAATGTGAAAGCATCAAATACAACATTTATGCAAAAGGAAGCCCAATATTTAATTATTAATTGATACAATCCTCGTGATTTATTCAGCTAACGGTTACCTTTACTAGTCTTCTGTGAACTTGTTAGGCAACTCCAGTGCTGTACGGAATCTCTAGTTGAAAGGTTATATATTATTCATTTAATGAGGATTATTAATATTTCGATGATAGTTCGGAATTTAAAGACAGCGATTAAGAACCGAAATGGGAGACGTATATTTATTTATTTTTTGGGCTATCGGTGTTACCGAGCTATGTGTGGAATTTTATTTTTGGTCGTTATTTTATTTTAAATTCGTTGAATATTTATTATTAAGAACTATTATTCGTGTAAATAGCATACATCGTATAATCATTTGGCCAAAGTTAACGTAACTAATCATACCTTACTTTTAAATCAATACACAACTTCAATTATATGGTGAGTCTGTGTTTGAAGTCTACCCTCTAAAATAGAATACGTTTATAAAATATTTATAAATATACATTCTAGGATAATTGTTCCATACCGTTCCGGACCATGATAAAATACTAGGTTTTTATACCATATTCATTAGAAGCGGAAACACAACCTGACTTCAAAAGCAAACGCCCGTATAATGACCCCGCCAAATGGACATTTAAAATGTTTAGCATTAACTTAAAACTTTCTATATTCTATTTATCTTATCGCGATCACATAAAAAACTAACGGGACTGTAACTTCGCATATTATTTGCTTTTTTAATTTATATATTATGTATATATTTAAATATTTGAACCTATTCTATCTCTAAAACTAATAAAATTGATTGTTTCCGTCTGTCATTTTTGCTATGTTGCTAGAGTCATAATGGTTTTTCATCGTGCATTTCGAAAAAATGTAATTATTTTTATTTTAAACTAGCTAATCCAAACTTCGTATCTCAACATTTGCTTTGTGAATATATTTTTTATGTTTTTAAGTATTTTATTTTATCTTATACAAATCCTGTCCAGAACATTACGAACACAAATAAAAAGAATTATGTGATTTGGTGCAATCATTCAGAAGTTGCGTTTAAAGAAATACCGACGATTTATTTTTAATTATGTAGATATTTCTAGTGATTCAAGATTATTACACTTTCGAGGTTTTGACCATATTGCGTCTTATAATAATTATAAATTAACTCTCCAAAAATATTTATATATTTATTAAAGAATCAGTAAACAATAAATCGCAATTAATTGACTTTACATATTACTGACTTTTTAACATGTAAACAGCCAAAATAAGTTTCAAGGGACTTTTTTATATTTATTTTAATGTTTAACAAATATGGTATTGTCATTTCAACCCCCACGGTCATCCAGTAAAACACATCCGCTCATCGACCTTAGTGACTCATAAAATTTCATAAACAGTACAACCTTTAGTGACTTTATTTAAATTTTAGGTCTGAGTTCTGACAAGGACACGCATTAGAAACCATTATTCTTAGAACATCTTAAAATGTTAGTCATTGTTCATTTATCAAACAAACGATAAAATGAAGACTCAGTTTGGTTTGGAGGGAACGGGAGGACACAAGACAACCAAACTAAATCAATTACCGTAAAACTAGTATTTGTAAAAAAACTCCATTACCTCCTCAACATATTGTCCTATAAAACATAGAAGTCGAGAGAATACAAAAAAAAACACTAATCGTCAGATAAATACGTTTAGATAATTTTTGTAATTACATTATTTTATAAATTATACAATTAAATGACAAGGTTGTCATGTTAGAATCACTTCTACATTTAATAGCCGGATAAGTTACATAATGTACGTTTTCCGACTAAAAGTTAATCCAAGGTCGAAAATAGTCTATTTGATAACCCGTACGCGGAAGAGTCTAATACAGACCACTTGATGAGTTTGCCTGCGATATGGATGGATAAATTGCTCTCATAATATGCAACACATTATTAATATCAATGTTATACGACCATTTATCTAAATCGATAATTCAACTTATGTATTTTAATTTAGATTTTTATATTTTCAAGCGGTTTGTTATTTATTACTATTTACTGTTGTGTTTATTGTTTGACTAGCCCGTTGGCGCAGTATGTAGTGGCCCTGCTATCTGCTCCACGGGTTGCGGGTTCGATTCCCGCCTGAGTCTGGGTGTAATCTTATCTTTATATATTGTTATATGTATTAAAAAATATTTAGCTATAACAGTCGGCTGTTACCTATATATACCACAAGCAATAAGTTGCTTACCATAGGAACAAACGACCGTGTGGGTATGTTATAAGATATTTATTTGTTGTAATGTTAATATAATTTTTTATTTAATTTTTTTACGACCTCAAGATCCTTAATGTTTTTAAACATTTATGTAGAATATAACCTTGATTATTTTTCCTTAAGATTGTACTGTTAAATGATTCAATATTGTATATAAACATTTAAATAACGAGCCTCAAAAGACCTTTGTTAAGTAATATTAGGTACGTTTATTCTTCGTATTATTTAATAATAAACACACATTTTAAAATGTAAATAATGTAATTGTAAATATCCTTCAAGGGATTTCCAGAAGTTGTCTTAAGTTAAGAAGACTCTGTGAGAAATTCAGAGTAAATGACAGTGTACTTATATGTTAAGCCCGTTCTTTACTATGTGAACTAAGTTTGTGCCATGACACTTCATTCAAAAGTAGTTAAAAGATCCAGAAAAAACTATTCATTAATTCATCCTATTACAAATAAATCTGTAAAATCAGTTCATCAATCCTCCGATAGAATTTCGTTTATAGTACGTACAACTAATCTATAGATCTCCCTAGTTAATATGCAGATAATTTATTTTATGCTTATTTAATATTCAACCAATGATATCATTGCTAAGAAAACTTCTTTTGTATTCCTATTATTTTTTGAATTAGTATTTTATAATAAAATCATTGTATTATTATTTATTATTATTATATTCTTATCAAAGTACGTATACTTCGTTTACGTAGGCCCAATTTAAAAACAAAACAAAAATTACTTGATGATTAAATTTCCTAATCCTCATCCTGTTTGATCGCAGCTTACCGTAATACCATGGCATCTCACTATTAGTAGATTCCTTACACGCAAGAGTGACGTAAATCTCTTCATTGGCCAATCTGTTTATAACACGTGCTTTATACTATAAACGTATCCGTTTTAGAGGTAATGGTTACAAGTTGTGTTTAAGAAAATTTCGAAATATACCTTTTCTGTTCTTGTTCATGTTAGAGTAGTATAAGAAATTGCATACCCAAAAAGGTGTAACTTCTAAGGTTTATTAATGTTTTTTATTTTATTTACTATTGAGTATAATAATGTTTGAGGATTATGAAGAAGAAAGTATAAATGTTTCACTATGAATATTATCTATATATTAATATACGTGAAGCAAAAACTTTGTACCCCTTTTTAAGAAAATTGCGCGGACGGAGGAGTATGAAATTCCGTATACTAATATTTTATAAATAAATTAATATCTACGTAATACACACACGTTCGTCTGTTCCTAAAGTAAGCAATTTAATGCTTGTGTTATAGATAACAGCCGACAGGTATAGCTACATTTTTTTTTCGATAAACATACTTATAAATAATACATATATATATATATATATATATATATATATATATATATATATTACACCTAGACTTGGGGTGGGAATCGAACCCACAACCCTCGGAACAGAAAGCACTGCACAGGGTCAAACAAACTGCACCAACGGGCTGGCCGAGTTTATATAGAGTGGAAGTGCAGAATACTAATTTTTTTTTAATTATGCATAAAAATATATTAAATCAATAAAACAAACATTACACACACTACCGTGTATTTGACACACACAAGCATTTTATACATACTATTTTTTTGATTGTCAGTCTGTAGTCAAATTGAAATTTTTTTAAAAAGGGTTCTTTATTTTCATTATATTTCATTATTTTGGGTTTTATTTTAATTTAATTTTTTCATTGTGGTCGAATTTCGACCATTGGGCGATCACAAGAACCTACTATTAATGTATTCTTCAATAGTATCTTATAAGTCTGTGTATGACAATTTAACATTTGATAGAAAAAGAAAGCAATTACACATTACAATAATTATAGCCCAAACATTGTAAAAACTAAATCATTTTTACGATTCAAACAATAAAGTCAGCTAGTTTTGCGTAGGTATGTTTAATTATATAATAAATAATATATCAAATAACTTGATCTTCCAGTTTGTAGACATTACGAAACGGAATCGTTTAAATAATTAGTATTAACCTGTAATTATGTAATTTTTTCTTGCAAAATGATGAAAATTAAGATTAAAGAATGATATATATATCGAGAATTGCTTTTTATTAAAATTATATCAGATAGAAATAGTAAGTTATCGTTAGTAGGCTTCAAATATTAATTTAATTATGACTTTTCAAGGCAGTCATAATTGCCAGAAGCGAAGGAATGTTTCATAAACAATTTGGCGTGTTATATACAGTGTTTTATCAGCCAACCCGCAGTGGAGCAGCGTGGTGGATTAAGCTCTAATCCTTCTCCTACATGGAGGCCTTTGCCCAGCAATGCAATGTTACAGGCTGAATCGTGAATCATGTTACAATGTTTTGGAGATCGGGCTATTACAGGTCTTATTACAACGAAGTTGCAATATACTTCCACAAGTGCCATTAAAAGCATTACTCATAAAATTATATTTCATAATTCTTGTATCAATATACATCGCTACAGAGTATCCAACAGTATATTGTAAGTTAATATCTTCTAATATTTACGTTTAAAACGAAATAAGTTGGTAAACACTTCATTCAGTCGTAACTTGTGCAATACATACAGGCATGCTTACAGTGTTATTGCAAAAACGTTGGTGCGCTCTGTTGCGCAATATTTTCCCGAGTCGCCCAAATGCATACCCCCGCGAAGACGATGTGACGACATTTGCACAAACGGTTAACAATCCTCTTCCTGTCTCTAACATTGAACTACTTCTGGTCGAGCGCCGGCCAAGTGCACCGAGGATGTTATTACGCTACAAATAGATACTGATTTCAAATTGTACTCCTACGTGTCGTGTGATTTCATGCCAGCTGTTATTTAGTGTGAAAAACTTGGGATTGTCACACACATTTTTTGTAAATATGTATGTAATCTTGTCATTTATATTGATGATGCTCGGCACAATACTTTAGTGGTAGTAGTGGTTAGTGGTCGTGTTTGATCCCTGCTTGTTTCTAATATTTGTATAATTTAAAGGGTTTTAGACATTTTAGTCGCAATTAATTATTTTATCTTTTGGTTACAATCAAGTATGTAAAAATAAATATTTCTTTTGTAATATAATTCAGGATGAAAAGCTACATATGTGTGCCACTTGTAACATAGTATGTATAACTTTTGGATACATGAACGTGTGCATAGCAAATTATCGTGTCTAAACTTAAGTACAATAAATTACACAAATAGATATATTGTCATATCTCTATAAAATCATCATCATCAATATGGTGTATAACGTACGAAGTTTAATAGCATTGTGGAAAAATACGATAGTATAATAGTAAACAACTCTATTGGGTTGAAAGGGATTGATAAATCTGTACTAAATCAGTATTTTTTGCAATTTCAGGTCAATTCTCAATGAACAAGATGGCGTGGCTGCCTAATTACGTCCATCTTCTTGCGGCGTCCCTGCTCCTAGCACCTATATTGGCGGGTGTCTGCCCTGACGGGTGTGTTTGCAGCACAACGCGAGATGGTCTCCATCGAGTCACCTGTAGCAACCTCGCAGAGCTTTATAAATATTCTCTCCGACAAAAACACCATAATATTAACATTCTTGATCTCTCACATAATAATATAACAAAAATTACCCACGAGTTGGATCGATTGACCGAGGTGGTAACACTTGATCTGTCTACTAATGGACTCACTGAGCTTAACAAATTTTTGCATAACGCAAAAAAATTAGTTCATCTAAATTTAGCTCATAATAGAATACAAAAACTCTCACTGACGTTGCTGCCCACAAGTGTTAGTTCCTTGGATTTAACGGGTAATCTTTTGAAAGATGTGCCGTCGGACTTAGCTCATTTACCTAGCCTAGAACATCTGGAATTAAGCGGAAATCCTTTAGACTGTTCTTGTGCAAACATTATTGCTCGCAACCGTTTGTTAGCCGCAAACGTATACATTGATAATGTATTATGTCAGACGCCAGTTCATTTGAAGGGTCGTTCCTGGCTAGAATTAAAAATAAAGGATATTTGTAAAGTTACTAAACTGGATTTCATGGATATGATGATGGGCGACCAGCCATATGATGCTGTGCGAGTTGGTGAAGAGACTACAGCCCTTAAATCTATGCCTTTAGTAGCTAGTAGTGATCTTGATGATGGTAAAATTATACATGATGCGGATGTAGCAGATGATGATGATAGCTTGCAGTTTATGAAAGTTGGTCGTATTACTTCGTCATCTCCTATAAATGAAATTGACGGTTCGGGAGATGCTGAAAGCACCACAATGAGTGATATTATAGAGCCTATCCAAGAACAAAAAAGGTTCGGTAACTTACTGGCCAGTGACGAAATTTTACCGGCAGTTAACGTTCATACTACTGAAGATCCTATACAAGGATCCGGTGAAGGGTCTGGTTACTTCATACCCGATTATGAAGAAACTACTGAAATAATTGTTGAAAAGACTACTGTCATACTTAATGAATTAAGCCCTGATCCAGTTGAAAGAATATTTACTGATGATGATAATTCTAGTGATGCAGAATTTCCAATGCCACAACCACCAACAATTTATCAAGGTGGTCCAGATTGGCACATTAAAAAAGATATAGTGACAGAAAAATCAGTTACTCCGGAAGTTACAAGAGATACAACTGTTTCTGAACAAATCCGCGTAACTCAAGCATCAGAGGTTCTCGGCCAAGTACCAGCTAACGATCAAAATGTAGTGCCACATAAAACGGGAACCTATGTTTGTATTGCATTAATAATTGTCTTACTTGTTGGGTTAATTGGATTTGCAATAACTAAAGGTCAAATGAGAAAGCGTAGAGACCGCCGAATTTTAAGGCAGCAAAAGAGAGATGTAGAAAAAGCCTCTAAAGAAATGGTAGATATGAATAAATCTTTATTAGGGAAACCAGCCACAACAGAAAATCCTGTGGAAAGAAAAGTTAATGGAAAATATGAACTTGTACCAACACACGAGACACATCAAAAAAAGTGTGAAAATGGTGAAGTTGCCAATGGCATAAAACACAAAGACAATGAAAATCTTAGAACAGATAGTCCTCGTGATACGAATCAAAACAAGAGCAGTTCGATCGACAATAATTTAGCTCATGATCCTAGAGTGCCAAAACAAGAAACGTCTTTTGAATCGGATCCAGGGGCGAATTCTAGGAAGGATACTAACTCACTGTCCAGTGAAGATATATTTGTTCCAATAAATGATGACGATAACCCTACGCCAGATCGTAATCGAGATTCCGGTGTGTCTCAGCCTCTCATAAATGGAGATCCTTCAGTTGATACTGACTACTTGTCACCGTCACGTGAATATGTGCCCGTGTACTCTCCCGATATGGGAAGAGTTCGTATAAAAATGACAGAAATCCCTAAGCCAAAAACGCCAGTGCTAGTTACTCGGAGTAGGTCAAATGCTGGTGATATAATTATAACGCCATCAACCGACGGAAATGCACCAAAATCAACTACTTGAAAACTTAGGACCATTGAACAGGATAAGAACAATTTGTGTATATCTGTGTCAATTAGCAAACATTTCACTATTGGCAAAAACTGTGATTATTTTGTGGGCGTAAGTGAGGGAACTCTTATTTATGAGGGTCTGGCGTTTTGACTGTTATAAGTACTGCCAAAGTGTGTTTGTAGTCGACAGTGCCTTTATATTTGTTAGTCGTATAAATATATTTATGAGAGCATTTTGTGCGATAAGTAAAAATATTTTTATACGTTTAAAAATGTTGCCATGTTCATTATAGTTTAAAAATGGTTACACAAATCGTTTCATAGCAATCTGTTTATGTAACACAAATTGTACAATCATGTATTGTATTCTTTACTAGGTCTTTGGTTACTTTGGGTACAATTCTTGAGTTGTCAATGGTTGTGTACTTACCTTTATCGCTCCGATGCTGCACGTGAGAAGAAATGTAGAACAACGAATGTTTTTAAATGGCTGTTGTCCAACATATTATAAAATCCTCCCTTAAAGAGATACACTCTCGTTCTATGCATAAGTTCCTTATGAGTAATTTTATTAAATTATTAGTTATTTAAGATTGTGATACCATTTATTTTAAGTAACCATGCTATTAAGGTTAAATATATGCAGGAACATAATTATTTCATTGTATATTTGTTTAGTTAGTTTTATTTGAAATTATTTTATATTGTAATTAAGAGATGTTTTAATTGCTGTATCACTCTGCTTTTGCTGACTTGGAATTCATTTTTCATTAATTTATCGACATATATATATATATTTAAAATGGTACTTTTTCAATATTATAAATCAAAATATAGAACAATAAACTATTTCAATGTAAAGAGATTTATAATTCATGTGTTTTATTTCAAACTATATAAAGTCTTGTTTGAATGAAATGTTTTGTGTTTCTTCTTCTCCCGTCAATTCCTAAACAATAATTAAGCGTAATTACAAATGCCACCAACTTCATTAAATAGCATAAAATAAGATATATAAATTAAGATATAGCACACGAGTACATATAATACGTATTTAATTTCATTTTTAGTAGATTTTTTAAGTTTTACAGTAATGTAAATAATATATATAATAAACGTTTATTGTGAAAATAATGTTAATTTGGAAAAATCTATAGAAAATATAAAATATCTTTAAATCAATAATGAAACACATATAATACTAACACAAAACACTAAGACGAATTTAATACTATATTATCTTTTATTAGCGTATTTCTCAGTCATTCCTTCATAAAAATAAGTCAATAAAAATGTACATATACAAGTATATTACCACTTTCATGTAATTTCAACTAACCTGAGATTTAATTAATATTTAAATCTATAAAAATATGCAATTTTATTTTGTTAACAAACCAATTGCACTAATGAAAATGCACTATGAAAAACGTATTGTTGCTAAATCAAGTTCGAAACATGTCAAAAGTAACAGGCATGCAAGTAGAAGATAAATAAATTGCAGTTGAGCATTAAAACAGGTATATAGTATGTATAAAATATCATTAAAAAGACGTTATGAATATAACTTAATAAATAAAGTACGAGACTTTGTTCATTATAATTATATAAGCTGTACAGAAAAAGTATATATATCTCTATAGTAAATATCTGATGCCCGAGCTATACCTATAATATTATTATATTATTTATATATCTTGATCCAAAAGCTTTGCTGTAGCTTAACAATGGAATGATAAAAATTTCAGCGTTGCGATATCTGTCTCCTTTCTTGCTCGACGTAAAAAAGTGCAGACAGCGTGCGAATCATCGGCGTCTGAGGATCGTCAAAGGTAAAAACTAAAATCAATCTAAGATTTCGAACAAAGTTTATTCTTCTTTGTGATACCAAATTTACAAAAAAAAATATATGTCAGAATTCTTTCTAAGTAGTTTTCAGGATTGCATTTAAAATTATAGCTAATTTAATTAATATTAATGTTATTACTCCCAAAAATAACGGTTAAAATATAGCAGAAGTCATTTCCTGACAACTTAGAGCTTTCCAGAGATTTTGTTTTAAAATCAAATAAAAGTTTATTATTATTTTTTAATATATCAATGATATAAGATTGTCAATTACATAAGGTTATTATTATTGTTTTTTAGACATCCTAATTGAACAGTTAACTTTATATGCGTATAGATAATTTCTGTAAAATAATGCAATTTACTGTTATGATGGGTAGCATTTCATCATCACTTCAGCCTATCGCAGTCCACTGCTGGACATAGGCCTCCCCAAGTTCGCGCCACACATCCCGGTCTTCCGCAATCCTCATTGCCATCTTACGTAGATCGTCGGTCCAACGGGCCGGAGGACGTCCCACACTGCGTTTGCCAAGACGCTGTCTCCACTCTAGGACCCGTCTACTCCAACGGCCATCGGTCCTGCGACACAGATGACCAGCCCACTGCCACTTCAACTTGCTAATTCTGTGGGCTATGTCGGTTACTTTCGTTCTCTCGCGGATAGTCTCATTTCTAATCCTGTCTTTGAGAGAGACCCCAAGCATAGCCCGTTCCATTGCACGTTGAGCGACTTTAAACTTGTGGACCAGTCCCTTGGTCAGTGTCCACGTCTCGGCTCCGTATGTTAACACAGGCAGGACGCATTGCTCGAAAACTTTTGTCTTCAAGCATTGCGGAATCTTCGAAGTGAAGACTCGACGGAGTCTGCCAAACGCCGCCCAGCCCAACCGAATCCTCCTATCGGCCTCCTTCTCGAAGTTGTTGCGGCCTAGTTGGATAGTATGGCCTAGGTAAATATAATCCTGAACAACTTCGAGAAGGGTACCATCGACCGATACCGGTATCGGTATGACTTGGTTGTTAAACATAACTTTCGCCTTATCCAAGTTCATACAGAGACCGACACGTCGGGAGGACTCGTTTAGGCCAGCCAGCATTTGGCCTAACTCATCCAGCGTCTCCGCAAAGATGACAATATCGTCGGCGAAACGAAGGTGAGAGATGAATTCACCGTTGACGTTGATGCCCCATTCCCCCCAATCCAAGGTCTTAAAAACATCCTCTAGCGCAGTGGTAAACAGTTTCGGTGATATTACATCCCCCTGTCTTACCCCGCGCCGGAGGGAAATAGGTCTTGTTCTTTGGTCATTGACATGAACGGTCATCGTCGCCGCGTCGTACATAGATTTTAGTACCTCGATATATCGCCAGTCGATATGACATCTCTGCAGAGAGTCCAGGACAGCCCAGGTCTCAACAAAGTCGAAGGCTTTCTCGTAGTCGACAAATGCCATACACAGCGGTTGATTATATTCTTCCGTCTTTTGGATAATCTGCCGAACAGTATGGATGTGGTCCACGGTGCTGTAGCCATTTCGAAACCCAGCCTGCTCTGGTGGTTGGAATTCGTCGAGTCTTCTGGCGAGACGATTCGTAACAACCCTCGAAAACAGCTTATAGACGTGGCTCAGAAGTGAGATCGGTCTGTAATTCTTTAACAGAGACTTATCGCCTCTCTTAAAGAACAGCACCACCACACTCCTGGACCACGCCTCCGGCGTGGTACCTCGGTGGTTGAGGGCGTTAAATAGTCTTGCCAAGGCTTTCAGGACAGGTCGCCCTGCGGCTTTAAGGAGTTCAGTGGTAACTCCGTCATCCCCCGGGGCCCTCCCGTTTTTAAGCTGCCCGAGCGCTGCACCAATCTCATCCTCTTCGAAGTCCGGGATACACTCCGAATAATGTCGCAACAATGGTGCCCGTGGATCTTCGGTGTCCCAAGTCGCAGGCTTGCGTGCGCTCGACGAGTACAACTGTCCATAAAAATTCTCAACCTCTTCTCGGACCTGAGGACGAGAGCAGACGGTTCTGCCATCTGCTGTTTTAAGCTTCGCAAGAAGGCTTCTCCCCAATGGTCTTTGGAAAACTTTGGACCCCCTATTCTGCTCAATCAGAGTAGCAACCTCTCTCGTATTTGAGCAGCGGAGGTCTCGGCGAATAATTTTCCGTACCCTCTTGGAAAGAGCCCTCTGTTCTGGCGAAGCAGCCGGCAACTCGCGCCTCTGCCGCATCAGATCCAAGGCTTCGGGAGAAAGTTTGGACTGCTTCGTTGGCTTTGTTGTTGGAAAGTGCCTGCGACCCAGTGTACACACCGTCTTCACCACGTTGTCGGTTATCTCGTCCACGTCGCTAGTAGTTTCCAGCGAATCGAATCGGTTTTGGAGTTCCAATTGGAACTGCTCGGAGCCACATAGTATTTGGGGCAGCGTAGGTCGGAGAGTAGATTTCATCAAGCGGGTCCGCTCCTTTCGGAGACATATTAATAAAAATTAGGTAACATTTATCCATATAAATAAAAATGTGTGCTAGAAACTTTCGACAGAATGCAACAAATTGGATATTTTTTTGTTGTATTTGTTGTTTTCAAGACAAAGTTTGTGTAAAAGATATTTAAAAAAAAAATGATATATGTTTACAAAGAAAATAATAATTCAGTGGTACTAGGTTCGCCAGGTGAACTATTTTTTTTATTATAAATATGATTTTGATCAATAAATTAAACTTTTAGTCTTTCATTTGAATGTAATTAAGATAAAAGAAAAACAAAAACTGAATCTAAAAATGAAGTTATTACTCTATTGCATAGTTTTAAAGGTGTTTTAGTCATGTGTGTATTAGTCATCTATAAATAATAATTTGTATAACATGCACATTCGATTTGAAGGGCATTTGTTATTAACTAGAATAGATAGCATACAGTTTGGTAATTTTATATAAAAAAAAAAACGAATATAAAATATAATTATATTTGTCGGAGAATCAATGCGGATAGTTATTAAAAAAATAGATTGATTACTTTCAATAACGCCATCTAACGTTGATTGTCGGAAAGGTCAAGCAGTGTGCTTGGGTATGTTCGATACAGATCGTGGCAGATGTCAGTAGTGATTGATTTGAAGTTGACGTTTGAGTATTGAGGTAGGGGGCAGTTTTGGCTCTGGTTGGCACGGTGCACTTGTTGTATCCTGCTAGTAGCTTAACCTAGACTCTTTCAATAATTAATTTGTGCAAACGAATTAATTGGCAGGGCGGTCAACTCGAGCAGTGAAGGTGAGCGTTGATGCGCATCTCAAAGGGGACCGCCTTAAACCTACACCTGGGTCGCAAGTCCTGAGCACTGCTCTGAGTAACTCGGCACCCGCACGGTGAATCCATCGAATGATAAGAAGTTAGTCTCCACCCCGTTAACTAATAACTATCGCGCGTTCCGTGCTGCCTTAAAATAAAATAAATAAAAAATAAAAAAGCCTTTTATTTCCTGCATTACAGTAAATATTTACAATTTAAAAAGACAGTGTGCATACAAAATTAATTTTAAACAATGCTATAAACATAAAATAAAAATACTGCCTTACCTTTCTGTTAAATGATTCCTGTACTATAAGAACTCGGTGATATCATAAATTACGTTTGCTTGTGTCAGCCTTGCCCACTGAAGCCCACAGTAGACCGAATACTCAGAGAGGATGAGCGAGAGAGATCTGCCTCATTCCGACATCTTAATTAGTATAATAACTACAGCTTTTATTATAATAAGTTTTATTTATGTACAAATACTATAATTTATAATTCCACAAATGCAATCACTAATTCATAAATAATGTAACTATTAATTTAAAAAAATTAAAATTTTATAGGTTGCTTTCTCTGGGTTGATCTTCATCAGAATGTCGCAGATTTCGTGGCAAAAGTTGTCTCTCTACTTCGGCTTCCACTTCTACGGTTACAGTGCCGTTCAATCGATCATATTCTGACATCCTTCTACGTCTTGCTCCAGGACTTTGGTCAAGTTCAGCTATATCATGGCTACCATATCTACGATTGCGACGTCGTCTTTGTTTGTTGTTATCATTTGGTGTTTCGTCAAGTTGTAAATCATCAAAAACACGTGCATCTCCATTTCTCTCAGTCTCTTCTAATAAATCTCCACTTGACTTAGTTTTTCTTCTACCTCTTCTTCGTTTTGTTTTTCCCGTCCCAGTTTCATTCAATGAAAGACAAGAACTGTTTAACTTTGGCATGGAGAGAGCTTCATCATAAGACGGTGGGGCGATCAAATCTCTCGGGTCAGGTGTATTAGCCAAGGCCTCTTGTTCAGCTCGCATTCTCAATTGCCTAAGTCTGTCTCTAGCTTCCTCAGCTTGTCTTTCTCTTTCTGCTTGAATTACTGCCAGACGACGGTTCATTGATTTCTTTATGAGATGAACTATTACGAGACAGAATGATAACCCAACGATCATAACAATTATGAACCATATTAAACTATCAACACTATGAACTTTTTCACTAGGATTCCACGTAAGATAACATGCTTCTAACCAACTTTGACCAATTAAATTTATTGGACTACTACATATTAAATTATATGATTCTTCTTTTTTATTTGGTTCTAAGGTTACAAATTCATAAAAGTCATACATATTATCGTCAGAGCAATCACATCTCCACATGTTATCTCCTAAATCTAGTCTATCTAAGTAAGGATTTGAATTAAAATAAGTTCTGCTCCAAATGTTAGTAAATCTATTCCCAATCACACTCAGTCCAACAAGTCGAGGCAGCATGAAAAAAGTAAAGTTGTTAATGGAACTGATCCTGTTAAAATTCAAATTTAAATATTTTAATGTATTCGATGATATGCTATCTGGAATATATGATAAAACATTACGTGATAAGTTTATATCTACTAGTGAAGGTAGACCTTCTAAGGAATCTTTTCCTATGATGCTTATTTCACAAGCGCTCATGTCGAGTATTGATAATGACGTAGATTTAAAGTGTCCAACTTTATTTAGATAATTTCTAGCTAGTTTAACTTGTGTTAACGATTTCATCTCTTGAAAAGTTTCTTCTGGGATATCTGCAATCTCATTCCAAGATAAGTCCAAATATCTAAGCATACCCAAACCTCGAAATGTGTCACCTTTAAGTGTACCTATATTATTGTATGCTATATCTAAATATTCTAACTTACTATTATTGATAAATTCGTTGCTTTTTAAGAATCTTATCATATTGTTTTTGATTATAGCCTTTCTTAAGTTAGGAAATCCTGATAGGTTAGGTCTAAATACATTACAATATGAAATATCCAAAAATCTCAAAGAGTCAGAATATATAGTATCAGTTGTGGAAGCCAACTGTAAACGGTAGTTATGCGAAATTTTTAAATACACCAACGATGGTAAGAAAGCAAACTCGTTGTGACTTATGTAACTCAATTGACAATTGCTTACGTAAAGACTCTTAAGAGTTGGTGAGATTAAATTTTGAATTCGCAACAAGGGATTGTTATTTAATTTCAAAGATTTTATATCAGTAAGTCCGCTGAGAGGTGATCTTCCATGTATTGAATTTATTTCACAGTTCTCCAAGATCAACGTTTCTAATGATGTGCTAATAAGTAGTTCTAGATTTCCAAGATTTGCCAAAGTTTTTAATTTATTTTGTGACAAATCCAAAATTTTTAAACTACTTGCTGGTTTAAGTACTTCATTTGGATTTAAACTAAGCCATGATTCGAAAGAATTTTTTGATAAATTTAACATTTCCAATGCTGTCAGATTTTGCAAAGCATCTATGGGTAGATCACTTAAATGGTTTCCACTTAGATCCAAAGATACTAAATTATAAAGACGACTTAGATTACTTGGAAACGATGAAATTTCATTGTTTGAAATGTTAAGTTTCATAACCTGAAATAACACAAGAATAAAATTTAGTCATAACAAAATAATTAGAAACGAAATTGTTTATGTTTATTTTTATATGTCACAGTTTTTAGTTTCATTATATTAACCATAATACAGTTTACTTTTATGTGTTAATACAAATATATTTAAAACAAAAGTGTAAAAATGTAACTTCAACTACTGTGTTTTGTTATTTATATTCTCTTACATACTAATAATTCATTTTATCTTATCTCTTTAGATACAGCTATCACATATTTGTATTGAAAAAAATTTCAAGTTCTTTTATGAAAAAGATATGTGCAAACAAGATCAAGCTGTTTCATGCTGTCATATTTTTACCTTTGAATCGATTCCATTGGGGAGACTAGTTAAACCTCTGCGAGAGCAATCTACGTTTGTTACATCGGAGCTGCAAGAGCATACATAGCATGCTTCACTTGTATGGTCGCCGAAATCAAAAATTTCAGCTTCGGTTATCATGCAGAGCAGGAGCAAACCCCAAATCCGTGACAAAATCATAACTTTTTATCATAACTACCTGAAAAACAACAAAAAAATATTTGCATATTTTCAAAAATATCCAGCCTATTTTTATTTGTCAATTTATGCTAAATTGCATATAAAAATCTCGTTTTACGGTCAAATAATTTTTTTATAGACCAGTGCTTTTAGCTTTTGAAATCAAAAAAAAAAAAATAGTAATTAGTGTGGTAACGGTAAAAAGTGAAAAAAATTTATAGTAGATTTTCATTCAATTCATTTTCGTTGTATTCTCTTTCTCTTACAATGGGTTTCATCCTACTATATTTTTTTTCACTTTTTACCATTTTCAAAAAGTTTCTAAGTTTAACTAAGTTTCAAGTTCAAGTTTTAAAGACATTTTTATTTATTTTAATTACGGATGGTAAATAATCCTACCTCCCGACTAGAAAAACTGTCAGGCTCAACCAGATCATGTATCTGGACCGGATCAGGATAGAATGAGGCATGCCAGATCCAGCAAGCTCTATCAGGACCAGGTCTGGTCTAGACAAGGACAGCATGATGTAAAATATAATCAAGTATGGTAAGGCATACTGGGTCAGGACCCGGTCCGGTCCAGATCAGGATAGCCTGATGTAAAATATAATCAACTATGGTAAGGCATACTGGATCAGGACCCGGGACGGTCCAGATCAGGATAGTCTGATGTAAAATATAATCAAGTATGGTAAGGCATACTGGATCAGGACCCGGTCCGGTCCAGATCAGGATAGTCTGAAAGAAATTACTCGAACTTAGCCTGAATCGCGCTATTAATGTTTTTAAGCGCACTTAGTATACATACAGTTATCAGGACAGTCTAGCAGGGTGTCCATTTCTACACAGTGGAGCAGTCGTAAGTAATAGGGAATATTTATTAATAGTTAATTATTAGAAGTTAATAAATAAAATTTAATTAATTATAATAATTAATTAATAGCACAAAAATAAATAAAAATAGTTAATATTTAAAGTAAAAACATAAATAAATAATACATTGGAAAAAATAAACGGAAATAAATATCATAATAATTTTGTTAAGTAACATATTTATAATATCAATTCGCTTTTTTTTTGTTAAACAATTTTTTCAAGAATATACATTCGTGTTTTTTAAAAGGACCGGGCCGGGCCTGATCAGGATGAGATGAGATTTCCTGATCTGGACCTGATCAGGAAATCTCATCTCATCCTGATCAGGTCCAGACCAATCATCTGCTTTACATGCCTTATCTAGTCCTGATCAGGCATGCCTGGTCCGGTCCTTCTAAGGAAGACGAAAAAATTTATAATCGGGCTACTGCATATTTTAATTCTTAGAAATGACGCCTCATATTTCATTATGTGTTTTATTATAAACGTCGTAAATTTTATAATATTTTGAAAAATAAAGGTGTTAGGTATAAGGTGAACAACTTGAACGCAGCAAATATTTTTAACTACTCAGTTATCTGTCGACTTAATCCGATTGGATTTTCTTAAATCCTAATAAGAGTAGAAAAGTCTACTAAACTAGGGATGTAATTACATATCAGTTAGTTAGCCAATTCAGCCTATTGCAGTCCACTGCTGGACATAGGCCTCCCCGAGTTCGCGCCAGATATCCCGGTTTTCCGCAATCCTCATCCAGCCTACACCGGCAATCTTATGTAGATCGTTCGAACATTAGAATTAACTTTTAGTTTTAGAAATAAGGTTTTTATGGAAATTAATCTAAAAACACCACTTCTCAGTTTGTCGACGCGCTGGTGGTATCAGCTTAGGCTGTTACATTGACTATCATAGGTTCAATTTCCAGTTACGGCAAACATTTGTAGGTATAGAGTCTACAAATGTTTCTCTATGCTATAGACTATACAGATATTTGCGGTTGCGCATTTGAGACACCTGACACAGAAGTAAATTGTAGTATAGACTATTCAGCGTGTAAAAAAACCATAGTTGACCTCAAACAGTAAATCTACAATTCTACATCATACACGTATCAGGAAAGTGAATCATATTCGAACACCTGCGCTGATTTCGTCAGTACCATCGCTTAAATATCAGTCTCACGTTCAGCTTTACCCAAAAAGGTATCCGACCTTTTGGTACGTGAATCTAGTTTCATAAAATAAATATCAACAGTTATAATATTGTACACATACAACAATTTTATCTTTTGTTATCAGCGTGATAAGGTTGCTGGAGCACTTAAATTTAGGTCGATCTAACTCGTACCTGTTGTTAAAACTGCGAACGGGAGATCTGTGCGCCTATTGTCCATTGACAACAAATTCTTTTCTGTAATGAGTAACGAATAACTGATGAGTCATTACACAGATAACTTTATCGATTTTAAATCATTTGAACATTTTTCTGTAATAGTATTTATTTTAAATGTAGTTTCATGTTCTTTTTTTAAATTTAGTTGCATCATAATAAAATAGTATTAATAATTTCATTTGTTTTTATCCTAAATTATTATCTATACATATAATAAAATGGTAGGAAAGTCAAAACTGTACATTGAATATTTTTTTAAAAGAATACCTACTTAGGGTGTGATCTACAATCGATACCGAACCCAAAAATATAGTTTTTAGAATTTTTGTCTGTTTGTCTGTTTGTCTGTATGTATATCCGGAATATAGTCACAAAGTACTGCATGGATTTACTTAAAATTGGCACAAATATTATTAAGAAGTCGGTTCAACATATAGGCTACAAATTATCACGCTATCACCTACGGGAACGAGCAGTGAACCTTTATTTCTTCAACGCATTCTGTAACAACGTGTAATCTAACGACGCATATTTGAATGTTGTTATTATGTTAATAACCATCCTGTAAGCTAGCTTCATACTATAAATAAAGACATTCTGTAGTATATTTAGTATCAGCATTGCACACGTGCGAAGCCGGGGCGGGCCGCTAGTAAGACCTAATAAAATAGCATGGATCTAATAAATGGCTCTACGTTACTGGTCCTCTAGATACAAAAAAACAGTGGTTAGTTTCTTACAAACTTTTTTAAATTATTTGTCATGTTTCGTAAGAAATAATCTGAAAGCACAATTAACGTGCTCACTGCAGAATTTAAAACGATATTTCCTGATTATTAAACTATAATTAAATCTATAAAAACTTACCTTAATTTTATCTTGTGACAATATTTGAAGTTCTTCAATTTAATTTCTGTACTGTAACACGTAAAGAATAACACTTGTTATCTAACTTAGAATTGATATACTTTTCAATTTTACATACATTTTTAACGAGATATTATTTCAATCACACTTCTTAAAGTATTCAATTAACAGTGTATTAAAATTAACAAACATTATACTTCCTAACACATACGAAAACACGATAGTTTTGTACGTGTGTCTTCAACCGTTAGATAACTTTGTATGAACCGAATTATCGTGACGTGTTATCAAAGATAATGATAAGTAATATGAATCTGTATTGTGAGGTGTGGTATCTGCTTACAAGGGTTTGTGTTTAAAGCTGTATTGTAAAATAATTCTAATTTTAGGTACTACAGACTAGTGATGTAACGAATGTTGGATTTATCACATTCGCGAATGCAAATGAGAATAATTGTCCGCAACATTCGCGAATGCGAATTTGAATTTTGAAATTTTGTATAGCTCATGTCTGAACCAAATATATTTGAGCCAAGACAAGTTGAACGACCTATTTTTGTTATAATAAGGGGATTAACGAGCGGCCGATACCGTCTGATGGTAAATGTTTACTGTCGTTTATGGATATCTCCAAACTTAGAAGAGACGCAAGGGAGTCGCTGGCTTTTAAGGAAAATATGTCTAATGCAAAACCTCACGAGGCTATTCAAAAGTTTGTACATACGCGAAAAAAATGAGCGACAAGATACAGTCGGTGTGGATGTTAAGTAGTCCTGTGGCGATAAGCGCGGTCCCATGATTGTAAAAACGTGACGGTAGTTCCATATCGAACAGTTCTTAAAAACACTTCGCATTACAAAGTCAGTAAAAACGTATATATACGAGATAACGTCTCTTCTCACACTTAAAAAAGTTTCTACACCATATATAAGTTTTGGGTCGTCGACAATGCGAACCACCCGGCGTTGAATGGAGTCAAATTGTTGGAGTTGTTATAGGGGAGCTCCCTTACCTAAATTTTCGTAATAGTAACCCACACTAAAGTATGGGCCCCACCTTGCTCAGAATTCTTAGCTTTTTTGCATGCCACCATGGGCGTACCCAGAATTTTGTAAAGTTGGGGTAAAACAAATAAATGTAAAACTCAAAAGGTAGTCGAAAATTAAAGTATTTTCATTTACACCAAGTTTTCATTCAGTTTCACTAATTAGACTATTACAATAATAGATTGCTGAGATTTTAGAAAAATCAAACTGAAATTTCCTTATTAAAATCTAAAATATCAATTATTTATTAGCTTCGAGGCAGCATGGGGCAAATCCATACCCTGGGTACGTCTATATTTGTAGCCACTGGATTCGCTCTCCAAGTGATCCCGAATTTTTACTTAATTCGTTATCTACTCCAAGGATCCCAATATCAATAAAACATTCTGAAAGTTCTGTTTACGAAGGGTTAAATTGGACGAAACTATGTCTTCCTCATTCGGGGGCCTGCTACAAGGTCTTAATTTCAAACATAAATTGTAATCTGTCCGCCACTACTACCCGAGACATAACAACCGGCACTTACTACATACTCGTACAAAAATGTTCGGAACTATATTGTAATTATTTGCATGTCACTATTTTTAGCGTAATCCGCCATCTATAAATAATTATAGTAACTACATCACGTCTTGTCTACCTTTCACAATGTTGGTTCTCCATTATCGGCTAGATGGCGCTACAAGGCTCTATAAAAATAGGAAGTGAATTTAAACTTAATAACCAAAATACCGACCATTTTACTAAAAACTATTTATTAACGTTATATAAATATTAAAATTTATCAGTTAAAACATATTTTAAATTAATAATATATTTATATTTTACAATAACTTAACGTAAATCACTTAGGTACAACACATTTGTCATCTTGTATAGGAGGACTACACCATGAATTATTTTTATGCCAAAAATTAATTCAAGCGAACTTCAACTGTTCGTACTGACCGTCTGTCACCCAATCTTGGTCTAGTTTCAGTTAGGTCACCAATAGATCTCGATCTCCGATTTTCTCTTTCACGGTTATTAGATTCATCGACGAAATCCGGTAAAGAGTGGAAAGAAGAGTTTAGTGTTGGTAATAAAAGAGCTTCATCATAAGTAGGAGGTAAATCTTCCCTTAAGGGTACTCTCAAGACCACAGATGCAGGTCTTGGTTGTATTGCGTTGCCATTGAGAACAGTCGTTACAGGAGTAGGTCGTGGTGGATTTGGCTTATTCTTTGACATTAACAGTCTACAAACAAATGAAGTTATTACAATACCAATAATCATTCCAAAAACTACAGCCAAAAATGTATATGAAGACATCGACCCTTCATTAGCGTGCCATGTTCGTATATAGGCTTGTTGCCAACTCATTTGGGTGACATTAGCGGGAGAGTAACAAATTAATGAAGCTTTATCATACACTTTCGCGGGTTCTTTTGTAAGATACTCATATGTAAGAAGTAGGTTTACGCTGAATCCCTCACAGGACCACCGATTTCCTTTTACGTGAACTTCTCTCAGAAATTGGTTCGAGGCGAAATGTGAGGTCGACCATACATCCCTGAATCCATTTCCTCTCAAATTTAATACAGCTAAATGCGGTAACATAACAAATGTTGAATCTGTAAGTTTGTCAATTTCGTTGTAGCTCAAATCTAATTCTTGCAAAGAACTCGAAGCTAAATTATCAGGAATTGATTCGATCTGATTTATAGATAAGTCAATTTCCAGCAAAGACGGCATACCTGTTAACGAATTTACATCAAAGCTTGTTATTTGACAATTACTCAAACGCAAATTTTTTAAAGACGAAGATTCGAAACGTGGCACCTCCGAAAAGTAGTTCCGAGACAATATTAGAACTTCTAAACTAATCGCTTTTTGAAATATTCTTGGTGGGAGATCATATAAACGATTTTCTGACAATTCAAGCAAATACAATCGTGGCATTCTTAAGAAAGCTTCTTCATCAATGTGATTAATCTTATTTTTGGAAAGATCCAGTTTTATAAAATTAAAAGTGTATTCGCTATTTAACCACGAATCGTAGTTATTATTTGATAGATTGAGAATTGTTAGTTGATTCCAATCTTGAAAATATGCTGGTAAAGAACTTGTTAGGCGGTTTCCAGACATATCAACTACTTCAACCCTTGAAAATTTCGCGAGTTGGGGCGGAAACGTTGCAAAATTGTTATTCGCCAGTAGCAAAACTTGAGCCTGAAAAGATAGAAATATAAAAATTATAATTGTTGTAAATACCTCTTAAAAGTAGCTCGGGCAATATACCTATTGCTTTTTTCGTTTCACGCCGTCAGCTTTTGACTTTTATGACAATTCCTTACATTTATAATGATGTGATAAAAATACTTTATTGACGTCATTCAATCTACAAGTAATTGCAATAAACTGGCCTAATAAATAAAATAAGTCAAATTAATCTGGAAATTTTAAAGATTTATTTAGTCGCAAGCAATAATTGTTATTATTACTTTTTTATAATTTACAAAACAATGGTAAAGTATAAGTTCCCATTTAAACTATTACTTTTCTATATAGAGTTGCAAAGTGTAATAGATGTATATGTATATGTCCAGTACTCGATATATTGTTAATACGTTTTACTTCATCATTTACATATGTATGTATGTGTGCAACAATGGCAATAACGTTGTTGCGTACAAGATATTGTACTAAAATTATCGTGAATATTGACGTACTGAATCGAAGGTGGAGCGGAGCAGCGGCTTATAGGTTACCTTTTAATCTGTATAGAGTATTTTTTCCAGTTTTAGACTAAAAAGGCGGGAGGACGACATTCACACATATCTGACGTAAACGGTTTTTAGTATTTATATTAGATATCCATACAAGATATTTTTTCATGTGATATGACTCACTTTAGTTTTAGCAGTATTTTTTAAGTTTTTCTCTTAAAAATAACTCACCATAATTTTAATTCTATTTCCGTCAAACATACGTTGTTTTTCACAGAATTTAAAATGTAAAATTTTATTTTAGATTGATAAACTTTAAACTAAGCTGGTACAACAAATGGATAAACGGACATACAAAAAATTTTTGATCACCCGAGAGAAATATAGAAGAAAATAGGGGTCTCTTTTTTAGCGTTTTGCTATAAAACTCCAAAAACAAAATTTATAACGTCAACAACCGAATGATTGTAAAAACAGCATTATTTTTGGTTCCAATTTAGACCAAGATTACTCAATATATGTATAATGGATAACTTAATTTCTTATCATAAATACACATATAATTGTATGTGAGAATAACGGTTTTTCCAGCACCAATCTCAGTCGCCACAAACTGACGGTGCAGCTCTTGATTGTACTGCTATGTACACGTTTATTCTTAATCATCATCATCATTACAGCCTATACAGTCCACTGCTGGACATAGGCCTCCACGAGTATACGCCAAAAATAACGTGAACTCATGTGTTTTGCCCATAGTCACCACGCTGGGCAGGCGGGTTGGTGACCGCAGGGCTGGCTTTGTCGCACCGAAGACGCTGCTGCCTATCATCGGCCTGTGTATTTCAAAGCCATCAGTTGGATGGTTATCCCGCCATCGGTCGGCTTCAGGTGGTTGTGGAACCTTGTTATCCCTTAGTTGCCTCTTACGACACCCACGGGAAGAGAGGGGGTGGCTAAATTCTTTAGTGCCGTAGCCACACAGCACAATTCTTAATATAAAATATATTTCTTAATATGGAGTTGCTTTGCTTAAGTTCTACTTACTGTAGATAATAGTTTTACTCTTCAATTTCCAATATCAATGTAATTGCGAGGTAATAATAGATTATGCGTTATTCTAGGTCTCCACTCATAGTAGGGAATATATCCGCCAACCGGCATTGGAGCAGCGTGGTGAATTAAGCTCTGATCCTTCTCCTACATGGGGAAAGAGGCCTATGCCCAGTAGTGGGATATTACAGGCCGAAGCGTTTGCTAGATCTCCAGCTACTAATACTCCAAGGTTCATCGTAATTTGTTGTCATTTTAGGGCAAAATGTTACATTTAGTTTGATATATCCTGTGCTACTAAAAGTTTTCTGGAGGAGATCGCTGCTTACCAATAAGGCCGTCTTATTGTTTATCTTAAACTCATCCCTAGTTAGTCTTATGTATTGTTGAACTTTATTATGTTCTGTATAATAAAGTTTATTATTTTTAATAAATCTATATTAGTGAAATTGTTTCTTACATCAGTGTCAAGTCCTTCAGGCAGGTCTGTGAGACCTCTGTCTGAACAGTCTAAATGCAGAAGACTATCGTGAACGTACGTCGTGCAAGAGTCATCTTGCTCCTCCTGGAACTCAGGACTGATCGCGGATGATACCATCGCTGGCAGCAGCCATAACCACAGCGATACTATATGCAGGTCTGCAACCGTAAATTTTAAAACTTAAATTGATAATTCTTTTAGTTAAAACGTTTACAATAATGTAACATCATTTAAATTAACATGAATAGAAGTAATTTATTTTAATTGTATAGTGTTCTTATACCTCTTAATCATAACACTTAAAAGCATTTAATTATTCTGTTTATATCTGAACAGAATATTACTCTGTTTTGTTCTTATTGTACATCCTTTTGATATGACTCACATTGAATTCATTATCATTTTAATATATTTTTTGAGAATATCTACAAAGCAAATGCCAGTATAAGTTATAAAATAGGTATCAATAAAGTTAAAAGGTTTTGGCAGTACCAAAATACATTAAATAATACAGCTACATATTTATCATTCTTTAACATAATTAAAATCTGTTCGTTAGCAAAAAGCAATTATAAATAGATTTAAAATGCGTTTTAAGCGTGTGTAAAATAAAATGAGATAAGATAAATCGCTTTATAGTTTTAACAGTTGATACAATTTACAAAAAAAAATACTATGAAATCAATCTACGTCAAAGTTAATATTGTAAAGTTATTATGTTTTATCGACTATGTGATGATTTTATCGATGCAAGGGAATCAGTATCGAGTGAGTACTCACCCATTAGCGTTGTTTTCTCATATTATGTTATCGCTCACTCCGGCCTAGTCGAATATCCGAAACTAAAACCTTCACTTCACTCCTGCTTATGTATTTTTTAAATGATGTTATACACATTTGCAATATTTTTTTCATGTATATTGTAGCTTGACTAAGTCGACATTGGTAATCATATCTGTACATCAACGGATGGGCACCGCAGTCCGTTTAACGCGAATCCGAAGCATACAGGCTGCTTCGATTTAATACGCCTTGATAACGTCGATAAAAATTGAAATTTCTTATCACGAAAATACGGCTTTGATATTAAAATGGTATGATAAAACGTGACGTAAGTAATACATGATTTCACTATTAATTTTTTTTTGGACTAGCGAGTGTTCCCGTACGTATATTACACTTGAATGAGAAGTGAATGACTGTTAGATATGAATTATTGTTATAATAATGCCCCTGAAGAATTATCTTTAATGTATTTATTTAGAGCTTAGTCCTCACAACAACCTGTATACTTTGACTCTTATCTAAACTTTCTTATCACTGATTAGACTCGTATTGACTTATCGTCGTACCCAAAGAAATAGTTTTGCTCGTTAAATAAATGTGACAAATAAAAATAGATGTCATCCTGTGGCACAGTTTTACAATTGTAAAGCGAATTTGAGGCAATCACGTCGAGGTTGTACATTTGATGGTCTCAAATTTAAATTGTTTAATTTTATAAAATGTAAATAATGTTGACAGTATTTTGTTTATATTTCACATTTCGACATTTAGTTTTTTATTCATGTCATATGCAGTTATTATAACAAGTTTGTATTATTATATTGGAAACAGAATATTTTTCATTTATTAACGAATTCTTAACCACAAAATTATCATGCTAATGTGGGGGACAACTTAATCTGAGTATCACGTGTGTTTTCAATTACTCATTGATAAGATACGATTTCTTCGAGCTGTACTATGAAATTTAAATGTGTCAGATACTTGTTATATAAACAACTAGCTTTGCCTCGTGCGCGGTATCACTCACAAAATATATGTGTACAAAATCATTTCGTTACGAGTTCAATACAATGTTTATAGAATACTTGCTAAGCTCCTTAACGTTATATAAAGATAAAACTTGCATCAGATTTTAAACTGGTCCCTACAGATGATAATTGTGAAAACGACATACATACTTAGAGCAAGCTGTTAGCGATGCTGAATCCAACATACAGACAAATTTTCTAGAAATAATAATCTATTATAGCTACTATTGTTTTCTTATATTGTTGTTTTTACACATTTACATTACAAATAGATTTTTATTTCTGCATAGAAGCAATATTTTAAAATACAAAATTAGATTGCATAATAATAATGAATGTACAATAAACGCCTCACACAAAACGGTCCCCACTAGGATTAACTCCTGTATCGGGGGTCCAGAAACACAAATAATACACAAGCACAAACACCCAGACCACGGCAAACATCTGTATGGCCAGTACAAATGTTTACCATGTGCGGTGCTCAAACTCGAAACTGCCAGCGCAACAGCCACAATCCAGTGCTGTGACCATTGCGCCAACGCGTCATCAATAATTGATAACAATAACCGAGTGTGTAAGAATTCAATTAAAAAAATATCTCATTTTACTTTTTTATACTACTGTAATGGCAAACAAGCGTACAGCCTACTTGTTGGTAAGCGGTTACTGTAGCCTACAGACGCCTGTAACACCAGAAACATGGCAAGTGCATTGAGAATCCTACACCTGATCCCCCCTGGAGCTCTGGTCGCCATAGTAACCACAAAAACACGATCTTCTTGAGAGCAGTGTTATTTACCCGTGACTTCTCTAATGTTGAGGTACTTCCCCAGACGGGTTGCTTCAGATTTTGAGGATATTTCCTACTGTGCTCTACGTCATTTTACAGATTAACATAAAATACTAAAAGTTATATTGACTAGTATTATTATATATACTTTATTGCACTCAAAAATACATATAAAAACACAAAATAATAGTAAGGTTTATGGCAAAGGTGGACTTATCTCTGAAAGAGATTTCTTCCAGTCAACCCATGGTCATGAGTGTTTCATTCTTCCAGTCAACCCATTGTCATGAGTAAGTGTTTCATATAGCGAGGCAAATAGTACAAGAAGTATTCATTAAGAAGAAAAATAAAAAATATTATAATAAATTATTTTATTAATAAATTTACCAATTTATGTCGAGGTCACGTTTCACATGTCGGTAAGAAAAACCATTTAAGAAAGTAATAACTTTTACTTACGATGAGTGTATCCTGTTTCCCTCTATAAGAAAATTATTAATGCAAGTATAATGTATATAAACTTACGTAGGTAAATATTATGTGTATTATTAGTATTAAGTTTAAAATTTACTTGATAATATGATTATTATTAGACTAAAAATAATAAATAATAATTGATGAATATTAGAAATAAAATGTATTCAAAAAGATATCACGTTATAACTCATGGTAGCAGAAATAAAATCACAGATGAAATAAGCAATTGGGCTCGTCTAGTATTCAAATAATGCAGCCAATATTCTTTTACAAGCTAATCAGTAAAAATTTAATCGCTAAACAAGGCTCGAACTCGATGTTCAATAAGTAATAACCAATTTGCTTTGACGTGTTTCATCTTCAAATCCTAAGTGCTCGAGGATTAAAATCAGGTGTCGAGTGCAAAAACGCGACACGTTCGCGTCACGCTTGTCTGAACTCGTTTGCGACCTGTTTACAACCCCCCAACTTAATAGGGGAGAAGGGAGCTTCGATTATTGAAATGCGCCTACAGAGAATAGAGATAAGACAGTTTTTTTTATAAAATTATACAAAAGTAAGTACATTATTAAGTAAAACTAAGCTAAATAAATAATGAAAAATTGGACACTTATTTGTTTTTAAATACTTTACGACCTGTTTTTACACCTATATTGATTATCTCATATTTAAATAAAATTAACATTTTAATGTATATAACATTTAGAGAGAAACTAATTAATTTATTTTAATAATTGTCATAATTCTACTATTATATTAAAAGAACGGCTAATAAATCTTCGGTCTATCTGAAATAACTTAACCGTTAAATTACCGTCGCCTATGAGGCCTGGAACATAAGGGACATCACAAGTAAGTAGCCAAACCTTTCCCGGCTCTAGACACATTCAACCCAGGAACTGTCAATTTTAGTTGCCATGCACAAAACTACTTGAGAGCAATTAAATTTGCCTCTGATCTTCTATAAGGTCTAGAAATTTCTTCAGTCTGACTGCTTCAGATTTAGAGTCGATAATATATTTCTATTCATCAATATTTTATATTGTACAATTAATGTCATCGGATTTCTATATACAAATTATTGTAGTAAATCCTACAACAAAACAGCGTATGTATAACAAAAAAAAAAAAAATAACAAAAAAGGTTTTCCAGTTGGAATTGCCGATAGCTATTAGACAACCTTTGTATACTAAATACATTCCTATATGTTTCTTTTAACTATTGTAATGTATTTTACGGACTATTCTTCATACGTCTATTTTACTTACAATGTGCCAAGTTATTTTTGGTAGCACTTTCTTACAAAAAATAATTAATAATGATTTGTAAAATATTATTTTAAATTTTGATAAAACATGAAGTAAAGTTATAAAAAAGACAATAAGTTATATCTACTATAAGTATTATAATACTACATACAGTAGTCTATAGACTATAAGTATTAGTATAGTTAATAATAAAGTTCGAACTTATATTAAAAATATATCTTTGTGCTAGTTACATTCCAGTAACATATGAGTATTGTGACATCAAATACGTATTTATATTTTTAAAATCGGTTTTCGAAAGCTACTGAAAAATGTGAAAAATTTTACGCCTTAAATTCGGTTGCAACAAACTCAATAAATAAGGATATAGCCCATTAGAGACGGTCCAGCAAATCTTTGGCCGCCAAACGCCACTTACTTAGACTTAAACTGTTACGTAGAGATATTTGATAGAAGATTTGGGATTGTAACCGACATTTTGAGATATTGTAGTCGTTGTGAACAAGATAACTTTTTTTTACTGTTTATTGTTATTTTTCTTGTTCTCAGTCTACTCAGTTATGTTTTTATATTCATTTAAACTTAAGAAATATATATTTACAATAAAAATGTATATAATAAAAATGAATAAGCGAACTCTATTTAGGTGCAACTTCCGAACGACAGCTTCAAATTGGATGCTTGCCTTTTTTTCTTTATTGTCACGACAAGATTTTATTTAAAGAAATAATAAAAGGATATACCTATTCACGAATAAGAAGAAAAGATAGCGGTACGAATGTCCTAAAATCGTCTTTAGCTCTAATCCAAATTTCACAAGCAAATAAAATCTTAAAACAATAGTTTGATGAATTTATTATAGAACAATTATAATAAATAAATAGACAAATAAAAGCTTCAAACTAAACGGCCCCCAGTACGATTTTCATTTGTCATTTCATTCTGTCAGAGTCGAACACACACAACACACAATCACAAACGCCCAGACCACGACAAACAAATGATAACATAAAAATATGATACATTAGAAAGAAAATAGTAAAGAAATTAGACAAAAGACAAAATGATAATAATGCTAAACGTTTTGAAATACAAGAGGAAACAATAAAACTTACCTCTTACATCAATTTAGGGACGGAATTATGTCCGGGAGATCAATTGCTGACCCCAACATATCTTAATACCCAGATCAACGAAATATAATACTCGATCGTACCGTATTTATTTATGCCCATTAAGGATTTGCCCTTCATATGTTAAGATGTTTGACCCCTGAAACGAGATGAGGGCAATTTGCTGTATTGACTGCTTGTTATCCTTTTTGCTGTTTATATACAGGTATGAACTGGCGTTGGCGTTAACAATATTGTTAATGAGCCTAAGCCCTAATTTTGCGTATTTTTTATCACAAATAAATTACGATTTAATAGATATTTGCGTAGTATTATTATAATATCTCTCCATTGATGTTAAAAAAAAATCTACATTACATTTTACTCCTGACAAATCTATGGAGACAATTATTTTTGTTTGACACAAATTGCCCAAATATTGCTGTTCTTAATAAATATTTATAACAATATAAATACTATGTTGTCAATTGTATATAAGTAGAATAAAAGTTATTGTAAAATTAAAAAAAAAGTTTTAGCCATATTTTTATTACATAGCCTAAATACTTATAACTACGGTAAACAGTTAACAAGTGACGCAACGACAATTATATATAATATAATATATTGATATATATATTTGTACTATTAGAGTTAGCGTCAGTCTCTCTTTTATGCTCTTTACCTTCTTTTGTATATATTTTATTGTAAATAGTATATATTAATATTGTAAATTATAAATAAATAAATAAACTTCTCTTCTATGTTTTATTTCTATGTCGGGGTTCTGGAAACAGAAAACACATTAGCACAAACATCCAGACGAACTACTAAAATAAATACTTGTGGCCAATACTAATATTTGCCACGTGCGGTATCGAACCCGTGCGACCGTAGTGCCAGCGCGTATTAATATATTATTGTATTAATAATTTAATACATTAAACCTTATATAACTACGTTTCTCCAGTGCAGCGGTGCTTGTTTTTATTTTTACAAACAAAGAATGCGTTTGTATGAGTTCAATTTCAAGCAGTTTTCAATGAATGTCTTGCTTTAATTATATGGCCTTTTTTAACATTTGACTTACTAAGTTTAACTGCTGACATACTCACAAGAAACTGTATAATATGTGCATTTTCAAAAACGCAGGATGTTTAAAATTGAAAGGTCAGTAATATTGAATCTATTTGAAGACGGTCTCCATCTCAATCCGCTACTTCAATCGTTCCTGGCTTCAAATGTCAATCCTTTTACGATAGTGATGTAAAATTATATTACTTCACTACAGCATAATAAACTTTTTTTTTTAAATATTTCCACAAATGTTGTTATATACAATACACACAGATTATTATTTATGATATATATAGTATAGTAGATCAATATTTTAGTTCAACATTCAATCAAATACGAAAAATGCAGTAAATAATTACAGATTTTCTAAAATTTTAAAATAAAGTCTTGGATAGCAAAGCTGGCTGTTGGGTTTATCTTTATAACATCTATTTTAAAAAAATATTTGCGATGCCTTATCGTGTTGTTGTGTAATGAATAATATTTTCATCATTTTAGCCGACCACAATCCACTGCTGGACATAGGCATCCATAAGTTCACGCCAAAAATGGCGTGAACTCGTGTGTTTTGCCCAAAGTCACCACGCTAGGCAGGCGGGTTGGTAACCGCAGGGCTGGCTTTGTCGCACCGAAAACGCTGCTGCCCGTCGTCCACCTTTGTATTTCAAAGCCAGCAGTTGAATGGTTATCCCGCCATCGGTCGGCTTTGTAAGTTCCAAGGTAGTAGAGGAACTGTGTTATCCCTTAGTCGCCTCTTACGACACCCACGGGAAGAGAGGGGGTGGCTATATTCTTTAGTACCGTAGCCACACAGTAATATTTAAATAATAGTAGTAATAATATTTTAATGAACTTTAACATTTAACGGAGATTGAAAATAACCGAAAGATTACATTATTTCGATTTAAAAATTACGTAAAACTATAAAAAAATTGTAATTAATTAACAAGTGAAACTCAACGCCTTGACATAACTGTAATATAATCTTGTTATCTATGCAAAGCAAAACAGGTCGCTTGTTATTTAAATTGGCATTAAAAAAAAAGGATTCGTGTGTAGTTTTAATTTTTGGATGCAATCAAAAAATTGCTACGATATAAAATCAGATCAACTAAAGATATAAATAGAATTAATCGATCTCATTAAAGATGTAATATATATCGATACTTTTCCCACCCCTATAAAATTTTAAGTATTGATGGCAGAATAAAACAGCATTGAGTCGATGTCGCATCCCTAAACCTCGTCGTCGGGAAACAGGCTTATTCTTCCGATGAGTGCTATCGTTCGTGGCCTTTTAGGCCGAACCCCGTGGGAGCTCAGCCTTTTACAGTGTGTACGCGGCTTTATAGAATCGACATTCAATATGAATTTCAGATGGGTTATAAGATCGGTAAGCCGGTGTTCGGAGTTTGACAAATAGGCTTGTGATCGGCTCGAATATTGTTCGGGTTTTTTGTATGTTTTTTTATTAATTTGTTCAATGATTAAGTTTTTTTTAAGTCATAATTAGATTGTTTAAGAATTTATAAGAAATAATCTGTTAACAGCGCTTTACTTTTTTTCTGATTACTACCAAATTTTCTCTGCATTGGAGTAAAGACGCGAACTTAATCTACTATACTGTTTAACATCCGGTAGGCGTTAGGTTATTTTTCAATAAAAGTCATGATCACCAACGTCATGATGTGTTTATAAAAACAATTCATGAGTTTATGAGTTCCTTGAGAGTATAAGTATTATTACAAGCAGTTTGAGTATAAGTAAATACTAATAAAATAATGTACAAAAACAATAAAATACTTTTATTTAATTCTCTCAAGATTATTTTGACATAAACATAACGAGTAAACCATTAAAAATTGTTTTAATTTTCTCTGAAAACCATCTGACGGAAATAAATGTCAGTTATTTATAATGAAGCCAAAATATAAAGTAGTATTGTAACTTTACTTTCGTATGTGTTGGTAAACTATTTATTCTTTGTCATATATTCTATATTTTTGATTTATTATTTTATACCAAAATAATATACATATTTTATAGGTACTTGTTTAATCATCGCTAAGTACATAAAATAAATATCAAAAAGTCATAACGAAAATTAAATACGCTGTGATAAATTTTTGTCGGAAGCCACATCTTACTTTGGAGTTGCGGTAAGTTTTCCCGAAGTTATAGTTTTCTCAAAGCCCGTCGCGAAACTGCGGAACATTCCAGAAAATGAAGAAGCAAAGCATCCGAGTGAAACGAAGTCGCCGGCTGAGGCGGAATAAAGTTGACATTTTTGCAAAGCTACGTTAGAATTTCAACAAAATTAAATGTGGCACTACACGAAATGAAAATAGTGTGAGCGGGGCACCTTACCACCTCACCCAACCCCCTCTCTATAACCCTCCCAAGTCCTATTTTGTTATTTTCATATAATGTCTGTATCGTTGTTCGAGCTGGGCGTGCGTCTTAATAAACCATTTTGAAAAAAAAATTAATTATTTACCTTAAGGAATTATTTCGTTCAAAGTGACAAATTATTATACTCGTAGTACTGTTCGTTATTTGAAATATAATTTAGAACGTTATGACGGTAGAATATCATATCAAATTAATTTAATATCTAACAAACATTAATTTTCAAATGTCATTTCGAAATTACGAAACAAATATAAACAATCTATTTGTTAGTTCCAATTATCGTCCATCGTTATTATAGAAAGTTTAAACCAGCAAGCCGTTGCCAAAGGAGGCGGGATGTAAATGAGATGCAACTGCACATTAGCACAACGAATAACCTCTGTCGAGCGACTATCGCGCGCGACATAAACTACCCCCCACATTACCGAACTGTACACACAGGCCTCAAGCTCGATATTATTTTTTAAGTAAAACTTCTTAACGCACACTTGATTTGGGGAGTAAGCTAATACGTGTTGAGAGAGTTACGAAAAGTGTGATCGGGTGAGGCGAACTGATTGTATATAGATATACTAGTGACCTGGCCTCGCGCAGTTGCAAAAACTATCAGTGTTCCGCTGGAATCATACTATTTACTAAAGAAAACCGCATCAAAATCCGTTGCGTAGTTTTAAAGATCTAAGCATACAGACAGCGGGAAGTGACTTTGTTTTATACTATGTAATGATAAAGATAATTATATATCTAAAGGTTGTGTGGAAGATATCGCTCTCTCTTTCTTTGCGCGATAGATCTTTAGCGATAAGATCGCCTTTGTACATATTTTTTTGAATATAAAATACTACGAGTGTGTGTTTTTTTATTTTAGTATACATTAAAGAATGATTAGATTTTAGGCACTAAGTAATAGGTTCCAATATTTTTTTAAATAAAATTTACAATTTTTAAACAATATCTATTAAAATGATCATGTTCAAAGTCTGTGTGTAGATGCGCCATCAAGACCACACTATCATAAGGCTAATGTTCCGTGATCGTAGCCTCGTAGCTTATAAACTTTGTGAAATACTTTATACTATTCTATTGTATAGAAGCTCCGGTATTTATATGTAGGTCAAATTTCAGTAACGACTTATGAGACTGCGCGGACCGATCGATTAGAAATGTCGGATAACTCTTTTGGTTAAATTAATGTTATTTTATTAAATGTCATGTATGTCACACGGTAAAGTTATTACCAACCTTAATTGTGTCATATATTGATGAATATAGGTGTAATATGTATTTCTAATAAAGAAAATTCACAATTAGGTATATGTACTATTGTAAGCATAATTAAGGTTAAATCGTAACTTTTGTAAGAATCAGGCAATAATATTATACTAATCGCTAATGTTTATACAATTATATTAGTAATAATAACGATAAATGTAATGAAAATCTATTGTTGAATGTAAATATATATATTAAATCTTTTTATTTTCGTGAAGACTGAATTAAGAGACTGAATTGACTAAACGGGTCTGTTACCCGTTTAGTAGGGGAACTAAATGGTGGGAACTAATGGTGGGGAGAGTATGAGCGAAGCTAAAATAGAATGTCGCTGGACACACTCGCGTTTTGGTCTTCAAGAGAATAGCAAGTGTTCTAAGTGTTGTGTGAAATAAATAACATTGAAATAACAGTGCTGGATTTATTTACTTTCCAATATCTTCAGAAGTGGCAAGAATCTTTAAGCGCCCGTAACATGGAGAATGTAAGTACAAGTATTTCTTTAATTTTTTTTTTTTTTTTTGCTTTCTACCCTCGCTGCTGTGACTTTTGTTGTATTCATAATACAAAAGAATTTATTTTTTTCTGTATATCGTTTAGATTTTAACTCTTACCTTTACTATACTTATGTAATAGTATGATTGAAATGAATTGAAAAAATTACTTTATACCTACTTTTGTCAATAGTCTTAATTTGGCAATACGTTCGCTACGAAATATTTAAATTAAGTCTATAACCTAATATTGTACACATTTGAATTCTTTCCGGGAGCGGAATTTAAATACTATAATTGATTAACTATTTGAATAAATATGTGGGTAATATTTAAAAAAAAAAATGCAATGTGGAAGATATATTCGTAGACCAGAGGCGATAATTAACTATTTTTCGTGACTGTTACTGAATAGCATTAGTGATAATTTTACTAATTATCAAGATGATTTTTAAGGTACCGACGTTGTCTTTTGGTCGTATATCATCATCTAATGTTCGACAAAATGAAATTTACATTCTTGAAAGTTAAATTATTAGTTAGTAGTCGTTGTATGTATGTAGCTTAATTGAATCTGTACCTACACCTTCGAACTTTATTTTCTAAAGTAAATAATTTTTTTTTGATAGTTAGTATTAATCTATACCCACGTTGATGTATTAATGTGACTGTATGTGTATATATGTGGATATGTGTATACATAAACAATAGATAGTATTTATTGACGCAGTTTCACACTTATAATTGTAAGTTTCAGGTTGACCATCTGGACACGCAGCCCGGCTGCAGCTCAAACGAACCTTGTCTTTCGAGGACAAGGGCGATAAGCGTGCATTCTCGTGAACGGTCAAGGAGCCGTAGTATTACGCTGCCTTGTGAAAGACGACGTGCTTCCGCGCCGCTCGCGCCTGAACGTAGTTATAATCGTAAGTCTGCACAGCGATCTTTGCATACCCCAACCCCTGATGACGATGAGCACGAGCAACGTTTAAGGGATGATTTGATCAGAGATATTAGACGTAGGGATAGAGTACTGGACGATGAGCTCGAGCAACGGCCAGTCTCTAGACCTACCCACTCTAGATATCGTTACTCGAACGGTGAGCTTGAGCGACGTTCGGTTAACGACTATCGTTACTCGAACGATGAGCTTGAGCGACGTTCGATTAATAATTATCGTGAGCGATCGAGGTTGAGACACGATGAATTTACCAACCGTGACTTAGTTATCCGACATGACAGCCGCAACTCTGTGATAACGACACCTAGTCGCCGACAAGGAGTTTCAGACACTAGACAAGATACGGACCGCGATAAGTTTATAGAAGGGAGTCAAAAATCTTCTCACGTGATTAACCAGTTTTTAGAGGCTTTAAAATGTATTAATAGTGGTGGAAACAAGCTGAATTCTATGAATAATGTAATTCCAGAATTTGACCCTATGAATAAAAATCAGACTATAACTGACTGGTTAGCTAAAGTAGACGAATGCGCGGAAATCTACGAATGGAGCGAACGTGAAGTTATACATTACGCCTTGCCCAAATTGGTAGGATTAGCAAAATTGTGGTATGAAAGTCTTTCTAGCGTTAAATTCTCTTGGGTTGAATGGAAAACTAAACTCACAGCATCGTTCCCGTGTAGTGATAATTATGCCGAGTTATTGACTGAGATGTTAGCCTTAAGAGTTAAATACGGAGAACCCTTAGAACGTTACTACTATTCTAAGTTGAACCTCCTCAACCGTTGTCAAATAACCGGTAAGAAAGCAGTAGATTGTATTCTATATGGCATCGAAGACAGAGCTATAAAATTAGGTGCTCAAGCGGTTCAATTCAAGTCGCCGGAAGAAGTGTTAAAGTATTTGAAATCGGTTATGGTAGGTCAGATAAAGAGTACTACAGTTTCTGCTGGTAGGGTTAGAAATGACAGACGATCACAGATGACTAATTTTAACAAAACTGCACAAGGTTGTACCGAAAAGCCCTCTATTAAATGTTTTAACTGCGACTTAGAAGGGCACGTTAGCTTCAAATGCCCCAAGCCAATTATGAAATGCAGCAATTGTCATAGACTAGGACACCAGGTTGTAACATGTCCAGGGTTGTCGAGAGTTCAAACTCCAATTAAGGATGTAACTAATAATGAAAAAAGTATACTTAAACTTGACTTGCAAAAACAAAATAACCAAACCCCTACATCTGAATTATTGAAACAAGACATTTACACCCATAGAGAAATTAATAGGACCGATTCCTCCAATGATAAATACATCATGACGATTAGAGTGAACGACAATCCGTTAACTTGTTATATAGATCTCGGTAGCCCTTTCTGATGCAAAATTGTTAAAATTACCGATTACCGTTAGTAACTTGCCTTTGATGAAAGGCTTAGGGGGTAATCCTGTTACGCCTATTGGTAAAACATTTGCTAAAATAGAAGTACAGGGGATAGCTATTCCATCCATTGAGCTTATTATAGTTAATGATGATATACTTAAGTATCCCATACTGCTTGGGCATACATTCACTGAGCAACCCGGTATCCTCATTACAAAAACACCAACTCGGCTATTATTTGAACCCATTAAGAAAAAGCAAAAATTGTTTTTAATAATTAAAGATGAAATTCACGTTGACCCACTAGGCACTAGGGCAATTCCGGTTAGTACAGATGATGAATATACTGGAAATATATTCATCAACGGTACTGTTAGAGGGCATTTAACGAACCAATTTTATTTACTACCGGGTGAATATACGGTTCTAAACGGAACAGGTAATGTATTAGTACAAAATCTAACAACCAATCGTTTAAAATTAGCTAAAGATTCATTATTAACTCGCGCTTTGCCCTCTAAGAGGACCGTTGATGTAAACAAAATATCCACATTTTGGGACCAATCGGAACATTTAATTAAGCACGGCAACGACATTACTCCTGTGCAAAAGGAAAAGCTAGAGTCTTTAATAAAAGAGTTCAGGAACTGTTTCTCTACTAGCCTTAAAGATCTGGGTTTTACCACAGTGACAGAAATGGAAATTAGGTTGAAAGACTCTGATCCCGTAGTGTATAGACCTTATCGCTTGTCTCACATAGATAGAAGTCAGGTACAAGGCATGGTTCAGGAGATGCTTGACGCAAATATTATCCAGGAATCAACATCGCCTTATGAGAGTCCTATCGTCTTAGTACAAAAGAAAACTGGGGAAAAGCGATTGTGTGTCGACTATAGAGCCCTAAATAAGAAAACAGTTAAAGAGCATTACCCTATTCCACGAGTAGAAGACCAACTCGATCTCCTTGCTGGACATAAATATTTTATTTCACTAGACCTCGCATCTGGCTATTACCAGATTCCAATAGCTGAAGAGTCTAGACACAAAACGGCTTTTGTTACACCCGAAGGTCAGTTCGAGTACCTTCGAATGCCTTTTGGATTAGTTAACGCACCATCAGTTTTTCAGCGTACAATTAATAAAATCTTGTCCCATGCAAAAATTAAATATGCAGTCATCTACATGGATGACATTCTCATTCCAGCACATGATTTCGAGGAAGGACTTTTAAGATTGAGAGAGGTACTCGAGCTGTTAAGAAGTGGTGGTTTGACTCTTAACCTGAGTAAGTGCAACTTTTTTTTTAAAAACATTGATTTTCTGGGTTTTGAAGTAGGTTCAGGTGGTATTCGTCCTGGTAGTAAAAAAACAGACGCTGTGGCACAATTTCCGACTCCAAAGAACCAACACGAGGTGCGTCAGTTTATGGGTCTCGCGAGCTTCTTTAGAAGATTTGTTAAGGATTTTGCTATAATTGCAAGGCCGTTAACAGATCTTCTACGTAAAGACTGCGACTGGAAATGGACAGAATTACAAAACGCCGCATTTCATGGTATTAAGAAAAAGTTGATTGAACGTCCCGTTATTGCTCTTTATGACCCAAAAGCTGCCACGGAATTACATACTGACGCAAGTAAGTTAGGCGTAGCTGGCATATTATTACAGAAAAATAAAGATGGTATTTTGTGCCCTGTATCATACTATAGTCGAAAAACTACAGTGGACGAACAAAAAATGCACTCCTACGAGCTGGAGACCCTAGCCGTTGTATCTTCACTTAATAGGTTTAGAGTATATCTTCTAGGAATCCCTTTTAAAATTTATACCGACTGTAACGCTCTGCGAACTACTCTCACGAAAAGAGATCTTATCCCACGGATAGCGCGTTGGTGGATACAGCTTCAGGAATTCGATTGTGAAATCGAATATCGATCTGGTGATAGAATGGCCCATGTTGACGCGCTCAGTAGGCACCCTGTTGACGCGGGAATCGTAGAAGCACATATTTTGGACGTTTTAAATGTGGAGTCTGATAACTGGTTGAGTACTGCCCAATTAGTAGACGAGGAAGTACAAATTATTAAAAATATTCTCAAAAATCCGGAAAGTAAAAATATTGCAGATGTTTTAAATAATTATGAAGTTAAGAATGACAGACTTTATCGAAAAATTGATGGCAGTCTTAAGTGGGTGGTACCGAAACCAATGCGGTGGCAAATTCTCAAGAGGAATCACGACGACTTAGGCCACTTTGGTTTTGAGAAAACTTTAGCCCGAGTCAGAGATTCCTTTTGGTTTGCGAAAATGCGTAGGTTTATAAAGAAGTACGTCAGTGCTTGCTTAGAATGCGCACACCATAAGGCATCAGGTGGGCCTCGTGAAGGGTTCCTTCACCCCATACCCAAAGTTGATAAGCCATTTCATACAATTCACGCTGACCACCTAGGCCCATTTGTGAAAAGTAAACGTGGAAATTGTTACCTTTTGGTTATAGTAGATAGCTTTACAAAATATGTCAATATTAAACCTGTTACAAACGTTAAAGCCGCTACAACTATAAGAGTGCTCAAAGAACACATTAGCTACTTTGGGGTTCCGGTAAGACTAATAACCGATAGGGGATCGTGTTTTACTAGCAACTCTTTTAAAGTGTTTATTAAAGAAACAGGAATTAAGCATATACTTAACGCGGTCGCAACGCCACGAGCAAATGGTCAAGTAGAGCGCTTTAATAGGACAATTTTAGATGCTTTATCAACCAAAACCCACGGCAAAAACGATAAATCTTGGGATGAATTTGTACCTGACATACAAATTGGTCTCAATACATCTGTGCATAAAACCACACAAAAAAGTCCATCCGAACTATTGTTTGGCTTTAGAGCAATTAATACTACGGAAGGTATATTGAATGATGCGATAAGTGACACAGTTAAAGTAAATTCGTCCGAACAATTAGATAGAATGAGGGAAAAGGCTGGGAAACTGATTAGATTACAACAAGAAAAAGATAGTGAGAGATTCAATAGAAAAAGGAAGTCAGGAATTAGCTATAAAATAGGCGATTTAGTACGCGTAGAACGTGACATTTGCTCTAATGATGGGAAGTCAAAGAAACTTTTACCCAAATTTCAAGGACCCTACCGTATAGCTAAACTTTTACCTAATGATAGATTTTTGATAGAAGATACGCCCATAACACAAAAAACTAAACGACGTTATGAGTCCATAGTAGCTATAGACAAAATACGCCCATGGCTAAACCTTAATACTGACCTGAACAGTTCTACAGACAATGACAATGACAGTGACTGCGACAACCAAATCGACACATTGACAAATTAATAAATTGAATGTTATGTTGTTTTAGGAACCTAGTATTTTTGATTTTTAGTTGATATTTCTCGAAATAATGTAAGATCCTTTCTATTGTTAATTATCTTTCTATGTAATTTCAATAAAGAATCATTATATTTAATTTAAATAATTGTACTGATTGCACTCTAGATTATGATATTAATAGAATTATAAAATGTAAAGTATCAAAGCTTGATTATATATTGTAAGTTTAATTTAATTTTATTTTTCGTTGTAAATAATGGTTATTAATTTACTAAATAAATACATGTATAGATACGAGGACGTATCATTTGTCTGATGGCCGAGCTGTAAGCATAATTAAGGTTAAATCGTAACTTTTGTAAGAATCAGGCAATAATATTATACTAATCGCTAATGTTTATACAATTATATTAGTAATAATAACGATAAATGTAATGAAAATCTATTGTTGAATGTAAATATATATATTAAATCTTTTTATTTTCGTGAAGACTGAATTAAGAGACTGAATTGACTAAACGGGTCTGTTACCCGTTTAGTAGGGGAACTAAATGGTGGGAACTAATGGTGGGGAGAGTATGAGCGAAGCTAAAATAGAATGTCGCTGGACACACTCGCGTTTTGGTCTTCAAGAGAATAGCAAGTGTTCTAAGTGTTGTGTGAAATAAATAACATTGAAATAACAGTGCTGGATTTATTTACTTTCCAATACTATATGTAATTATTTAAGTATTCCTTAGCATTTTAATTCATATGTAATATTAATAGTTACTAAAAAATAATAACAAGTATTTAGTGACATTTTGCTACTAACGCTGCCTTGCCACGAAAACTGAAACTTATCGAATAACTGTTGATTAATTGATTAATTAGAATTTATTCTAAGAGGAATGATGCCATCATACATTCAATCCCACATGGCAAATATTTGTATAGGCTAAGAAGACATTTTGTCGTGATAAGGGCGTTTTTGCTTAGGTATAATTTGCGTAGGTTTCCAGACTTAGTCTTCAAAATGAACTGCAAGATTGAAGCGATTATTTACTTATCGTTAATTCGTATCTACTTTATATGTGATAGACATACTCGTATCTTGTATGTGGACATCGGTCCATTAATTATATAATATACATAAAATTATTACTTTATTTTTGTTAGTTTGTATTGGATAAATTGATAAACAACAAGACCAATTTTCAAAATTCTTTCACCAATAAAATATTATGCTATCACTGAGTAACCTAGACTATTTTAACGGGAAAGAATGAAACAGTGTATAATCCTCGTGGGCGAAGACGCGGCGGAAAGCTAGTGTTTTAATAAATGTCATAAAAATCTATATCGTCAAAAAGCACACGCGGTGCTGGCACGGTAGTCGGTATGTTGAATTTAAAACGGTCATTAGTCATTTGAAGCTTCGACGTTACGACCAGACTGTATCAAGTTCGTTTCGCTTCGCAGCAGCTAAGTGTCTAGTATTGGCGACGTTCCATCTACATATAAAATTAGGAGACGTGGCGTCTTATAAGATCCGTATTTATTCTTAACTATGTACAGACTGAGGAATTATATCGCAAAATATTTGTGAAGCTATATTATGCGATTTATTAATTTGTTAACAGTATGTATATAATAAATAATATAGCATAAGAATTAAGATATATATGGTTTAAAATATTAAAAAAAAATTATGTGTTTCTGATCGATAAACTTTAATCACTGCTTCGGTTTAATTTTTAACTAATCTAAACCATTAAAACACTACACAAATATGTCATTACATTACATTAAGCATCTTTTATTACTCTCATTCACTTTAGTATATCGCAGTCCACTGCTAGCCATAGCCCTACCTCCCCAAGTTCGCGCCAGACATCCCGGTTTTTCCCAATCCTCACCCAGCCTACACCGACAATCTTACGTAGATCGTCGGTCCAGCATCAAATCAACATATTTTATATCTAAGTATATTGAGCTTGGATTGTAATGAATATATTCGTGACCAAATAACTCGAGCAAACTTTACAAACAGCAACAAAAACATATATAACACAAATTCAAGCAATTGTAGCTCTTTAAAAACATACAATTAAGGACGAAAATTGATTGAAGATTCTGTTTTCTGCATACAAAAGCACTGTTGTCAATTTGTGTACGACGTCAGCGGCACAATGTACTAATTATATCAGTATCTTAGAAAGCCCCCTGACCAGCCCCTTAACAGTTTTCCACGGTATCGGAGAGGCATTAGTGCATTTCGCAGTAATGCTTCTAAAGACGGTCGGCGCACGATGACCAAGAAAACCGGTCAGTGATACCGAATTGGTTTCAAGCATTTTAACTGAAAGAATAAATAAATAATAAAATACTACACACTTACGAAAGTAGTATACTCAATAAATACTTATTTGTAATGTGAGTAGAGGTAATTTTGTGTATTATGAATGAAGCGATACCAAAATGTCACTAGTTACAATTTAGGCAAGTAGAGACTAATCATTTTTTTATTTCAAATTTGACTCATGCGTAGTAGTGAAGGAAATATCGTAAGAAAACTTACCAGAGTCAGAAGAAATTTTGTAAATTATATGATTAAATCCACCAAAACGCAATAAACGCTTCTTCGTATAATAAAACCTGCGATTGTGAAAGTTACCAGCTTTTACAGCATATATTACTATAAATTAGAAAACGTTTTTTTATTTTTAAATCTTAAATAAAACCATTGAATAATTGGTACACTATAAAGTATTACAAACACCGTTAACATATTACATGTTAATGACATTGAGACATCGGTTACATTCAACTTTAATTAAAAGAATGTTTCTGATTAACTAAAACGCTAGTTAAACTGTAGTTAGTTTAATTGTAGAGCTCGTTGTTGGCTTGTTCGGCTAATTTAGAACCATCGGCAAGCAAAGTGCTTCGTCTTGTGTCGGTACTGGACCGCGCTCAGAGCGAACTTGCGAGAGTTTTGGTCACCACTCAAACCGAAACTTAATATCAATATGTGATCCTTTGGTAAAGTTACTTGCGGCATTAAACGGCTGATAAGTGACGGAATGTACTAGACGATGAGACGACCGAATTATTATTATTAAATTTCGTTTTGGTACAAAATTTAGGTACCTAGATTAATTTAATAAAACAAATATCTGATATATAAAATTCTCATGTCGCGGTGTTTGTAGTTAAACTCCTCCAAAGCGGCTTGACCGATTACCATGAAATTTTGTGTGCATATCGGGTAGGTCTGAGAATCGAACAACATCTATTTTTAATTCCCCTAAGCTATAACGGGGGGAGAGGGGGATTGAGAAGGTTAATCAAATATATGGCAAAACAACGTTTGCAGGGTCAGCTAGTAATATATAAAAAAACCTGCAAGGGGAAAGAGGTCAATGCCCATTAGTGGGATGTTGCAGGCTGAATCACTATTAACAATAAATAAAAAATAGCAGCAGCTATAAGCATTATGGTATTAACGTGTGCTCCCCCACCTAGTTTGAATGAAATATTAGAAATTAACTGTAATATTATAAGTCTCCTAAGTATACACTAGCCAAGGATAAATCAACTAGAGTTTGTTTAAATGTTTTCTTCTGGTGTTTGAAGTCTTAGATACAGTGACTTACTCAAATAAATAATCTTAAGCTGTCTTTTGTTCTTATACTTCGTTTTCGATAAACGACTGAATAATTGTCTTACTATATTTATTTTACTGTCGCTAGTACAAAATGTTAATCAAATATAATATGCACAATAGTTTAAGATATCAGTTTGAATCTTAACCTCCAGCAGAAAGGACCGACCTTACCGGTTCTCATGTCTTAATTGCTAAATATCGTCTCACAAGGGATCTCAACTAAACCGTTAAAAGGATCTGTTACTGTTAAGTGCAGGATCGGGGGTTCGATTCCCCGTTGTAATTCGATTTGCCAATTAGGAGTTTAGTTGTCCTCGGTCGAACTTCGTCTTAAAGGTACGGGGTTGCTTAGACTCGATTTCGACCCTTTGTGTGATTTTAAGGTCGCCTATATACGAGTACGTATGTATAAATAATAGTTGCTTCATACATTTAGTATTCAAGATATGTCTCTTTAAACTTAACTAAACCTACAAAGCTATTCGAAACTCAAAGTTTCGAATTGACTAAGCCTAAAAATAAAAATTGGACTTCACCAAATTGGATATACTTCTTTTGTTTTTGATATTGTCAGCACTCAACACTAGATTTGTATAAAAAATGAAAAAGATCATGTTAAAGTTACAAAAAAGTATGGAAGCACAATAGAAAGCAATAATATATAACAACATAACATTAACACTATGCGTTAGGTACAATCGTTACATAAAGTTCAATAGCATAAACGAAAATTATTAAACATAATGATTACACAGTAATTTATTACCAACGTAACAAATAATTTCATATTCAGATTTAATGATATATTTAAATATAACGAACAATTTTACATTTTATGAAACAAACTCAAAAGTATCAATGTAAGTATTAACATAACATATAATCGACACAGCATAGACACACTAACACAAGTATAACATAAAATGAAATACGGAAGAGTTTATAGTAGTATTTTTCTTACACTTTACAGTGTAGGCGTGGCGATCGGATATAGCGGTATATCCGTATATCCGCATATAGCTATATCCGGGCATATCCACGCGGGGGCGGATCAGCCGGATCACCAACAGGTGGGGGATGAGCCGACCGTAGATCCGCCCACCGAATGCCACGTGCTTAGCGCTGACTTTTATTTTTAAATCCGTTTCATGCTGCTAGTACGTATTATTGGACAAACTTTTTTCTTATCACAACATATCAAGGGATTGGGAACTTAAGAGTTTTTGATTGAATGTCATATTATGATTTTTAAAATGATGAATACAGATTATATTGTTCAATTATTACATAAAATTAATACAATATTTCTATAGGCGTGTATTTATGATTACCCTATATTAGCGAAGTATGATGTATATAGGTATATTCTTTTAAATATTATAAATTTATATTAAGAATGATATGTTGCGTTGTACATTATTAATATGATTATTTGCTTTCTATAAAATAAATATCTTTATTTATTAAAATAATAAGCAAAATTTATTTTAATAGTTGAAATGTTGAAATTATTAATATATCATTTCATTCAATACTAAATGTAGAAACTAATCACTGAACAATGCTTCCCGTAAGCATCTAATTAATAAAGTTACTCGTAATTTAGTGCGGGTTTTCGGTAACACATAAAACAAACGAATGTTCCGATATTGTTAAAAGATAGCAAAATTATGAGCCGATTTAATCACTAATGTGAATTTATTGAGCTAATTTACAATTTAATGGTTAAATTGATGAAAACATTTCGTTTTGAAACTTGCTCATGCCATTAATAACGAATCAATCTGCTTCGAAATTACGTACTTTTAATACTCTTGGGAGGGTAGGTATTAGTACGGTTAGTAATATATTTATTTTATGGCTAACCAAAAGACAACATTCATTACTTGATCACGGAACTAGCATCACAAATATTTAATTTATGACTATGCTTTCCTTTATGTTACGAAGCATTAATTTTAAACGTATTACTTGAGCAAAGAATAATTAAACAAAATAAATATACCTACATAGAAAATTTATAGTTATGTGTAAGTTAATATTCTTACTAATATTATCGTTCTGGTAAAGGGATGCAAGAACTGGATTCATTTCTACAAATATTTATTTCTGGTCTGGGTATATGGACTTGTGGGTGGGTCCACCTGTTTTGTGGAGCACGTAAAGCCGCCGCTCCGTATTATTGTCATAGATATTTGATAGCGATTATTGCTCATAATAGAAAAGTTCTACGGAAAGTGGGGCAGATTGGTACGTTAAGCCCCAACCTTTGTTCTATATAAAGAAGAGACTTTTGACGGATATTTATTTTAGTTCAGATCACTAAATAAATGTAATAATCATATTGATATAAGAACATGCGATTTTAAAAAGAGTTTTTGTGAAAAAAAAAGTTATGCACCCAAAGTTGGCACCGCTAAAAATTGAATTCTGAACTTTGATTAAAATATGTCTAAAAACACGTAACTTAAAAATTGATACAAAAATATAAAAAACAACAAAAACATTTTTGAAATATATTAGCTATCTTGATAGGACCATCTTTATTTCAGCTAATGTATGACTTCAATTTTCCAGTAACATTTTTTTTTTTGATTTATTAACTGTTCAAAATCAATAATAATAATACTAAAAGAAAACAACAAAATAATAACATAAAATGAAAGATGTACAAAGGCGGTCTTATCGCAATCAAATGTACCTAATAATTAAGTTTTTTTAAGTATTATGCTTTAGTTTTAAAAATCTGTCAAAATACGATTACTTATGAAATTATGTAGGTGTATGTTATAAACTTAGATTCAGTTGAAAATATATTAGTATTATATAAATAGCACTAGCACCGAAACTTTAACATTAAAGCAACATGAAATTATATTTAAAATCAATATTACATACATATCCCGGTTATTTGTTGGCATAAGAACCAAATTAATAGTCCAAACTTTGCGAATCTCACAAGCCTTACGCGCAACTTAGACGCCAATTAATTTATTGCGCCAACTTTACTTTTCATTCTTTACGCAAACACTCATTCTTTAATGTTGCTAGTCTTCTAAATATTAACCAAACTTATAATATATTAATATTATCAATTTTATTTTAATTCTAAAATATATTTTTTTAATTATTTATTCAAAATACAAACAAAAAAATGTTTAAATTATGTTTGTAAAAATTATTACAAAAAATATACCTGCAAATTTTGTTACTGATATTTTATTCTATTTTTTAAACTTTATTGTAATAATATAAAAATATAAATTTGTTATAGTATATTGTACCTGGCAACACATCATCTATGCGACGCCGCGATAACCGCGCAAACGAGATTTATTTAGCGAACTTGTTAAAACTTCATAATTTGTCCGTATTATCAGCAGAGTATATGTGGTATTTAGGCGAGCCGTATTTCAATATTATGGCAGGCTTACTTAATTTCCAATAATAATTAGACACAACATAATAGACCTATCATAATAATTATGTGTCAAACTCGAACTACATTTCTTGCAAAAAAATAAATAATCTAATTAAATTGTAGTTTTTGAAATAGAGACATATTAAAAATAAATAAAATGCGAAATCCGTGATATTGCTATGGTAGTCGCTTCGATCTGTGTAACATTTGTTATGAAAGTTTTGATCAACTGTTTTTAGTTTAACTAGAACAATTTAAAAGTAATTGTCACATCATGAAGTTATTATAGAAATATTCATAGCTAGAATAGGTGATAGGTACATAAACTGTCAACATTACAGCATACATATAAATTTCTAACGATAAGTATAGATCTTACATAGTATATTAACTTAAATTATAGATTTGTTTGTATACGACTAGATCGGAAAATAAGCATACCACCTGATGGTTAGCATTTACCGTAGCCTCTAGACACCTGCAACATCAGAAGCATCGCGATCGCGTTGCCGACCCTACCCCTGACCCTCCCCAGGAGCTCTGGCCACCTTATTCACCATAGGAACACAACTCTACTTGAGCTTTAGCTGTATTATTTGGTACTTCTCCAGATTTTGAGCATATTATATATGTTGCTGTGGAGGTAGGGACCTCAATCAAAAATATAAATTTTATAAGTATATTATAGTTTAAGATACACATTGTTCAAGTTTTTAACCCTTAAAGGCTATTTTTTTTTTTTTTTTTGTTATTCTTTTACAATTTCACCGAAAATCAATTTTGCATGAAAATTCTACCGATTCGTAACTCATTTGACTCGTAATAAAATATATAGAAAATAATACAAAACGCAAATAAAAGTAAATCAAACGAACTTACATCCACGACCTACCACTAAAGTACGCCACGTTCGCGTAATACTGTATGGCAATTCTAATTAGCCCTTCCTTATTTATGATTCATAAGCCGATGAACAATAAATTCTCAAGGAATCTTTCCGTCCCACATGTGCTACTAAGCCTTGGCATTAGCGAATGTTGAATGTTGGTTCTCGCCTAATAAGAGACGGGATGTAAGGAATTGCACTGATTACTATATTATTTATTACGCTACGTGCCGCCCGTGTAAACGCTTCCTAATACTCCAATCTATGCTACCATCTTGGAACCTTGTCTCTTTAATACGCAATAACTTTCATGAACGTCTCTAAAGTATATTTGTAGGCGAGTAATGCGAGAAGGTTCTACGCATGAAGTATAGCCCATCTATCAAGTGGGGTAACGATTAACTGAGTGGCAGAAGCGCTCGCGCCAGTTAAATTTTTAATTATTGCTACGTTAGCTGTGATGTATGTTAATATTTTAAAATCGGATTACTGTGCAATTTATTTAATATTTATAATTATGGCAGCTATTCAAAAGCAAAACAATAGCAATAAGTTCATAAACTTCAAAAAAAAAAAAAAAATTGTTAATTTTTTTTTAAAGAATGATTATTGTCTAGTATTTAATTTTTTACTGACTTATGTATCATGATATCAATCGTATTTGGGATTTAGTGGTCGAACATTAAATTTATAACAATTTTGGACGGATTTAGTCTATTAAAGTCACTCGAGTTGCAAAGTTGCAATGAACTAATAATATTTTTTTAGGTTGGTGTCCCAATTAGACGAATAAAAACTGACTAAAACAATTAAATTTGCTAGGTTAGTGTTGTTATAGAGGATAATAAGAAATGTTATAGCACTAGAAATTAATAGCCGTTGGGGACTCCAGATAGATTTTAAGCAAGTGAACAGATTATCTCAAAAAGTTACCCTAAGATTCAATTAAAAGACCTTACTCGTAGTACAGCGATCAACGGTTCTCAGCCTTCAACTTCTACATTGCTTGATTAGAAATTTTTTATTTCTTTACTAAAATACTGATTACCTCGTAAATTCATAGTCATATCAAAGCAATATATATATATAATATAATATAGTATAACCCGACCAATATGAAATTATCACACAAACGATAACAAAGCGTTGTTGAATAATATCTCCCATATTTACCCTTATATCTTATTATTGCCGAAAGGATACATTTTAGAACTATACAAAATTAGAAATGATACACGTATGTATGAATCCGCATCGGATCTGACGCATTTGATTATAAAAATTAAAGTTTAAGTAAATCTCGAACATTTTATACTTTACTCGTTGAACCATAAACTTTTGTAAAATATTGTAGTTGAATATTTATATTTCGTGAATTATTACAATTACCAATACTAAATAAATACCCACTTACGCCCAACGACCTCAACTAGATCTTCCTACATACGAGTCATGTAATAGTGTTTTTCGACTACACTCAATACAGACACAAGCACCCAAACAAGCACTACAATATCACGACAAACATTTGCATAACTTACATAAGCCGATGGTAAGTACTTATCATGGGCTTAGATCGAACCTGCGAACGCTAGCGGAATATCTAGTTTTTGTGATAAACCATGCCAACGCGTCATCTTAAAACACGTTTAAGCATTTCCTATGAAATATTTCTTCTAAGGATAAGGCAGAAATTTTGCTTTATACGCAACCTTTGAGCTTACGCTCTGAGACCGCTTTATGCGATAATTTTAATGAATATTTATATTGTTTGTGCATTTACTTTAACTTGAGATGAAAACTGTGTAAGAACGTCGACGTGTGTGTAAGGAGCGAAAAGTTTAAATTGGATGGCGTGACGGAGTTTAGAATAAAACGATTTTGTAATGATATCAGTTTTCAATTTAACGAGAATATGTAACGTCTCTATATGTTTGGATTTTTTTAAATATTTGTAAGTATTTTTGAATAAATACATGTTCTGTTAGATAGTAAAAGAAAATATTGTAAGAAAAATTGCTTATAAGAGTTTAGAAATTTATTCACCAATCTACAGGAGTGTGATATGCGAGCGTGTTTTAAACCATAGAATTATCATAGTTCTGATCTGAAGTCTATTATTGAATTATCCGTTTAATAATCACAATCCTCTGCTGCTCTGGTCCCGTATGTCCTATACGAATACAAATAAATAGTTATTAATTTACTTATTAATATAACAAACTGGCTGTTGCCCGTGCCTGCTCAATTAACATCTTTTATTTGTTATTTCACCCCTTGAGTATTATTATAAAAACATAAATAGAACACGTGTTAATTTATTACAAAAGTCTCGTTTTATACTTTTGTTTTAAATATTGATCGCAGACATAAAAACTTTTATCTCTCTTAGAAGCATGTGTGTTACTAGTGTTGATACAAAAAAAAAAGCTACAGCTTAAACTAACCTCTTTGCTCCATGATGAGGAAATACTATGATATTTGTGAAAATTGTGACACCGCTATCTTTTACGACAGTCTGGCTACTTTAAAAGCAAAAATGTTTACTGTTTTCAATAATTAAATAAATATATGATTGTCAAATTATCTAATTCTACTCGTATAGTTAGTATAAAGCAAAAAATTATTAGTATTTATTAATGTTGTTCATACCTATTATATGCTATTTATTAATATTTTAAACTGTAGAAAAAGTCTAATGTGTATGAATTTGGTAAGCCAATAAATAATAAATAATTGCATGGACATGGTATTTTATTGCTAAAGAGCTTTCTTTCGTAAAGCTATTTTTTGATAGAAGGGGTAAGCATGATATTGATCTTGACCACGAATTTGAATGTCATATAATTTGTGGATTCAGCTTATGAAGTATAAATAATGTAACCCACTTTGCTGCTTCAGTTATAATACTTATCCTTTATAATTTTGTCCTAAGTTTAATTTAACAAAATGTGAGTAATCACTCTCTTATAAAAGATCAACATTTTTCAATTGATATAATATTTATAGTAATTGATTTAGTAAGTAAGTCGCATTGTGGCGATATAAAGCCCTTTCAATGCTTTTCAATAAACAAGCTTTCACGTTTAACTAAAAACAAACAGAAATTCTTGTTTATAATTCGTGTACATTGAGTGAAATAGTTAAGTTAAGCCGTCGGTCCCGGTTGTTATCATGTACACCAGATAGCGATCGTTACTCATAGTAGAGAATATATCCGCCAACTCGCATTGGAGCAGCGTGGTGGATTAAGTTCCAATCCTTCTCCTACATGGAGAAAGAGGCCTATACCCAACAGTGGCATGTTACAGGCTGAATGCGAATATGAGTGAGAAATGACGATAACAGTATAAAATAGTAAAAAATGCTAATGATAAAATACATGTAATAGAATTAAGAAATCGCTTCTACTTGTCAGGATTTGAAAACCAAACCTTCGGTTATGTATCATTAATGTAGCTTCGAAGCTACTACCGCTCTTAAATCTTTCATCTAACAAACAATAATCTACGGCACGTTGAATTATTATTTATAAGGTTATTACAAAAACACTCTCGCACGTTATCGCTAATGTTATTTATGCGGGGATAAACGGCGATGGGTAATTTTTGCATATCGTCCCCCATCCCCCCTTCATATCGCAGAAATTGAATGATAAGAACGTCTTGAAGAACACATTACGCGGAATAAGGTTAAGGAAATGATGATAGATTTGTCTTTTGGTGGCATTAACTTTGATTTTTCACTGTCAAATCGATGAAGTTTTTATGAATTAACTATTAAAATACTTTTGATATGATTATTAGAAAAGCTTAATGGTAATAACATTAATAAGTGTATTCATTTTTACATTAAATAACGCGTTTTTAAAAATTAAAAATTTACGTGATTTATTAGTTATAAAAAAAATAAACCTTTCAAAAAACGAAAGTAACCGACATAGCCTACAGAATTAGCAAGTTGAAGTGGCAGTGGGCTGGTCATCTGTGTCGCAGGACCGATTGCCGTTGGAGCAGACGGGTCCTGGAGTGGAGACCGCGTCTTGGCAAACGCAGTGTGGGACGTCCTCCGGCCCGTTGGACCGACGATCTACGTAAGATTTCCGGTGTAGGCTGGATGAGGATTGTGGAAAACCGAGATGTCTGGCGCGAACTTGGGGAGGCCTATGTCCAGCAGTGGACTGCAATAGGCTGAGCTGATGATGAAACCTCTCAAATGTTTTACAGCGAAACGAAGATTAGGTGTAAGTGGGTCGACATTGTTAACCAACCAGTGTATCTGGTCACGTGGTTTTACTTACGTGAATATTTATGGCAATTTTTCATACCTGTCATTAGTAATCGAATGCGTTTACACCATCCTCCTAAACTTTCGTATTTCTATTATTAGTAATATTTAAGAAAAATCTTAAATAATTGTAATTACGTAAAACCACACACGCCCTTCGAGCTGTCACTGAAATTAAAATTCATACTTCGGGCAGCACGTGAAAGTTTATTATCGGTTTTCGCTAAACGTATCCAAAGTTATTTTGCATGTAGCCGAGATAGCGTGTGTTGCAGTTCTGAAAGAAAGTCATGAATTATGGCGCCCTGCCTACATATCTGCCGGCAACGCGGGTATAGCAAACTGGAAACGACAAAATTATTCCAATATCAACTTCAATTCTATTATTTCTTATAGTTACAAATTTTGTAGTAAAAAAAATATATTAATATAAATATGTAATCTTATTCGTCATCCCCCTTTTGTCTATGATTGTGAAACTTAAAAAAATAAAAGGTTTTCAGTAGACAATGTTATAATAAACACCAACACTAATAGGTATGTAATTTTATATATATTAATATAAAAATAACATTTAATTTGTATACATATTTTTATATGTTATATTTCATCATTTAAATTTACGTTATAAGAATTTCATTTTCTTTTATTTATCTTATGTGAGTATGTTATAAATATAAAGGAAGTTTCGTACGACGAAGCATTATGCAAAAACGATGAATATTTACTCACAACTTCCCGAGAATAATCGCCCTTTGACACTAAATACCTCTTATAGGAACTACGAGTACATCCACTCCTTAAAGAAAATCATATTCATAGAGACGATAAATTCCCATCCAAGCAACGCACACCTCTTTAACCGTATTATTTTAATATACGTAAACCGAGAATTGTAGCTCTCTTGCTCTAACAATTGATAACACCGATAGTTGCGTCTTGCTCATTTTTCGGAGGATATCTTAATAAGATTCATGAAAGGACCCCATATTTTATATCCGACTCTGTCCTCTATCTTCTTATATTATCCGGGCAAGAAGCGCCTTTTGAAATATGTGCTTGCTCGGGAATTTCCGATCTTTCAATTACACCTTTGTTGGAGAGTTTCATTCAGATATTTTGAAAGTTGTTGCAACGTTGATAAAATCATTTTAATATAACTTAAGGCGTTTCGAACAATGTTTTGGCACGAAAATTTTTCCAAAGCGGAATTCGAATTACGATCACTAGTAATGTTACGGATCAATAGTAATTATTACATATAATTGTCTTGACAAAGACTTTATTAATTTATTATGAAGGATTTTATAAAATTGATTGTCTGAATTATGATCGATTACGAATATTTAAGAACAAGATTAGGTAAACTATATAAAGTTTTAATCCAGACGACTTAAAATAATGACAAGGTATAAACTTTTAAGGTTTAGTTAAGTTGTAAATTTTAATAAGAAAAACAAACAAAAGTAATGTGTCTACATATTTTAGTGACGTGAAATTGTTTGACGAATTCTTCTGCGTGAGAAGTTTTTTTATTAAATTCTCATCAAGTCATCACATCAATATGGATATTACGCGGCTAAAGCTCTGTGTAGCTTAAAAGTTTTGTACGCGAGGCGCGCAAACCCGATATTAAATAAAGTTATGGCTATAAATATTCCTTCAGTTAACTCCGAAACAAGATACATTCGGATGTGAGAAAGAACCTATATTGCTTCGGAAAATTATAACACAGTTGTCTATAGTATAATAATATACGAGTATAAATATATACTGACGACGTGTTGGCGTAACGGTCACAGCACTGGATTGTGGCTGTTGCGCTGGCGGTTGCGGGTTCGATCCCCGCACATGGTAAACATTTGTATTGGCCATACAGACGTTTGCTGTGGTCTGGGAGTTTGTCCTTGAATATTGTGTGTGTTTCCGGACCCCTGACACAGAAGATAAAGCTACTGTAGATGAAGCGTTTATATATTTATATTATTTATATAATATCCTTAACATATGTATAGTTTAAGTGAGGTAGGGCACAGCAGGAAATTTCCTGCTCAAAATATGGAGCAGCCCGACTAGGGACCTCGACCTTACAGAAGATCACAGCTAAATAATACTGCTTTCAATTAGTGTTATGTTCCTGTTGAAGAGTAAGGTGACCAGAGCTCCTGGGTGAATTTGGGGATAGGGTCGGCAACGCACTTGCGATGCTTCTGGTGTGACAGACGTCTATAAGCGATTACCGTAGAATCGCTAACCACCAGATGAGCCATTCGCTTGTTTGCCGACCTAGTTATATAAAAAAGAATGAATACACACGTCGTCTGTTTCTAAGATAAGAAATTTAATGCTTGAGTTATAGGTAATAGCCGACTTTTATAGGTACATTTCTTTCGATAAATATACATATACAATAAACACACATACTACAACTAACACTCTGGGTGGAAATGTAGCCCACAACGCCCAGAGCAGAATTGTATTTTTCTTATTTAATTATTTTATCGATGCAATAAAACTTGACAAAATTTTTGTTTATATGTACTAATAAATTCTGTTTTTAGTGGGCTGTCAAACAATAGTCCACGAGTCAGGAAAGTGAGTTATAATATTTATCTTAAGTGAATGAAATCAGAACTTATTATTGATATTTGCATCATGTTTTTATTTAATTTAATTAATACCTATATGTCATACCTTATCTACTAATGAGAAATCTTATGTCAAAGATAAAAGGTCCATTGACAAATATTTGTCAAACTTTACAAGAAAATGTACATAAGAAAAAATATATAGGTATATATAAGAATCGGTCACCTTTCTGCCCTTACCCTCATATAGTAGGGTCGGCACAACATGTTTTCCTCTTCCATTTATCTCTATTATTCGTCACTTCAGCGCTCACTCTTTTTTTTTCCTATCCTCACTCGCATAATCCATCCATCGCTTTTTTGGTCTGTACGTTCAGAGGGTTGGGCCACTAGATATCTATCCGATAACTGGTTGGAACCGTTACGAGTACGCGACCTCGGACTGCTCGAGCTACTAGTGTTCCCCCCCTCCCGTGCTCCGTGGCACTGGTATCCGTAACCCCAATTCCTTCTCTTACATAAATCCTTCTCACCTATCCTTCTTCTTAGCTTAAATTTCCCAAGGAGGGTTGATGTCAGGTAGGCGGCCGATCGTAAAATATACCATGCCAAATCATTACCTAAATTACAACATGAGTTTGAGAAGAATCCTGAAATCGGTATATTCGAATATCGGTATCCACATATTTTCTCGTAGTTATGAGCTAAACAAATATTACTGTTAGTTGTTTTGCCCGTTGGCGCAGTTTGTAGTGACCCTGCTTTCTCCTCCGATGGTTGTGGGTTCAACCCCCCCCCCCGAGTCTGGCTGTATTATATATATTTATTTATATATTTATATATGTGTTATATATAAGTATGTTTATCGAAAAAAAATATGTAGCTATACCAGTCGGCTGTTACCTATAACATAAGCATTAAATTGCTTACTTTAGGAACAGACGACCGTGTGTGTATTATGTAGATATTTAGATATTTATTTAGACTAATTAGATAAGTGTAACTGATTATAGATTTATAATATGTTTGCTATGCTCATTAGATAAAAAAATGCGCCATCAGCAACCTTTCAAAATAAACATTAAAACATCGTCCCCTAATATCATCGTAACTACATTTACATGGGAAGTTTTTTCATTGACTCCCGGCTCATACCGAGGGCGCGGTAATACCTCGATCGTAAATCTTAACTTTTAGAGAAACCTAGGGGGATTAAAGATCAGTAATCTTACGTTCAGATGAGTTATGACCGTCGCACCGCGATCCTCTTTATTGTGACTTTAAGAAACTAAGAGGAGATTTTGTTAAACGTTCGAAATTAATTTAGATAATGATTAATGGTATCTCCTATAAGCGCGAAGCTCCCGTGGGTCCCGGTATTTGCATAATTCATGATATCGATGTAATTGTGTTTCAACGGAATGTTGAGATAAGGATTGCGGTGGTGCTCTCGTAGTAAAAGAAAAATAGATTAATATACATTTATGTTATTTGCGATGTCAAAAAAAGTTTATAGCATGACTGTTATTTATTCACTATTTTTAACGCAAACCTCTGTTTTAGGATTCAGTATGTTTTCTAATTAATTAGTGTTCTAAATGAGCACTAATGAGATCAATTAAAGTTATTATAATAAAGAAAAATAATATATAATCAAAATAATATAACAATATGATTATTGTGTAAACATTAAAAAAAATACTGTGTTTTTCTAAAAACATAAATGAGAATGAAATGTATATGTAACTGTTTAGAAAACAAGACAATAGAATTACATAAATATTATCCAAAAACATAATATTAAACAGATACAGATTAAAAGCGAACCCATGAAAATTAAGAGGCCCAAGAAATTTGTCAAGGTATGCTTTATCGCAATACCATCCGAACAGAGGCGCTTATTCATAAATCTCGTAGCATTATTCCGAAGGTGAAACAACAAACATTACCGGTATAAATCTGCAACGTATCTCGGTTGAGAGTAATGCGTGCAACACACTGCTTGGAAAAACTAAGAACAATATTTGTATCCATTATTTAAGACTAAAAATGCCAGTATTTGAGTTGATCTTGCATGCAGTATACTTGAATACATATAAAAGATTTGACTAATACGGGTAATTATCGCAATTTTCGTTTTGGAACTAAGGAAATATTATGGTGCCTGATAGCGGCCGTCAAAGCTTAAAAACCTTTTTATTAATACACGTATATATATTACATTGTTTCAATTCTAACTTTAGCTAAATCCTAGTATAGTTAAATATAAGTAAGAAATCGTATTTTGCAATTATATCCTTATCCTTATTTTTATCCTTATATTTGTGGGAATGCTTTAGATGTAAAAATTTACTTTTTTTTTAATTTAAAGCCACACTTTATTTACTCAGTTACATAATATTTGTCGAAATCAAAAAATATTCATTAACGACTGTGATTCTGTAAATGTGTTAATTTGTTGTATATTTATTTAACAGTAAATAATAAGGTATCAATTTATGTGTATAAGTAAATAATAAAAATAAATTTATCTCTCTTACTATAGGGCCCTGTGTTGCAATTGTTATCTGCCGCCGTCGCGCCATAAGACAATAGTAACGCAATAATAAAAATGTTGAATAGCCCCCGTAATGATATTGTTACTGGCAATGCATTGTGGCCGTGATAACGGATAAACTGTACCCAGAAGACTATATAATATCTCTCTCTTTGAATTATGTGAATTTTATCTTGAAACATTTTTGGATATGTTAGATTAAATGTTCTTCTTAGCTTTGTTTGGGCGTTGTGACTTTATATAGTTATTTGATAAAATACGCAATAATTTAATTGGACACTATTGTATTGTCATATAATACATAATAAGATAATTTTATTCATTAGAAAATCAACACATAACACTATGTAATTATTAAATGGGCTTCTAACTTTTAGCAATTTTTTTTATTTTACGTTGCTCCATCAAAATTCTTTAAAAAGTTTCCTCGAAAATACCTATATTTCCATCGTTTATTATCCACACCGACCTTACTTATCTCGTTGTATTGTTAAAAACCGTCATGACTTAGTAACTGAAAGTCCCATTAAGCGCGTCTCTATTCACGTGGTAACTCGTGGGTGGTGAAGGTAGATACAAATAAAAAGGAGTTGTTTAAAAATATAACAAGCGAGTATTCAGAGAGATAAGGCTGCGTTTCCGGCGTCTTCCCCGTCACGGAATTATTTCAACGATTCGACGAAACACGACGTCGACAAGACGTCGCATTCAACACTCTATCTTTAAAAATATTTAGTGATGTGTTCTGATGTTTTTAAATTGATACTTAAAAATTGATTTATTTTTTATTTTTTTATTTTTTATGAATATAAGTCTCAACGTCTAAATATTTATTTAAGATCCAAGTCAATATTTTATTGGATACCTTGTAAAAAAAACATCATATCATATCAGGTCATACATAGTAATTGTACTACAAGCATATATTACAACAACTTTTTGTATTCTTCAATAGAGTTAAGAACCAGAATATTTCATAGCTAGACTCAAGATTAAAATTGTTTTCTCACAATTTTCTGAAATAAAACCTGTATATATTCAATTAACTGATATCTTTAATCGCTCCTCGATAAATACCAATCCTTTTTTATCATAATTTTTAAAATTGTATTTAGAAGAAATATAAAAAATATGTTAATATAGTTATTAAATGTAGAAAATATTTGTCCAGAAAACTTGTACATTGTACACAATTATCAAGTACGAGTTTTATCGACACATTTTCGCGACGCTGCTCGTGACTACCGACAGATCTGTAAAGAGCACCGTGTCAGATGCCCGTCGCTGTTTCTTAATTTCCTTTCGCTGAGATAAGATTGGCTTTTAGCTTTTTATTGAATTTTCTATGTTAACACAGACTTTATAACTCACTTCGAAACGGCACTTATTTCTTAACAGATAGGCAACAGAACTTTTTCACTTTAAATATTCGAACACAATTTATGCAGTGTTTTTCATACACATTTAAATGACTTCTGTAAGTTTCATCTTTCTTTGTACCAAAATAATTATATTGATTATGTTTTTATATGTACATATTACATTGGTATGAATTTATATACATATATATACATGTATACAATAATTTAGACATGCACTGAACTGAAATGCAACCTTTCAATGTGCTTTCCGTTAAGTATAGGCCTGTTTCTTCGTAGAAGATAATGACTAAACTTTAATTCTCCATACTGTGTTACTACGAATTAACGATTAATTTTCTTATGAATGATTACCAACGATTTTAACAAGGTTTTTATGATAATCACCAGGGCCGATGCCGATAGCGGTGACCTGTACCGGTAAATGTAGACAGATAATATTCTTATCTTAAAAAGACATGTAAATTTCTTCGTTTAGGTACTTCATAACGCACTTACACTTTATAGCGAGAAGGAGAAAATCTGAACAAAAAGTAATATTTTATGTAATAGGTAGTAATTATTCACTTCGAAAGGGAATCGAACCAAACAATTGTTAGCTTCAGTGAAACTTTTTACTCCACTACTTTCTATACTGTTCAGTCAAGTCAGTCAGTCAGTTCAGCCTATTGTAGTCCACTGCTGAAAATAGGCCTCCCCAAGTTCGCGTCACACATCCCGGTTTTCAGCAATCCTCATCCAGCCTACACCGGCAATCTTACGTAGACCGTCGGTTGTTAAAACATGCTTTTAATTTATTAGGTATACTAATGAATACATATAATAAAATGAATTAAACGCGTATCTTATGTAATATTGTCTAATTTTTAATTAAATGGCTTTACTATTTCTAATCTAATTTAATCTAATTTCTAAGACTGATTACTCTTTCTTACTAATAACTAATTACCACATAAATTACCCTTCGCAATACTATGTCATTTCATGTACAAAGTATTAGCGATAAGGATTTGATAGACGTTCCTTGTGTCATTGTGCAAACATAAGAAGCCTGAATATATCTGTTATCTGTGGTATAAGACGACTTAGCTACGATTTGGCTACGACTCTACATTTCCGGTCGTGGTTTGACATGATAACGTTATTTTTCCGTTGTATTTTTTATCTTGAATTTAATGATTTTTAAGGGAACTTACCTTACTAGATGTGAAATTGAAATGAAAAAATGTAATGTAAAAAGATATGGTATAATAAAAATGCTGTAAAATTAAGGCACAAAACTGAAAAATAGTCTTCGACCGTTAATATATACGAATTTGAAAAATAGTATATTTAGTAACTTTAGTGCATAGAATGTAATCTATATTTAAAAATATTATGTAATAGCTGTGCCCCGCGGTTTCATCCGCATTCATTTGAGGAAATAACGTCCTAAAATATTATATAGCCTTGATAAATGGGCATCCAACACAACAAACAATTCGAACCAGTAGATAATATACTAAAATATATTAATAGTATACTAAAAACAAAAGTATTAAGAAGTCAGAAAAGAGTTTAATATTACACTTTAATTATATATAAATGTGTTAGAATAGATCAAAACGTTTTGATTTTTTTCCACAATATAATAATAGAAAAGAATCCCATCTAGAACAATTGAGAAGATATATAAAAACAGACGTTTCAATTTAGACAAGTTCTTAAAAATAAATTTTAATTGTTCAATGCGGTGTGGTGGGAGACGAATTAGAAACGATAATCGTGTTACACTTGACACCTCATTGTTAAAATACAGAGGGAATGATGCTAGGGTTCCGTGAACTATCTTATGTTAATAAAATGTAGAAGTATAGAGTTAATATCTTGTAGTAGCGTAAGAGTATATATCATGAAAAAAAAAAGTTTTAGATAAAAATTTGATGATGCATAATTTATTTGTTTAAGTTACGTGAATTCGGTTAGAAAGTTCGGTAAGAAGACCGTGTGTTGGCAAATGTGGACGGCCTCGGGCCTGCTTGACCGACGATCTACTTAAGATTGCCAATGGTGACTGGATGAGGGTTGCGGAAAACCGGGATGTTTGGCCTATGTCCAGCAGCCGACTGCGATAGTGTGTAAGTGTAGTTAGAAAGTTATATTCGTTTATGATTTTTTATTAATAAAAATGTTTAGTTCTCAATACCCCAGAGATAAAAATATCGCTTCATTCGTACACTTTTAAGTATAATAATATAAAACTTGTTAGTAACTCTTACGTGCATTGTTGTTATAAAGTACAACATACAATACATGTACTCGTACATATTTATTTCCAATTACATATTTATTATTATACGTCATTCTGTCTTAGTTATAGACACTGTGGAAAAATTCAAGTGTCTAACATTTAAAATAAAAATAAAATAAAATAAATTTCATTGGTAACAACAATAAACACTGCTTACATGAGATAAAATGCAACAATATTTGATATTTTTATATATTAATATTAAATTTCAAAGTTATGTATGAAATAAAATAAAATAAAATATGATGTCACCAATCGGACGCCCACTCAGTATCGTTGAGACATCGTTGCCCCAACACTGATTTCGGTTCGAGACATATGATAGCTCCGTAATATACATGGATAGGTGGGATTGGTTTCAATCTTTGATTGCACATTCAAATACGTGCAATAATAATTTATAAACGCATTTTTAGACTTATATTGGGTTAGAGTAATAAGCTGTATGATTTTTTCTTACTTATTTTATTTGTTTAAGGGCACTACAGAGCACAATATATAGGAACAATTGTTTGGCAAAGTATGATATGATTTTTTGAGTCGGTTCTGTTTACCAGCAAAATTATCTACAAGACACTTCTAACTTCAATCCGCAATTCACACTTAGCGATTTTTTTTAAAGAAGTAATTTCCTGCCGCGGTCGTATTCTACAAATGGTTCTGTTATCGTCGTAGGCATTCATTCTCACAGTTGATTAGCCCTCCACGCTTAGCTGTCCTGGGGGATGTAATTAAACAATTTTGATGAGCGCTCGTTAAGAATTAACTTGTTTGTGTCTAAAGGGACCGCTTGGGCGTTATAACAATGGGTGGTTTAATTTTTAATTATATTATACGTTGTTTAAAATTTACGAAATTAAATGTTTTTACTGTCGAATCTGAAGCTACTGTTATAATAGGTTTTACTTAATTTGAAACATAAGTATAAAATATTTTTTATTTCACTCAATGAGCTTAATTATCTGTACATTATTATTTTATTTGGCGACGCAACTATTTGAAGGATAAATGTATAAAATGTAGAAGTAATTCTTTAGTAAATAAGAAAATAATTCTGAAAATCTTACTGAAGTACATGTATTTCTTTTGAAATAAGTCATATTTATATTATTGTTATTACTGGCAAACTAAAATACTAATAATAACAATGATGACAGTAAGTATAATGTTATTTTTATCTAAAAAAAAAGAGAAATAGGAAATTAAATCACTAAAAGGGAGTAATGGCTATAGAATTACTGTGCATCTAAACTATCCGCACTCTTGACATAGGTTGATCCCGTCAGCTCAGACAATGCTATACATGTCAGAGGTAGGAGAGTAAACTGCTAAGCCAGCGGCGCAGACGGCGGGTGAGCGTGGGATCTTTTCACCTGAGGCCGCGGTGAGCGCGACGTGAGGAAATTATTTGTATCTATGTGGAGCTGTTGATATATTGTCATTGTAAAACATGGTTTTTTAAAAGAGAGAATCTACATTTATTGTCATTTAATTATAATCACTACATTAAAATAAATATAACTTTAATTTGTTAAATGATTATTTAAAAGTGCTTTTGAAGTATTCTTGAATACTATATTTATAAGTGAAATAGTGGAAAACTGTTAATATATCTCATACTTTTTGTAATACTGACGGGATAACAATAACATTTATAGGTAAATGAATACATATTTTATACTCTATTAAACATTTTAGATATGTAATATCGTAATAAAATATGATGAAACATGAATACTTTAATTTGTGAATGACTACCTGTATCTACTTGTTTTGTACTGCGTACTATATTGTAAACTTAAAATTATGTACAAATTTATATAAATAAAAATCATTGAGATAAGCTAAAAAATTAATAAAGCACAACTAAATGTAACATTTACGCGTTTGACAATTTGCAAGACAGAACAGAACGTCAAGTTGGTGTCATCAGCTCCTTGTGGTTATCGCTCGTGGATGCATAAGTGTGATTTAGCGAGATGTCAGGGTGTGCGGCGTTACTCATGCGTTAATTTCGCGTCGCAACAAATTAATTCGAACACAGATTTAGATGTGAACAAAATGCACGTGTTTTTGTCCCGTTAGATAACGTTTTAGATGTTTCATATACGATTTAGCTTTGATTATTAGTAGGAACCTAGGTGACCAAACTTAGCTCGGTATTTTTAGCAAATGTTAATGTTTTTTGGAAATCATATTTAAATACGAATTACATATTTATAAAATATGAATAACATTTTTTTGCCGACAGTAACACAGTAAAAAATATAAATAAATATAAAAAATCTAAAATAAAATATAATTATAATAAAAAATAATAATGATAAAATATGAATAATATTTTTCGATTTTACCGACGTAATAATAACAAATAAGAACTGCTTATTCAAATAAAAAATAACAAGTGCAATTAGAAAAAAAAAGTAAAATAATAATCGATCTGGAAATTTGAGGATTTAAGATACTGTGGTCTTTTCGGTCGATCGCGACCGGCCGATTTCCCACCTTCCCAACTTTATTGACAAGTGCGAAATTAAACTTCGCATTCTAACGATATCGTAGCTATTTTCTTCATTGTCTAAAAACTGGGATAAAATGACATTTTCTAAAAATAGCTAGCTAGATTTATTCATCTCCAGATGAGAGATATGATAGAGAGATGATATATATATATATATATATATATATAGAACTGCTCGTTTATTAGTATTAGATTTGTATTTTATAATAAGTTCGACGTTTTACGGCATTTAATTTTTGATCTCCGTCAGATTATGAGGTTTGTTGCTATTTTTTCTCTCCCTATTTTCATAGGAACATTAAGATACTGAGTTCCAAGTGAAAATTTTGAACACCTCCAAGGAGGCTGTGCATTACTCTCACAAAATGAAAAGTACGGGAAGCCCTTACTCTTAAATCTCTATATTTTTATCACACTGTATTATTGTGCTATAAAATATATACTTATATCCAGAATACAATCAAACTTTAAATAAAATATCGTTTAAAGTATTTTTAATACTATTATAGTAATAAGAATCGATTAAATAATTATTATATTGGACGTCAACATTTTGGGTGTGGTAATAAAAAAAAATAAGGCCAGAACCACTTGACGAAATAAGCTTTTTTTATTATGTAAGGAAACTATTAACAAATTAGACTATTGAATTGAAGACTAAAAAATTCGACAATTTTCTACAATAAGTATTTTTGCGTTTCTATCATCATAATAACATATCACGTGATGTGAACGAATCAGAGCCATCTGTGATTATGTGCAAGAACCTACTCAAGTAATCGACCATATCAATACATATAATAAAAATGTAACGGATCGCTGTCTATGCATTTAAGATATATGAGAAAAACTATTATTGGGACCTTTATCAATGCAAATAGATTCCAAAACAATGATTTTTTGTCAGAATTTCTGTTTGTTTGTCTGTGCATGTGTGCACGCTAATCTCAGAAGCGGCTTATCTGGTTTAGATGTGGTTTTTACTGATGTTAGTTTCATGTCAATCGGTTCATAAATAAAAAAAGTTATAGCAATTTAAAGAATCGTATTGAACATGTAAAGTCAGTATTCCACGCGGATGTAGTCGCGAGCACAGCTAGTCACAACACTATAAAATATATAAAGCTACTCTTTAAATAAACATTTTAATTTAATAGACATATACTAAAATTAAAAACAATTTGTACAACAACATTGTTATTATTTATCATTGCATTAGAAATAACAAATAGCATACTAATAATCTTTCAATCATGAATAAATGATCAAGATGGATAATTGAATATCCTCCGATTGGCTCCCGATGCTATGAATAAAAAATAAGCCGAGGTTGAACCTTAAAAAAAACGGGGGAGTAAAAAAATAATATTATCCCGTGGAAATGAATTAAGCAACTCGTAGATACTGCGGTTCAGATGAAATGAGGAGTGAGTCGGGAGAGGGAAACGTAGAGATGGCTTGTCTTACTTTTTATATTTTTTCTCTTTTTGGTTAGGGTACGTTACGCACCCTTTTCTCCTACTCTGGTAGGTTACGTAGTGGTCAAATATCAATGAAAAAGAGGTTTACAGAATTTACGGGGGCGAAATTATATGGTGTCCCGTGTGCTTGGGTTCCTCGCTTGTCCACCAACTCAATTATATGTGGATACATTCTTTTTATTAGTATTTTCATGTAACAAAAATTCGGCCACGCAATTACATCTGTATTATTTCTGAAAAAATGTAGTACAGTAGTAGGTACTATACTAGTAGTATTTTCATTTATGCTGAGCTGGTTTATTTGGATAATTTAATTACTATGTATTTCACTTTTCCAATATGTGCTTTATAAACAAAAAATACATTACACACAAAAAAAAACTAAAATAAAGCTTTTCCATACAAGCCTACCCCGAAATCTTCCGATCCTCTGGGTAAATAGGGAATAAAATTAACCGAGGATGATCGCTAATGAAAATAAATTGGCGGCGGGAGATTTGAGATTACACCGACCGGCGGCTGAGCGATCGAGCGACCCGCGACAAACAGCGTGCGGACTGAGGAAACTGGAGATTTACCTTAAGATTATACTTTTTTATACTCCTGTACTGTGTTCTTCTGAGATAGGAACATACTTTTTTACTAGTTTAGATTTTAGAGACCCTTTTAATTTTAGTTATATCTCTCTGTACCATTTCATTTGTATCACTGTAGCTATGTATGTTTTTTGGGTAAATAGCCTGAAAATGCCTGAATATTAAGTAATGATTTCTATTCGTACTTATGGATATTAATATAAGGTAGGATATATTAAGGATAACTAGTATTATTCAAAACATAAATAATAGTTTAGTTAGGGTGTCAGCTTATTCTGTGCACATATCATAAGGTTCCGGATTAAAAATGATTAGCCATATTTTGCTATTACTTGTATTTAATACTCGACGTCTATCTACATACCCCGGATAAGCATGGTCAATCTAGCTCGGCCACAATTCTTATACAAAGTGAACCTTTTCCAAACAGTGGAAGGTTTACAGGCTGTTTACATAAGTTCAATAATTAACTTGTATTTATAAGTTAGTAACTTGTATTTATAAGTTAGTAAATTATCACCATTACAGATACAACATGTTACGTAAACGTCATTTAAGACATCTAACTTTATTATTTATAATTTTTATAATAATGGTAATATTTTCTTTTCGACACACTAAATAATATTTTCAACAAATAGGCAAGCGCAGTTATTACGGCGTCGGAAAATGAGCACACATCCAAGGCGGTTCATCTTCTTAAGTCAATGTGAGATCAAGTCTGAGTTATGGCCGCCTGCACTGCCTTATTACAAGGAGTTTCTATGTACTTTTATATACCATTTATATCATAACTATTAAATTATGGTAGACTACATAGATCGTTACTTATATTCTGTAGTGTATAAAGACCAAAATTTATTACATTATTAATAAGATTTAGTTAATTATAATTTATCTAGTCTAATTAATTAATTAATTAATAATAATAATACTAATTAATTAATCGAACATGGAGAGGCCTATGTCCAGGAGTGGACTGCAATAGGCCGAGCTGAACTAGTCTAATATATAAATCTCGTGTCAGGTTGTTTTTGGTCGAACTTCTTCGAAACAGTTCGACCGTTTTTCATTAAAAAAAAATTGGGTATATTTTATTGGTATGAGATTACGTTAAAAAGTATATTCCATAACGCTAGTATGACTTCATACAAAAATTTCTTCTGTTTAAACTTCCCGCGTTTCACAGTTTACAATGTAAGGAACTATGTCTATCGGGTCAACTAGTTATGTATGTAACAATTTTTAATATAAAAAAAACTAAAGGGCGAATTTGTTTGTGTGTTATAACCTCAGGTTTTACAGGAAATTGTTGAAAGCATGTGTTACCGAGATTAAATACAAAATTATTTAAGCTACGACTTTCCAAGGAACTGTAGTCATGTCTGTCGTGAGGAAATATTGAAGTTAATATTGAATAATCTTTAGAACATTACAGTTAAGCTACAAGAAATACTTTACAAAAGTTATGCACAGAACAAAATTGATCTTTCTGTTATACAGAATAATACACTTATATAATCACAACCACTCATTTATAAATGTAAGCATTAAACGGTTTATGTAATGCTAAAAAAAAGTAACTTAAAATTTTCATATCAAATATGCCATCAATGAAATATTGCTCGAGAGGTCTTAAGAAGATAATATTTTGCTTACGAACTCGTATTTTTTAGAGATTTTGTGTAAACATCCCTTGTTGGTTTACATCGAGGGTAAAAATGTCATGTCAATTAATAAAGTCTCCTGTAAGGCTCGGCTTAGCCGATTCCTTGTTATATCATAACTAAGGTTTGGGCCGGCCGACAGCTTTGCAACCTTTAACTCTACAAAACGCTAGCGATGATATACGAGTAAATGTATGTGACGAGTGACGACACACTTGTATTTATATCTAGTTGATAAACGTTATCCTGTCCTGTAAACTGTAATCGCATAAAGTTGAAATATTAGGCATAAACTCACTAAAAAATTCTCTGAAGTTGGTTCAACCTTTTTCGAGTTTAACGCTTAGCACAGATATAGCATAGATGTGTATTTCATTCCGCCAATCCGAAATGGAGTAGCGTGGATGGATGGATTAAGTCCTGATTCTTTTCCGAGAAATTAGAAGGGGAAAGAGCCCTATGCCCAGCAATGAGATAACACAGGCTGAAGCGAGCAAGAGTACATTTATTTACTGAGTGATGACGCTAAGTCTTAACCAGGAAGCGCTAAAACATACTCCAATTCTTCTTGCATTTGAAGTTAAATAAATTTACAAAAAATATTTATAACTTTACATTTGTATAGCAAAAAGACCACACCACAAACTTTGAAAATGATAAAATAATAATAATCATTTAATACTGTCAAAAACAAACACTTCTCAATATTTGACGAGTGTCCAATTTAAGTAATAACAAAAATTTAAAAAAAAAAAAACTGCGACAAAAGCTTGATAATACAAAGTATAGGTTGTAACTAGAAACGAAGTCAGACCGTAGTCTAACGCGATACGACGGTGTATTAAGTCGCTTGAGTAAATCTTCCGAGCAGGCGGGCTTAAGAGTTTTATTGTGCAATGTACGGACCACTTGGACGTCCGTTGGCTAGATGACACTTGGCTAATAGCTCTCTTAAAATGTATCTTTTAGTACTGCATCTTTGGTTCCTAATTAGTTTTGTATTTTTGTTACTATTAAAAATTTACAGTAGTTAATTAGTAAGCTAAAAATTTAAGATGTTTTAGTTTAAAGAATACTTTAACAGCTTGAAAATGTGCCACAGCTGGGCAAACTCTACCAGTTTTGATAAGAATTGTTTTTAAATTGATTTTAATTTTAATTAAATATATATAATAGGTTATATATTAAATAGGTATATCCGTTAAGGCATAAATAAGGTACATCCGCTGGTTTCTTAGAGCTCCATTTCCTCGATTCGGTTTAATCAAATTAATGAGCATTCATATTTAACATAAAAAACGGGTTTTAAAACGGCATTATTACATAATAAATTAAAATTCTAGCCAACAACTTCTTAAAACTGTTATTTTTTCGTTCACTCTACATTTTCTATGACGACGTTAGTCTTTGCATTACAGCGTATAATAAATTACTTCATTACGGGACGTCATAATCCGCGGTTAACTAACATTAATACGCGGGTCCTCTTGCCTCGGCAGTTTGTTTAGATTAAAACTTAATACCCCGCAACATTAACATGAACCGGCCAACGTCTAGATCTTATTATTTTGTGTTTTTATTAATAAGTAAATACACAATTAAGTCCTATGTCCTATTTATGTATAAGCTCTGTAGACTTTCTGCTCCACGGGTTGTGGGTTTGATTCCCGTTTTAGTGTTCCTGTAATATTTGTATTAATATATTTTCTAGCTGTGCTTGCGACTTCGTCCGCGTGGAATTTAAAAAAAAGAAGAAATTTATAAATTTCTAAGATAAAGTAGTCTAAGTTAATCCTTATTACATCAGCTATCTGCCAGTGAAACTCTCGTCAAAATCGGTCCAGCCGATTCAAAGATTAGCCGGAACAAACATACAGAAAGACAGACAGACAGACAGACAGGCAGGCAGGCAGGCAGATAGACAGACAGGCAAAAATGTGTATAAATGTATACATCAATATTATGCATATAGTAAAAAGTTATTATTTTAATATTACAAACAGACATTCCAATTTTATTTATTTGTTATAGATATATGTATTGTCTCCATGTATATATATGAAAATAAAATAAAAAATATTTACCTATATCAGCAGATAGTTACCCATAACACAAGCATTAAGTTGCATACCTTAGGAACAGACTACTGTATATGAATGTTATAAGACACAATTGTTATGTCTCACTAAATGTAAAGGAAATGTAGAGTCTAGGTTAGCAAATATTCATTTATATTTCTACGTTTATTTATTGCTTTATTACATTGTTAATATTCATTTGTTTTTTCCTAAGAATCTTTTGTCGGGTTATTGAATAGTACTACTGTTATAAATGTTTAATACACATTCCATTTTAGTGAAATTACTTTCTTATTTACAACTCTTAGATTATTTTTTGAGACAATTAGCCAAGGTTACTTATTTTGAAGAAAAAAAAAATTAAGTGCACGTTATAAACTGGTAATTGGCGGTCATCAGGAATCAAAACTAAAATCGCACTGCTCGGCACCATAAGTTATCTCTTGTTTGGATTATTTTGTATGCCACGTAAACGAATAGATTTACCGAGCGTCATTAGATTTACATTTATCATAGCATTTGCTGATGCTACTTAAATGTATTAAGATACACTTTAACTTTAAGACGACTTTTTCCAATTAAAAGGAATACTATGCTAAGTCAAAATACCGTCAGTGTCTGGTAAAATAGAATAGCATAAACACTTACTGTTGTAATTTTCCCTATTTGCGCCTGCGACTTTTTTGTAGCAACATCATAAAATAAAATATTTCAGGCGTTTCGTTAACATGTTTGTCTTACGTATACTATTACTTTTTACATAAACTAGCTACTTTATTTCATTTAGGCAGAGCACAGTAGAATATATCCTGCTCAAATCTGGAATAGCCTGTCTAAGAAAGTACCTCAACCGTGAAAAGAAGAATACAGCTAAATAATACCACTGTCAAGTAGTGTTATGTTCCTTTAATAGCTAGCCAGACCTCCTAGAGAGGGTGGGGGTAGGGTTGGTAACGCGTTTGCAATGCTCTTAGTATTGCGGGCGACCATAGGCTAGTAGCTGCTGACCGTCAGGTGGGCCGTATGCTTGTTTTTCGATCTAGTCATATAATATATATATATAATAGAAAAAATGACTGTTAATATCCATATTCTAGTAATTTATTTAAAAGAAGAATATTGAATCGTATTGGTTTCATGATAGTAAATCGAAGAAGAATAATCGGTTTGATTTTATAATATATATTTTATAAATCGAAGTTTCATTCGTATTTAAGGGTTGTTGCTTTCTATTACTTCATTTTATATTCTACTTTCGTTTGATTGATCGATACACTCTGCGACACACCACTACCGGGCATATTCATATTTCTCTATGTAGGTTCAGGTTTGTTGACAGTTTACATACTACTGTATTAAATCTCTCGAAACTACCACCTAATTTTGGTCTATTCTTGCCAAACTAAGACATCTCATTCCAAAGTTAAACCGAAATACTGAGACGTGATAAGGGCGGTCATTCACTGGCGATGCGGCGACAAAGACGTCTGTAGATATCGGTTGCGATTACGAACGACTTGCAGTTTGACAGGTGATTTGGGTTCCTGCCGCCTCTTCCGTTGTCTGCGTTGCGTTTGATAACTATTGGCACATGTTATTATTTGTTTATCGATGGTTGTCATTTTATTAATATTATGTTAAAACTATTATAAATTATATTTAGTTTAATTTAGATTTATTTTACTGTTGTTAAAGTTATTCTTAGTAGTAGTAAGTAAAGTTAGTAAAGATTGTCATAATTCATTTATGTGTGTAACAAACATTTATAGAAGTTTTATAATGCACAAGAATTTTTATAACAATTTATAAAAGTAATGCCCGTTTGTCCTAGCTATAGAGAAGAGGGTGCTATTTCCACATATCTTATCTACGCTCTGTCTTTCAAGAAACTAATATGTTTGTATGAAATCTGTTACTGTATCTATTTTAGTCTAAAAGATAACTTTTCAGTCCGACATTTTTGAGATTTGTTAATGTCTACAAATTCTATACATCTCCACCATATTGCCTTCTCCTATAATGAAAAAGAAATTTTTACTTATATTATTACAGATTAGGTATTACAGATTGCATTATTCAAGCAGGCCCGGCCTAAAATAAATAATAAAGCAGAAGTCTTTCTTTTATTCAATTTCATTTATAGACAGCAACATTCTGTTAACTTTATACGAGTGTAAATAACTTTCCTCAATACGCATATGAAAGGGTTGCAGTTTTAGACGACACGTTGGCACAGTGTTAAATAACTGACGGATTATCTCAACGCACAAAAAATATTTGTGTAGGCTATTCAAATTGTTATCAAAGTGTGAATAAAACTATTTTCTTCTTTATATTTAAAAAGCGGCAAAGCGGTCCCCACTCTGTCACTGGACGCTCAATATCCGGGTCAATACCTGTTACTTCGTGTATTGTCTAAGCACCGGCAGTCGCGAGTTCGATTCTCACTCGGGGCTTGTCCTTATACTCTCCAATGTGCCCCAGAAAACATGCTAATTGTCGGTCCTAGTTGATATTATAGACACCTTATAATGATCGTTACTTAGGCAGATAAATTATATACCAAAAAATTTTTGACACTATGGAAAGCCAATTATCCCAACCAATCAATGAATTTAGTAAGAGAACCACATTGTTCTGATTTTTTGTCTAAATTTTCTAAGTACGAATTATGAATATTTAATTGAAATAATGAACTATATTTATGTAGTTTTAGTGAGTATTAAAGAAGCTTTCCGGCCGCAATGCATACAATTTTGTCTATTCCATTTTCTTTCATTAAACTATAGATCATGTGACTCAGTGATAACGTAGGATCTGGTGATATAATTTTAAAAATCAGTTCAGTACTCTTTTAGTTTATCAAATACAAACTAATAGAAAATTTAATATTACCTCTTTATAATACTGGTATTAATTTATATACCATATTACAAAATTAAAATTTAATTTAATAAAAGGATAGACTTGAAAATAAAAGACATATACTTAATGTAATAGATACTATATTTATTAAATTTTGTTAAATAATTAAATGGAATAAACATTTAGCCAATTACTCTCGACATCTGAGCAATAAATGCTTATTTTTTTACCGCATAAGCCTAGTGACATGCTTTTATGATAAAAACCTTATTTTAACATTAATAAAATATTTACATTTTTTGGAAATATCATCACAGCTTCACAAAACAAGCATAACATCGAAATAACGTAACAAATTGATAGCGGTTACCACTAGTGATGTGTTTAAAAACTATAAAACAATTCGAATATAATTAAGAAACCGTAAGTAAAAACAGCCTCAATTGATAAATGCATAAATACTGTAACATTGTGTCTTTTATACAAAATAATCTAGTTAAGCAGACTGATTGTGTAAGAACAACAATCGAATCGTAATAAGATGTAACTCAACTCACTCAGTAACGGGCCTCGTACATTTGTTGTATAATATTTTTTCTAGTTATAAAATCCGAAGTCATTCTTTCATCGCTTTATTAAACAAGTAATCAAACAATACTATTGCTAGTTTGCTAATTCTATTTTATTTTATATAATCAATCTTTGGATTGAGAACTACGTAATCGTGTGATAAAGGAATGTGCGTCGTTATTACATATTCTAATATCACTTACATTATCATAACACCTACTTAAATACATACAACGTCATATCTTATATAAAATACCTAAGAGAAAGAAGTATTATTATATCCACATACTTATATATAATTATGTGCAATATTATTTCTATATCTATGTAATTTAATGACTGATTATTAGACATTAATTTGTAAGAACATTGATTCTTTTGAAATGCACTATTTACATGTTACGTGAAAACCAATGGAAGCTTTGGCATCTCCATACAATGATTATCCGTCACTATTTACAATAATTATTCATGAATATTTAAATCCTTAAATACCGTAACTTTAATAAATAAAACTTAATAATTGCATTAATAATGTACAAAACAATGGAGATGTACATTTGAGATTCATCTATCTTTTATTTTATTATGAACCTATTCGAAGCGAATAATAAACAGGTCTGCGAAGAAAAAGTTTGTGGGGGAATTTTATATGAATTTTGTAAATGTTGACCTTTATATTGTACATATAAACTTTTTTAATGTGTCATGTCACACTTTTTTTTCTCTATATATGTCATATAGAAAATAAATTTTCCATAAATAGTTACCTATACCTATAGTAAAGAAACTACGTAGCGGTAATTGCATTGTTATACGTTTTATATTAATGGCACATAAAATTTTCGAGTTATTTTTGTAAGTAGTAAAGCAGTATATTTTCAGTAGGAAATATCTGATTGGCGTAAAGAATTAAATTGGAAGTTGACGGAAAAAATGTCACCAACATCTACGACGACATTAAGTTGAAAGAAGGAATCTTCACGGCACCTGACATGAGAAAACTGTTAAAGGATGCAAAATTTAAAAAAATACAACAACCTCAGTAAAGAATTAGAAAAAAATTAAAGTATACCTTTAAAAATGTGGTTCCAGAGTTGTTAGAGAAAAAATATACTCAGTATAAAAATATTATCCAAGAAATGTTAAATTCTTATAAAAACTTAAGTTGTGATATTAATTAGAAAATCAATGTTTTGAAATCTCATTATAATGTTGACTCAAAAAATTTGAGCGATAACAATGAGGATCAAGTCGAAAGTTTCCTTCAAGATAAAAAGGAGATGTAAAAATTTTGTCAAGGCTGTCGGGACGTTACTACGATGGCGGACAATTGCTGGATGATATTATGTAAAGACGAAGTAAAAATTCACTAACGAAAACGAAAAAATCAATAAGACAATTCAAAGCAAAAACGATGTTTTTAAGTGGATATTTGTTTGTTTATTTTTTGTTTAATGTTATTTTAACTTAATAAAAGTAAAAAAATAAAAAATAAAATAAGGAGACTTTTATTCAGTTTATTAAATTTGTGATTTCAAGTTAGTATATACGTATATCCAAATACTATACCGCCTAAATCAGGTAAGTGTGATGTAATGTATATCATATGAATGCGGTTTTATTTGTAAATAAAACAATTAGAATAAATATAAATAACTTAAGAAAAAAAAAATAAAAATAACTATTCGCAGACCTTTGTAATAAAATTATATGATAATTTACAATTATTTATTTCAATTTAAAATAATTTTGTAAACTATTCCGATGTCCTTCTAGAAACCCCTGTTACATTGTAACGTGCACTATTCGTCATATTACACCCTAGCATGGCACTTTTATACCATAAACGATTCGTATTCAGTCTTTCGTAATCTTTGTTTTCACAAGCACAAAATGTAGAAGTAGAATATTTAAAATTTCAGACCATTTTTCTTTCTGCAAGAGCATGATGTCCAGGATGAGAGTAATGTCCTGGAGAAGGTGGTTCATATAGAGACATCTTCAGTCTCTTACATTTTGCTCGACGGTTTTTAAACCAAAACTGCACATTTTTTGACTCAAGCCTAGGAAATTTTTGCCTATACGGCATTCTGTTTAACTCTTCGGTGTATTTAAGTATCAAGTTGTGAGAGGGATGGGTATTCATCGAGAACCACTGTTCCAAAACAGGGACTTCTGATACTGGATCTATGAATGTGCGATTACGTTTGCGTCGCTCATCAGATGCTCCAGCCAGAGCTAAATTTAATCCGCTAGCTCCTTCAGTAGGAACGCCTCCTACGCCAGGAAAACCACCAATGTACTGACTCATGTACATAATGCCATGGCCGAACATAGGATGGTTTGGAACCATAGGAAATGGTAAACGATCAAGATGTGGTGAAGATTGTCGATAATCACGCTCTTGAACAACATCGTCATCAGAAGCTATATCTGCATCGTCACCGCCGCCGTTTTCTTTCTCTGTATTATTAATATTGTTATTATTGTGTAAACTGTCACTATTTTGAGTTGGAGATCGCTGTGGTGACGATATGTTTTCTGATTTAGACAAATCTGTGGGTTCTTGTTTTATATCGTGAACCTGTAAGAAACAATAAATGATATATGTTGTTAAAAATACCTATTTTAGACAGTTCGATTTTATTAAATTTAAAAAATTTATTACCTTTATTATATCTGGGGGCTTCGGAGATTCCTTTGCATTTTCTTCTCTGTCGTCGCTATTATTCTTCCTCGTCGTAATTAGCGAAAGTGGTGCATCAGGACTCTCAGGTCTGTCATCTGTATTTAAATCACCACCATCATCTTCCAAATCAGATCCAGCATTGGACAAGTTATCTTCAGACATCACGGACATAGGATATCGTCCAGGACTACCTGCCAGTTGCAATGGACTTTTCATAGAGCTGTGCTCGTGAGAACTATAATTGTCATTGCCGACCAATATTGACCCATTACTTGGACTATGACTTCTACTGTTGAAGCCATTCACCCCTAAATGTCCTCCGAGCCCACTAATATTGCGTAGTTCGGCACGTTTTTGAGCTGCTCTAGCATTCTTAAACCAATAAACAACATTATTAACATCTAACGGTTTTCTTCCACGCCTTGATTCTAAATTGTTTAATTCTCGTACATATTGTTGAATTTGTTGTCTACTCGGATGTTGGTTCTCGGAAAACCAGCGCTGTAGCTTTGGCAGTTCTAGTTCTGGATCAAAACTTGTCCTCATCCTCGTTTTTTGAGTTGGATATTGATTCTGAACAGTTTGTAATGCTGGATGTAAATGGTCTGGGAGGGTGGCCATATTGGGTGAACGATTTTTAGGGGATGGATAGCGCCGAGGGCTAAATGGAGGAGGACGCGGAGAAACTTGAGCACTCCACCATGACTCAAATTTACGACGAGTTTCTTCACTCGGTTCATGAAAGTTATGCGGACCGGATGATCTATCCTGACCGCGACATATTTGTGTCAGTGTCACCTGTAACAATAAATAAAAACATTCAATATTTCGTAACACACACTAAAAGAAAACGTAGGTACACAAAAATACAACAGATAAAAGTAAACAATTTAGACGATTTTAAGGAGGTCAGTCTAACCAGTAACAGGCACAGAGATAATTATTTGAATAAACGAACGAAACATTGTTTCACAGAACATCGCCATTAGATTATGAAAATATTAGGCCGGTAAGGTTGTTAATGTATGTGTCATGCACGAGCGGCCGATGCGGTTCAGATGCGAGAAGATGTTTACACGGTGGTTAGTGCACATCACTCCTCCGCCGCCGCCGAAACTTCAATCATGGTTTGCTCTAAAACAATGAGCGGGAAGGGCGTCTTTGCAATTAGCATCCACCCACAAGCCTTAACATAGAGCCGGCACACCGATATGGGCTAAGTGGTTGGACTCAAATGTTTCGACAGAAGCTTGATTAGTAGCCTTTTCTCTTCAATTAAAAACTAGATGTACTTGTTTTTACTTCATATCATTATACATGTAAATTAATACACAATAATATTTTAACTAATATGAAACATAAGTAATAGTAAATTGTTAATTTGTAAACTAATCGATAAAGAAATCAAGTGCAAGATTAAAACTATAGCCGTTCGTTTGTATTGCTGTTATGCAAGTGACTGTTCGTATCACGAGATTACATAGAACAATGCCAGTGATTATATCGTCAAGCGAGTTGTCAGTTCCAACAATTGCCAAATGAAATGTAGGTAAAACAGTAAGTATTACACATCCAGATTGCGTTTATAAATCATGTCACCGCAGAGGCATTAGCGCCTAGCTCGTGTGATACGTTAATCCGCTTCTTTGTTTTATGTTTTTAAATAGTGCGGTCATATTTGTTTTCAGATATTGTCTGCTTCAGCTATGCGTAAGATTTACAAGAGCTGGCGCCTCTGTGATAAGTTTGTCACTTGTCATTTGACTCTGTACGTAATTCGGTAGGTATATAATTGCGAACAGACCTTTATATAAATACAGTTACTGGGAGAAACTAATACAGTGCACTTAGTTTTATCTGATATAAACGGTGCTGTATTTTACATGCTAAATTTTATTCATTATAAAAAAATACTTTTATTCGAAAAAAATGCACTTTTATAAAAATATAAGAAGTCCTTAAGTAGATTTATGGTTCAAAAGTGATCCCTCATTGGAGTCTTTATAACCCTTCCGCAAAGTATTCCCCGAACGTCTTAAAAGTTTATTCGGAATTAAAATCGAAGTAGCGCAAGTTGAAGTGCGATAAATTACCATAATATCATAGAAGCGAGTTCATCTGCCGTTTAAACTAACTTCGACGTTTGAGGTGTTTGATTATCTAGTCTCGATGGACCCTTTTGTTCATTAGTCACAACTTTATTACGTTTGCGCCTTTTAAATTTATTATTCGTAACAAGCGTCGTTTATTATTTATTTATGTTAATGTATTTTTTATGTAAATACAATTTCATGAAGATTGTAAGTTAATACAGATAACCTAAAACAGGTTATTAGAATATAGAGACCCAATTGAGCGCTAACCTCGCGCTTAATAAGATTATACGGCATTATTTTATGGTATTAATAAGATCAAAAGCGTTCGTACATCTAAAACTCCTTTTAACCCTCTTTCGTTCTAACTCAAGTTAGTAAGACGAGGGCAAAACGTGCCACTTTTCTGTTTTAGCGGAAGCGGATTTACATTCTTACAATCTATTTTTTTTTATATATTAATTAATTGCAAAAATAATAATTATTATTAAGGTTTTTTTTTAGGAAATTGTATCGTAAATTCTCGATAATATAGGAAAAAAGAGTAAATTAGAATATTTCAAACTACAATGCCGCAACAATACATTAAATAACTCAATACTTTAAATTATTTTTCTATCAACACTTTAATATATTTTGCCTTCTATAGAATACGCCTCAGCATTTCACGTGATCCATACCAACCCTTTCCAACAAGGTGGATATTTAGAAAATATAACAAGGCTCTGAAGCGCGGATGAGTCTGAGATTCAATTAAATTTATTATGTATGAAGATCTCGCGTGAGGAAGATGCTCATCGCGTCGACAAATTGCTCTTTCTTAGTACACTGATACTACTTATAATGTGTGTGTGTGTGTGTGTATGTATTTATGTATTATTTACAAGTACATTTATCGGAAAATGAAATATGTAGCTACATTTACCGGGTGTTGACTATATATATACGGACACAAGCATTAACATGTTTAACTTAGAAACAGACACTGCGTGTATGTTAAAGATATTTATTTATATATTATTATTTAGTACTAAACAACAAAACATTAATTAAAAAACAACATACAAGTTTAAATTTACTACCAAGGCTCCCAACAACTAGTCGTTTCGAAATATTGAAATAATTAAAAAATAGCTATATCAGATTTAAATAAATAAAAAACACGCCTAGACAGGATAGTAGAATTTCAAGGTTATATACTTGCGGTTTGCTGGCATTTTTAAAAGTAAAAATCTATTGAATTACATCGACAGAAGTGCCTTGTGAAATAGTTATCTCCATACGGGAATTAAGGCGTACTTATTGTCAATAATGTTGTTTTTGTGCTCCTAAAAACTATTTACTCACGCAGTAGCACCACAAGTAGCATAAACATATTTTACCTTTATTATATTATACTATCAAATATGTAGGCATTGTTAGTTTGTTATCTGTTTACGCTTCAGCCTGTAATATCCCACTGCTGGCCATAGACCCCTTTCTCCATGTAGGAGAAGGATCAGAGCTTAATCCACCACGCTGCTTCAGTGCGGGTTGGCGGATATACTACTATGAGTAACGATCGCTATCAGGTGTACATGATAACAACCGGGACCGACGGCTTAACGAGCTCTCCGAGACACGGTGAGGAGACCCACAAGGACTGCATAAACACCCAGACCACGGCAAACACCTGTATGGCCAATACAAATGTGCGCGTGTGCGGGGATCGAACCCGCAACTGCCAGCGCAACAGGTACAATCCATAGCTTTAACCGTTGCGCCAACGCGTCGTCATCTGTTTATTATTTTACTACTCACGGCGTTATCTGTTTATTACTACTAAACTTGTATGAAATTAATTAGGAACAATTATTTTTTATAATTATATAATTAATTATATATTATTACTAGCTGACCCGGCAAACGTTGTTTGCCAATAAACTATCTACTATAAGTGTGCGGGGATTTACTTATAATCGAAAGCGTTGTAGACAATGAATAATTAAAGGAAATTATTAAAAATAATAAAAAATAAAAAATTGCGATCGAAAATTGATTTGGGTTGATCGGAGAGAGGTGGAAAATTAAGAGTAATAAAAAAAATTATTCTAAGTCATGACAAAATAAAAATAAAAATCTTGCCAAAAAAATTAAGTTTATAAGTAACAAATAAAATATCGCTATATTTTTTTATTTGATCGTAGAGGGTTGAACATTTAGGGTTGTATGTATTTTTTAATGTTGTATCACAAAAAAATTAAAAATAAATAATTTATCAAAAATTAAAAAAAAATGATGTGGACTACCCTTAACATTTAGGGGGATGAAAAATAGATGTTGTTCGATTCTTAGACCTACCTAATATGCACACAAAATTTCATGAGAATCGATCAAGCCGTTTCGGAGGAATTTAACTACAAACACCGACACGAGAATTTTATATATTAGATATTCAAAATATAGAAAAGATGTGCTCATTTAAAATAAAACAGTAAATCACAAGAAATAAACTGCTCACACAGAGACAATTAACTACAAAGCCCGCCATGATTATTGATTAGTACCAAGTAATATCGATACTTACATTTTGGAGTGTAGGTAAATATAATAATTTCTTTAATGGTAAATCATTCTTAGAGCTATTAATTATTATCAAAGTTTGTCATAATATCAAAAGCAGGTAAATATATAAATTTCTATTATTATTTTATTAACTACTTAGATGTGCACCGCGGTTTTACCCACGTTAATTTAAGAAAAAAGAGCCTATAGCCTTTCTCGATGAATGATGGCTATCTAACACTGGAAAAAGTTTTCAAATCGGACCAGTAGTTCTTGAGATTAGCGTGTTCAAGCAAACAAACAAACTCTTCAGTTTTATGATATTAGTATAGATATTTTTCACGCGTTTATCATCATATTTGAAATACAGAACGCGCAAAGAAATAATTATCGTTGAAATTCCTATTAAACTTCATTAAGTAAAGACGCAAGTGCCCAAACATCAAAACAAATGCTTCCTTAATTCTTCCCTCGTTTGATGATCCTTATTAGCAGGGACTTATACGTAACCTTGCAAATTATAACGACTTCCGAAATTGTACGTCTACTTAGAGAGAGTTTTGATAATCTGTCTTCATCGCGAGTTCTTCAAATCCAGTCTGATGAGCGCGTTTATGTGATGTTTTGAGAAATGCTTAAAAGTCGAGCTTTTAAGATGTTAGACGTAATTAATGAAAATAGCTTAGTATTTACGTTAATAAGGGCAAATTATTAACGGGAATTCATTACAAAAAAAAATGCGAATTAGTTTTTATTGAATGTGTAAAATAAATACAAATACTGTCCAATAATATATTTATATTAACAAGTAAATAAAGATTTAATTTCGAATATGTATATTTTATTCGTATGTATACAAATAATTTGAAACAAAAACTTTATCACAAACAACATCATAGTTAAACATACCAATGTTAATAATCCTATAACCACTGTAAATGTTTCAATTGGTTACATTCAGTTATTCAGCAGCTTAAATATTGAAAACAATGAGTTTCCCGTTAATAAGGGGGAGGTTTATCGGGGGTGTATTGTGTACAGGTCGGGGTTATATTCAGGTATTAAAGAACGTAACATTGCCGAGACAGAGGGAATCTGGCTCAGCTCAGTGTACCGAATGAGCTTTGTCGCCAAGAATTCGGTTTTAACGCTAGCTTTCGTAATATTCACAGATATTTGTTTAGTGTTATGACTATTTGAATACATTTTAAGTCAAATGCATGGTGCACGACATAAATGATATGTTAAAAAAAATTAGGTCATAGAAATATTGTTTATTAACTGTAATTCGCTAATCCCAATGTTTCAATTCATGTTTATACTTTTTGTTATCTTCGTATATGCTTGTATATTTTTATTACCTACGCAGCAATGCATACTATTTCGATTACAATAAATTATTTATGAATTTTATTATAAAAGTACTATAGACACAGTTTTTGGTCTAAGTCGGTCTAGGTTTTTATATATTGTATAAATATTTATAAAATTAAATTGATTTGTCAAACACACAGACTACCGACAAAAATTGAGTATGTTTGACTAGATCGCACTATTGAACTAAACATCTTATTTGGGGAAAAGTCCGTCCTTTTCCTTTTCAAAAATTGCGTAAAAAACGTATGTATATTTTTATTAAGCTATTTGAAAAAAATAAAATAACCGCTTTTTACTAAATGCATATGGATCTATACACGGTACATATACCAAAATATTTTTTTTTTATAATTTTTGTCTGTCTATCTGTCTGTCTGTTTATTCCGGCTAATCTTCGAAACGGCTAGATCGATTTTGACGGGATATTCACTAACAGATAGCTGATGTAATTAGGAGTAACTTAGGCTACTTTTATTTTAGAATATTATATTTTTTTATAACTCTACGAACTGAACAATAACTTTTTTGTTAAGTTCCACGCGGACGAAGTCGCGGGCACAGCTGGTATTATATATTTGAAGACGATTTACAGATTTTTAAAATGTGGTATACAAAAAAAATTGACATAAAAAACATTAATAATAAAAATATAAAAATATAAGTGTATGTATCGAGAAATAAATACATAAATTACCTCGTCTAAAGGGCATCCAGTGGAAATAAGCAACGGTCTGCTTTGCACTAGTAACAGGCTCAGCATCTTATCTTTGATGTCCTGGAGCGGAGTCGGCCTAGGTCTTAGTAACTGGATCCTCAGGGTCGCTACAGTTGTGAGCTCTCCAAGTACCTCTCCAACGGTCGTCATTGGCCCATCAGATATGTGGTCTAAAGGTAGTGGCTTCCAGTTGTTGAGTACCACCGAACCTAATAAAAATATACATTTTTAAGTTAAAAATCATTTAAAATGAGATAGTGATTGGTAAGTCTCCTCAAAATTGAATTATTAATAGTGACACTGGCAGTTTAGAACTTACAAAATCATAGGATTTACATTTTTTACTTTGGCTTATCGCTGGACAGGTGTCTTTGTCTAGTATTCTCAGCAAATCTTTTTATTTGATACCCGTATTATAGGAAATTATACAAAGCTTAGTCCGTCATCTTTAAAGATCCGCCATATTAGATTTAGAGAAACGTTTTGTTTTTCAAGTTATTCTCAACAAACTCTTTTATTCTATAGGTATATTGTAGGAGTGCATTAAAAATAATTAGTCCACCGTCTTTAAAAGTCCGCTACATTGGATTTAGAATGACGTTACACAACTTTCCATGCATTGTCATACAATATAAACGGGTATACAAAATTTCAGCTCAATCGGTTGACGACATTTGTTTCAAGTTTGAGTTGCTAGATTCCATCCACCCTACTATCCTACATACATACCTACATACATACATACATACATATATACATACATACATATATACATACATACATACATTGCAATTTAAATAAAAGCTTATAAAATATATATATAATTAGAAATATGCTCTAGTATAATACAATATAGTTATAATATCATCGGAAGTGTGTTGGTGGGGATTTGATTTGATTTTACCAAGCGCTCCATATTCGATCCATCGGTAATAAATATGGGCTGAAGCTGTGCAGATTTACCCCATTTATTAAAATAATAAAAAAATCATTACCTTTAGCGCAAGCTACCAATTCGTGGGGATAGCCAAGTCTCATCATGGCAGCTGGTACAAGTTCGTGGAAGGCCGTGGTCGAGGGTATGATCACATAGCTGTCGGTCTCCACAACCGCACGTCTTCTCCAAACTCCCTCTTCTAAAGACCCAACAGCCTCCACTACGCAGTGAATTGGCAGAGTTTTACCTAAAGAAAACAAGAAAAAAAAAACACTATTTTAATCTACATTAAAAGAAACATTGTTTTATTGCCTGTCCTATCTTGCGAACTTTCAAATGAATGAATATCAAACAATCGCTACTTTTTCTGGACTATTAAGATTTATTTTAAAAATTACACAGCCGTAAAAAGTTACTACATACACTACGTATACAAGAACAGTCGACGCTTGAAAACTATTTGATAAATTTTATCACTTGATATGCATTAAATATAGAACGCGACATTTAATATGTCTGTTAAAACAAATCGATTGTATTTCTAAGAAGCTCCATTTATTAAATAAAAAATAAAATACTTTTCCTTAGGAGCTGAGTGAAAAATCAAAAACTGAAGCGGTAGACGTCGAAACGTTGTCGTTAAGACGGCGTCTTAATTATTTAGCAACTTTTCAAGCGAAAAAGCAATGCTTTTGACTTGCTCGTGAGCGCGTTAAAAAACCGAGTGAAATGTTAAAATAATAATTAATCCTTGTTCTATGTCGGCGCGGCCGTCCCGAGATTGCTTTGTGCCGATGCTTTTACCATCCATCTTTGTGAGATGCTTCTTTAACACGATATTAAATAGTTTTTGCCTCACTGCTCTTTTTGACTAAGATGAGTGAAACTGTTCTAATAAATTTCAAAATAAACTCCTATGTTTTATTTTTCATTGTATTTTTATTTTGTATAAAACAACTAGTACTAGTTACAAATTACTTCGTACAATCGAGATAGCTCAGTAAAAACAAAGGAATCGCAACTAGCATAAAAAGATAAAAAAGTATATAGAAATTTAAATATTACCTTTACGGGTATCGAATCTACATGTGAATATCCGGGTACTTTCGTAAAGCGGAGGCTTTGGAAAATTATATAGATATTTCTGCTTCAATAATCTCTTAACAACCTTAGCTTAGTGGGAAAAGTTGTAAACCTTTAAAATAGTCTAAATTTCTGTAGCGCGGTAATAACGTAAAGTAACTTTCAATAGTTTTAGTCGGCAAGTTGCTTAGGTGAGATTTCGAGGGTAGTTCGAGGTTAGCACCTATGCTTAAATTTTGCGCCCGGATTAGGCGAGATTTCGCCGTGGACTCTCCGACGCGGTCCGGTGGTCATTTTAATCCCAGGCTTTGACGCTGGACTTTATTAATAACTGGAGATATGTATCGAATCGGACAAAAGCGAATAATAGTCTAGCTTAGTTAAATTCTAAGTGAATGAGGCAAGAGAAAGTATGTAATATATTTTTTAAATACTTTCTAGATTCGATTAAAAGGAGTAAAAGGTTTTTACGATCGCTCGGTTCAGACAAAAATTCTTCAACAAGTTATTGCGCGTATTAATTAGAAATATTTTAGCTCGTTAATCGAGTTACTACGGTATATTATCTCATGCCTAATTTTACTTTGAATTAATCATACTTATAAAATATTTGCACATTAAAGATTATTGATGTTAAATAAAATAAATGTTGTCTTGATTATTATAGATAGTCACATTCCTTTATTGATATATTGAGGTTATAATTACTGATACTTTGAGATATATATTTTTTTTTGTTTTCTTTCGATTAGATTTACTATGTTTCCACAAGTCGTAATTTTCAAAAAATTGCCTATTTTCTTAGGACTTAAATTGAACAGAACTGTCAACCTGCTATGATCCATTTTTAGAATTTTTCACAGTCACCAGTACACGATGCTACATTTAACTCGATTATATTAGTTCTTCATGTAAAGTAATCATAAATTGAAAATTGCAGAAATTAGATCAACAGTTACAAAGCAAATCACTAATGAATAGTTATTTTCTTTACCATAATTACAATTAATTCTACAATTTCGTTGTAGTCTGGCTTTAAAAATAAAAGTTTTTGTCCCAAATAAAATAACCCATGGACGTAGTACGTATTCATTACAACTTGTAAATCGTTTTCTTCATATACATCTCACAATAGAGAAGATTAGACACTTCTAACTAGGACGCTAATCGTCTGAAGAACTTGTTCTGTAAATTGCGAAGCCGAGTACGATGTTCATTAGCTAACATAAAACAGCAATTAGCTCAGTAGAGAGAGAAAGATAGATACTTAACCTCCCTCGAGTGAAGGAGAGGGGGCGAAAGCTTAGCCGATCTAAGCGCTCTTGAAAAGAGTTCAGTTAACAAAGGGTGGGATGTCAAGAACCGTACGAGTAGTGTGAATTTTAACTGTAGACTTTGAGAATTAAGTTTGGTAAGTACCGTGACAGGCTGACGGGATCATAGCTTTATACTCATATATTAAAAATTACGTATACTTTACAAAATAGCTTAAATTATTACATACTCGTCGTATACTTATGTATATAATACGAAAGTAGAATGTTTACTAGCGCTTGGTAGGTTGTCTAGTAGAATACCTAATGTTGGTAATTACGAGATTTATTAGGACAACAATTGGTTTGCAACTGTTTTGTTCATTATTAATAAGTACTTGACTTGTAAACCTATGTAAATGAAAATCGATCGCTAAAATCGTTAGAAGTAAATATATAAGAGGAGTGTAAAGGAAATCATAAAACACCTAACATGGTATTATGTTAACGAGATTAAAAAAATAGATATGGCTGTATGACAGGGATTCAATAGTTTCGCGTGAGTCGCATTCGTGAGCGATGATCTACTTAGCGGATAAATCGTGGCGTGCCGGATGCTGAAACCTAGCAACTACAAGCTAATCGCGTGCGTTCGTGTCCGACCTGACGTGATGTGTAAATCATGTGTTATAATGGGGAGTCGTTGTTGACATTGTCACTGATTGAGCTCACTTTTAAATATTTCTCCATTTATCTATCTCTATGTATGTCTTTCTATATCTACATTTCTATATATTTGTATAAAGAAAAATGAACCGCTGAAATGTATGTATGCGCATAACTTTGACTTGTACCAAATTGGATAATTATTCTTTCTTTTGCTGTCGACAATTAAAAAAATATATATCGTATATATTTTTTTTATTATTATATAAATTTCATATATGATATCTTTGTCAATGAATAAATTAGTGTTTGACTTTCAACTTTCTTATTTTTATTATTATTTTATTATTTTCACATTTTTATTCTTGTCCCTTGGAATTTGTTATCTTTTATTGTGTTCATCTTTTAAAGATAAGTGAAAACTTTGTTGACTTATGTAGTGGTATTGTTTTGTAAAATAATATAATATAATAATAAATTACCATAGATAGAAAAATAAATTAAATTATCTGTACATTAATGGATAAATATGGCTGAAGGAAGTTGGCCAAGTCAGGTAATAGTAATATAAATATCGAATGCATGTACAACCGTCCTGATAACATAGGAAGTGAAACGTGGCGAGATCTCTCGCATATTATTGTTACTTAAACTATATTCTACTTCCATGGATTAAAAGAACGGCATTCAAAATGCTTATTCTACACAAAACAAAACAGATAATTAAAAACATAAATCGCCAAAGATTTTCATTATTAAATTAAGCAATGAACGCATGCAGTAACGTATGGCTATAGCCTAAGCTTGTCCAATAATCCCCTTACAGACCCTAAACTTTCACCTGGCCAGCAGACGGAGTAAGTCTCAACTAAACAATACACATAATAGGAGATACGAACTAGATAAATGCGTAATGGATGAAAATTATTATATATTTAGTTGGTATATTAGAAAGATAATCACGAAAGAGTTTATGAACAATTCTGGGCAGGGTTATATTTAATTCAAAATTGAAAAATAAATTTTTATTTAAAGATACACCTACGAATTTGAAGAGTAAATTTAATACCTACTGACAGTATGAAGCCTGTAGAAAATGCAAACCTTGGGTTATCCATTATTTTCCTGGCATAACTACTGGGTTGGTAGTATAAACAGGTATATACGAGTATATTATTCTAGTTACTTTCACCCAAATGTTTAATAAACAAATATTACATCAAAATGAGCACTGTTTCATTGGGAATACGATGACACAGTGTTGTCTGCTAAAATTCTGGTTTATATGTTTTTTGGCGAATATAATGTAGTCTGGCCTGGAACTTTCCAGCCAACCTTTTCGCGATTTATTAAGATAAATACATACAAAAAAGTATGATGATCATTTCATTTTTTATCTACTAAGCAGATGGGTGAAGATCGCGTCTAGTTCGTATCTTAGACTAATATACTTGTGGACTGTTCGGTGCACTATCAATCTTTGTTTATTCTCGAAGATTACGTCTTAATACATTATAATGTTTTAAACTTAAGATAAGATTATACGAGATAATTTTGAGTTGATCTTCTTCAAGATTGTTTCCTTTTTATTAACTTAACAAAATATTAGATACCTAATCTAATTTGATAAGTGTTTTATCAATATAAAAGTAACTCTGTCTTTGTATTTGATTTTTAGATATATTCACATATATATTACTTAATACAGTATTGTCCAAGAAATTAAAATCGAAACCCGCAGTGGATGAGCGTGGTTGATTAAGCTTCGATCCTTCACCTACAACGAGAAAGAGATTCACGCTAAGCAGTGGGATGTTACAGCCGCAATAGTTGTTTATACATTGTTTTTCAAAAGAATAACTGCGGAGTTTCTTACCGATTCTTCTCTACAGAATCTACATTCCGAATCGGTGGTAGCTTTACTTTTACAAAAATATTTTATTTTATTTATTTATTAAACTTTAATGCACACACAAAAAAAGATACATTTCAGAACGATTAGATACAAAAACAAGTAATGTATGCAAAGGCGGCCTTATCGCTTATAGCGATCTCTTCCAGGCAACCTTTAATAAAAGTAGTATATCAAAAATATGTCGGTAATAGTGCGCAATCATCAACGTAAATTTATTACACGTAATTAAATCAATTTATAATACTAAACGTAGTTATATAATACAATATTCATACATTTAAACGGTATATACCTACATAAACATATACAAACATATGTAAATACATACTAAATATATTTAATAATTTATTTATAAAGTCTTAATGTGTAAAATGAACATGATAAAAAATGAAAATAACCTTACACTGTAGTACCTTGATTAAAAAAAAAATCCATGTTTAAGAAAAAAAATCCCGTGGATGTGTATTACTTATATTAAAAAAAATATATGTAAAATGACGTTTCGAAAGTGCTCATGGAGCCTATTTGAATAAAGCTATTTTGATTTTCATTGCGTGTCGAGATTTCTAAAAATTGGTGAAAACATTAAAATAAAAAGGATACAAATTCAACAAACATAAAAAAGAAAAAAAAAACTGGTAGAGTACATAAAGTATACATACAAAAATTTACATACGTACGCGATTAAAGAGTCGTAAAATACTACATACATATATGTAATGTGTCGTTAAGATTATCTACCTCTATAAACTTGTCTTTAGCGTGTGTTGAAATATTTTTCATTAATGTCACAATATTTAAAGTGACAAGTAGCTACATCTATACATTTAATAAAATTGTAGGAAAGTCAAAACCAATAGTCAATACCTCATAAATATCATCAGCATCTCCATAAAATATTATGTAGTATTTTGTTTATGTAGTATATATGTGTATATATTTATTTGTATATATGTATATATCTATTTTTATATATGTATGTATATTGTTTATATATGTATGTGTATATGTATGTATATTTACTTCTTCTAATATCATTTTGCTTGTTAACTATATGCCAATTCTTTATCAACTGTTTGTACACTTCCCTACCGCTTCTCTTTTTCTATGCTATGTCTTATGCCTAAAGGTTGTCTGGAAGAAATCGCTCTTAACGATAAGACCGCCTTTGTACATCTTTCTTTGTATGTATCACTTTTTTTAATGTTTCTTTGTGGTGTACAATAAAGAGTATTTGTTATTATTATTATTACTTGGGGTGTGATCTACAATCGATACCGAAGCCAAAAATATAGTTTTTAGAATTTTTGTCTGTTTTTCTGTTTGTCTGTATGTATGTCCGGGATAAACTCAAAAAGTACTGTATGGATTTACTTTAAATTTGGCACGAATATAATTAAGGAGTTGGGTCAACATATAGACTACATATTATCACGCTATCACCTACGGGGAACGAGCAGTGAACGACGCATATTGGAATGTTGTTGTTATTATGTTAATAACCATGCTATAAGTTAGCTTCACACTATAAAAATCACGCAATATAAGTAACTTAGGCCAATAAATATAATAAATGAATATAAGTAGTATCAAGAGAATTTTAAAGCAGCGCCATCTATGAGATTTCAAAAACATCATCATCAATCCTTTTTTGGATATAAATAATTTAAATTTGATCATGTTGGCGAGGTTAATAGTTGTTTTAAAAAGTCATAAATGGAGTTGTGGATTTTCTTCTTAAAAATTGTATCGTTAATTCATTTCAGAGATGTGCAAGACAATTAAAAAATGTGTTTATATAAGTTTTAAGCTGCTTCATCTATGTCTTCGAGAAGTCCTATAAGTATGTATTTTTACCATATTCTGTATACCTTATTCATTACTTTATCCATCTGCTTCAGTAACTTATGACTTAATTCAGCAGAATCACCATAAAGTCATTTATTCAAAGCAGGCTGAAAATAAGCACTTTTTAACCGACTTCCAAAAAAGGAGGAGGTTCTCAATTCGACTGTATTTTTTTTTTTTTTTTTTTTTTTATGTATGTTACATCAGAACTTTTTACTGGGTGGAGCGATTTCGATAAATTTTCTTTTAATCGAAAGGTGGTGTGTGCCAATTGGTCCCATTTAAATTTATTTGAGATCTAACAACTACTTTTCGAGCTATATCTAATAATGCGTTTTTACTTGACGCTTTTTTCGTCGACCTACGTTGTATTATACCGCATAACTTTCTACTGGATGCACCGATTTTGATAATTCTTTTTTTGTTAGAAAGGAGATATCCCAAGTTTAGTACCATGATAAGGAAACCAGGATCTGATGATGGGATCCTAGAGAAATCGAGGGAAACTCTTGAAAATCCGCAATAACTTTTTACTAGGTGTACCGATTTTGATAATTCTTTTTTTGTTGGAAAGGAGATATCCCTAGTTTAGTACTATGATAAGGAAACCACGATCTGATGATGGGATCTCAGAGAAATCGAGGGAACTTCTTGAAAATCCGCAATAACTTTTTATTAGGTGTACCGATTTTAATGATTTTTAATTTAATCGAAAGCCGATGTTTATCATGTGGTCACATTTAAATTTCATCGAGATCTGATAACTACTTTTTGAGTAATCTTTGATAATGCGTTGTTACTTGACTGTTTTTTCGTCGATCTACGTTGTATTACTCGTCGATGTAATTGAAGTCGGTTTTTTTTTCGTTTGCGAGCAAACACAATTATTGAAGGTCAACTAGACAGGTTTACAGAAGACAGTCTCCCTCTGTTACTGCACTTTCTATATGAAATGTATAGAAGAAACGGGTAAATGAATGTTATTTTAAAAGGTATAATCGTAGGTATTTTTGGTGATGTATAGCGTTCACGCAGGCGACGTCGCGGGCAGCAGCTAGTAGGTACATATATAATCAAATTAACAAACGCTCTAGAAAGATGAAGTCGATATTGGGCAGTATGTATTAAATAAAGCGGTTTGAAACTTATTTAAGGATCTGTAAATTTTGTAATGAAAATGAATAGTATTAACGTCTCTCGTATTTTATATTACTCAATAGATTTTTATCAAATAGTTTTAAAACTCGAATTATCCAAGGATACTTTTAATTTAAAATTATTAACTTTCATATATCTTTTAAATGTCAAGAATATTTATCATAAGTAATGAATGAAATAGATACTCGGCAATCATTACTAATAAAAATATTGGAATTCGGCCAAGTTATCATTATTTCATATGTAATTGAAATAACATGTTTGCTGTAATGTAAACAATATAAAAAGTAAGTAATATATGAACCTGAATTTGATTGTTGGATTAATTAAACAAAAATAAAGTAATTTTAATAGATTTGTATGTGGCAAACAGACCTACGGTCCCCCGACCCTTCCAGTAGTTCTGACTACCACATTCACCACAGGAACATAACACTGCTTGGCAGCGGTATCATTTGAATGTGATCTTCTATAATGTTGAGGACTTCCTCATTAAGACTCTTCTAAATTTTGAGAAAGACATTCTCAGCTGTGTCCCAAACATAAACACTTTTACTAAACTATGTCAAATAAGTGTAAGAGTCTCTTACGAAATCAAAGCGACGGTCATTATGTAGTTTTTGTTATGTACTAAAAATACACATAATATCTAAGATATTTGAAATCGAAACACTAGGGGAATGAATATCATTCATCTCCGTTACAAAAGTAGCCTATCAATTTATCTGATGCCTTGACAACTGATTTTGTATCGCCCCTCCAGATAACTCTAACAATTATTACGGAGGCGTTACAAGCTGTCAAGCATTTGCGGTTTTAATTAAGAAACGTTTGAATCGAGTGACCTATTTGTGAATAACTTAATGTTTTACATGTACATATGCTGTTTTATATCTATTTATTTAGAAGATAAGGGTTTTTTTTTCAATTTTCTTTACGCTTAAAAAACGATTTTTTAATTAAAATTCGAATGAGGGCTTGGTTAATTTAACAATAATTCTACACTTTTCACAAATATTGGACAAAAATTGCGGCAAATCGAAATCAAATGTCTCAATTTAAAGTAAGATAAACTTTTTTTTTATATCTTTTTAGATTAAATTTTAGAATATATTTACTCGTTCTTTGTGCGTAATTATTAATATTTCTAAACACACTAACGTGCGTAATATTTGAATATTATAAAACTCTGTTCATATTTAACACGATAAGTTGGAAGGAGCTTAATTAATTTATGAACAGTAATGAACAGGGGTTGGTAGAAGGAAACGTCATCATTATCTTAGCTGGTGTTGCGGCAACTTCCAGTGAATACGTACGGTGTGTCGTTCAGCCTTTTGTCCCGTCCCTCGTCAATCGGTAACACATTTACCCACTTACGACTGGGTGAAAACTCGCGAAACGAACGCCATTGTCGCGATCGCTACAGACACAATACCCCGCGGTACGCTTATCGACTCCAACCCGTCAAAGAAGTTCAAAAGCACGGTTTAGACGTTCGCTATCGCAACGTCGTTTGTCAGTTTTCACCCCGGGCGACGATTGTCTACGATTTACAAATAACCTTTTTGAGCGAACGTCGTTTCCATTTTAATTGTTGGGGCGGAGGCATCGTATATTCTTTGAAACATTGGAAAATCTCACAATGCGACGCCACATATCCCGAATCCCGAAAGAGCTCTCGAAACAAATATATTCGACTTTGACTTGTCCTTGTTTAACGAACGAGTGGCGAACATATTATTTAGGAGCCTCTTTACGTTACGTCGTGTTCGTTCGTATATTAATCTCATTTGTGTAATAAAATCTGTGTCTTAGGCGAGCCCATGGTGACGAGTGATCCGGCCCTGAAATGCGTGCCTCTGTGCGATAATCCTGTTAGGTTAAGAAGGTTTCTACATATTATGTGCTTTGCTACGCCTTAAGGATTAAAACGTCACATAACTCGATACTTAACGGAGGGCTGAGTAGGTATACCTTTTATTGATTTTCCGACAGCATACACACACAACTATCTCCGAGACAATATTTAATCAACGCTGGTACGAATAGATTTTCATTATTCGGCAGCCCGGCGAACGGGGCTTAAGCGATTACCTAAGGCAAAGATGCAACGTAGATTTAAGCGAAGCTCGCCATGACAAGGTGGTCATCGCAAACCCAGGGATCTTTACGCCGGACAATGAAGACAAAGAGCGTTTAAATTATTCAGATAAAGGAAAAGCGACTTTAATAACTCTTACATAGACACTATTCATAAATATTTAACTTTGTCCGTCAATTTTGGTTTAAGACGAGTACTTTGCATGAGAGAAATCGGAGGACGTCTGGCAGCTAAACCTACCCTGCGGGCAGTGGGGGGCCTGCCATAAATAATTAATCTGGAACGATGTGCGTCGGGCGGTTAACTTAATCCTGCGGTGGTTAGGCTTTCGGGGATCCGGAAACTTGATGCGAAATTTTTAAGTAACAAATTATATAATCATATTGAACAAAAAAAAAAGAATATTAATAAAAAAAATATTACGTCTGTGGATCTAGTTGTGCGAACTTTAAAAAAAGTAATATTTTGACTAAGTGTTCCAAAATTAAAAGATAAGTCAACTTACAATCAAATCATTAATAACTAATTAATAAATTTTACAAATCTCAATACATTACGCTTACAATTTATTAAATTGAGGAATATCCCAATAAGCCAGTGTAGTGCAATAATTTTTCAACATAGCAAGGTTCATTCGTGAAGCCCCACTGGCGAGCAACAAGCGGCGTCTTGAGGCTCTAAGGATCGGACATGGATTAGGCCGGCTTTACCCGCAAGACACTGTTAGATAACTACACTATCCGTAATACCTATGTGTCTTTCTAGATTACAATGTTTTCAATGTTTCACTTCAATATTACTGTTTTCTTTATATGTCAAGTTTAATAGTAAGCATATTATGAATATGGAGTTGTTTTTCTTTTGTCTCTTTTGAAATATACAACATACACAACATATACATAATCAATCTTTAACTATTTGAGTCTCATCGTCAGCCTATCACGGTTTATTGCTGGACGTAAGCCTCCCCCAGAATTCGTCACAAGACCCGATCCCGCTTTCGCCATCGAGTCACTACTAGCTACCCTAGTAGTGACTATGTTACCAGCCCACCTCCACTTCAATTTACTCTTTACGCTTCAGCCTGTAATATCCCACTGCTGGACATAGGCCTCTTTTCCCATGTAAGAGAAGGATCAGAGAGTATGCTAAACATTTTTCCTCTTCTGAACTATATCAGTTACTTTGGTCTTCTGCCTGTTAGTCTCACTTCGGACCTCGAGTCTGCATCACAGATTTATTTGTATTGAACACTAAAAAATATTTCTTATATTTTTTTATTAAAAAAAATTGTCGTCAAATAAATTTGCGTGCCTCAAAACAATATAAAATATTGTGTGTAATTCATTGACATATGCATTAAAATATAAAACACAGATAGCAGTGAACGTTATTACTAAAATGGCAAGTTTTTGATCAAACAACTGCATTAATTTTTTTTTTGCCTTAGAACCAAAATTGCCTAATACAATCGTGTTATCCTTAATACACACACAAGCTTTTAGCAAAAAGTTAAGTAAACTCTGAATTGAGCGGTAACTTGATTGTGAAGCGAGCTTACGACTGGATATTGGATTAGAAACAATTTTGTACCCAACTTTACCTTCACCGGCCGTACACAATAGTTAATATTTTACACTGAACGCTCAATCTAATCTAGTATCGAAATACATCTAAAATTTTTGTTAATTTAATCGCCAATTTGTGAAAATACCGACTATATTAGTAATAAGCTATTTCTGTTAAAATTAATTACGTTTAATTTCTTGTTCAAAAAACTTACCTTAATATCGCAAATTAATGAAACTTTGATTGAGAATAAATTAATTTGAGGTTATATATATAATACCATAGATAATATTTTAGGGGATCAAATTAATAAATGTCAAAATTATCATAGTAAAGAATAAATCCTAAATTCGTGATTTACATGAGAAGAGCACGGTTGCGTAACGGTAGACAAAAATACTCTTAAATGGCATTCATCATGCCGATTAGGTCTCGTCACTCATTGCTATCGTAAAATTAAATATTTCAGTAGATAAGCATAGAGTAAGAGAAGAGAGAGCCATTGCGGCTATACCAAACTAATACCGCACAATTTTAAATTGATAGCGGTTGAAATGGCATCCAAATAATCTGTATGCACTTAATGAACGCATTTGAAAAGTTAAAAGCCTGTTAGGCCGTGGGGACGCAGAGCGACTAATTAACATCGTGCGGTAATACCGCCCAGTGTAGAATCGGACTTAGCGGCATTATCGCCAAAATTGTCCTAATGTTTAGTTGCGAGCGTAGGTCATTAGTGATTTTGGATACAAATTTGAATGTATACTTTGATCTCGGCGCGAACCAATGGACGAATCTATAATTGTGAGATTATTAGTTAGGTACTGCTGATATTATCTCACTTTGCCTGAGTATAATTATATACATAATTAATTATGGACAAGGTTTTATTAATCCTAAAGTTGTTATTCTTGTCATTAATAATTCATACGAGTCGGTAACACAAATATTTAAAATACACATTTTTCATAATCTTAAAGTATTCGTAAATAAGTGTTATCTAGAGATAAGACTAATTTGAATATATGTAAAAGGAACAGCTTGTATCTTAAATTATCATTTTATTCGTATTAAAATATTAAGAGGATACAAGTAATGAGTGGAATGGAGGATTAGATTAGTGAACAGGCAAATTGCGTGCAAATGTGAGAGTGGAGCTTTGAAACGCACTGTATTTAGGCGCGGGCGGCGGGTGGCGCATCGCAGACAGACTCGATTTAGTAATTAATTTTACCGCGCGAAGTGCTCTAAATGCACTAGAAACTATAATCCTCATTAAAATGGGAATAGGCGACTATTCACTTCACCATCAAATATAATTTTGGCTTCTAAACACGGAATATTATTATGAATTTCGCCGAATCCTGTGTGTGCACCTCGCAAATGTACATATCATTTAATATCCACCCGTGCATCTTTTCAATCATTCATTTGTCTATAGAAATACACTAATTGAAGTTGTAATTTTCTATTTTATGCACTAAAAGCCATTAAGAGAAGAACTGAATTAAATTATATTTTAGAGGTTTATTATGTTGACTAATTTATTTATTACTTATTATGTTAAATATTTTATTATATTTCGCACCGAATACAATTGCACTCATTAATTTATATAACAGTTAATATAAAAATTTAACTCTTTTGTACTATATAAAAATAAAATTACACTTAAAACTTTGATATTGGAAATAATAATTTAATTAAAAAAAATTTAAATGACATTCCAACGAAATACAGTAACAAAACGATCATTTTCATTTGCGCGCCGGGCACTCAATTTTTCGCATAACGCACCACCCAATGAAAACACAAATTAATCTGCTCATTTTTTGCATACAATTTTATTATCATTGAGCTCAAATATCCGAAAGCAATGCATTTCACGACGCGTAATCCCGCGACACAATGATACTTGCGGATTACTCGTGACGAGATTGAATTATTTCATCATAATAAAACTACTTTATTACTTTATGAGACCGAAATTGAAAATGAAAAAGACTTTTCGTTTGTTTACATTTATATGCGAGTACGGCGTAGGTGAAATAAAATCCGGAATCGATATATAACAAGTGTGGAGAGCGCCTGTGTCGACGCGATATCCGACATGGGTTCGGATTAAGCGACGTCAAATCCTGGATTAAATGGGACCGGGATAAAGCGGAGCGGGGTTCTGCCAGAATCCGGGTCAGCGGGATTTCGTTCGAGCAATAAAAGTGTCTGCAGCCGATTTAGGCTGAGCCCGTAGGCAATTCAGCTCGGTTACCAATTGCTAGGTAATTTCGGTGTTTGAGCGCGATCTGTCTACACAAAGCCGTTCTAATACCCGCCAATGGGATTAGCCTAGTGTCGTCCGGCCCTTACAATTTATTAGAGTGAATCAGAAATCCAAATAAAGATTAAGCTACCAATTGTGTTTCGGCACATGACTACTAAGCTAATTATTTCTCTATTTAAATAAGTATACGTTTACATAACACATTTTAATTATGAAAAATAAATTTTATGCTTTAAAATAAATTAATAAATGCGACCTTTACGACATCGCATATTTATTTTATTTTATTTTAATGCACAGTCATTCTTTATCTTACGTTTTTTTTTAATGCATAATATTTAAAAACATACTCTTTGATGTAATTGTTGGAGCTGACACTGAATCATCTCTAATTTTCTTATCCCAACTATATGAGGAACCCTTCAGATGATAATAAATTGTTTGTACCTTTGATAGGCTACAGAATAATTGGAGTTTTTCTAAGCTTTACCCGCTCGTTTGCAGCGGCCGACGTTCAGCTATTATAGGGGTACATTAATCCGGATTGGAGATTCATTAGGGCGAGATTATACTCTATTGAAATCTGGCTTAAGCTAGCGGGGAGTTGTACGGTGGAGAGGGGGGTTTAATGATCATTTGATTTCGCAGTGGCTAATATAAATGAAATGTATTCTGCTATATTAAATTTAAATAACCTGGAATTATAAACTGTGTTAAAAGTTTTAACTTTTTTATATTGTCTTACACAATTTTAACATTTTCAACATTTTCACAATTTCAACTTTTAGCCCGAGTTATATAAATCAATATTGATAATTAATTAGTAAGTATATTATAAGCAGTATATAGTATTAAGTATATAATTCATTACGGGATATTATTAGTCACAAAATAAAGAGAGTTCAGTGAAACACGCCAAGACAGCAACATGCCTATACCTATTACATGTCACATACAAGGTCCCTACATAACTAAAGCCAATTTATCACGTATGATAATATTGCCGTTCTTAATACCTTGAAAGAAACCAAAGGTAGGGAAAATCAATGGTGGCATTAAGTTATTGGATAAGTCGATGTGAGATACATCAAACGGTTTCTGTCGAGCGAGTAAACAAAAAGCAAACATTTCCCCGATGAAAAGGATGCTTAATAACATTGATAAGTCGAATCTACACACACTACTACACTTATAAATGAAATAAATAATAACTGTTACTGGTGAATATGTGATATGAGAGTAAATGAGCAATAGTGGTGTCTATTGAAATTAAGACTAAGGCGCAGTGGTCGTGCAACTGGCTAATGAGTTGGTGGTTGCGAGTTTAATCCTACCCATGACGAATATTTATTTACGGGTGTATGTGATCACCGTCGTAGGAGTTTGTGCTTGTGAGTTCTGCGTTTCCGAACTAATAATGTAATAATAATAATAATAAGATGTGACTGTGATTGGAGGATCACCTCCAGTCGGATGAGTCACATCTTACTGGACGATATTTAGTGTGAAGCGTTTATTATCATTATTATCTATTAATTATAAACAGCACACTTTTTTCTTATCGAACGTCATTGTAAACAGTCATCACATTATGGCAAAAGACACATCTATTACGGATTACCTTTATCTAATATCTAAGAATACAGGTGACATGATGTTTAAAGTCGAAAACGGAATGCAATAGTAAATAAGCTTAACACGTGCAATTTCAGCGCTATTATCCAGATGGAAGCCTATAACCATTCAGTTAAGATCTTCAAGTTTATCGCGTCCATTGGACCGTCTCGAAATCAGAAGCAGAGAAAACCATATTTATTGAACACGTGAATGTTAGTTGATAACCTTATATGAGACTAACAATAATAATACTTTTTAATCTCATTCGAGGCAAGCTAATTTTGTTCTAACTCTAGAAAAAAAGTAACTTAGTGGCTAAAGTTCTTCATATAACTGGATTTTACTTTACTAGCTTAAGAAAATATTTTATAAAACTAAGTACGGGTTAGAATTACAAAATTTTTTTTAACAATATGGTTAAAATAAAAAAAAAAATAATGTAAAACAGAAATAAAAATGAAATCGGTATGAAAATAACTTCAAGAGTTAATGAATATTTAATTATTTTATCGTAAAATTAAGATTCATTTTTACAAGACAAATATATTACGTTAATTATCCTATTTTAAAATCTGTCAATTTTATACTCTTAATACGAACGATTTTAAACGTTCTATTGAATTTTTACGGTAGATTCTTGTCAAGGCTACATACATATAGGTATAAAGACAACAGTTCCACATAATTAAAACTCCGCTGTCCGTTAAATATATACTTCTATAAAAGACATTTATATTTACATATTTTTCCAGTATCGTACAGCAGAAAATATCCTTCTCAAAATGTGGAGCAGCCTAAGTGGAAAAATCCTTTAACTTTAAAGAAGACCACTGCCAAAAGCTCCTGGGACAATTCGCTTGCGATGCTTCTGGTATTGCGGGCGCCCATAGGCTGCGGTAGCCGATTAATTGGTTAGTAGCTTGATGACAAATTACAATAACCACATAGGTCTTATAAAAACAATCGATTACCATTAAATAACAAAATCGAATAAGGTTCATTTATGTACTATACGTCAAACACATATTGTTAAACATGACAATGATACGGAACCCTTCGGGATTTTGACTCGCTCCTGACCGAATTTTTACGCTTTTGAAAATAAATATCAATTTCGTTTACTATTATGGCCATTGATTATCTACTACAGACTTTGACTGGGTTGTTGGCACAGTTGGCAGTGACCCTGGCTTTCTGCTCCAGTTTTGTTCAGTTTTATCCGCCCCTGTTTTTCAGTATGAGCGTAATTTTATTTTAGTATATTTCTACGTAAATTTATTAAAAAATGTTAATTATTTGAGTTTTACCTTAAGTGTTGCTTACCATAGAAACAGATGATCGCTTGTATGTTAACTATTGTAAGAAGTTTTATAATTATTGTCCTTATAACGAGTAGCACAGTAGTGCACTATTTATTGTCTATGGACTGCAACAATAACAGTAGATGCCAACGCTCGACGGAGGGAAGTCAATTATTCTTTGATAACCTTTACATTTTTTTTTAATTATCGAGTTATCCTTTAACATACAAAAAACTACCTAGGTCGATAATGACATTTACCAGTCCGTAAAAGTTAACAGTATACTTATAAATAGACTATCGAATTACATAAATTCACATAATAGAGATACTTATGTATCGCTATTTTATAGTCACATCACAAACAAAAAAACAACACAGAACGGACACTAATTTAGTGAAAATTCTTTGATTTCACTCTTCGACAACACTCGTAACCCTACGGTAGGTCGTGGATAGGGCTAGCAATTGCGAGGTTCGTTGACTATTCGCACCCTAAATACATAACACACGCTAAATTCTATCTTCTTGTCCTTTAAATAAAGTATATGTTTGAATAACCAACTGATTTTTGGTTTACTACTGGAAACCGGAGATAAGCCGTTGGATTAGTTCGGCGAAACGTAAAAAAACGTAAAAAGTATAAGCTCGGATTGAGTTCCAAATTTTACAAGCGCGCACGCGCCACAACTATTTTCTAATTTTAGATATTTAAAATTTATATTATTAATACGAGACTTTATTCGATATTTGATACTGTTCGGACTTCAACTATGGAAATTAAAACACGAGGTACATGTTATGCAAATTCAATAATACGAGCAATAAATTTAATTTTGTATTAACACTATTTGGCAACGAGTTTCCATCAGATCCTTTATATCTTACATTTGATAGAATAAATTATCGTGTCAACTATTTTTAATCGTGTCTCGAGCTAATGATCAGGGTAATTTTCATAATAAATACATCTATAAGCCGCATTAAATATTTGTCATCACTATTAACTCGCTAAAATGTTACATTAAAATACGGATATCTTTTAGTGAAATATTTGACTTCCTAAAAACAATAATTTCAGGCAACCTCTATAAACTTTGGACATATCTTTAAGGATATTTGTTACATAATTATGTTTGTATATCATAATAATTCAACAGAAGACCGGCGATGGACCGTACCATTAACGGACCACGTTTAAACATCTACTACTATAGTACTTCTATAATAAATAAGCAGTAGTAGTAGTAATAGCAGTAGTAGTAGTAATAGCAGTAGTAGCAGAATTTCTAGTGGACCAAACTAAGCCTGTGCCCTCTTACTCTAATAAGGTACTCTTCGCACTGTTGAGTACCTATATTGTAGCACAAGGAAGAACAGTCAGAAACATATTTATCAGACAAACCTGTGCTTTTAAACAACCTTATGTTGATTCTTAGGTACGAGTACATATAGTCATTAATATTACAGAAATAGTCTTGCGGAAACACTTATAGCATTAGTGCGATCCGCTACGGTGTAAAGTGAAAAAGCCTTTATTCTAACCCATTATAACATAAAGTCTAACAAGAACCCGATGGCGTAGCATTTGACGATTTTGAATATCAAACGTACTTCAAAACGTCTCTGGACATTAAAAAAGTGTGTTATTTATAAACATACGTACCTAAGCATATATATTTTACGAGCACTTGGCGCGGTCTGTAGGGAGATAATCCCATCGTGCATTTCGCTCACACACACAGGTGTTGTCCGCAAATCCTATCCCCGTCCCATTCTAATCCCTTATTTGAATCTTATCAGATCTCAGGAGACACACCGGTAGTGGTCGTAGTCCGATGTGTGCATGTTAGTTGTGGGTTTAGCGGCTAGGGCTGACGCCAATAAGTCATACTAATAATAATATATCGAGTATAATGCTTGACACATTTAACTTAAAAACTTTAAATATATGTGCATAATTTTTTTGCATTATCACAAACTCGAATTCAAAAAACATTAACATTTTAATTTGAAGTTGAATTTTTAAATTTCGTTATATATGTTGGTAGTTTAGACGCTAATCTAATCATCCAGCATTATTTTAGAGTTTGATATTTAAAAAGATATTTAAATATTCAAAGAGGAAAATTCTAATAAATTCTAAAATATGCACGCACTGTGATTATAACTCATACGAGTATATAGAAATTTACATTATAGTAAGCTTTTCGCTTGTTTTTTATATATATATTATACAACCCTGTCTGGGAATACATTTAAGGTGCGTCCACACCGAATCCGCGATTAATGGGCTTTGGATGGCGCGATTGAAGCTAAATTTATGTTTCTGCATGTCACCAGATTATACTGACAGAGGGACGAAAGCAGCTGCGCTAATCTGCCTCAGAACCACGTCTCGTGAAACCGTGTACTGAAATATCGATAACACCTGTCTAATATTAATAACACGAGTGTCAAATTAATTTTAAAGTATTTTAATTGCTAGAAAAAAAAGATATACATTCGAAGCTATTAATTGTTTTTATACAAACAAAAGTTAAAGTTACAGCGGCTACAGTGAACATTAATTTTAAGTGAAAGCAATATTTCACGGCTCGAATTAAGGGTTTATGTATTTCTTGTGAGTATAATAAGATAATATTCGTAACCCTTTGTAGGGATTAAGATTTTGTTAAGGGCGGCCTTAAGCCTCACGAGCCAGACGGGTTGCCGTCGATCGCCTCTGCCCCCCTTGTTCACTTCTATGGTTTTTACGTCTTTACCTTGGATACTAGGATAGATTTGATTTTAACTTACATTTTAATATTTTGTTAATCGTATGAATATGTAGTTTTAATACTAATCTATAATAATATGTTTTCAACTAAAACACAAGGTAGACATTATATTTTAATTTAATGATGTTTACTGTAATTTTTCCACAGTAACTATTTAATTATTCATTAGTGAATCCGTTTAAGATGTTTCGTCACCACGTCTGCAAGACCACGCTAATCGCCCTCAATACTATAATAATAATGGACAAGCATAGATAGGAAGCTTATCCCCAGTTAACGTAGCCGTCTGGAGTGAAAGGGGGGCAGAGGTCTGACGGCTATTACGACAAATTAACGTACCTTATTAGGTATGAAAGAAAATTTATTCCAAAGCGATAAAAATCTAGTGCGAAATAAGTTATTAAAGTGTACGTAAAACTAACTATTAAATGTGTATTAAAAAAGTACAAAATAATGTCTATTTGACATGACACGTAAACAAAGCCTACTAAAGACTACAACATAATTTAGAACCAAACTACATAAATGAGTTGGAACCTTGGAAGAATAGCTAAGTATTTAGAAGCCTGTTTATTTTAATATATATTATGTATCTAAGCTTTGTATATAATCTATTCGTGTGTGTTTCGTCAAAATAAAGTATAAATCAATAAAAATAAAATAACTGTAGTCGAATAGATCGTTAAAATCAAAACAAGCCACGTATTCCCAGAGCACCTCGGCCTAAGTCTGATCTTAACAAATGGTCGGGATGATCCGCGCGAGCGGTCACGGTTAAGCGTCCACATGACTCTTTATTTTTTATCGATTGATCAGAAGCTCAACTGATTGCGTCTGTTGTTGCCGCTGGTTAAAAACCGACGCACACTACAAAATGTTGCGTTTATGGTGCGGTTTTTAAAACGTACCACAAACACGACATATAAATAAATAATATTCTCATAGATTTAACATGTATAGACTTGACGCAATTTTTAACGTGGTTATGCTTTCAATATCTATACAGATAATAAAAGCGAAATTTTCGAAGGATTCATGGATTTTTTGCTCTTCTTTATTTTTTATCGATTGATCAGAAGCTCAATTGATTGCGTCGTTGCGTTGGTTAAGATCCCACGCACACTAAGGTAGCTAAAGTGCGTCTGTTATGAGATTTTTAAAACGCCTCAAATAATATTCAACCGCAAATATTCAAGTTTAAGGCGTTTATTCAATTGTTTTGGTGTGGTTGTGCATTTAGTCCTAATCAATGATATACTGAAAAAGTTTATTAAAAATTTTATTTAAAGATAAACAATGTCAATTAAATAGTTATAGTTATAATTAGGTCTTAAGATATAATAGATAACTCTTAGCAACACCCTGCTGGTGGGCACATATAAACGGAAAAAATGCGTGTCAGCTCCGATACACGACTGGAGTTAACTAAACTCACTAAGTTTTTTTTTCACATTTGTCTCAACAAAAGAGATAGACTGCGCGGTAAAACTTACGAAACCCACAGAACAACCCTCAGATATCATTCCCTAATACCTAAAGTGAGTAGGTAGACAGAGAATTTACAGCTAAAAACGAGTCATTAGACGTCCTTACAGATAACACAGCTACATTTTAGAAAATACTGCTAAAATCGCTTTAAAGCTGTCTAGTACCTAGTATGAATTTCCATTCCATGTTCTTTATTTTGCAAATATTATCTCACAACCTTAATGTTTAAATTTTTTTTTAGAAACGCTTGTTTGGCTAAAGCGCACGCTGTAACTGCCTCTAAGAGGAATTACAATAGTAATTTTATCAGCTGTTGGTGATTTTTATTAAATAAATAAAAAAACGTAACTCACTAGGAAGGTAGCGTCACTGCTCAGCGGTTCTGATTTACAGGATCCCCATATTTTTGAAGTAAAACTTCTTCGCGCACGCTTGACTTGGGGAATAAGCTGGTGAATGCGTGACGAGAGCGTTACGAAAATTGTGATCGGGCTAGGCGAACGGAAGCTGAGAGGGAGATATAGATTAGTGAAGATAGAAAGAAAGAGATACGTTTTGTATATTACTGTAGGGGCAAATAAGAAGTTTTACTTCAGTCATGTTGTCTAAAGCGCAGTCGTTTTTTTTTTGCTAGCATCATTACTTTTGGGGTAAACTCCAAGATATTAGACAATAAATAATTATGTTTCATGTAAAGAACGCGTGGCCCTCGTGCGTAACCCGGTGCCAAATAATCTAATACAGTTTGATTAACGAAATTTGAATTGAATGTAAGGTTATTAAATATTATGTTTTAAAAGACTTATTTTTCCTTTCAGTTGATTTCATCACTTCTATTGAGTTTTACTTATTTTTATTTTGTTTATATTTACTTTTTTCTTGATTAGATTACGTATAAGTAGGTAGGTAAGTAATATTTAAAATCTTTTATTTTATTACGTATTATGTTAGTAACATTGAAATTTAAAGTGTGATTTATGACGTCATATCATAATTATATAAAACTTTTTAGTGCTAAGCAGCTATATCAAAATGTAGACGCAGCGGTTATACTGTAATATAAATTGGTAGTAAAGTATTGGATTTTCTGAACGAATGCAAAGGCTGCCTATAGGCTATGACATATAGTGTATAATCCGTTGAGTGTGTGTGAGTTAAGCCGAATGCATGCTTCAAATTGGGCTGTGCAAGAGATAATCTCACAATGATTGATGAAGGAGCTGCCCTCCTCGGTACCTTTCAAGATTATTTTTTCCTTTTTTTCCTTCCTTTTATTTGATAAATTATTTCTGTGTGATTAAATTAAATTAACTCATCTGCTAATTAATCAAAAAACGATTATGAAACACAACGACTTTTTTTATTTCGTTTTTCTATTTAGCAATATAATGCTAAATTAAAACATATTATGATACGTTCATTTTAGTTCCATGAGTAAAAAAAAAGGAAAACAAAATATAATTCGCATATTTAATGCGGTAAGCCTGCTTATCCTACTGGCAATACCGAAGGGTTGATCCGCGGGGATTATCCTTTATTTGACTAACACTGTCCATACTGTGAAAAAAGCCTGCAAGCGATTTAAAGCTTTAATGCAAAGGTGTAATGACCTATTTGGTATAACGTAGTGTTGTTCGTTACGTTTGAATACATAATATGAAGGTTACATTTCTAGATAAACAGTTTAAAAAAATGTTTTATACTTATACATAATCTGAAAGACTCCATAATCTTAGCGGCTTATACAATTTTAAATTTAACGTCGGTAATTAGTCATTAACGTAAAACTCGTTCGTTTAATACTATCACTATATACTCCACAAGTTCGTGCCAAAAATGACGCGAACTCTTGTGTGTTGCATAGTCACCACGCTGGGCAGACGGGTTGGTGATTTTGGGTTAATACTATAAAGGTCGTAAAAAAGCGTACAGTCCGCCTGACGGTAAGTGGATACCGTAACGCAGGTCACAAACGCCTGCAACAACAGAAACATCGCGAGTCCGTCGCCAACCCTACCTCTGAACTCTGGCTACCTTATTCACCACAGAAACACAACAATACTCGAGAGCAGAATTATTTAGCTGTGATCTTCTGTAAGGTTGAATGAGGTAGGTACTTACCCGATGGAGTTGCTCCAAATTTTGAAAAAAAAATCCCAGTATTCTCAGTAAGAATATAATATGGTCGCGTTAATAAGTCGCGTTATATTTAAAATAGACATAGACGATAATATCGATTAAAATAAAAATAAAAATCAAATAAAACCGGTTAGGTAAGAGGTAGAAGTGACCGCGAATAAAATCTGGTATCTAACAAAAGGGAGCTCAACATAAACTAAGTAAAGCATAGAGCACACGCGGATTGCGAGTAAAGGATGGAACACACGAGCTAAGTAGAGCTCTTGATCCGGATCAGAGGATTAGACGCCAACCGCTGCCCACCGGCCGGGATACATCTCCGACGGGATTACTCGAATCCGGATTTAGTTGAATAACTTACTTCGAATTTATCGTAATCGCCTTTCTAGATAATAGAATCCTCAGTAATATTGATTGTTGACTAAAGTCTATTGCGTGACTTCGACTCGAATCAAATTTTTTAGAACATGAAATAACTAGTTATTGCGAATTAAAATATTTACAAAAATGTGGTTAATATTCTAAAAAATTAAACATTCCTTTTGGTAATAACGACTCTATGAAAAATGATTTACATAAATTTAATCACAAGTTGGTATGGCAGAAATTTATTTAAAAATTATATTAAACTAATAATTAATATACATTCTTCTAAAGTATATATTTTATGTGTCTTTTCTATAATACTATTACTATACTTATAACACTATTGGGAATAAGTATTTATGAATGAACAATATATTTCAAAAGTAACATATTCAATTGAAGTAAGTATAAATTTCAGTTGGAGCTTTTAAAGCTTAAAAATAAAAAATAAATTACAAGTATAACACAAATGTTGCACACATTCACAGGACTCTAGCTACATGTGTACATGAGACGTACACACAGGCAAGTGTGCGATCAAGTATGCGACGTACACATAGAACTCGCGGATCAGGCCTTAGTCGGATTACTCGACCGTCGGATCTGGATTGTATCCCGAGGTCGGGAATATTCGCATTCAACATTCTAAAGTACAAAAATAAATATGACCATAAAGATTATAACGTAATGTATGTTAAAATGTCAATATTATTATAGTAACCTATATTTTTCACTCATTTTTTTACGAGCTTAATGATTTTTATATCACAACTATAAAATTATATAAAGACAAAAAATTAAATTATAGTTTGATTTTTATTAAATATTATACATATTTATAATGCAAAAATTTATAATAACTAGATAATTTTTTTTTTTTACTAAATCTGCTGTGTGGTTACGGCAGTGAAGAGAATGGCCATCCTCTCTCTTCCCCTGGGTGTCGTAAGAGGCGACTAAGGGATAACACAATTCCAGGTGAAAACTTGGAACTTAAAAAGCCAACCGATGGCGGGATAACCATCCAACTGCTGTCTTTGAAATACACAGGCCGAAGACGGGCAGCAGCGTCTTCGGTGCGACAAAGCCAGCCCTGCGGGCACCAACCCGCGTGCCTGGCGTGGTCACTATGCAACACACATGAGTTCACGTCATTTTTGGCACGAACTTGTGGATACCTATGCCCAGTAGTGGACTGCGATAGGCTGAAGTGATAACTAAATAAAAATTAGATTATGTAAAGAAAAAAAAAGATAGCTATTTCAAACTTCCAATTATTATATATATATATTTTTTTAATCGTTTTTATCCTGTCGAAGAAATATTTAAATAATATATTTCATTACAAAACACGGTCAATACGTTTTAACGATATGCATTACAACCACTAATGAGGGCCACACGGCTTTGTTTTTAAATCACAAACCGAATTTAATCGAAAAAGGGCCTGAGTAGGTGTGGAATAAATCGATACACGTACTGGGACGGGAAGCACGATTATCCGGATCATCCGGGCCGGATCAACCTCGTGTCGCCCGGAGATAAAACACAACTACCCTCACCCCACGCTGCAGTGAAGATCCACCCCAATGTATGACAAACTAGCTCGGTTTTCGCGTATTCTTCGATTGTAGAACGCTTTCGAATTTTTAAAATATATTTGTGTTAACGAGACATTAAAACAGTAAAATAAACAATCGAAATACAGAACGTTTAAATATACTAATATATTAACATTTTAACTCTTTCCTGTAGGGATATCTATTTTTAAAGAATTTTCTTACTTAAGCTGTATTAAACTGATACAGTGGATAAAAATAAACGTAATGATTTATTTTTTATTTTTTACTAGACCTAAATGATCTATTTCTTATATCTAGACTTATAAGTACCGTCAGGACTTTTATGTAACCATAATTTTAGAAACGTTGACAAAAATACAAATATATTGAGATCAAATGTTTAGCGAATATTGCAAAGAGTTATATTATAAAACAGATAATTTAATCAAAGACTAACTTTTTATTATTATTACTGTATTTTCAATGACTTTGAATTGATCAGCTTAGTCTACTTTCTTAGGTTCGACCTTTTTCAAGTTCAATACCTTTCTTGTGGAGTATAAATGTTACTATGGTACAAAGTATTATCCTTCCGTGTCTAATCAGTGTTAGAAATATATATACCTTCAATGTATTCGGGTAAAATTGAACAGTCGTTATTTTTCCATTTACGGTTTCGTTCTACTACTCTTTGTTTATCAGTTTTGGGTAAAAAAAGATTTTCTGATGGAAGATCAATCTGGAAGCTAGAGCTAGGTATCGCAGAAGTTGATACTAGATTTAAAACGCAATCTGTTCGCACATCTTCGACAGTCGGTGATTCTGGTTAAAACTCGGCTGAATCCTACTTTAAAGGTTTCGAATAACCTTATTTTAACCTTATTGAAGCCTCTTATTGGGTCTAAGGTTTCCCTCGTTTTCTCTATCAGAAACACTAGCATAAGAGTCTTCGATACAGTCTGAAAATTATTCTAATAAGATCTTCAATAGGGGTAGTATTGTTTGAAATATCCACTACACCAACGTAAAATAACAAGAAGCCAAAATGAAAATATATAGTAAAACAATAGATAATTAGCTTCTATAATAAACCAAAATACCCGAATTGTCGTGTATGTCTTTGCGTGATGTGATTAAATGAAAGAATTTATCTGACATGTTTTTCTATTTCTCGGTAAGAGCAAATAGTTGAAACTAGTGCGACCACTACATAAATTTATAAATTTTTGGAATAGCAACACTTTAACAAATGATTTAAGTACTTATGCTATTAAAAATTACGGGACATTAAAAAATAAATCGCCTTATCTTTATAAAACCGGCTTTAAGATGTACGGTCAGCGTAAAAAAAAAACAAATTTACTTTAAACAAATAAGTCATTCAAAATAATTTATTAAATTAAACAAAAAATTAAATTTTATTGTTTAAATTCTGAAAAGCTAATTATAATAAAATATTAAATTATTTATAGCTAATTATGGGAGGGAATGTTATTTGTTTTTAAAAGTAATTCATCACTATTGGCACGTGCTTAATGTATTGTCAAATCCTTGAAGAAAAATGGTTTTTAAAACATAAATTAAAACGCATTATACGACTAAAATTATCATTATGTAAATTATTTTTATGAATTTATTTTAGACGCAGAAGGTCAATATAATAATTTATGCGTACAGTGTGTATATATTTTGTATTTAAATTATTTATTCTCCTAAATCAAACATTTTTATCATATTGAATATTCCGAAATAAATTCCTTTTATTCATCTCTCTATTAAAAAAATGTATAGTGTATTTTTATGTCCAAGTAATAATAATTAATAAAACTGTAAAATTGTTTCCGACGGTACCCAGGTACGAATTGACAAAAATATCTCCGACGTATAATCCGGGGGCATTGTGCAATAGCTAATCGCGGATCGGCGAGAGACTTGAAATTAATAATGATTTATAACACCCGATTAGAGGCGTTCGGCATTAAGTCGCCACCGCTTCTTTGACGTCCACGATGTTTTACGCATAATATCACACACCAGCTATTTCATCCCTTATTACAAAGGAATAAAACATACAATCAACCGCGCGTATTATCCGGGTAGCGATTATACCTGAGTGAGGATATATTTAACGACATTAACTTGCGTTATTCAGGACAAATGGGACCATACATAGCGTTAAGAAGATGACAAGCAGTTGTGTTTATTTTTTGTTATAAAAAATGTAATAATTCGTATCTCAAAATCTACATCGGTATGCGTATGAACACCATTGCGTGTGACTAAATGCAGTAATAATTATGTGAGAGAACACTATACTTTTTGCATAAGGAACTTTTCAATGGGAGTGATGATCGTGATAAAATAAAGAAAGTATGTTCCGATGAAGGGGATTTGCTGTGAAAGGCTGCAATAAAATCCTATCTGGAGTTCAAAGAAATGAATTTGTATTTATGTGGTAGCAATTATACTAATAAACTGCACAGATTAATGATGAAAGACAACGATAAAATGCTAAAAAATATGATAATATATTGTATATTAAATTAGCATAAATGACTGAATAAAACGTTACTCATAAATGACTTACACTATAAAATTATCAAATTAGATTGAAAGATAATAAACACATTGGGTCTGCGTTATTACATGTATAAGGGCTGAATCTTTTTTTTTCTAGAAATGATTCACTATAGTAATTTCATAAAGAACTCGATTAAATAAAAACTAAATAATAAATAAATAATTAAAAGTATGGAAAATTGTAGAATTGTGTCCTATATTTATCTGAACATAGATTGTTTGAAAACGTGATGGCATCATATAAAAGTAGTTAAAATATGAAGCACAAAGAAGGCATGTGAACCGAAAATGAATTGATGTATAATGCAACGTGTGCCTACTGCGTATGTTTGCCGGCTTATGCTTTGAGCGCCTTACTGGGCAGACGGGATGTCCCGGATTAGATTTAAGGGGTAAAAGAACTGAAGCGAGATAGTACTAGCCGGATTTACATTAGAGAGACAAGGACGAACGAATGGAGATTTAAAGATTATGATTCATAAAGAGAGGAGAATGAAAGGAAAATTAATACGGAGGGGATAAACGGGAATTAAAGGGCAATGTTCTATGGAATTGATGGATTCGTGTCATTTTACATTTCACGCACGATGCGACCTTAAAGTGATGGTTAAATATGAATTAACTCTCAGTTTATATATTATTTTTATAAGTTAATGAAGTTTGTCTAACTATAATGTTGACTTTTCGTTCACTAACTTATGCACTGAATTGTGTGATGAAAACTATATTATGAATTAGGAAAGTATTAAAAAATACATAAATTCGCGTATTCTGAACAACTTGCGTAATGCGCTGTAACGATAGAAGCTTTTACAAAGCTATCGCAGTACTTTCTTTGTCGGGTATTTTATCCCCAAAAGAAAAACCCGATGATATTATATGCGAATACTTTGTCTAATTTTTCAATTACGTATAGGTAATTAACATCAGTGGGTTATAAACAAACAATGAATAAAAATTCATCACACTTTCATCCATTCATAAGGTAGGCAATTTAATGTCTGTGTTTTAGGTAACAGCCAACTGATACCAACATTTTTTTTTTCATAAATTTATAAAAACTTTCACCTATTGTTGACCCTATTGTTTTTGTTTTCACAAAACTTTTTTTATCCAGCGAAAAGATATAACATTGAATCAAAGATAACTGCATTTCTTTTCTCAAAAGTAAATACATTCTCGTAGTACAAGCACAGCATGATAGTACAATGGAGTCGCTTATTCGGAGTCACGCGCGCGTTCTTTGTCGAGTCCGAGCTCATCTCAGCGTTAATCTGACGTTGTAATTGATTCACGGTTAGCTATCGTACTGGTATCGGGTATAAAGGAAATATTATCTACGAATCGATGTTTACTTCAAAAGATAATAAGATTAATTTAAATATTATTTGTAAGAAATAAGATTACGGCAACGAAAACATGGTTTAAAAAGTGTTTAAAACAATTGATCAATAAATATTGGAATATTGATGTAATTCTTAAGGATTTTCCGAAGATATGCGTGAAAGGTTTATGGACTAACGCAGTAGTTACAAATATAATTTTTTATTGAATAATTCGAACAAAAGTGACTAGTAGAGATCTCTTTAAGAATTCATTGGGGTTTCTCTTATTTTTGTAATTAGCAAGCTGTAACCTTGTTTTAAAGTTCAATAAAGAATATATATACATATACAAAAATGTTTGGATACTGTATCGCTAATCTAGCCAAAAAAGTAATGTCAGAGTGACTGGCAATAAGCTTTTGTATCGAGACGATATCGTATGTACATATAATAAATATATTTTAAAAACGTCTTTATTTTATTCAGAAGAATGAAACAAGTGATTGGGCGGAAGTTACAAAATTGGCGCGACTGAACTGTATACCTTTTTGTGGCACGTTACGTGTGCCGATTGCGATATTAATTTCAGAACATTCATCTTATGAATTCGAGTCGTCTACAGGAAAACAAATTTTAATATATACATAATTACATATATTTAAACTGCGGGCCGTCTATACATGTCGCGCTTTTTAAAAAGAATTAATGTAGAGCAGTTTTATTTTGAATGAAGTCATTTGTTTTGATCTTTAGTAAGATTTTATATTTTCGATTTTAAAAAGCTATTATTTTTACTATTGTATAATAGCATTACAGCGTGCGAAATACGATATAGGAAGAAATGTTTTGGAAAATTATAAAAAAAAACGTATTTATATTATTCACTCACCTGTAACTCCTTTATTAAGTAGGTTGTTGAAGGGTTCTTTCTTGGGTGAAAGGTGAGGAGTGTGTGGAGTGAGGGAGGGTCGCTCGTGGTGCACCGGGGCGGAGGGCGGGCGGGATACTGAGCGTTCTCCGGGCGATCGCCGCGGTGGCGACTTGCTGCGTCGCATCTCCGATGACAAACTCTAAAAAAGATAACGGTTTTTAAAATATCAAATAAGTAACATTCATTTTAGATTTGATCTAAAAAAATAATGTACTTTAAATTAACGCTTACTTCTAACTTATTATAGTCTAATGTGTCTGAACGAATAGTAAATCGAATACCTACAGTTAATACTAAACTATTTTGATATACACGTAGGTAGGTACGTGATGTAAATAAACTATTTTGATTTTTAATAAAAAATCTGCGACAGTGACATGTCAACACAAGAATGACATATTAAAATCAATATAAAGAATAAATGAATCTCATCACAACAAGATACATTTTACAGGATCTAATCTAACAAAAGTCGTACCACTTAAAACAAATGGATATCAAATGGAGATTCAAATTGGACACTTGTTCATTGCGTCAGTGAAGCAAATCGTTCATGAGTCGCACTGATTACGCTCGTTGGCGTCTTGACCGCTACATGGCGAATCCTCGCATTTAATAAGGTTACACATGCAAACACTCGCATTAATAAAAACTGGTAGATAGAATTTTTATGAACAGCTATAAATCATCAAAATAACGAAATTGTCGTTATTAAGTTCACGTTCCATTTATTATATTTATTTTTTTCAAATTATGCACGTTTCTAATGTAATTGAACCTAAACTAAAATCTAACAGCATCGAGCTTGTTTCGATAATTTTTTCCACAGTTAAATTTCAATACTTAGATTGATAAAAAATGTTATCTCGTATTGATAAAGATGGCCCTTAACAACGAGGAAGCCAATAAGCATCATAGAATTGTCGATTCGCGCCACAGATCTGTCTAATATGGTATTGGAATTTGTGATGCCGTTTGACCCCTGTTAACCCAGATTACGGCTCGGCGCCTGATTCGTCCCCGAGCCTGATTGTGTTGTGACACAAACTGTAATGTATTATGTGTTAACTCTGCTGCAATCACGGCCGCTGAGCACAATTACAATGAACACGTTCGCCGAACTTACGATTTATTTTGAGCGATTCGTATTCTCATACTTTGTGTTTATTGTTTTACTTTATATCATTGCGTCATGTCTTTCTATATGTGAGCTTCTGTTAAATACTATGCTATTAAACGATACGATGACGTAGGAGATAGAACGTGGACCATGAGTTCGTGGGTTCAATTCCAAAACACTTTTGAATTTTTAAGTGTTATATTTGTTTAATAAATCTTAATGAGAAAACTGTCATGAGTGGAAGTCTATTTTAAACCTAAATTTTAAGATGTAAAAGAAGAACGCAACGCTTATCTTTCATTTTATTTTATTAAATATTTGTTTACTTTGTAGCTGTAAAGGAAATACAAATATTCAAAAAATATTAAGTTATAATGAGTGCCTAAAGAAGTCCCTGTGATACAACATATCGTAAGGTTGTACCTAAAACTAGTTCAACTATTAGACGTCGTAGTTTCGTCCGAAATTATAATATTAATATGGATTAGTTATAACTTAATCACCACAAAAAAACCTATTAACATTAAGCAAATTAGGAGTTATCATCAATAACTCTTGGAATTTTATCTTAACATCAGCGCTATGTTCCCACGGTATTTGTAACTTATCATTTTCTAATCGTTCGCTCTAATTACAATTAGACTTTGTTTAATAATGTAAATATTGTCCATAGCCCTCGATAATGTTTCCGGTTATCTGTCTAGACCAAAACCTACAAATCGAAACACTTTTTAGGCACACGTTACGTGAATGAAAAAAAACGTAATTTATCAATTCGTTAGTTTGTACATTCATAGCTTCTAACACTGCCAAAATAGTACATAAGTTTTTGTCAATTTCATATAGAATGGAGAAGACATGAAGGAGATCGGTGATTAAATTATTTTATTGTAGAACAATTATGCACAACAGGCGACTGTTAAATTATTTGACAATCATTGAAGATAGATGGCGTTAGTTGCATTATGATAAAAACCCCAATAAACTTGCTAATAGTAACTTTGTAAAAATCAAGTTTATGTAATAAATCAAATTTTTGGAAAATACGCAGTAATTTTTTTTTTTTTTTTATTATTATATTATTCGTAACAACTTTTAGTTTCAAGGTGGTTAACGATTTTATAGATAGTATGTTTCCGGTGATAGTCCGAATAACATAGCTATAAGATACGTGTAAAATCGAAACCGGTTTCATTATGTTTATATCTTCACATAATTATACTAATATAAAATAATAAGGGTTATAATTATTTTAACAAATATAACCATTTTAAGTACATATTTTTTTCATTACCTACTCTTATTAATAGATTGTTTTACTAATATAAAAGTAATAAACACATTTTTTATTTATTTTGTTATTTACCTAATTAGCGTTTTTTTGAAATCTCCACTTGAGACATACTTAAGGTAAATGGTACTATTTAGGGATATGTATATGAAAATACTTAAACGCAAAATCGTCCTTCACTTATGAAAAATTCAATGTGTAGGTAATTTAATATGATAATAAAAACAATTTCATACTTCAAATCTCTATATCTAAATCTATATAATATAGACATAATCTTTAAGTAAAAAAAAAACATAATTTGCGTCATAATAACTAGAAATACGAATGTGAACATTATCCTTATGTAGGTAATCAAATAAAGTCTACCCAACAGTTGCTAGTCAAATAGAGCTCAACTACTGTCAGTTACTATAATCTATTAATGTCATTTAAGATCACGTTAAGAGTAATACATGTTTAATTATTTGTCAACTTATCTTCGAATGATTATATTTATTTATTATTACAATTACAATATGAAGTAAGTTTTACACTGCTATTTCATTTATTTGAAGTAATATATATATTTTATTTAATTTAATACGGTTTAAATTGGATTTTTATAAATTATTAGTGCGTCGATGTATGTAAATATTTTTGTTATATTATTAAAACCGCACTATATATATATATATATATATATATATATATATATATATATATATATATATATATATAGTGCTATAGTGTATATTGTAATTTATTTCTTTATAGTAAAATACTTTTAATAATAAACGATTAACATAAGCACATAATAAGTAATTAATTTCGTTATCAATAAGAAAAAAATGAGAATAATACGCAAACGAGATATGATTTCTTAGTAGCTTAATTAGTTTATTGTTACTAATTCCAGTCGCAGTGAGTGAAGCAAATCTCAAGGCATACAGATCAAAACATTTCAGACTTATCTGATGTACACGAGCTACGTAATGGTGACATACACGGCACCAAAACACGATAGTAACATTTACTATGGCATTAGGCGTTTTGTCTATCTGTGAGCCGCGATTAATTTATGTCCCACTTATTTGTACAAGATAACGTTTAGAAATATCTCCGTATTTGTACATCATGTAAGCTTATCTTTTAATTCTCGAGCTGTCAACGAACGGGACGAGAGGTTTTTCCACATTTTGACGGAACAATATTAGGTATATACATTTCATAAAATCGTCATGCAGCTTTTGTACGTTGAAAATGTTTCGTCAAATTTATATAAAATATCATGCAACGACTGTCAGTGTATTACATAATTATGTCAGTCTGTATAACATTTTCATGTCGTCGTCCATAGCTAGCCTAAGCGGCCATATTCTCACTTAGGGTACGAAAATTAAGGTTGATCATTATGTTAATAGATATATGTATAATCGATCACGATTCAGACTGTAATAGCCTACTGCTAGGCATTAGCGTCTTTCTTCGTGTAGCAGAAGGATTGGAGTTTAATCCACCACGCTACTCCAGTGCTGGTTCCCGAGTAGAAATTTTTTCGTCTTCCTTAGAGGGACCGGACCAAGCATGCCTGATCAGGACTAGATAAGGCTTGTAACGCAGATGATTGGTCTGGACCTGATCAAGATGATATGAGATTTCCTGATCGGGTCCAAATCAGGAAATCTCATCTCATCCTTATCAACCGGTTCGGTCCAATGCTTTTAAAAGACACGAATTTATATTCTTGAAAAAATTGTTTAGCAAAAAAAAGCGAATTGATATTATAAATATGTTACTTAAAATAATTATTATGATATTTATTTCCGGTTATTTTTTCCAATGTATTATTTATTTATGTTTTTACTTTAAATATTAATTATTTTTATTTATTTTTATGCTATTAATTGATTACTATTATTAATTAAATTTTATTTATTAACTTCTAGTAATTAACTACTAATTAACTATTTCCTATTACTTACGACTGATCCATTGTGTAGAAATGGACTCCCTGCTAGACCGTCCTAATAACTGTATATAATTATACTAAGTGCGCTTAAAAAACATTAATAGCGCGATTCAGGCTCATTTCGCGTAATTTTTTCAGGCTATCCTGATCTGGACCGGACCGGGTCCTGATCCAGTATGCCTTACGATACTTGATTATATTTTACATCAGGCTATCCTGATCTGGACCGGACCGGGTCCTGATCCAGTATGCCTTACGATACTTGATTATATTTTACATCAGGCTATCCTGATCTGGACCGGACCGGGTCCTGATCCAGTATACCTTACCATACTTGATTATATTTTACATCAGGCTATCCTGATCTGGACCAGACCTGGTCCTGATAGAGCTTGCCGGATCTGGCATGCCTCATTCTATCCTGATCCGGTCCAGATACATAATCTGGTTGAGCCTGACCTTTTTTTCTAGTCGGGTTGGCGGATGACCTACTACGAGTAACGATTGCTATTAGGTGTCTGTGATAGCAACCCGCTCCGACAGCTTAACGCGTTCTCGGGAGACCCACAAGGACAGACAATCACACCAGAAATAAATATTTGTATACTTATAAATATCCACTCGGAGTGAAAATCGAACCCGCGACCGCCGGTATTTAGGTGCCTACATGACACACACACACACACACTACTACACACAACGTTACAAGTTTGATAAACACAAACACACTATTGCGAAGTTTAAAATAATGATAAACTACGGAATATTTACGGATTTTCACTGTAATATCGTAGCAACTGGTCAATCTGCGATAACATTCAGATTTCCGTTCATAAAGTATGTATTTGTACCGATTATATGAGTTTTGTCTAAAGTAAAACTTCTTTATGCACGCTTGACTTGAGGAGTAAGCTGCTGAATGCGTGACGAGAGCTTTACGAAAAGTGTGATCGGGCGAGGCGAACGGAAGTTGAGAGGGAAATATAAATTAGTGAAGAAAGAAAGAGAGGGAGTTACGTTTCGTAAGTTTTGCTCCAGTCGTGCGGTATAAAGCACACCTGTTTTTTTTTTTATATTTTGTAACGACCACATATAAGCGAACGCGATCGAACGCAATTGTCAATTGCGTTACGTCATTGACAGTTGCGATTGAAGTAAGTCGCTATTATCCCGTCAATGGATTTTATGGGTAGTTTAGTTTTATTTGAATCTACCTTCGTCTCAATTAGTGATCATCGATAAAAATTTCCATACATATCTTTCATTGACATAAATGCATTTGACAATTACTGCAATTTCACTCATAAACAATTTTAATTGTCAATCACACAACATTCAAACAAATCGCCATTCAACGTATCCGGTCACATTTTTTTATTTATGTGAACATCAGATGACAAGCCTTTAACTTTTACCGATCACTACTCCGCTTCTGTCTCGAATAATAGATATAAGAGTAATATTACAATAATAACATAACATCACTAATATTAAAATTCTAAGTGAATAATGAACTTTTTTGGTCCTATCAACTTTGAAACCTTTGTGGGCTCATGCACAACACTTTACTGAAGATCATGACGTTATAAACTGCGCAGTTTACGATTCTATTAAAGACATACAGACAAACATTAATTTTTATATATATAGAAGACAAGGAACATAGTGTCATGGAGGTCTTCATACAATATACGACTAGTAGGCACATAAACAATTGATAGCGGATAAAATGAAACTAATATTTATTATACCGAATTTTTATTTACTATTTATCAATTTAAACACTTCTATGTATTTTAAACAATATTTATCTTATAAAAGCTTGTTCTTATATCTCTAATACGCGATGGGACATAGAATGGAAGTTTTTGATAATTATTTAATTTTTTTTTTTTTTTTAATATATAGACTAGCGCTTGACTGCGATCTCACCTGATGGCAAGTGAAGATGCAGCCTAAGGTGGTGCGCGCTTGCCTAGAAGATGCCTATTCACTCTTGATTATATGAATGATGCCTATTCACTCTTGATATGAACAAACTAATGAGGTAAGGAAAACAAATCAGTCCTGATACTAGTAATACACGTGTCAGCGGCTAAAGCTTCATCTAATATAGATATTTTTAAATACTAGCCATACTAGCCATACTTGCTAGGCTCGTTAAAATAACTAATGATATGTATATTTGTATCTATATTTATACAGTGACCTTACGTACTCAAATAAAAAATAAAGGCTTTATATTCTATTTAAAAATAGAGAAGATTAGGCGACATTTAGTCACATAATCCAGTAGTATAAAATGATCCATTATGAGATTTTTGTGTTAATTTATTACAAAGAATTAGTAATGTATTCCTTTAATGTCCAATTTATTATTATTTTAATCAACGTATTGAGTAGACATTTTTATTTAAACATTATTTGCATATAAATTTTTATCATAATTAGGATAAATTTTAATTAAAAAAAAATTGTTTTCTTTCAAAAGAAAAATCCCCGACTTCAATTAAATGGATCAGCAACACAATGTAGATCAACGAAAAAATTGTCAAGTAAATACGCATTATTAGAGGTAACTCAAAAAGCACTTGTCAGATCTCAATTTTTAAATAGTACTACATGACAATCATTACTTTTCGATTAAATAATAAATCATCGAAATCGGTCAACCCAGTAAGAAGTTATGAAATAACCTAAAAAAATACACTAGAATAGATAACTTCCTCCTTTTTTGACGTCGGTAAAAAAAAGATTTTCCGATGTGTTGATTAAATTTAAATGTAATGAACACATATATTAAGATTACAACATACTCATATGCAGAAAACAACAGGCCAATAAACATAATTAGTGAACCGTGGCAGCCAGAGTCCTAAATCTGGATTTGTATTTTTATTAGTGAATTAATATTTACATTAGTGAGTTATCTCTATTGAGACGCTGTCGTCACAAGTGCCATGGACGTGACCCTAATTTTTTTTCCATCGAAGATTGCGGCTTTATGGATAATAAACGATAAACTATTCAGTTGTATTCTACAGCAATTTTTATAAAACATTACGCAATTCTTGAACTAATAGAAGTAAAAATGATAACCCGTCAAATCACGAAACATTTTGGTTGTGGTTAGCTAATTATTCAAGATTAAGTATGTTGCGTAGGTATAGAGTTAAATAAGGGAATATTTTTTTACAATTATTTTTATTTTAATAAAAAATAGAGCAGTCTTAGACTTTTTATGATTACCTTCTTGTGACCTAATATTTTAGCAAAAAGTATCAAAGTTATTACAAGTTTAGTTATGTTTGATAAATTCATTTTCTACTTAGTGGTATGTTACGTAAAACTAATTGACCATTTCGAATTGTAAGAAAATAAATAATAATATAATCTTGCAGTTTTAATATCCATAAATTAAATTGAAATTACAAATAAACGATTAAGAATCACGTTGTATACTTTTCAATATTTTATTAAACTTTGTATGATAGACCAACGGCACGTAGGTTAAGTTTGCGCACGCTCCCGACGCGGTAGCTAGTTCACGTTTCATAATCCAAGTTCCTATCTTCAGGGCATTTACTTTACCATGTCAATTTAAGGATTTAAGATATCCTATTGCACCTGTTGATGCTCACCGTTATTATGCTTACTTTTTGGCTCTACCATATTTTTATTACGGTGAGTAAAATTATTTGTCGAAAAAGATGTGTGAATTTGTAAACTTTATAAAAATTCTAGTTATATTCTTCAAATAATTAGGTATGTAGTTGTTTTTATTACGCAATTTTTTTGATTTAACAACTGAAATGAGCACACAAAGGTAACGAACGACAAGCTGCTAACTAGCTAACAAACAATAAACACATACAACTCCTTATAAACGTTACAATCTTAAACTTTCTCACAAAACAACGGTTACGTATTCCGAATATCTATTTTCTATGCGAATCGTTCAGTACTGGGCTTTCCTCATTATTCCAAGGGCATACATGAAACAGCTTGTAATACATCCGCCGTAGTACGAGTAGGAACGATCAGAATACAACAAGGCAGTGGGACGAAATAACCGACAAACGACCAGGTTTTATTTTGCTTACATTTGAATTTATAATTCAACTTACATAATTTGATTAATCGATTACATTCTAGGAAATAAACGGTCCTTTTTAATAAATAAAAAAATCAATAAAATTATAACCATGATAATTTTAATGTGTTTCTTTACATATTTGCGAATACGTGATTAACTATGCTGCTTAGAGCCAAACAGGTGTATAGTTTTAAATATTGTCACAGTCGGTAACTAATATTTTGCTGAGTAGGTAAAGTTTGAAGTTAAGTTATTCAACAGGGTTATAATAAGTAAATATTTATAATATAAATATTCCTCGTTATCGCCTTATTTACGACATATTATTCCCTAATTCCCACATTCGTTGAATTGAAACAAATATTTACTGCGGAAACGGTCTTATCGAGGTTAATTTATTTCATCAGTCTATTGAATCAATGAAATTGTTATGTTCTCAGTATACATATAGCTATTGGTATTCTATTGACAATTAGATGAGCAATTGAAGGAAACAAAGACAAGAAATCTTAAAACAAGAATTAAATATGATCCTTATAAGCATTGACATTATTTAATTAAGTATTTATGTTACTTTTAGTTAGTAATTTTTAGCATCAAAAATAATATTTTATCAGTAATATTATCAACCTGTAAAATATGAAATATTTATATATACCTAAGTTTCAACACATAATAATAATAATAAGAAGAAAATGAATAATTTACTCTTTTTTAATAAGCTTATTCATTGATCCTAGTGCCATTCATTTAACTAGGAATATTTTGGATATAACTATAAAAATATAAATATTTAGATTCTTTATAGTAGGAGCTCCAAACTTGAGACGAACTTCAATCATCTGTTTAATGTATGAAACTTATTTTATACTAGCTGTGTCCGCGACTTTGTCCGCGTTGGATTTAATAAAAAAGTTATTGTTCAGTTCGCAGAGTTAAAAAATAAATAAATTTCTAAAATAAAAGTAGCCTTAGTTACTCCTTATTACATCAGCTACCTGCCAGTCGAAGTCCTGTCAAAATCGGTCTAGCCGTTTCCGAAATTAACGGAAACAAACAGATAGACAGACAGACGTACAGACAAAATTGTAAAAAATGTTATTTTGGTATTATGTACCGTGTGTATGTACCATATGTATTTAGTAAAAAGGGGTTATAACAATATTACAAACAGACACTCCAATTTCATTTATTTGTATAGAAATTATTTTAGTATATTATAATGAAGACATAGGGTCGTCTGTTAAAAATTTGGTTTGAGTGGCGGTTGGCGAATATAATATAGCCTAGCTAGGGATTTTTCAGCTAACCCTTTCGCAATTTATCTTTAACGTACTAAAATAGATAATTACTTCATTTTTTTTCCATCAAACAGATGGGTGAAAATTATGTCCAGTTCGGATCTTAGACTATTAATTTTAGTTCAGTCGAGGATTTAAAAATGGGCATTTAAAGTTTTAAAGTATACTCTAGGCTGTGTTCGAAATTGGAGCAGTATGAGCAATGCATTAGCACGGGCCCGCTACATGGGCGTAATTAGTGTCATTTGCACTATTTTTGGATGGGATAAACACAGACGGCTATATTGTCGAACGGCCCACTAAATTGGAAACAAATGGTTGAGGCCTGGAAGTGCTAACTCAATTTGTTCAGCTTTCGCTAACGTGTGAGCAATAAATAGTACCTATACCTATCTCTTGCTCTCTTGCGTCACTCCATACCATGATTTGAAAAAGTTTACAGTTACCGTTGGAGTATTCCAAATTACTTAACGTATTTAGTCGTGACGTGTAAGTTCCTATTGATTATCGTCCTATTATAAGAGTAGACGCACTTCACGTGTAACGCTAAATCAAATTCGGCAAACTCTTATTACGGTATTACAAACAAGATTTTAAACGTTAACATTACATATCAACAAATTATTTATCAGAGCTCTCGTCAACCAATTCAAAAAAGTCATCATCAGTGGTAGAAAATCATTTGAACTCATTTTTATAGATCATTCTAGATCGAATGAGTTATGGTTCATATTTTGAGGAGTTTTATTTTTACGAATTTGTTGACTAAACTTATATCCAATATTATTAGCTGTGTGGTTACGGCAGTAAAGAATATAGCGACCCCCTCTCTTCCCGTGGCTGTCGTAAGAGGCGACTAAGGGATAACATAGTTCCACTACCGCCTTAGAACTTAAAAAGTCGACCGATGGCGGGATAATCATCCAACTGCTGGCTTTGAAATACACAGGTCGAAGACGGGCAGCAGCGTCTACGGTGCGACAAAGCCAGCCTTACGGTCACCAACCCGCCTGCCTAGCATGGTGATAGGCAACACACATGAGTTAATGCCATTTTTGGCGTGAACTTGTGGAGGCCTATATCCAGCAGTGGACTGCGATAGGCCGATATGATGATGATGATGATGATGATGATGATGACGGTTTCATGCATTGCTTTGTGCTACGTGCCTAATGATTAGCTAAATAGTTATAATAATTTACTTTAGTTAATTGTCCCTTCCCTTATTTAAAATATATGCATATAGAAATTAAGCTATACATACGAGTATGTATAAACCTTTACTTCAAATTAAATTCAAAACCCGTTGAAGAAAAACTTAAAAATATACAAGTATAGAAATAATAACAAAATCAATTGCAAAGTCCTGGTCGATTTCGTGCACCTAAAAAAAGTTATCGAAAAAGCAATCTAATCGTATATCGGTTCGAAAATAACGTAACTCTAATCTCATAATCTGTTTGAACAATTCACGAATACCGACAATAGTCGATAAATCTCTGCTGCAATCGAAGTAATCCGCAGCTCAGCTGATAGCGCACTTAATTAAGACATTATCGGTCGGTTATCTTCCAGCCGGATAATCTAACCGTGCCTTATCGCGCGCTTTCTTTTAATCACTTATTATTTTTATAACGCAACCGACGATTAAATTTTTTATGTACAATGTACATCGTTTATACAACACGGTTTGATTAAATTGCATGCTCTATTTGTAAGGAAAGAATGATAAGTTATAAAATAACTTTTAAATGTTGCTCGATTTAATTTTAATATATTTTTACGAAACCTCAAATTACTAAGACAAGTTTAGCCCACGAATATTTCGAAAATGTATATGTTATTAGTTTTTGTTATCGACAACAATACATATAAAAAATATGTATTTTAATATTTATTACTAAAATTGACTGAATATTTTTTCACTTTAGTTTTATTTATTAAAATGATTACCATATTATCTTATAATTTAAACAAAAAAAAAATGAAACGTGTCTAATATATATTTAAAAAATCATCTGAACACAACTGCTTTGTTTTTAACAGACTTGAAAAGGAGGAGGTTCTCAATCCAATTGTATTTTTTTTAATGTATGTTACTTTTTACGCTTAATGAATTTTGTTTTAATTGAAAGGTGTTGCGTATCATTTGGTTCCATTTTAATTTAATTGAGATCTGACAAGTACTTTTAGAGTTATATCTAATAATGCGTATTTACTTGACTATTTTTTCGTCGACTTACGTTGTATTAAGCCACGTGACTTTTTACTGGGTTTATCGATTTTGATGATTCTTACTTTAATTGAAAGCGGATGCCTGTTTTGTGGTCACATTTTAATCGTAATCTGATGACTACTTTTTCGGTAACCTTTGATGGCGCGTATTTACTTGATTATTTTTTCGTCTACTTACGTTGTAATATTTGTCTATGTAATTGAAGTTGGTTTTTTTTTCATTTGCGAGCAAATACAATGATTATGTACTATTGAGTTGCGCTATGTGGCTACGCTAGTAAAGAATATAGCCACCCCCTCTCTTCCCGTGGGTGTCGAAAAAGGCGACTAAGGGATTACACAGTTACACTACCACCTCGGTATTTAAAAAGCCGATCGATGGCAGGATAACCATTTAACTGCTGGGTTTGAAATACACAGGCCGAAGACGGGCAGCAGCGTCTTCGTTGCGACAAAGCCAACCCTGCGGTCACCAACCCGCCTGCCCAGGGTGGTGATTATGGGCAAAACAGATGAGTTCACTCCATTTTTGGCGCGAACTTGTGGAGGCCTACGTCCAGCAGTGGACTGTGATAGGCTAAAATGATGATGATGATGATTGAGTTGCGCGGTACTATGAAACACCGTGAGAATAAACTTCTCCAAGCTCTACATCCCGGTCAAGGAACAGGGTTAAATAGAGCAAGAGACCAGTCACTTCGTTCTATTACTAGTCCATATTATTGTCTTTGCAACGACTAACTAACAAATATAAATTTCATAAACAACAAAAGTTTGAGGACTTATACTGCATAGTATTACGATTTCGACTGTTGATGAGGTTTGATGACTGTGATATATGATATGATAGACTCGTAGGTATTCGAAACCCACATACTTAGTTATTTTTAGAAAATTATTTATCTTAAAAAGTTTTAAACAACACGTTATTTACATCAATTTTATTTTTAAATTATTCAATTATGGGCGTTCATCAAAATCTTATGTGATATAGGTATTGATATCTAAATCGAAGGCTTCACGTGCTCTAATCAAAACGAGCTTTAACATATAAATATTTATAATCGATCCTATAGTTATAATCCAATATTTGGAATATAAATTGTCGTGAATGCATATAAAACCGATTAATCAGCAAAATTAATGACATCATAAAAATTAAAAAGATCAAAGTTATTTATTTTGCGTAACGTGTGTTGGCTTTGACCTTTATAGCCGGGCTATTACCTAAATTATAATCGTTGAGCTAGAATTATATAATTATTTACTCGAAATTAAAAATCGATATCTAAGCTAGGCGTGGTATCTAAAATATTTGTGATTACTAGTTTTGTGTATGTATAGAAAAAAAAACACTTGTCCTAATTTACTGACTGATTCATCATTCATTATTAAAGCTAATCACTTGTATTTTGGTAAGAAGCGTAACTTTACTGAACAGACTCCCACTAAGTAATTTAAGAAATTCTGCCTTTAAAGGGGGGGGGGGACAGTGTGTTTTAGAAATTCTAGCTTTAAAGGTGATGATGAGTTGAATGTTTGTAAGGAAGTCTGTCAATATAAGTTGCTATATTTAAGACACTATAGACGATACCCAGACCGGAAACAAATATTTGTACAAATATATATATTAATACAACCGCCGGTGTTTAGGTACCACGCACACTCACACTTATTACTATCTACACAAGAGTGGTGTGCAGTGCATAACTTTTATATATTATAATCAAGTGACACATTGAAATGACATCTCGATCACACCTTACGTTCGTTTTTACTATGACTATGGATGTTTCAGACTATGACAAAAAATTCGACATCTACTAAGTGATGTAAATACTTACCGAAAAGTAAATATACAGCAAAAACAAACCGGGCTACGATCACTTTAATCAAATGATGAAGGAAATCAAGGGAAAATAGTATTATATAGGGAATCAAGGGACAATAGTAGGGGTGAAAGTCACAGTAGTAGTGGTGACTAGTGTTTACGCAGCAAACATACGAGAAAGAAGGTAGTCCGGTATGGACACTTCAAATGCCGTCAACATCTACCCGCAAACTTCAATCTCGTGAACAAGACATTCGTAAATAATGTCGAAATATCACAAACTAAAAATAATAATTGTGTTTGCTCGCAAACGAAAAAAAACAGACTTCAATTACATCGACGAAGTAATACAACGTGGATCGACGAAAAAATAGTCAAGTAACTACGCGCTATCAAAGATTACTCAAAAAGTAGTTATCAGATCTCAATAAAATTTATATGTGATCACATGACAAACATCAGCTTTCGATTAAATTAAAAATTATTAAAATCGGTACACCCAGTAAAAAGTTATTGCGGATTTTCAAAAGTTTCCCTCGATTTCTCTGGGATCCCATCATCAGATCCTGGTTTCCTTCTCATGGTACTAAGTTAAGGATATCTTCTTTCCAACGAAAAAAGAATTATCAAAATCGGTACACCCAGTAAAAAGTTATTGCGGATTTTCAAGAATTTCCATCAATTTCCCTGCGATCCCGTCATCAGATCCTGGTTTCCTTATCATGGTACTAAGCTAAGGATATCTTCTTTCCAACAAAAAAAGAATTATCAAAATCGGTACATCCAGTAGAAACTTATGCGGTATAATACAACGTAGACCAATTGACACACACCACCTTTCGATTAAAAAAAAAATTGTCGAAATCGGTCCACACGGTCAAAAGTTCTGATGTAACATACATAAAAAAAAATAAAGAAAAAAAAACAGTCGAATTGAGAACCTCCTCCTTTTTTGGAAGTCGGTTAAAAACACATTGTAAGAATACAGTTTTAAACATTTATATACAATGTTAAGACCAAGTATGAAATAGATTTTTTACAAAAGGTATCACAACGAAGTCGCTAAAAAAAATTTAATAGTAACTTTTTACTTCATTTCTACGTTAATGTTTACCAAACTTATATCATATTTTAGTTATTGATTGGTAAACAGAAAACACGTGGATATTAAATATTTCGATAAAATAATGTTTTAATATATGGAACCTGAAATACAATTTAAATTAAAAAAAAATTTTAAGCATCTATCTTATATTAATCGATTAATCTGTCTTTTTGACGTGTTAATCTTAAAATTTATTTGCAAATCTCTGATTATCTACTTTCGTTTATCGTGGAAGGTCAAACTCGATGACGTTTTACGTTGAAAATTAAACCAACGAAGCGCTTGCGTCAACCAAGCTGTGATAGCTACGAGATCTATTTTTTTTTTTGACATAAATAAACGTTTCACACTCAACGGCCCCCAGTAGGATTTTCTCCTGTGTCCGGGGTCACACACATAATACACACAAACGCCTAGACCGTGACAAACATCTATATGACATATACAAATTCTGTCCTGAGCGGGAATCGAACCCGCGACCGCAAGCGCGAAAGCCATTGTTGTGATCGCTGCACTAACTCGTCGTCTAATTTTCCGTCAAAAATTCCGACGATTATAGGAGTGTGAGACAGTGGTGTGAATTAAGCTTCAACCTTACTTTATATGTATATCATCGCACTTAAAAGTATATATAAAAACATTACATGTATGTTTGAAGCCAAATATGGATTTATCACTAAAAGAGATCTCTTCTAGTCAACTAATGAAAGAAATCACGAAAACGCGATGCCAACCCTATCCTCAGTCCCCCCAGGAGCTCCGGTCACCTAACTCACCAACAGAAACACAACACTGCTTGAAAACAGTATTATTTAGCTGTAACTTCTGTAAGGTCGTGATACTACCTACCGTCTATAAGATACGGTAATCGCTTACCACCAGGTGAGCCGTACGCTTGTTTGCCGATCTAATTATATTATATATATGAAACCTCAGTTAAAACCAGTTTTCAAAAATAGAAATACAGACATACATACATTTAAATGAATGAATTTATTTTGACTGTCAACATCGTAACTGTATTTCACGTCAAGGAAGTTAGAATAAAATCCATTTTTATACAAATTAAACAAAAGACCTTGAAGTTATACTGTTTAAGTTTATTTAATAGAATCGTCTGTAACAATATCCGTATTAAGAATGAATGATTAAATAATCTTGAATGCTTTACAAGCTATTTAAGAAAATTAGTAAATATCTTACTACAAAAATACATACGATGTTGTAACTATTCGGAAAGTATTATTGTATATGTATAGAAAGTATATTGTTCAGTGAAATTAATTTATTTTGTAACTCTGCGTCAGTTACAAATTAAATAAATTTCTAAAATAAAAGTAGCCTAAGTTACTCCTTATTACACCAGCTATCTGCCAGTGAAAGTTCAGATTAGCCGGAACAAACAGACAGAGAGATAGATAAAAATTATAAAAAATGTTAATTTTCGTATATGTACCGTGTATAAATCCATATGCATTTAGTAAAAAGCGGTTATTTTAATATTTCAAGCACACTTCGTAAATAAAATTATTTATTTGTATAGATAAAGACAATACTAACTGTACCCACCCCTTCGGTTACTTAATGTACGAGTAAGAAAAGTTCTTCTTTATTTTTAATCTTAACTTGCGAGTAGAATCACTACTTTGCCAATGTGTAACAAACACAGTTTATGTAGGAATAAAGTATTCCGAATCCAAAAAATGTTCACCAATATACATATCAATAATATTAAGAGAGAAAAAATTGTATGATCAATTAAAGGGTCCAAGTCCAGTTTTATATGCACTTCTATGTATTGTTACGTTATATACATACCTATTATACAAAATACGATATTGATATGATGTCAAAGTCGGTTGTTGATCAAACTTAATGAGCTACATAATGAAATCCGAAAGATTTGTTAATTGGCTCGGTTGAGACATCTGAAGTAGTCTTTAGTTCTATTTAGATTTCAGAGGTTTTTTTTTTTTTAATTTAAGCAAAGTATATTTTCATTGAAGTTTTTGTATCTACTGATATTTCTGTGATTTTTCCAAAGTTGTAATGAAAGAATGTTAGTTGGTAATAAAAGTAAATATTTTCTATAATTTTCTGTTGGATGTATTTTTCCACATTTCTATCTATATACAAAACTTCATTTCAATAAGATATTTTACTGAGTAATCTAACTAAAACGACTTTATTACTTTCGGTCCCACAGACCGTGCGCGGGTATACGTGTTACACTTTTTCACGCGGGTACAGGAAGGTTAACCTATTTTTACACTAACAGGATCTATTGGCCTCGACTTTTCATACTTCGATATCAATAAATGAAAGATTATATCAATTTAAGGAGTTTATTTACAAATACCTACATAATACACGAGCCACTTTAGATATCTCCACTCAATGCATTAACTGTCCATAATCTATGAAAAGATTATTATTCAACCGATGATTATCTCTAATTAACACTCGAGTGGCAAGCGATCATACAAAATAACCCAGTTAAACCACTCCGTACGAAAGACAGATATCGTGGAGCATATCGATGCATTGAATAATCATTCTGATTGTTTTCATAACGCATGTCATAAATTATGCAATATTGCAATATTTATAAGGACCGTCTAGATGACGGCGAAGGAACTTTTAAAACGCAGTGAGAACAAAAAAGCTATCAATGGGGCCGCGACCGGACCGCGGAGCACATTAGATATTGTTGACAAAACTTCCTCCTCAATTAATATGCATCGGCAGGTAATGTCGCGTACGTGCGCCTGCGCCGCTGCGCCCCGCCACGTCGGCTGAGCGCCGCAGACTACATTTTCGCATGCGCGACACATCCATGCAAAATTTTAGGCGGGATGCGTTTACCGATGTAAGAAGCGTCCAGTAGTAAAAGTAGCCATACTTTCCATCAGCGCCTCTTTGTCCTCGCGGTTCAATGGCTCGGGTTAGACAGAGAAGGAGATGGCGGCGCTGATGCGTTTGGACAATGCACAACGCATTCGGTAAAAGCGAGTTTTGACGACCGCCAGTGCGCATTCCCATGCAAGGTATGCCCGCGGGAGCTATGTCGGCAATTTAAATATTACGGCTACTCAAAAACGTGAGATGTAAGTAGCAAGAAAGCCCGTGTGGGCTCCGAGCTTGCCGAAATTTGGATGCAGCGAATCCGGCCAAAAAATATCATTTTTAATTATAAGACGACATTTTTTCGTAACGAAATTGCTACTTTTTATACAGTACGCATCGAGTTATGCAATTAATATTGTCATGCACGGTTTTCAAAACCATAAAGTTGCCTTAATGCGAATCAAGATTATGTGGTATAAAATTCTCAGGATTTTCATCCCATTATTATTAGCTCGTAAACGAAAGAGTGTTGGGACATCGTCTTGTTATAGGTCGATCACGTTGGACAATTCGTACAGTAGCCATTCCCATGTCGGCACGGAAAAATAATATTCAAATGGATTCACGCGCGCGCGCCTCCGTCCGAATTTTGCAACCTCTTTTGATGCGCCCGCGCCGATTCCGGCAAATCCGTCGCGTCGGAAGTGCGTGTCGCGCGCCCCGCCGCCACTGTCGATGTGTCGATATGCTCACAAGGAGTCATCGACCTCGATCAGAATCCCGATAATAGGTATCATAGAACGTTATTGGGCAGATTAAGGAGCCGCCGAACTCATCAACTCTTAATAATGAACCCACAATATACATTAGAAATAGTGATATGACTGCACGTTCAGATGCGTATAAGGCGTAATAAAATAAGTAGCGTTATGTAATTTGATCGATCAAATAATGATAACTAAATAACGTTATGTTTTTATGTACGTAACTACGTATAAAACAAACTATTGGTTCAATTTATCGACATCAAGTATTCCCCTCACTAATCCATGTGATACGTATACGGTCACACAATGCACTTATTATTCGACAGTTCAGTTTCTAAGTAAAGTACATTCGGGTTGAATACGGCGTTAAAATGACGTGTGCGTCTGCCCTTCGAATGACTGAATTAGGTACAAAGAAATTTGCAACAACCTCTACAACTTGAAACAATGTTGAGTTCATTCCATAATCCGTTACAACGGTAACAACCGCAATACATGAAGGATTTATATTTAAAAGTTATAAAGAAACTTATAATTCCCCTGTTATTTTAATTAAGCATCGTATTTTCAAAATTAAATCAAAACTACTCATAATTTCGTACCGACAGTAATTGCCGTACGGCAATTCGAAATATCTGGTTTTAAGATGAAAACCATACAATCAGGCTTTTTGTTTCATGTTTCAAACGTGTCGGGAAATCAAAACAGAGGGATTCTGTTAAGGCAATTAAGAGAATCTTTCTTGTAAGTGAGGCAGCGCGTACCTGGACTTTATTGCTGTAACAATGACTATGAAAAATTTCGGTGTCACTTATCCCATTACGTGAAGTTAGATTGTCTCGAACAATGCGCTTGTAAACAGGATCAACGCGTTAACGGTAACCTACCCGGACGTTTTGTAAAGAATCTACCTGATCTTTAATTTATGACTCAAAATGTCGACATTATTGACTAAACTTCACGCTTCACGCTTGAACTTTTTAAAATTCAAGCTTTATCTCAATCGTATCCATTCTTTTAAAATCTATAGTAGCTAATTTGAATGCCATTTCTGTATTAACCTTTCATTTTGAATTAAATTTTCATACATTTAAATAAAATTCTAAATTGATTGCATTTAATATTAGCAGATAAATATAATAGTAATTAATTTAAAAACTCAAACTAATTACCATCTAAATGAAAAAAAATCTCAATAATAGTGCAATAACGACCTAATATGAATTGATACAATTTATTATTCAATATAGTAAAAAACTAAAGAAAATAATAATTCTATACCTAAAGCTATTAGAGTATGAGATTACAATAGCATTTAAATAACTGTGAAATATAACAAACAAATACTTATCAATGTGCTCCCTGTTTTAGCAGATCGTAAAACGTGTGTCGTGCTAATAAATGTAAAATGTAAAATCACATCAAAATCATTGAAAACAATACGGTGCCAAGGCTGTGATCAATCAGAAAACTAGGAGTATTTGATTAAATCATTTCTTATTGCTACGTACAAATACGTATATATTCCTTAAATTTTTATAAAAATAGTTGTTAGAACCTAAGATTGTATTAAGCGTTAAATTACAGGTACAATGTGTAGCGTAGGTATTCATCGAGAAAGTTGTACGATATATAGTAAGTATGATGTATTGTTTCTAAATAACGCGTGTCATAGGATCGTTGTGATTCGTTGACGATCTATCAGTGCGTGCTCGGGTCTGGATGCTGCCACAAAACAGAGATTAGAGTTCGTTCACACAGGATTTTATTCCTCTGCATCGTATCGATGCGCGGACGCATATCGGTGCACTCTTACTCATTTGTTGTTGTAATTGTAAAAGGGATGGCGGATGAGATAAATGGGTCGATGACATTTGGCTCCGGCCGATTACTACGATTATGCACTTTGAGCGTTGAACTTTAACTACGAGCTTTGATATGCAGTTGATTTGTTGTCTTCACGTTTTACCATGACCGACCGTATTGAAAAAAAAAACGTTAATTTCATTTAATGATAATTAACAAATGTTTCTTTTACTTATAAGCTAAATAACTTTTACTCGCGTTCGTGTCTTATTAGCAATTCACACTAGAGTAAGTGCATCTTTATACTGTAAACATAATTATATATTTATAATAAATACTAAAAAGCAATCATTATGCAAATTATCTGTGTACATTGTACTTAAGAGTAAATAGCCTTGAAAAATAATTCCTATGAAATAAAATATCAGTATAAAAGTGCGTGCAATATCGACTGGAGCCGTGACCGCAACGTATTCAATACGTATAAATTCCCATGTAGAGATAACAGAATCTATCCTGCGATACACCGCTATTACCGCTATCGCTTCCGCTACGATAGCTGGCCGGCGTAAACTATTGTCCTAAACGAGACAGGGACAAAGATAGCTTCATTACTAGATAGCGTTAACCAAGTTTAATAACAAAACAAGTAAAGTTCCTCGGTAGGTACGTTTCGGTTCCAAGCATATCGAAATATTAACATAATCGTAATAAGATTAATTATCCACAAAAGATTTAAAGTTAAAAAAGTAACTATTATCTTAAAACAGACATGGACATATTCATCAGTGGACATCATAAACCAAATTTATGAACAATACAAGCCATTGAACTTCGGTACGTTTGACTGACAAACATATCGAATTATTCGAATTATCTATGAAGCTTTAAGGTTACTTCTTATTTAGAAAAGATTTTTTACAATATTTTAGCCGAGGTAGCTAAAAAAAGTTAAATAGATGGCTTAAGCTATTGTCCTAAACGGGATGACAAAGGTTCGTTTGAAGGTATCACAAAACAAATTTAAGAACAAAACGTGTAGAGAAAGGTGGAGTAAGACGGGTACCTTAAGGTATTTCATTAATAAATGGCTTCTTGGCCTTCGGTTGGAACCAAAAAAATGTCATTCTTCTTATAGAAATATCAACTTGCAAAAATAACTAATTTGCACCATCTTGAACCAAAAGTATCTAAGTTACATTTTTTACACAGGACAAAAAAGATTTGAATATTCAATAGAATGTCCTGAGAAAGAAATCAGATCCTTTCTTGCCTTATGTCCTTTGTAATAAAGTTAAGTCTGCCACACAAACACAACTATAAATGGAACATGTCTCCATTTAAAAAGATGACGATCAGCTTCATCTAACACAAATGATTTGACAAAACACATTACAATAATAGCGAGAGATAAATTTCTAGGCTGAGGTTACAATGTCAATTGGCACGCTTTAGCCATAGCCAGCTCTAAAACGTACATTAATCAGTCGCAGAGATTCTAAATATAGGCACTTATGCTATCGGCTATCCCGGTGCTGATGTCAGGGAATTAGCAGTTAAATTGGTGTGTCAAAGGGCTAAGCAGAAGACTGAGATTAAGTACTATGATATAATCATTAACGTTTCAGATAAAGTTAAATAGTGCAACTTATTTTTTGCTTTACATCTCTAGACATTTACACTTTTTTTGTTACTTTAGTAATAATGGCATCCAGAATCGACTTTGAAATTTATGTGGCTTCAAAATATACACTGACGTGGAAATAAGTCTTCAAGAAAAAGTTCACAACCTCAAACATCTTCAACTAATTTCAGACAAAAAAAAAGAAAGAACTCAAAAATGTAATTATTAATTTTATAATTGTTTGAGAGAATCTATCTACAATACAATTAATATAATAAGGCTATACATATACCAAACAGAAAACTAAAAACAAAAAAGTGACAATTAAGATTACGTTTTGTATTCATTCTTTCGTAACCATTTTTTTTCTTTCTTAAAAACTATCTCTAATATACTTTAGTAGGTTAGTTTTAATGGATTTTACATAAGTCCGTTTACTTTTTTTTTTTTAATATGGAAAAAAGTTCATTTACGAGTTTTATCATAAAAAGCAAGTTACTTAAAAGATTAACCTATTCATAGATTTTGCTTGCTGACTTTTGGTTGACCAAAAAATTAATAGTGATAACAACAAGATATATTTTTTAAACAACTCTTTACTCGCGACTTTATTCACATACAAATAAGTATGAAAGTACGGTTTTTTGGTATCTATGTTTAAATTCCGCGATCCTCTTTCACGCACGTTATGTTTTGATAGTTCAGATTAGGTACTCGTTAACAATGACTTACTACTTCACTCCCATAAGAGTGACTTAATCAAACATAGCCTATGATCTTATTAAATAAAAAAGCTAATAGAAATATGACTTTGCAAATCGATCTGTGTTTGATAAAATTATCGAAGATTATCATAGCAGTCTAAAGCTTCTTAAATGTGCAGTTCCTCAAGGGTCTATATTTTGTTGTTCTTAATCTATAGCGACAGTATAAAAACTACCTGATAACTATCTAAAAGTATTATAAAAATAAAAGCCTTTATAATTTATGAAAATTAAGAAAATAAATGTATATATTAAACTTCACCTATTAAAGCCTAAAATAAAATACCTCACTAGGAAAAACCTGCAATAATACGTTATTTATATATGAGCCAATTAAGGTATTTAATAAGTTCATCAGATTGCCTTTTGCCTTGCTCTACCCGTATCGCATCTAGGCGAAGCGTGGTTTAGGATTATATCAATGGCAAACAAATCTTACGTTCAACTATTTTTTTCTTACGAGCGGGTATTTTTCTTACTTTAGCTGGAGACCACTTCGAAATTATTTTACAAATACCGCACATGACTGTAACTACGTCAATTATAATTTAGTTTTATCATTGTGTTAGGATAAGTCTTTTTGCTGTTTATCACCTACAATTAATCCTTAGTGATTACTAACAACTGGATACTAATAATTCTATCTGAACAGTTATTGTAACAACTGTTTCAAATTTCGAACATTTTGTGTTCTAAATTAAATGGTTCATGAGCAAATATACTTTTTTAAAGAGAAACAAGGCTTAAAATAACTATATTAAGTCTGTAATGTCTACACTATAAAATAATATTTCCTATCAAGTAGCTATTATGATGTACGATAATATACTCATAAGTGAAAATTAGCTCAGAAGTAACTATAATTACACCGATATCGATGACATGCGTCGATTACGCGCACCTTGCAAGCGCATAGATGCGTGTATAGCTAACTACACCTTGACAAGTCGACGATGACTAGATTAAATGTGCGATTTTTTTTAAACAACTCATTAAACAATTGTATTGTTTTATAAAAAAAATAATGACGAAACGTAACAGGCGAAGCTATATACATACCTGGTTATCACTTAAATTATAATGAAAAACACGATTAATAATCGACGTAGACGAAGTAGAACAACTAGATTCAACTTGCGTCTTCTCTTTTCCTTGTCTATTCTGGTTGTTGTGTATAGTTTTTTTCTTTCGTATTGCCTGTTACTGTTGGCCCTGTTGGCCTTACTGGCCTTTACAGCGTCACCGGTGAGAAAAGATTGTGTATAGTTGGCACTAACGCTTTTTTTTTACTACGGCTTGATTTTACCCCACCCCCACCCCTCTTTGCCTACCGAATCTTGGGTTGGGTTAGTTTATTTTTGTATTGTTTGTTTCGACAATGAGTCAAGTAACAAAAAAAAGTGAACGCGCGTGGCAAATGCCACTTAACGTATAATCTACATTTTCATTTTCATTGTCATCCCAAGAATGTCTAGGACAGTCCTTTTTTCTTGATTATTTGCTCATCAGTTAAAATCTGGTTCCTTTTTGTTGTTTGTTTCTTTTTTGATAATTAACTGTTTATAATCGTGTTCACAGTGTGTGAAATATATATTTTACTGTTCATATATGTAATGATCCCCAACCAATGAGTATAACGCCTATGTTTTTTATAGTATGACTGGGCAACATTTGAAATAAATTTAATTTTATACTTTGACTGAATCTTTCAGGTATTGTATGAAATGCCTATGTGTCCTAATAGTTCTGTATTATACTATAATTTTGCTAGTTATAGCTAAACCACAAGTAATTACCGAATATAAATAAACTAAGCTAACACTAAGCTAGGTGATTGCAAGTCGACACCCGCATATGATTATTGAAAGCTTTAGTGTTTTACCTCAGTGTCCACCATGTGTATCCGTCTGTGTCGCCGTACAGGGCGGTACTAGCACTACAACAATTATGTATTAATGTATTAAAATAAATTGAATATTATAAATGAAAAAGGGGTAACGGCAAATGAAATTTAATAGTGGTATTTATACATACATTACTATGTAATTGTTTTGAAAAAGATTTTTTAGTATGTTTACTTGTCTGTCTATTCCGTTCTTATTTAGGACCACCCTTTTTTGAAAAATATTGTATGGTTTCCGATGAAGAAAAAAATCAATGCATAAAAATAGTAATACGTACCGTGTGGCTACGGTACTAAAGAATATAGCCACCCCCTCTCTTCCCGTGGGTGTCGTAGAAGGTGACTAAGGGATAACACAGTTCCGCTACCACCTTGGAACTTAAAAAGCCGACCGGTGGCGGGATAACCATCCAACTGCTGACTTTGAAATACACAGGCCGAAGACGGGCAGCAGCGTCTTCGGTGCGACAAAGCCAGTACTGCGGTCACCAACCCGCCTGCCAGCGTGGTGACTATGGGCAAAAAAACACATGAGTTCACGTTATTTTTGGCGTAAATTTGTGGAGGCCTATGTCCAGCAGTGGACTGTATAGGCTGTAATGATGAAAAATATATATAGTAATTAGCTGAATATTCCGTGCAGACGAAGTCGAGTAGCACTATCTGCTATGTTAGTCTATAAAATAGGCGCTCCTGTATACCTCCACTTATTATTGTACTAGTCTTACGAGTAGTAGCGATCTTTATAACTCGAGCAATTGTTACAAAAATAAATTGTAATTGAAATATAAACGACAGCTTGCTTAGTAGTAAAAAAACTTGCTTAGCAATAAGAACCTAAAATTAAATGAATGTGTATTGGTCTATAGAGAAATAATTTAATTTACTTGAATATACACTAAATTTGAAAAGTAATATTATGAAAAAAAAATTCAAATACCCACATATATAGATACATTGAATGATATTAAGGAAATGCAATCTTTGAAATTTGTCAGAAATATTTGTAATTACTTATACTTTAATCTGGATTAGCGTCAACCCTAAAGGCCGCTTAAAAATATAAAAAAGTTGCGCCTAATCCGTCCCCACGCACACAGACATTTCGCGTTACCTAAACGTTTGCATGTGGTGGTGCGTACATGTGGGTAGGTTAATGATAGTGGGTTTCCGTCCGTCACACCTGAGAGCCCCTAACCGCCATCGGGTTATAGATACCTAACCCCTCACCCCTTAACTCAGTTCGGGACGCACTTTGCGTACTAGATTTATATAGAGTTGCTTTGACTTTGGTTTTTAAACATAGCCATAGGAACGTTAGTTTTAAATACTAGTAAGGTATTAGGTATGAAAGATTTATGAGACATTCGATATGTATAAGATATCTCTAACATTATAGAGGTGTAATACTGCTGATAAAGCTATTTGACGTATATCCGTATCGAAGAGATAAAATTGCTTTCGACAAAAAGTCCACTAACTGCAATTAAATTATATACAGGGTAATACAAGGATAATGGCCAAATTAAGATAATTTACTTTTCGCAAGATTAATTACATTTAAATGCGAGTGACTAACTCACTATTAAAACACTAAATGACCAGAGATTGTTACAATAATTCTTTATTTTATCAATGAAATAAACATTATGTAAAATAGGTTATTAATTTTTATTATTCTAAAAATTAATTTATATTTATAGCACTAACTAATCATTGTGAGATTAAAGTTGTAATGGCTTACTGAAAGTATATCTTATAAAATTGTCAAGGATAACACCATTATCTTATTCGCATTAAAATGTATCTAATTCATGACATAAATATATTTATATCTATTATTAGTCAAATAATTTGCGTTGTATCATCTCTTATAAATTCCTCGAATGACATGTTGAACGAATTACGCGTGAAACATAAAGACTCTCAGAATTAAAAGGAAAAAGTTCAATTAATCCTAATTTGCTCGCTAAGATTAAGCTGGCGATATGGCATTCTGTTGAACCCTTTACTTCGATTCCCTGCCCTATTCTCTTTTAAGCCGCTTTCAAAAGGAGTTTGACAAACAAGGGACTTATAATGCGTAACGAACTAAGAACTTTATAAAGGCACATCAAGATCTAAGGAATTATTTATTCATTTTATCGATATCGAAGTAATCCTTTTTTTCCATCTACTTAATCGATGGAAATGAACGAACCTACACATCGTGCTCGTTTCCCTACCTTCAACAGATCAGTCAACCTTGCCAATTACGTATGCCAATGACAACGAACCGAGCTCCCATCGCGAATCAACCGCATAGTTTTTTTCCGTGATACCACAACATGCAAACTACATTGAAAATAATTTCCTTCTTAATTAGTGCGATTATTTGCATAAACAAGCCCGTATCCCATACTGGGGCGACCATTATTATAATTGTGCTTTTTTACGTGAAAACTTACGCCGTGTAACGGTCAGCATGGTGATGGTAATCGCCGACGCATCCGCCGATAGATCGATAAACAAGGGCGCGACTGCGACGCGTTTCATAACTAGTCGCAAATTGCAATAATCGCGGCTACTGTTGTTCGCAGCTAACGGAGTTTGATCGCTGATTGTTACACATTCGATGAGAACGCGCCGCAGATCGTCGGCCGATACGTCTAGGGCGGCATTAATTACTTAATTCCGATGCGTGCGTAAACATGTGCGATTTCTAACGCAACGGCGCAATTACGTATTTTTTTAACGCACTAGATATTATTTTTTGAAAGCTTATCGCTCCGTGCTCACGGATCGTAACGCTATTTACACGTTCGCTTGAAATTAAACTCTTTGAGGCAGACCGATATCGGACGGTCGTATCGATGAAACGTTGTTTCGATACCGTATATCCTTATTAAAGACAAAGAGGGCGGTAAGTAAAACATAAATTAGGTAAATACGGCGTGCGTGCATCAGAAACCGTCGTTATGCCGAATACGACTTCACAACTTCCTTTGCGAAGAAATTATTTAATGTTCGAAAGTAATATTATTTACAATGAGTGCGTGACAAGTATACAGACAGTACAGAGGCAGTCACAGAAGTTTTTTTTTTATTAGCACACATGTCGCCCACTTTCTTATAGATGTTAACGAGATTCCATAGAATTCATAGTTCGGTGTCGAAATCAATACCTAGAAAGCGTTTTGTCTACGTTTCTTTCCTTAAAAACTATATTAACATAACAAATAAAGTTAATAAGCCTGTTGATTAAGCTAGCCTATAAGTTAATATACACAGTAAACAAAAAAATATAAAAATAATCGTTTGAAACATATCATGTCATGTTAGTTTATCCGTAATAGTATCACGTCACAACCACTGATAGTGATAATTTATATCCTGGTTGCTTTTCACTTAACATAAAGGTCGGGCTAGATCGTAGCAGGGCTGTACTAAGCGAGTCCGTGCTCTGTCCATGTCGTTATGTGATATTATCGGTACCTGATTGATAATAATTGTATTTGCTCGTAAACGAAAAAAAAGCCGACTTCAATTACATCGACAAGTAATACAACGACGCAAAACTAATAAGCAGACGAAAAACTAGTTAAGTAAATATGCGCTTTTAAAGATTAAAAAGTAGTCCACAGGCCTCGATCAAATTTAAATGGGACCACGAGACAAGCATCCGCTTTCGATTAAAACAAGAATCATCAAAATTATTTATAAAGAATAAACTGCTACCCTAGTGGATAATACAGCTCACTACGTTTTTGTAGATGTAGCCACGTAACATCCCTTGATGCATATTCACTGTAGTAGTTTGACTGAATTCCGATAGATGGCATTGCGATAAATTACGCACCGTCTCATAAATACGCGTCTTCAAATATTGCTCAAAAAGTACTTATTATACCTCGATCATATTTAAATGGGACTACATGACAATTATTAACTTTTGATTTATAAAAGAAACATCAAAATTGGTGCGCCCAGTAAAAAGTTATGAGGTATAAAACAAAAACAGTCAAATAAATGCGCGTTATCAAAGATTACTCAAAAAGTAGTGATTAGATCTCGATCAAATTTAAATGAAACTATATGACAAGCATTATCTTTCGGTGACAGTAAAAATCATCAAAATTGGTAAACCCAGTGAAAAGTTATGCGGTTCAATACAACGTGCGTCCACGAAAAAATAGTTAAGTAAATACGTATTATTAGATATAGCTCGAAAAGTGCTTGTCAAATCTCAATTAAATTTAAATGGAACCACATAACACGACCATACTTTCAATTGAAAAAAAAATTATTGAAATCGGTCCACCCAGTCAAAAGTTCTAAGGTAACATACATAAAAAAATACACACGAATTGAGAACCTCCTCCTTTTTTTTGGAAGTCAGTTAAAAAAAGCCACATTTCACCGCATGCACCGAGTCACCACTAGCAATGACTGCACTTAATCAACTATGTATTAATGACTAGAAAGAATATCGTACCTTTTTGACCAAAAATATCCGTGAAATGAAGTCTGACGCTGTACGCAATGAATCACCCTTTAATTTTGTACCTGGAACCAAAAAATAAAATTAAAATAAAAATAAAATAAAATACAAACACAAGAAATAAAAATTTAACGGACTCGGGACAGTTCGCGTGTACTAATTATATAAATTTAAAACAAGTAGCTTCCGTAGCTTCCTATACCTATAGGACTCGTTATACGTTGCTTAGCAAAATATTCATTGCATAATAAAATTTTCCGTCTTAATTAATACCAATAAAAACTCAAAAAATCTAGTTGAATACGTAATGTATCGTAGTGATGTATAAATGTATTTGCATAAACACGTTTTTAACAATGGATTACTAATATCGGCTTTAAGTTATTGCTAGCTACCTAGCGCAAATGTGCATGTGTGTGTGTGTGTGTGTGTGCGGTACGTGTACGCGTGTGTGCGTTTCCGTCATTTCCCTGCGCAGGAGTCGTCGATCGCAATGATTGCTCACGCGTTTCGCATCACTCACCCCTACCCTCGGGACAACTCGTTTACACACAATTTACATACTTACCCATGCACTATATATTTTTTATTAAAACGTTAATCTATAAAAATATTTCCTGCAATCCATTATTGGTCATATTCATTAACATAACGTTGATTCTTATTAATGAACTATTTCGTGTAATTGCCATCATCGACGTCGTAAGCGTGGAATTTGTAATAAGATAGAAAAAATAGGATTCTGCACTCCTTCTTTATATAAACTATAAGTGTGCGAAATTTCATACTCCACTCGCGCAATTTACGGAAAAAGGGGTACATTTTTTTTTATAATAGATTAATTGGTATAACAAAAACAGTAAAGTAAATTTTGTTATTCTGTACTATTAAGAATACAAAATAATGTTAGAACTATGCTTCAATTTTATTATTTACTAGCTGTGCCCGCGACTAAGACCGCGCGTAGAATTTAACAAAAAAGTTTTTGTTCAGTTCGCAGTTATAAAATAAATAAATTTCTAAAATAAAAGTAGCCTAAGTTACTCCTATATAAGCTATATGCCAGTGAAAGTCTCGTCAAAGCCGGTCCAGCCGTTTCAAAGATTAGCCGGAACAAACAAACAGACAAACAGACAGACAGACAGGCAGATAGATAATAATTGTAGAAAATGTTATTTTGGTATATTATTATGTATCGTGTATAACATCCATAAGCATTTAGTAAAAAGCGTTTATTTTATTATTACAAACAGACACTCCAATTTTATTTATTTGTATAGATTTATTAATAAACTAGAGAATAAGTTTTCAAAATAAATTTAAAAATCATTAAAGCATACTTTTAGACAATTAAGCTTTACACCCGTATTCAATTATACTTAAATTCTTACATTTAATTTTACAATACAAATTAATGCAACGAGCGGTAACGGTGCAGGCGCACATGCGCTGGGCGTCGCCGGCTCCCCATTGTTTATCCCACGATTAAAACCAATTCAAATACTAACTCGCACTCAAAAATTAAGCTGAAGCACCACTGAGGACCTATTGTTTTAGCCACAATACACACTCGGTGCTCGGTCGCGAAAACTATGGACGAAGCCAACGCTGATCCCCCTCTTTAGCCTGCGTTTAGTATTATTATATTATTGACATTAATACCGCCCGACGACGAAATACAACTATTTGCTTAATTTTTTAATTACGTCGTACACTATTAAAATCCAATTACGTTAATATTGCTTAATAGATACTTGTTTCTTTAAACATGATTATTGTTAAAATAATCAAATTCCTCTTCGCTAATAATTAGTCAATTTCATATTATTATCAATCTTTTTACTCACTAAGAAAATATATCACTCGCTTACGGGAGAATAGACATAATTATTATAACACTAAATTGTTGACATTTCTTAAGTGTATTTTTTTCTGTATTTTTTAATAAATTGTATATTACAATGTAAGTCTAATAATTCTGTCTATATTTTTTCTTATAACTACCTAATTAAAAATACATTTACCAAACCTACAAAGTTTTGGAATTACTGTGGTATCAAAAGTAATTATTATTAATGAAATGTATGAAATGAACGTAAATAACGTTCAAAGTGACTGTTGTCTACTTTTAATAATTGTATTTGCAGCTCGCAAATGAAAAAACCGACTTCAATTACATCGACAAGTAATACAACGTACGTAGACGAACAAAATTAATAAACGCACTAGTCCTCCCTACGATTTTCGAGGGTTTTCCTCGATTTCTCTAGAATTCCATCTTCAGTGCCTGGTTTCCTTATTATGGTACCACACCAGGGATATCTTCTTTCCAACAAAAAAAGAATTATCAAAATCGGTTCATACACAACGAAGTTATCCCCACACATACATATACAAAAAAAAATATATACGGTCGAATTGAGTAACCCCTTCCTTTTTTGAAGTCAGTTAAAAATTTGTTAAGTATGGATTAAATAGTGGGGCGTCAAAGCAGAGTACGCACTCTTCAAGCTGCGCCAGCGCAGACGACAGCTGACGGTGAGCTCTTGTGAGAGCTGATTTTAGCAATTAACCACCCTGTCGTGCCATTGTGTGTCACTCGTTGATGTTTATCAAAACTTTTTATCGTTTATCATATAAAAAACCGCGAATTAGCAATAAAATGCTGTAATATTTTCCGAACAAAAACAATTTTATCTTCTAACACTCTCACGCTAACCAACGCAACCGTATCATGTCGGTTCACAATCGCAGCCAGCATACAATATTTACGCATACTTTATCGTCAATCAATAATTAATATCTGAAGGCTGGTCGTTCAGACGCTCCCGAATTTCGCGGAGAATGATGTGGAGATCGCGTTCGAGTAATCGAACCGGCAAAAAATAAAAAATGAAACAAATACGAAATACTCCATTACTGGCACGCGGACAGCTATGGAGACGTTTCGGGGCAAGATATATTTTTTAATTAATACAAAATCCGAAGACGATCAGGACTTTGCCAGGTGGTCGGTCCACATTTTTATGGTACTCAATAAAAAGTCGACGAGTCGTAAACAAATGAAAATGATACAAAACGATTGCTTTGTTATGTCAACGAAACAACAGAAGCTATGTTAAAGATTTTAATGCGCTTATTATTAAAATTTTCAAACAAAAAGTAAATTTTACCTGAACCTCATGTGTGGCTGATGAGAGATATCATTATATAACTCAAGCGTATATGAGACAGCAGTTAAACTACCTTATTAAATATCTACCTCATCATTTATATCTTTTGTCTGTACGCTGCCAAATACCGTGGTATTGTGCCAGAACTTCAGCAGATTTTCTCAATGAAATTAAAATTGGCTAATTGGAACGAAAACGATGTAGTTTTCGATTTTATCGAAAATACAACGTGATATTACAATTATGATATTATTTTAGGCAATAACTGTATATGATTTTATATTAATAAACTATTAAAACGTAGAGCTTGTGACATACAAATAAACACATATTGGTTTTATTTATTGTTATGTGTATAACTTCGTAATGAATACGCGCATGGAATGTATAAAAGACCAATATATGTAAAAATACCTTATAGCATACCAGTGATCATTATTCCTTCTAAATGTATTTTTCTACAAGAATGTCCAGATATATTTTCCATTTGCATTAAGCTACTAACTGTACTTATTAAGTTACATGACAAAAAGTTGTAGCATACAAATGTTACCATTATTTTGACAAATTTTTAAAATTAGCTAGTAATAAAGTATTCAGCGGATTTTTCACAAGATCGACTCCACATCGCCCTAGTTCTTATGCGTACACATTATGTATGCAGGGCGCGGCTGGCCGCGGGCCACGTCAGCTATTTGCTCGTGACCAGAGGGCTAAGCCATTCAAGGCTAAGACATGGGGGCCAGTTTTTGGTCGACTTGAACCACGACACCCCTGCGCCCGCGACGTGCCAACGCGCCTCACACGTTCGTCTCCGAGACTCAAGAGTAGTTGACGAAACAAATCAAACCAGTGCAACATACCACAGTTGCTCTGCTTGCTTGCTTGTTGAATTGCTAACCTAACCTAACCTAACTTCGATTCCTCGAAAACTTCTTTAATTACATTCTAATAAATTAAGTAATCCATAATCTGTTTGAACGTTCAAATATAACATATATTTAAAATCAATTAATTAACAATCGGCGCTACGCAAGCGTAAATGTCCTATCCATTAGAATCCGCAAACATTGTAATTCCTTCACCCCTATGATAATCTTAACAGTATTTGCGCAGATCTTAGTACGTAAGCTCGTCCATTATTAATTGCACTTCTCAGGTGCGAAGATTATCCTTATTAAGGTACCGCAAGGCTGAGACATGCATCTCCTTACTCGATCCGGGACCAACTTATCGAAAGGGTAAACTAAGTAGGTATCTGAACAGTAGTTATATAAGCCGATTGAGGAAATCCCAAATTAGGTATGCTTAGCTGATTTCATTCACTATTTATTATGTACATATTTTATTCTCAGTTAGATCTCGTTGGAAATATATTTAATAAATTTCTGATGGAGTATATTAAATATAAATGATTGTTACCTTTAGTTATTAGTTGTCGTTGTACTTATGTACAACATTGCGCAAGAGCAATATCAATAACTGAAAGTGTGCCATTCAAATTAACTACTCCGTCTGTATTTTTTAATACAGAATGACAAATAAGTTTTACTATTACAAAGGAATTTAATAGAGCGGATTAAGTAATAAATCTTTAACTGAACAAAGATTGCAAAACTGCTAGAAAATGCGAAAGTTAAATTAAAAATTGAATTGGCTTTTGGCTCGCAGCAGCGCGTTCAGGCGCTCCCCCCTCCCTCGCACTGTAATTGCGGGCGGCGCGCGCGCAGATTATCAGAAGCAAGTGCGTTCGATAACGCATGCGCACGAATGCATGTTATTAAATTTATTCCTTTTTCACCAGAATCTGCATAATGAGGGGGGTAAAAAAGGCAAGTAATCGCTAGATTGCACGTCGCCTTTCCTGGAGAAAGGCAATATTTTCTGATGTATCTGTATTCATTTAGATGAACATTTTAAGAAGTGTTATACATTTTATTTTTAGGCCAATGCGAAGCCAGACGATTACACGTCATTATTTCTTGTCATAACAATCGATCGCTTCAAAGAGGCGATATCTTTTAGTGCCAGCAAAAATACCTCGTATTTTTTCAAAATATCGTGTAGTCATGATCGCCTACAGCTGATCGGATCCTCTCACGTCGACGAGCTAAACTGAACAATCATATTATGTATGCACGCATTTTTTTTTAGATATTTGACATTAGTATGAACTTTGGATTGATAAAAATCTAAAAGATGAAACTGACACATAACGCTAGCAGCATTCTACTAAAAGTAATTTAAAAATATTTATGCGAACTAAACAGGATTTCACTAAATCCAAATTCAAATATAGTAATGCTTAGTTAATAACATTATTCAGCCTTATATTATTACTTTAATGTTGTTGTCAACATTTTTGTAACCAATTTTAATTTTCTTTTTCATTCCATCCCTGGAGCGCCGTGGGCTACCAAAATTCCACATCCGCACAACCCACTGGCCTTTTTTCAACTCCTTACATTTCGTCATTATTTAAAAAGCCTTATTCTCCACATATGAATAATTTTTTTTATATAACAGAACAGGGTCAAGTTCGTTCAGAAAATTGACAATACTTAACTCAAATTTGCCCGAAAATTTGCCCGAAAATCAAAAACGAATCTTGGTAGCTCTTAATTTTCGAACGTCATTAACGCGCAATTCCTCAAAGATGTGCTTCTGATGTTCGTGAGAAATTTACTTTGTAACAGGATCAGGGTACTGTAAAAAAGTTCCGCGCGTGTCGTCGGCAGCCGTCCAGCAAGTAGTTCGTAAATTATGGTTAGTTTTTGGGCACGCTCGCGCAATGCAGCCTTGCGGCTTTTCGCCTCACCCTCCCCGCCTCCCTGCCCAGCCTCACACGGTCACAGACCTCGCATCATTTCGTCAATCTCGACTACTTATCCGTCCGCACCGATCCTCATATTAATCATTTTCCCAAAAAAACGAAACGCAATAAAGATCCTATCGCCTCTGCTGGAAACCCTGCTAGGACGCTTTCGAAACTTTAGAATTGACAAATGAATATTAAAACTTTTATTAATTGAAGCATGTATTTTGACTATGAACCGTGCATTGCGCAGTCAAAATTAATCTCGAGGGTTTAGCTGCGTCACAAAGGCGACGTGCCGGCGCGTACAGTTGCTATTACGGACACCACTTTATAATTACCTTTTTAAATAGTTTTTTCAGTCACTCAACATATTAAAACGTCAATGTAAATAACTTGTTAGCCGCAATCTCATTTCTTGGCGATTGGATATTACAATAGTGTACGTGATTTGAGAAAGGTAACGGTGTCGCCGCTTTATCCGCGCGATGGAGCCCATTAGCGCGACACTAGGTCCGGCGCAGCGCGCGTGTCCGCGACAAGGCTGCTCGACCGAAATAGACTTACGTATATTGAAATCGATTTGTTAATCAAAATATAGATTAATGTTTTCATGTCTATTACACAGCAATTTGAATATTCATGCCCAGTTTTAACAGATGACTTTGGCTGTGTCTACAAAAACGCTGTACCTATCACAATATCTTAACTCAATCGACTCTAAGGCAACAAGAGCAAAACTGACTTATTGCTGTTCGCAGGCAAAAAATATGATACTTCACTCGAAAACCGTAAAAAAATAATCCGCGTCAAATATAGATCGATTATATTATCACAAAGAAACTGGCGCGCGTGGCGCGTAATTAGATCTGAACCCACTCTTTGTTGCCGTATCCAAGGTAAATTGAACCACGGAGTATTTCACCGGACACCGTCGTACGTGGGTAATTGCACGGATTTATCCACTACAAACTCCAGTTTTTTGTACTACTAGTTTGGCACGAGTCCACTTTCTATGTACCGACGTAGAGGTGTAATTTTTAGTTTTTACTGTTAAATTATCCAATTCATCCGTAACGTTTTTCAATAAGTTTAATTCGAATGTTTTATAACTGTATCAATTTTGAACCTCTAATTATATTTAACTCTTTTTAACACTAACATACTTATTCTATTCAGTTACAATCCAAATAAAAAACAATACCCGTTTCGTACATAAAATACGTCAGAAAACCCTATTCAAAGTATTATATTTCTGCGCAAAAACGTAAATGCATTTTATTATTTCATGTCGAACGTGCTGGTGGCCAATATCAGTAATAGGTAATTCTGAGTTATCGCTCCGAACCATAATCCGCGATAATGGATTAGCGCAATGGTGAATATTTATAAACACTATCGTCAAATCAGTGAAGTCGACTGTAATAATATTATTACATTTGTACATTATCAACCGCCAGTTTCAATACTCTATCTATCTCTGAATTTGCTTACTGGATAGAATTTTGACGTAAGTTCCATAAAATTTGTCTTAAAAATCTATCGCTAGTAGGCGAAACCAGAGATAGATTAATAATTGAAACCAGCCATAAGTCGTAATGACCTCTTTCCTTTGATTATTAATAATATTTCATTGGTAAATAATAATGTTTTACATTATCTTAAAAAACAACTGCAATGCCAGTGCTGCCAATAAAACAGCTGAATGTCTGAATTTTAAGTCCAAATTGATCTCTATAAAATCGACATAATTACCTATTTCATTTTATGTTATTTTTTTTTATAAGTTTTAATTTTACAGTACTATTATGACATTTTAGCGTTCTCTTGACACTGACAATATTGTTTGTAAACAATCTTCTATATATACCTTTTTTACAAAAATTGCGCTGACGGAGGAGTATGAAATTTCGTACACTTATAGTTGTTTATATAGAGGAGTACAGAAAGCTAATTTTTTTTTTAATTATGCATAATAATATATTAAATAAATAAAAAGACATTATAAACACTACCATGTATTTGACACACACACGCATATTAAGTATACTTTTTCGTTGATTGTCAGTCTGTATTCAAATTGAAAATTTTAAAAAAAGGTTTTTTTCATTATTAAAAAAGGTTAATATTAATTTTTATTGTTTTTTGTTCTTTTTTTATTTAAATTTTTAATTATGGTCGAATTTCGACCTCTGGGCGACCACTAGTTTTATTAATTATACAAAAATGTACTTTTTATCAGTAATTACGTATAATCTACATAACTAAAAAAATACAAATTGTACTTATTATAACTATTATGAATGTCTTTTAATGATCAACCTTCGTCGTTGTATCGACTAAGTATGTAATAAAAAGTAGTAACAACTACTAAATTTACACTGCAATAAACTTGTTATTTATTATATTGTTTTAAAATGTGATTATTATCAAATGAGTACCTATTTATCGATGTTCAAGATTAGTTTAGATAGTAATCCTTAACTGCCTAAGTACATCGATTGTATCTATCTATAGGTGTTATGGAAAATAATATTTTAAATGTGTGTTGATACATTTTTGCAAACAGCTACAAATGTTAATTTTTTTTTTTTCATAATTAAAGTCGAAATTTTTGAAACGAAACTAGATTCGTTATGATTTGAACACGATGAAACGAAAATGCGTTACGATAAAGAAACAAACATAAATGTATAGGAGAGAATGAGATAGGATACATTACTGCTCAAAACGCGTAAAGGGCCCTGTAAACGATCAGATTATTTGTCAAATTTTTGTTTGACAAACGTCTCTGTCAAATTTTTTGAAATTGTGCAAGCTTGTTTGACGTGTTTGTCTAATAATGTAAATGTTTGACGTGTTTGTCAAATAATATAAATGTTTGACGCGTTTGATAGAAATTTTGATTGACGGTGTGTTTGACAAACCTATTTTATAGGCTACAACTGTGTTTGTCAAATAAAAATTCAGTTATCGCCTTGAAACCACGAAGAACACTACTGCAATGGCTGTGTGTTCCTTTATAATTATTATTATAGGAACATGAACGTGGAACGTATATAGTGATATGCTTTACATCTACAGCCCAATGCAGTTATCAAAGTTTCATGGATTTCTAAATTGTCGTGCCAATATTTTCTAACTTTCTGGTGTTTTTGGGTATCTGAAATATAAAAATAATTAATAATATTATATAATATTTATATTTATTATATTATTTTATTTATTTGTTGTTTTGGTTTCTACGAGTCATCAATTTATTTGATCTATTGGTTTGATCGTATGCGCTTTTGCTTGATGAAAAACATGAAATGTGACAAACAAATTTGACCGTGTACATGGCCCTTTGCGTTTTGCATGGCGCTTACGAACACAAAACCGTGATCATCGTTGATAGTACAAATAGCAACGGCCTACCTTCAGTCATGAAATACTTATATACATATTTTATTATCTATATAAATAAAAAAAATTAATGTTGCTAAGCGCAATTTCGTAAGGTTTTATACTTAATAATATTTTAAAAATTAAAAAATAATTATTAATAACTTTTGATAGAAGGACGTCTGAGCTAGTCTATACTAATATTATAAAAAGTTAAAGAATCTAACTTTGTTTGTTTGTAGGGGATAATCTTCGGAAATACTAATCCGATCATGAAAATTCTTTCACCAACAGAAAGCTACACTATTCAGGAGTGATATAGGCTATATTTTATTGTTATTGAATAAAAAAAATCAGTGAAAATAATAGTATATGTAAATCAAGTTGGAGAAATTCGCGAGCGAGATGAAAACTTTACTATATATTTGCATTACAAAAATAATTAATTAGCGCCCAACGAAGTGGGCACGGATCGGCTAGTTTATTATATAGCAACAGATTTAATAAATATAGTGTTACATACATTTGTTTCTCGTGACAATGTGTATACAAATATAATGTTTATAATTATGCAATTTAAATATTAACAAGGGAAAATGTAGTTTACACGCTTTTTACACGTATTTTATTTGCTTCATCTGTATGTTTGTAAGTTTGTAACCGAATCCTTTAGACTTCATTTTGACCCACTTCAAACGTTAAGATTTCATTTAAACTTAGTAGACTTATCGAGGACCGATGACAATACACTAATTTGATAAGGTTTTCTACTTTTTAGTTTGGTTTATTTATATAAGCGTGTTTTTTGTTGTTTTTTTTAACTATTATTATTTAAATAAATTTTGAGAATAATAACAAATGTCATCACATTCTAAGAAGTGAAGAAGCTATTCATAATCATTAGATAATATTGCAAAATACCTTCTTAACCGACTTCAAAAATAGAAGGAGGTTTTCAATTCGTCTTATTTTCTTGTGTGTTACCTCAAAACTTTTGATTGGTTGGACCGATTTTGATGATTCTTTTTTTAGTCAAAAGATAGTGCATGTCATGTGGTTTCGTTTAAATATAATCGAGATCTTCCAAGTACTTATTGAGGTATCTCTAATAATGGGTATTTACTTGACTTGTTTTTTGGTCGACCTACGTTATATTTCTGGTCGATAAAATTGAAGACCTTTTTTTCGTTTGAAAACCAACAAAATTATTAATATATCAGTTTGTCAATGTACGATATAATTAAGACGAACTAATTTTACTCGACCACAATAGCTAAAACAATTTAACTAAACTGAGTAATAAACAATATGTACCAAGTTGTACATTGTTAATTTATTAAATGAATTTTATAATTATTCTTCATTGTATTTCAACGAAATTTTCTAACTTTATAAATTAATTTTTATGTGATATTATATACAAAAATAATGCAAAACACATGAGTTCACGTTATTTTTGGCGTAAACTTGTGGAGGCCTGTGTCCAGCAGTGGACTGTATAGGCTGTAATGATGATATACAAAAATAAATAAGAGATGTTGAATCAAAATTTACTAATTTTCTTAATACTATAACGTGATAATCGTTTTAATTATTTCATAATTCACATGAAAAAATTAACTAAATTATTTATGCTTAGTCCTGTAACATGCACATGAAACACAAGTACATAGTTGTATTCCTACCTTCACCTTCAACAAAAAATTAACTAAAAGTAAAAACTGTCAAAATCAATAAAACATTATAAAAACTAATAACACATTAAAACTCTTAAAAATACTTTTTATATAAACTAGCCTTTATACATAATTGTGTTTGCAATCGAAAAACTACTTAAATTTTCAACCGACAGGTAATAAAACGTAATAATATTAGTAATAACTCCAAAACTCGGAACTTGTCAGATCTCGATCAAATTAAAACAGGACCACATGACAAGCACTAACTTTCGATTAAAAAATCATCAACATCGGATTACCCACAAAAAAATTATCAAGTAACATACATTATAAAAATACAGTTGAATTAAGAACATCCTCTTTTTAGTCGCTAAAAAACTTAAAATACTAAAACTTTATACCTACTATTAATATTGATATCAATAATTAATTCAAATGTAGGTCGAATTTGTATTTATCTATATTTCGAATCCAAATTCAAAAGTTTTATTTAAAAATTAACTTATTAAACCGTCATTTATGAGCTGTGTTATTGACAAACGACTACATAATGTGGTTACCAGTAAAAATCCTTAAGACAATTTTGTACATTATACTTAGTACCCGGTTGACCGAGCTAAGCTCGGTATTTTTAGTAAATCGTGTTTTTTGGAAATCATAAAGTATAAATACGAATTACATATTGATAAAATATGAATAATATTTTTCGATTTTACCGACATAATAATAAAAAATAAGAACAGACTATTTAAATAAAAAATAGCGAGTGCAATTAGAAAAAGAAAAAGAAAAAATAATTGATCAGGGACATGTGGATTTGAACCATGATCTTCTCGGTTGATCCCGAGCGGCCGATTTCCCACCGAGCTATTTCAACTACATTGACTTATGCGAAATTTACCTTCGTATTCTAACGATATTTTTTTCAATTCCTAAAAACAGGGATAAAACGACATTTCCTGAAAATGAATCCTAGCTAGATAGATTTATCTCCCCCGAAACCCCCTAAATACTAAATTTTATGAAAATCGTTGGAGCCGTTTCCGAGATTCAGATTCTATATATATATATATATATACAAGAATTGCTCGTTTAATATTATACTTATTAACAACTTGGAATTTGAAGATAAGTATTGATAATTAACTAAACACACAATTAGTCCTATACATGTTTATAGAATGATCTATTAAATAGTTACAAGGTTTTTTGGAACTTAAATTTAAAAATTAGCATTTTTAGACGTTTGTGAGATCGTATTTTAGCAACATACCTTGCCTTGAAAATTATTAAATATAGATTAACTTAAAATCGAATAAAATACAAATTTAAAAATTATACAAATAATTTTGCTAGTTATGTTTGTATACCTGTCAATATTTCTAGACGTAACAATAATTAGTAATTATATTTATAAATATATAATCATATGTAATGTGACGAAACTGCGAATTTCATATAGACTCAAAATTCGTTATATACCAATATCAATAACATTAACAATATTACCACCAAAATAATAAAAAAGTACGACAAATGGTCCCACTATGGTAATAAACCTACTGTTACTTCATGTACCTACTACCTACCTATTGTGGTTAGGTGTAGAACCAAGAACACTTATCAGTAACATAATTATATATTCCAGATTTTAAATATATAACATTATGCTCATTACAAAACTAACTTCATTTTTTTCGCTTAATTATTTACGTTAAAAGCTTTCGTTTATTAAGAAATACCTTCAATAAATATTTAAATAATAAAATAATTTCAGTCCGATTGTATTTATGACTTCTCCGAAATATCGATCAATATTGATTAATTAATAATTCAATTATGTATGTGTTTCATTATATTTATGCTAATATCAGTTATCTAGATGAACTTGGTACCTACAGGACTTTATTGTTCGAGCGGAATAATTAGACAAGCCATATGTTAATGCTATTTGTATCGTTTTTTATTTTCATTGCTCTTAATAAAATAAAACTAACTTAAAATAAAAATAATAATGACGGATATCGATATTTAAAAATATATATTTAAGTAAGTATGAAGGAGTTATTAACTATTTCTTTCCCTTAATATTATAATCACTTGTCTTTAAGATTATATTGATAAGAAAAATGTCGTATCTCTAATACACATCATTAATTAACCATCGAAATTATTTTAAAGTAGTACGCGTATTAAATAATACTTACCTGTGATTGATTGCTGTGAGTCCCCGATTTGACAGTGTTGGCTACTGCCCATGCTTCCGCGAAAGTCTCCAGAGCACTCTGAAAGTCCATTTTACTTCGATTCACGACATCAACATACCGAAATTCAACACATGTGTCCCGAGTCAGTGAACAACAGCTAACACTAAGCACGTTCGCTCCAGCCGGCCGGCGGCGCGCTACTGGCGCTCGGCCCCGCCCAGCGAACCGCCCGCGTCGAGAAAAACCGATACCACCCGAGCCTCCCGTTTCAGCGCTTTTCTTTTTTAAGCCGCTATTTTAACGACTTTTTTTTCACCCAAAGCCCAGCCCACGGTGGCGGTTGGGCGGCCTTCGGATTATTTACACTTGTAATTCACAGATTGCTACACGGATATTTAATTTGTTGTGCTGAGAGGGTGTTAGGCGTTATCTCGTTACGTGATTACGCGTCGCATCGAGATAGGCGTCTTTACGTCGGATCTCGTTACGTATGAGACAATACGTTCATTGTTATGATTTATCGCCCTATCGGTGATTATTTAATTTTCCTAAGCGAGTCGGTAAATTGGGTTCGGGAACGATTCTGTGGTACATTCGACGATTGTTAATTAGTTCGTTAATATAGACGTCATTTTGCAATTTAAAAAGCTATAAAAGTAGCTAATTGCAATATCCTAGCAAATGGGCGATGTTAGAAGGCATTTTTATTCATTAAATAAATCACGCCGGCTTTCAGAGTCTGCTATGTAAGAAAAAATTGTCACGGCTTCCTATAATTTTGTACGTGGTCGTTTAAGCAGTATTACCTTCCGGCAAGCGGCATTTTATCTTAATTTCTATAGCTTTCACGATATTAACTGCTGGCTTTGACAAATTGTAACGATCGACTTAGTACCTCCGAAGACTTTAATAGCAAATCATGTCTACACTTTTCAGATTATAATAATAATAAGAAAAAATTAAACTTTAAAAGATTATGACAGATATGTAGGGCGCGATAACTATATGGAAACATCCTATAATCCTAACTTGTAGAAATAAAGGAAAAAATTCTATAACACCGACATGTGAATTCAATCGTTTATTAATTTATTGCTTCCATATAAAGTTTATTACGTTTAAGAGTACATTAAATCGTAATCTATTTGCGTTAATTCCTTTACGAAACCCTCAAACTGAACATTAAATGAAAAAAAAATGTTAAAAAATTAAAGAGAACAGTTAACCAGTCCATCAGTAAGTAGGGCAACAGTTTGTATCGACCGGCATTCTCTGGATAAAACAATGAACAAGTTGAGTCCTGTAAAATTTCCGACTGATTGTTAGTAGGAAATACATTCAATCTTGTGTCGCTTCCTCTATATAATATACGAGTACACTTGATCTGATAATTAACTCAAATATATTGTTTATATATTTATTTTTAAGTATGGTACACAGCACATTGAAATTCATAAATATAAATGTAATATAACATAAAAGCCAATTACCTATACCTAAGCATTATTTTAACATTTAAGTAGAAAAAATATGTGTAATATAAAAAAAATAAAAATAAAAACAATTTTTTTAAGTTATTTTATTAAAATAATTAACACAAACGATATCTTATCTAATAATAACTAATAGTAATCCATAACAATGGTATATTTGTTTGATTTATAGGTCTCGCAATTTTACCCTCTTAATTTTCGATCTCGTGGACATCTTAGGTGAGATAAGTTATGGATCTCCTGTTATTTGCGTACCCGTATCTATAGATTAATTGTTTTTATTATATTTTTTGCGAAATAGTGACAAACATCCATCTATCCTCACAATCTTTAGCATTTAGGTATATCTACTAGCTAGATTATTTTTATCTCGAATAACAATTTTTCAAAAAAAAACTTACGATTAAAACACAGTTTTTATCAAATGAAATGTGTGTTTTTTGGCTTAAATGTTAAGCTATAAACACTCATAGGAATGGGGCGGTAACAATAAAATTAATTACAAACAGGCAAAGTCGTATCTACATGTAGAAAAGGTTATAGAAATAAAAAAAAAACTGCCAAATGTCGTTTTACTGCAGCTCAATAGTAAGTTGGCTTTAACAAAATGAATCTTTTTATATTCATCTGACTCGAAAAGGGGGATGTTTTTAATTTGACTGTATTAATTTTTTAATTTATTTATATAATTTGCCTATATCTTTTTTTCTTGGTGAATCGCTTTTGATAACTTTTTTTTTTAATTAAAAGCTAGTGCGTTTCATGTGGTCTCATTAAAAATTGATCGAGATCGAACGAGTAGCTACTTTTTGAGCTATCCGTAATAACACGTATCTATTTGATTGATTATTATAGTTATTTCAACTGAATACGCCTGACTTGCGTTGTGCCTATAACTTGTCGCTGTGAATTGAAGTCGATTTTTTCATCTTGCGAGCAAACACAAATATTATATTGAACTACATCGAGTATAGAATAAATACATAGTATTCTGTGGAGTAAAATAAGCCTCGGTAGGTTATAAAAAAAACATGACATCTTTATCTATTAGACACATATGACATCATCTAAATACTTAGTTTTATAAAAATTTATTTATAAATATGCCTTAAAAAATTCCAAACATATTAGATTACAACAGATAACAGATAAATATAATAAACAAATATACACAGATAACATATTCATCTCAAATCAAAAACAGAATCAAACAATTATATCAGTCAGATCAAAATAGACAAGGAAAACAAACACGCATAACTACTTATAAAACATGTAACAACTAAAATACTACAGAAAACAAACCTAATAGTATAATCAAATTTCATCCATAACTGTCCTCAATTATCACTCGAATGGAATCTTTTATCTTTTTAGTGACACCCGAGTTCTGTTTTAGCTAAACGATTACTTACAAACTTTACATTACTTCTATCTTATCCAATGACAGGCGACTTTAAACCTTAATACATTTACATAAAGAATACATATATAAATTCAAAAGAATAATGGTGGCTTAACGACCTTAAGCACTGCTAGATCATAGTGCTAACTCATGTGCTACAGGTTTTCCCACTAATACATAGTGTCAATTTTTACGTATTAAAATAAGAAATTTTGTAACAATACTGACACATAGCATTAGTATAAGGACATTGAGTTTCACAAGAATTACACGTATCAAATGACCTTAAAGTAATATTGTGATTTCTAAGCTACGACAGCGTTATTATCTTAAATATTGAACTGTGTATAGAGGTCAAACTTTTAAATAATCAATATGTTTAAATATATATCAATTTATATATTATAATTGTATAAATATATATCCACCAATACTCATAAACATTGGTTGGTTTTTGGTTTTTTGGTTCAAATAAATTGTAACTTCTTCGTTCGTTACCTTATACCAATGTTATACCTCCCAGATCAGACAGATTTAAATATAGCATTTTTTATACAATATTTAAATTATTATTTGAATAAGAAATTCATTAACGTCATTAGTATATACTACATGAAATTAAAGTCAATAAAGTACCTACTTGATACAATAAAAATATTTTAATTACCCTAATTAACGTTTTCGTTTTTTAGCGAGTAAAACAATTCATAAGCACAAAAAATATCGTAAGTTAATCTCTAATTGTTTCATATTATAATTCTTCACAAAAAAGAAGCGATGAAAACGCGAATGTTAGATACTTTGACCAGTTTCTCACCGACTGAAGCGCTGAAAATTAAATTTTACATAGAATTTTCTTACATATCCTAATCCGCCTATATCCGAGATACCAATAGCGTTCGCTAGGCGTCGGCATTCGGCAAAGCCTCCTCCAATACGGGTGTGTTCGGGTTAGGTTTATCCTTTATCCGTAGATTAGGTTCTCTCTGTCTGGCGGGGGGCGGGGTCGAACCACGCCCACCGGTCGATGCGGCGACCACCGGCAGACTTGGCTCATTGTGCCGTTATCTATCGGAGACGCTGCACGCTCATCCGGCCGTCAAAGATAAGCACCGGTAACTCTGGTTCGTGACGTCACATGCTAGCTGAACCACTTACAGCCACACAGCTCATACTCGTACATATGCAGCACGATCTAAGTTACACAGTTCTTACACACAACACAACAATGTAATATAATTTGAAAGTACAAACAGTTTTCAAATTTAGAATTTAATGAAATAAAATTGAACGCGTGTATTTTTATTTCACACAGACTGAAAAGGTGTAAGAAAAAAAAAATAATTTCTCGTAAATATTTTCTTCGTAAAACGTGCTCATTATCAAAGTATTTTACTTATAAAAATAAATTACGTTAGCTAGTTACTGTAGACTTTATTCTAATCTCCACGTAAGGAGAGCTTTACCGTGAGACAATGAGGGGGAACCACCCTACCTCCGATCCGAAGCTGCCTTGCGATATTTGCTTTAAATAACAAATTATACATATATATGCTAATAATCCCTATACCTAGGTGTATTTATATTTACAAATATATATTAACTATACATATTTCATACGTTTATACCTAAATTCGTTTTTTTCGTGCGTCGTTTGCGTTACGTGTATTTAATTACGATTAGGTACCTAGTTATTGTACCTATTATTTTAAATATCCATTCATAATGCAAAACAACCGAGCGTGTTTAATAATATAACAATTAGACCAGTGCTTTTAGCCACGGAAAATGTTAAAAAATGAAAAAAATTATAGTAGGAGTGCTTTGCATTTTCTGAAAACATTTACCATAGTAATGAGTATTTTTTTACACCATCAGAAAGTAGAGATTTCAACGAACAAACAAATTTCGTAAAAAAAAATTCTTGTGAAAGATAAAAATAAAAAACCAAAAACTTGGTTTTTTGAATTTTCCACATAAATTTTGAGATTATGTGAAAAAAGAGTAAGTACAAAAGCTGTAGATCTTTTTACTACCTCCAACTTTGCCATTGAACTTTTTTCCATAGGACTTGTAGTTTAGCCGGAAATTAAGATGAGCCGCTTTTTACCCTTAAACCCCCACCACCACCACTCACCTTCCCTACCACTTCCCGACCTCAGATCGCCCGTAATTTATTTTTCCTTTCATTTTCATTGTATTCTCCTTCTTTTACAATGCAGACTATAATTTTACTTTTTCCTTCTTTTACAATGCACACTACAATACCTACTATAATTTTTTTTTGTTTTCATCGTTTATGAGCTTTTTATTTTTTTTATATTTTTATTGAGCTATATAAATAACTACCAAAAATGAAAGTTTCAAATAAATTTGAAAAAACAAAGTTCACTTTTTATCTGCTTGTAACAAAAGACAAGGGACCTTATGTCATAAAATATGTTTTTTTGTTTAGGCTGTTGTTTATTTGAGAAATAAACCATACTAGTGGTCGCACAGTGGTCGAAGTTCGACCATAATTAATTTAAATTGTAAGTTTGAATATTATTATGGTTCTGTTATATAATAATAAACAAAATAGTATATATGCGTGTGTGTTTTAAATACACGGTAGTGTAAAAATATTAGTATTCTGCACTCCTTCTCTATATAAACTATAAACATGCGAAATTTCATACTCCTCCGTCCGCGCAATTTTCTTAAAAAGGTTCCAAAGTTTTTGCTTTACGTATTAATATATAAATTAAATAGACATCAACATTAAGCAACAATAACATAAATCAGCAAAGTTTCCGACAAATGTTAATGAATACCTATTGATCTACTGCCAAGTAAATAATTGAATCTGCTCCTAAAATATATAAGTATACAAAATATTATATATAACTATTCTTTGACGGTTCGCAGGAAATATAAAGGATAATATAATAAGGAGGATATATAACTATTATAAATAAAAAAATAACTACGAAAAGAACATTACACAAATGCTAAATCTCTTATTTCGTTTTAAACTATTTTGAATAATTACTAAATATATCTAATGAATTAAATTTATCATTGTAGCTGTTACAAGCTCTGAATAAGTAAATCATTTGCAGTGCCTATAAGTTCTCTTAATCAGAGGAATTAGGAAAAGAGGAATTGTGTTTATACTTATTCTGTGCTTTCCGAAGCTCATACGGTCGTAGTACTGAGATCGTTGAATGTAAAACTTAGATTTGATTTATTTTATTATATTTATAAATCAATAAATGTTAATACTTAATACCCACTTCCCTTTGTCTCGCTATAGGTAGCTTGCAAGAGACGTCGCTGATTTCATTTAAACTTATTTTAAGTTTACTTGGTTGTAGATAAATTCTTTGAGCAGCAAATTTGAATACATATTTCAGGAGACATAAAAATTACATACGTACCGACTGGGTTAGTACCTCGACCTTACAGAAGATCACAGCAAAATAATACTGTTTTCAAGCAGTATTGTGTTCCTGTTGGTGAGTAAGGTGACCAGAGCTCCTGGGGGATTGGGGATTGGGTCGGCAACGCGCTTGCGATGCTTCTGGTGTTGCAGGTGTGTATAAGCTACGGTAATCGCTTACCATCAGGTGAGCCGTACGCTTGTTTGCCGACCTAGTGACATAAAAAAAAAAAAAAAAAAATACGTTTGTCAGTTTATATGTAGTATAGTATGCGTTAATCAGTCTTTTATATAGGGTCTATTAATATGTAAGGTACCTATACAATAATATACGAGTCATATAATTGAATTAGCTGCTAAATACCTTGTAAAAAAATATATTCTTAATTTTCTGTCAGCATTGTGTTCAGATATATGTTTTTATACTTACAAGGTCACGTTAACGCTATTGTCATTTTAAACTTTCGATATTTCGGCGACATTATAGACACACTAGTCACGGCTGACTCAAATTAATACGTTATTATGCTCAGAGCTGTTTTTGCATCGCTTCTTTGAGACATGGATAAAAATCAAGTTAACGCAATTTTTTTTAAAACATTTTTTTTAACACTATAATCAAAGGACGCAAATAAGATATAAAAGAAACAAACAGAAACAAAAAGATTCTTCAGTTCGTTAAAGTCCATTAAAAAAACCTATCCCTTGATTGGTGACAATAGTCCAGCAACTACTATTGGTAAATGATGCATTTTTTTTACCTTTACAAACACATTGAAAGCCTTTTGCATAAAATCGACTTCTTGGTTTCGTTTTCTTTTGTTACCGTTTTAAACCTTCGTTCTAAAGATTATCTTTTGTCTTTTATTACATTAAATTTTGTTTTACTTTCAACCGTAATAAAGCGCGAAACAAGTGCAAAAGTATAACTAATTGCTAGTTTTGTTTTTGATAAATCTTCGTACACCATATGCGCTAACCCTTATGTGGGGTGACAGGCGTACTCCCTTCAATAGGAATTTGTTATCTTGGCAAAGTAATACGATGGAAGATTAATTCTTACGACATCATAGACGCTCTCAACTGATCTGAAAATTGACTATTTATGAAACATCGGGGAATATTCGGATTTGTATTTAAAGTGACATACTCGTAGTTTAGATATATGTCTATTTATACTTAGTAATATTATATCGTAAGAAAATGTTAATATCGACTCAGGCAATACAATTTTTTTAACAACACGCACAGCGGCTGTGTGCTATGCGCCTATACTTTTTGGATGGGTGAAATCTCGTACTTATGCGTCACAGACATGCTTATAGCAGTATATTTGTAGCTATACAGCTGACGTATTGTGTAACATTAGTGCTGTGTATATCTCATTATTGAAATTGAATCATCATCATCACTTCAGCCTACTGCAGTCCACTGCTGGACATAGGCCTCCACAAGTTCGCGCCAAAAATGGCGTGAGCTCATGTATGTTGCCCATAGTCACCACGCTGGGCAGGCGGATTGGTGACCGCAGGGCTGGCTTTGTCGCACCGAAGACGCTGCTGCCCGTCTTCGGCCTGTGTATTTCAAAGCCAGCGGTTGGATGGTAATCCCGCCATCGGTCGGTTTTATAAGTTCCAAGGTGGTAGTGGAACTGTGCTACCCTTAGTCGCCTCTTACGACATCCACGGGAAGAGATGGGGTGTCTATATTCTTTAATGCCGTAGCCACACAGCAAAAAATGAAACTGAATGGATTTAGTGAAAAGTTCAATGTATGTATACTGTGCATGGTTTCTTTTTTATGTCACTAGGTCGGCAAACAAGCGTACGGCTCACCTGATGGTAAGCGATTACCGTAGCTTATAGACGCCTGAACACCAGAAGCATCACAAGCGCGTTGCCGACCCAATCCCCAATCCCCCCCAGGAGCACTGGTCACCTTACTCACCAACAGGAACACAATACTGCTTGAAAACAATATTATTTTGCTGTGATCTTCTGTAAGGTCGAGGTACTACCCCAGTCGAGCTGCTCCATATTTTGAGCAGCAAAATTCCTGCTGTGCCCTACCTCAGGTAGCATGGTGTTTTTGTTTGATTATTAATTAAATCGTTTAATTGTAGAACCATTATGCAGTTAGTGAGTACCTAATAAATAAATATACTAATATTTTTAAGATAAAAAATAAGAGTTCTAAGTTTTTACTTCTATTGGCAGTCTATAACTGCTACTGCTGCTGCTATTTGTTTTTTATTTCTTTTTTTTCGTTTTTTTTATACAAGTGTGCTTTAGGCCACACGACTGAAGTAAAATTTCTTTAGCAATAGGCCTGCACTGTGTCTTAGATGTACGAAATGTAACTGGATATGAGAGAAAGATAGAAAGAAAATGTGTGCTCGCGCCTCTCTCTCTTGCCCAAGTCAAGCTTGCGTAAAAAAGTTTTACTTCAAAAACGTTTAATTTGGTACGGTTTTGGTCGTTGAAAGTGAAACAAGTTATCTAAGGTTAGTAATCTGCAGTTACAATACTATCGTACTAGCTTGATACTACAGAATGCCATGAACGCTATACCCAGGTGATATGCTATCAAAAAATACTAAAACTGTGAATCTAGTAGTACAAAGGTCCTGGTATTTAACTGCTTATATCCATACACTTTCATTATATTATATACATATTCTTATTTTTAGTTACTTTAATTCTATAATAGCTTCAAGAATCGTTCTCTCCGCCTACCCGCAGTAGAGTAGCGTAGTTAATTAAGCTCCAATCCTTCTCGTACATGGAGAAAGAGCTCTATGTCCAGCAGTTAGATGTTACAGGCTGAATACAATGCGTGCCCTAAGACTCGTTATAAATATAAAAACATTCCAGAGTTAACATTCACGAACATAACGTCAAGTAATCGTATAATCATCAATAATCCAAAAAACTCCAAAACGGATAACTATCTGCGGTATTCGTAGCACTGGTCCATTTGCTAAAGTATTTTCAATCTTATCACAAGGTAATAGAGTTTACAATTCTGTTTATGTGGACATGCTTCGTCTTCGCAACCCGCTGTGAAGTAGAGATCATCGACGGTAAGGTTTTAGGATTATTATTGATGAAATGTCACTCATTTTCGACTTTTACCTGTTTTTGTCGCTCTTTGAGGCAAGAATCGTTACTATTGATACCTTTGACGAAAAAAACTCAATATTTTGAGACGTCCCTTTTAGGAAAGTAGTTTTAAAATACCAATGTGACTTGCATAATAATGCTTGTGCTCTGCATAAAATCTAATACCTATATAAAATTTTCGTGTCGCGGTGTTTGTAGTATGTGTATAACGGCTTGACCGATTCTCATGAAATTTTGTGTCCATATTGCATATTGGGTAGGTCTGAGAATCGAACAACATCTATTTTTCATCCCCCTAAGTTACAAGTGGGGGATTAAGGGGGTCTATAATAATATATATGGCAAAACAACGTTTACTGGGTAAGCTCTCTCAATCTCTTACACTTGATTATAGTTCATTATAAAAAAAATCACAAAACGAAACACGGTCGAAAACGGGCAGCAGCGTCTTCGGTGCGACAAAGCCAGCCCTGCGGTCACCAACCCGCCTGCCCAGCGTGGTGACTATGGGCAAAACGCATGAGTTCACGCTATTTTTGGCGTAAACTTGTGGAGGCCTATGTCCAGCAGTGGACTGTGATAGGCTGTAATGATGATGATGATGATGATGATAAAAAAAATAACTAGTAGAAAATCCCATACCTAAACTAAAAATTACCGTAGACATACAAATAACGTGTAAAAAATTTTTTTTACGCAATTATAGCGGCACCTCGCGCTTTCATCCGCGTGGTTTCCGATCCCGTGGGAAAGTCGGGATAAAATTTAGCTTATGTCTTAACTTGAATCTTTAACCATCTACGTACCAAGTTTCATTACAATCCGTTTAGTAACTTTTGAGTAAAATATTAATAAACCTACATTCAATCATCGTTACAAACTATCATTTAAAATACTAGGTAGTGGTATATACAAAAATTAATAAGTATCACACCCAGGCCCTATTAGAGTTTTATCTTCGTTTTCTGGTCGCAAACAACAAATGAATAACCGATAAAACCATTTTAGACACATCCTAAAGCAAGATAAAATAAAAGTCTGTCAATATTTTGGCACAATTTTTACCTGTTATAATATTTCTTCTATTGTAACAATAGCAATAAAGAATTGGTATTTTTTGTTGGAAATAAACAATTTTACTTACACTATTAAAAAGGTGCCAATAGTTTATATTAATCCTTTGTCTGTTAATCTATTTTTGAGTTTATTTCTTACGAAACGATAGTAGGCGCGTGGTATGAAAAAATATTGGTAAGTGAAACCGTGTGAATGGTTGTTACGCTAATAGTGACGCTTACGGCGCTTTTAATATGCATATTAAGCATTTAATATATGATCAGCAAACGTCAATGTATGTTTTGATTAATTTAATAGATCAGTTTTAATTATCTTGGTAACCGTTGCTTCCTGTAAACTCCAGTCGCTGTCGTATCTAGCCCACACTTTTTTTTTAGTTTTATCTTAATTTTACAATTAAGTGACTACAACTACTCTGGATTAGTGGCGCGTGTGCCGTAACAGCACCTAAAAACTGGCAGTTTGGGAGTTTGATTCTCGCTCGGAATGAATACTCGTATTTGTACAAATATTACTTTCCTGTTTGGATGTCTGTCCTTGTGGGTCTCCCCACTGTAACTTGGAGAGCACGTTAACCTGTCCGTCTCGGTTATTATCATAAATACCTTATAGTGATCGTTACTCATAGCAGGGAATATATTCGCTATCCCGTATAGTAGAGCACCATGGTGCATTGAGTTCCCATACTTCTCCTACATGGAGAAAGAAGCCTATGCCCTACAATGTGGTATTACAGACCGATTTATGATCGTGATAATTAAAATTAAGGACTTTCTTTTAACACTAGCTGGATCCTGTGACTTTGTCGGCATTCGTTATTATCTTATTATACTTGTGTACAAAATTTTGGTTGTAATTGTTTCATTTGTTAATAAACTAGTAATTTGAATCCTTCCTAGATCAGGATTTAAATTAGACTTTTTATTTTTTATGTAATGTGGGAATAAATAAAAAATAATAAAAATAATTGGTTTTTTCTTCGAGCTCTCATAGGTCAACCGGTCACAATTTTATCGTATCTATATGTAAACATTGTTACTACTATTTATACTATACTATATACCAATCTCTAGAAAAAATAAATTAAGAAAAAATCATTGCTGCTAATGTGCAATTTCGTAATAGGTATAGCCATACCTACTACATAAAGCTCGACTAACTTCAACTTCAAAATATAAATTAAAACGTTTAAGATTCGATCTGCGCGTAAGAATCTACAACGAACATCGATGTCTAATCTAAAAATCAAATTTAGAATGCGACGAATTTGACAAGTCACTGATTTTTTCCTACCAGATAATCTGGTCGCCTTACCCCACTCGATCAATCTTATCGAGGTAACTATTTCGATCTTAGAATTTAAATGTCCTATGTTCTATTTAAAAAACAATCAATTTAGGACCTTATTGCTGTATATTAAAATATTAATCAAATATAATCTTTAAAGTTAGAATGTTAGTGATGCCGTATACATCGGATCATCACTGGATTCCGGGAAATTCGCCCCGCATGAATACCTGCTTTTACAGGTAACTGTTGTGACTTAACCATATAATAGAGGCCTCTATAATATACATATTTTTTAATATTCTATGAGATGTGTTATGTAACATTTTGTGTAATTTGTAGATAATGGTTATTGCTGTAAAGTAATAAATACGCTTCAACCTGTAATATCCCACTACTGGGCATAGGCCTCTTTCCCCATGTAGGAGAAGGATCAGAGCTTAATCCACCACGCTGCATATTCCCTACTATGAGTAACGATCGCTATCAGGTGTACATGATAACAACCAGGACCGACGGCTTAACGTGCTCTCCGTGGCACGGGGATGAGACCACCAAGGACTAACAACCAGACCGGGATTAAATATTTGTATAGACACAAATATACACTCCAAGCGGGAATCGAACCTGCGATCATCGGTGTTAAGGCGCCGCCGACACGGCATACGCACCATTACACCAGAGCGGTCGTCAATAATATTACCAACGTAATCGAGAATGAAAGTCTAATTTGGTTAATTTTCAAAAATAAAAATATATCAATCATTACATTATTCCAAAAAATATACCTAGATATTAATAAGTAACAATAATAATACTTTATTTAGCTACAAATATGTCTTAAGCATATTATTATAGTCTTTTTTCCAAAAAAACGAGTGTGGTTTAGACCACACGACTGAAGTAAAACTTCTTCAGCAATAGGCCTGCCCAGTAGTTCTGCACTGTGTCTTAGATATACGAAACTGGCTATGAGAGAAAGAGTGAAAGAAAATGTGTGCTCGTGCCTCTTTCACATTGCTCCGTTCGCCTCGTCCGATCACAATTTTCGTAACGCTCTCGTCACGTATTCACCAGCTTACTCCCCAAGTCAAGCGTGCATAAAGAGGTTTTACTTCAATAAATATATGGTTGTACACTTTAAATTCATTCATCTACTCAAGCTAGGTTGTAAGATAATTTGTAATAATCGTAAGAAGTAACTATTCACTGTCCTCCGTTTGATTTGTTACTAGAATATAGTAATATTCTGTGCAATATGTTTTCCCACAAATAAATGTAACAAAGTTACACTATGCTAACTTTTTTTAAAATGCAATAATATAACCAACTCTAACTGCAATAACGATACTTCTGATAATTCTAAGCTCTGTGGTAAAATGACTTGCTGTTTGACCGCGGCCAAGTCGCATCCACCGCTGATCCCGTCCTAACTCACCCTTAAGCAAATACCCAATGACCGTGCGAATATAAAATTGATACTCCGTAATGTTTGTCGAGGGATTATGAGTTCGTGGAACAACCTATCTATTGCCCACGCAGTGTTCGCAAGTAAGGACCGTTCATAACGAGGCCAACAAGTAATTATTTCGTTCCGTGTCACTATTTATTACTACCAAGTAAATCTTTTTTAATAGTTTATTTATGTGTATATACATATTATATATCATCAACATCATCATCATCATCATCATCATCATCATCATCATCATCATCATCATCATCATCATTATCATCATCTGTGTATTCAAAGCCAGCAGTTGGATGGTTATCCCGCCATCGGTCGGCTTTTTAAGTTCCAAGGTGGTAGTGGAACTGTGTTATCCCTTAGTCGCTTCTTACGACACCCACTTGAAAAGAGGTGGTGGCTATATTATTAAATTATTATTATTATATTCTTTGATGCCGTAGCCACACGGCACACATATATATAGACTAGCTGTGCCCGCGGCTTCGCCCGCGTAGAAATCAGTGTGTCACAAAGTTTACAGTGATTTCAGTGATTGCAAACTTACAGTGAAACTATCATCAAAATCGGCTCAGCCATTCCGTAAACCTTCCTCTTGAAGCCCTCTCTCCATTGGTGAAACCGCATGAAAATCCGTAGTAGATTTTGAAGGAATCGATCACATATTCTTTTGGGGACTTTGTTTTATAATACACTAACTGTACCCGCTGTGCCCGCGACTACGTTAGCGTGGTTATGAAGATATGCATTACTATTAAGATGTTTAACGCAAATTATTTTTTTATTTCAGTCATTTGAAGTGCTTATCACACTGAGTAACTTTTTAAAAGGTGCAATTTAGTATCTTATATATAAAAATGAATCGCAAAATGTGTTGCTAAGCGCAAAACTCGAGAACGGTTGGACCGATTTCGCTAATTCTTTTTTTAAAATATTCCTTGAAGTACGAGGATGGTTCTTACGGAGAGAAAAATTCTAAAAAAAAAAAATTAAATTTTCTGAAAAAGTCTAAAAACAACACTTTTCTATACTCCCATACAAAAGATTTGTGATAATACTTAAAAGTCAATTTGAACTTTAAAACCATACGATAAAGTTTGTGTTAGGCGATACGAAGTTCGCCGGGTCAGCTAGTAATTTAATAGTTATTTTTATAACACCTCTCTATACACCACATTTTTAGTTTCATTTTCAGGCTGCAGTATAAATAACCTATCAGGCGAACTTATAGCTGCTGTATATGTTTCATACAAACTATTAACCCCAATTAAACCCCCTTAGCGGTGGAATATCACAAAACCCGTTCTTCGCGGACGTCTACTAACTATAATCTACCTCCATGCCAAATTTCATCTTTGTCCATCCTGGATGGATGGACCATCCAGTGGTTATTGAGTTCTCATGATAAGTGAACTTCCTCTTTTATATATATAGATTACGATGCATTATTTGGACACCTCCTCACCATCTATAGAGCATATATTTTAAATTTCAAGTCTCTTACTTCAAAAACATAAGACTTTCATACAAAATTCCGACCCCCGTTTTATCCCCTTAGGAGTCGGTTTTCGTAAAATCAGTTCTTAACGGATGTTTACGCCTCATAAGGAACCTACCTGCCAAATTTTAAGTTTGTAGCTGTTATAGTTTCGGAGGTTTTGTGATGAGTGTGTCAACCTACCATCCCCCGTTTTAACTCCAAAAGAGAGTTGATTTCTAAAGATACATTATTTGGTCACCTTTCTACCACCTATAAAGCATACATTTTTAAATTTCAAGTCTTTTACTTCAAAAACATAGGACTTTCATACAAACTTCCAACCCCCGTTTTACCCCCTTAGGGGTCGAGTTTCGTAAAATCCGTTCTTAGCGGATGCCTACGTCTTATAAGGAACCTACCTGCCAAATTTCAAGTTTGTAGGTGTTATAGTTTCGGAGATTTCTTAATGAGGGAGTCAACCTACCATTCCCCGTTTTAACCCCAAAAAGGATTTGACTTCTAAAGATACATTATTTGGACACTTTCTCACTATCTAAAGAGCGTACATTTTAAATTTTAAGTCTCTTACTTCAAAAACATAGGACTTTCATACAAACTTCCAACCCCCGTTTTATCCCCTTAGGGGTCGAATTTCATAAAATCCGTTCTTAGCGGATGTCTACGATCTATAAGGAGCCTATCTGCCAAATTTCAAGTTTTTAGGTGTTATAGTTTCGGAGATTTCGTGATGAGTGAGTCAACCTACCATCCCCCGGTTTAGCCCCAAAAGGGAGTTGATTTCTAAAGATACATTATTTGAACACCTTCTCACCATCTATAGAGCACACATTTTAAATTTCAAGTCTCTTACTTCAAAAACATGGGACTTTCACACAAAATTTCAACCCCTGTTTAACCCCTTTAAGGGTCGAATTTTGTAAAATCCGTTCTTAGCGGATGTCTACGGACTATAAGGAGCCTTCCTGCCAAGTTTCAAGTTTGTAGCTATTATAGTTTCGGAGATTTCGCGATGAGTGAGTCAGCCTACCATCCCCCGTTTTAACCCCAAAAGGGAGTTAATTTCTAAAGATACATTATTTGGACACCTTTTCACCATCTATAGAGCTTACATTTTAAATTTCAAGTCTATTACTTCAAAAACATAGGACTTTCATACAAACTTCCAACCCCCGTTTTACCCCCTTAGGGGTCGAGTTTCGTAAAATCCGTTCTTAGCGGATGCCTACGTCTTATAAGGAACCTACCTGCCAAATTTCAAGTTTGTAGGTGTTATAGTTTCGGAGATTTCGTGATGAGTGAGTGACCTTTCGCTTTTATATATATTATAGATAATATAAAATACTTCACGTATCAAAAAATATTAGTTTATTTTAGAAGGCATTGACTATAATTTATTTATTTAAAATCACTTTAAAAAAATTTATTATAGTTATAGTGAAGCTACCAACGATTCGGAATGTACTCGTAGCTTCTGCAGGAAAGAATCGGCAAGAAACATCACAGCTGCCCATTTAATTTAATCAAGTAAAGTACTGCTCCTAGTAAGGTTATAGGGAATGACTGTTTGTTATTACTAGCGACCCGCCCCGACTTCGCGCGTTTGCAAAAACTATCAGTCTTCCTCTACTATATTATTCATATATTATACATATGAACCTTCGTCTGGAATCACTCTATTTACTAAAGAAATCCGTATCAAAATCCGTTTCGTAGTTTTAAAGATCTAAGCATACAGACAGCGGGAAGCGACTTTGTTTTATACTATGTAATGATTTGTATACACGTAAACTATTAAAACATAATTATGTCGTTGTTGTTAGTTTATATATTTAATTTCTTTAAAGTCGTTATCTCTATGGATGCAGTGTTACTCGTTATTAGAGTAGCACTTAGTCATAAAACAACTGTATATTATTGGATAATTGTTTTTATTGTATGTTCTAAAATAATAAACAAAAAACCGACTTCAATTACATCGACGAGTAGTACAATGTAGATCGACGAAAAAATAGTCAAGCAACTACGCGTTATCAAAGATTACTCAAAAAGTAGTTATCAGATCTCGATAAAATTTATATGTGACCACATGACAAACATCAGCTTTCGATTAAATTAAAAATTATTAAAATCGGTACACCTATTAAAAAGATATTGCGGATTTTCAAGAAGTTCCCTCGATTTCTCTGGAATTCCATCATCAGATCCTGGTTTCCTTATCATGGTAGTAAACTAGGGATATCTCCTTTCTAACAAAAAAAGAATAATCAAAATCGGTACATCCAGTAGAAGTTATGCGGTATAATGCAACGTAGGTCGACGAAAAAAGCGTCAAGTAAAAACGCATTATTAGATATAACTCGAAAAGTAGTTGTTAGATATCAAATAAATTTAAATGGGACCAATTGGCACACATCACCTTTCGATTAAAAAAAAATTGTCGAAATCGGTCCCCACGGTCAAAAGTTATGATGTAACATACATAAAAAAAAAAAATACAGTCGAATTGAGAACCTCCTCCTTTTTTGGAAGTCGGTTAAAAATAATATTATTCGGCTAATTAACTATTTTCAAATAATAATAAAAAGGAATCTTATTATAATTTGACACAAAACTTAATATAATAACGATTTGAAAATAAAATTGTCCAACACTTAAATATTATTTTATATATATGTACATAAAGAAATCCTTAAACGTGCACAATTTCAATTCATCACTGAAAAAAATATACGTAAGCTCTCAAATAAATATAACTTAACATAAATTACAAATTACATACTTGAATTATCTCAAACGACTCGAACGTATTCGTTCATTCGCGAATGTTTCCTATTCGAAATACGTTTTCTAATACATTTTATTACGCCTCATTCGTTGTATCTCATACGAATTGCGTTTAAACGGGACTTTATTATTTTCCAAAGCGTAGCGGGCGCAGATGTGAACCTTGAATAATTTCGAGATACGACGCCGTGGACCGATATGCTCGTAATAAGAATTTTCTCGTTTAAATCTATGTAGGTACACAGACACTAGACTATGCTCGCGATGTCATCGATTAAAAAAAGAAGGAGGTTCTCAATTCGACTGTATTTTGTTCTTTTATGTGTCACTAAATTATTACTGATCAGACCGATTTTGATTTTTTTTAAATCTTGCTTCTCTGCCAGTGTCTGTGGTTCCAGGATTGATCCGGCGAATAATTTTTGAGTAACCCCTAATAATGCCCAAAATTTACTTTGAATTAAATAATTGATAATATTATCGACGACTATATTGTATCACTAATCGCTGTATATTGAAATCGGTTTCTTTTTGTTTGCGATCAAACACAAGTACGAGTACACATTTCTATTCCTATTTCAAGTTCACACTCTCCCTATATTGGAACGAAGTTCCTTACGGCAGGCTTGACATTTGATTGGGCGACCGAACTGAATAAAATGTGATACTAAAACCGTAAGAAAAATATATAACGGAAGTGACGTAATATCAGTCACACGACTTTATAATATAACGTTTGTAAAACTAAAACATTACTAGTAAACTTTTTTAAATTATTTATGTAATTTTAATGCCGACAAAAATAAATAAAGACATGTTTTTTATTTCACTTAATAGTTTGAATTATTATTATTTTCTTTGATTTATCTGGGGGCACGGTAGTGCCCCCGCCAAGACGAGCCAAAAAAAAAAAAAAAACCGAAAAGCACTACCTATCTTTTCTCGAAGTGCTTCGTCGTTTTTTTGAACCCCCATAACTTGGGTTTGGATTATACTAGATAAAAAAAATTCTCGGAATATAATGTCAATAGTGGACTTATTAAACATACAAAGTTTCAATTACATAGCTCTTATACTTTAGATTTTATTGATATCTAAAAAACCCCGATTTCGTCACTCACTGATGATCATCAAAATTCTTAGAGTACTTCCTGAAGTCCCAGAAAGCTGAAATTTGGTATGTAAGCTAGTATTAGTACACAAACAAGAAAAAAATTCTAAAACTTGGAACTTTTACCCCCCAACCCCTTAAACTAGGGGATGGAAGTTTGTATGAGACTTCCGCAAATTTTGATGCTAGAGGTCTGAAAATTGATATAGGGACTCCTAGTTACTCCTTGTTATAAATAATAATAATAAAATACATAAAAAATAAAAATCGGCTATTAGTTTAGGTCGAAAATTTACATTGTGTAATTTTGGTATTTAAGTTTTGGCGGAGGTCCGTTTGCATATCAGTTCAACATAAAATCAAAAACAGCGTGCTTAAACCGAATATGGTGAAGATTGGATGATATTTATGGTATAAAATGTGTCGGAGGTAAAATGCAGCTATAATATTGTCATAAGCAACTTACAAAAAGAAGTGAAATCCCACCAAAAACATTTTCATGTAAAATGTTGCCAAGACGAGATCATATGGCTCGCACTGTCAAAAAGTTATCAGATCTCATGTAGAGCCAAGCTTCTAACTCTACACGTCCTAACTCTACAAGCCCTAACTTCACAAACTTTACACCTTAGTCAAAATATGTGGCTTGGCCGTTTCGTTACTACCGGCTGCCGATGTTGTAGATGACGACTTTCCTGTCTCATTTATATATATATATATATATATATATATATATATATATATATATTCTCTTTTTATTTTTATTTGTATTATATGTATCTCAATTATTTTTCTTCTTTTTATTTTTTCTTTAATAGAACTATTGTATAACAGAAAAGTAATAAACAGTGAATAAATTTTTCACCTTACGCCCACGTGAAGGTAGCGAAACGGCCAAGCCACATATTTTGACTAAGGTGTAGAGTTTGTGAAGTTAGGGCTTGTAGAGTTAGGACGTGTAGAGTTAGAAGCTTGGCTCTACATGAGATCTGATAACTTTTTGACAGTGCGAGCCATATGATCTCGTCTTGGCAACATTTTACATGAAAATGTTTTTGGTGGGATTTTATTTTACGGTATTTGTTATTTTCTAAAATACTAAATTTCTTTAATACTTTTATGTACTTAATTAAAAACCAATCAACAATATTTAAAAATAAATCAAGAACTAGAAAATATAATATAAAATTCAACCTTTTTTTTTCCAAATTGTGTTGCTTCTATACTATCCGAAGAAACTTCGTTCCTACCTGGTATCCCATGACAACACATATTTGTCTAATAATCAGTAGGTTATGTACATTTATGTTACATTACTGAACGGCTATGTATAGTATTACATTTTATAATAAATACTGCAAAAAAAAATGAAAGCTTTATGCTACAACAAAATTGTAAAAACCATATAGTAAGTTTAAAAAAAAAAACAATAAATCTTTCAATAATCTGTTTTGTAAGTTCTTTGTATTTTTTTATTTTTTTATAAATAAAAAGGAATCGCTAAATGTGTTGCTATGTGCAAAGCTCCAGAAACAGATACTGCTGAGAAAATATAAAACGTACCTAACTATTATTCAAACCTTACGCGTTTGGCATTTTGTAAGACTAAACAACTATTATAAATATTTTTTTCAATTGCTCAAATTTTTAATCATCAATAAAATAATTTGTGTTTTTAATATTAATTGATTAATAAAGTCAAATGAAAAGTTGTCTTTGTTCTAAGTAACAAATTAATTTCAATTGTTTTTTAATTTCTTGTGTTAGCTTGTTTGATATTTTTGCTTAGAACAACGTTTTCATGAGTCGTAATGATGTTTTTTTTTCATACAACTAAATCGTCAAACAAGCATAACAAAGCATAGTTCGCATTATGCTAGTATTTTAATCTAGTAGCGAGTAATTTAGTAGCTATAATACTCGCTTCTGCACCAAAATCGTTTGCGTTGCGTTTCGTTGTTCGTTCGAGTACAGTTTACAAGTGAATGGTGTTTTAAAGTAAGATGAACAGCCTACAACGCAATAAAGTAAATAAACTGATTAAGTTAATCTTAACAGCGATTTCAGAAGTGGTAGGTGAGGAAATTTGTGTGATTAATAAAAAGAAGCTATGGATACAAAAATAAATAAATAAATATATAAATAAACGCCACACACTCAACGGTCCCCACTATAACCCGGATCTATCCTGTGTCGGGAGTCCGGAAACATACTAAATACACAAGCACAAGCGCCCAGACCACGGCAAACATCTGTATGGCCAATACAAACATTTGCCACGTGCAGGGATCGAACCCGAAACCGCCAGCGTAACAGCCACAAACCAGTGCTGTATCTGTTGCGCCAACGCGTTGTCGATGGATCGATAGAAGGGATAAACTAGGAGCTACTAATCGTCTTCTGAAGGAATTATCATTTGAATATCCCAAAGAATACTTCGATAGTTTGAGAATATCTGAAAGTTGTTTACATTTTCTGCTAATGAAAATACACTCTCAAATTGGTATGCGATAACTAATGCACACGACTAGCTTGACAGGCTTGGACTTTTTTAGCCGGTGCGCCAGTGAGCACGGACGCGTGGTGAGATGAGATTTCCTGATCTGGACCCGATCAGGAAATCTCATCTCATCCTGATCAGGTCCAGACCAATCATCTACGTTACATGCCTTATCTAGTCCTGATCAGGCATGCCTGGTCCGGTCCTTATTGAAATTGAATCATAAAGAAGACGAAAAAATTTCTACTCGGAAACCGTTGCACCAACGCGGCGTCAAGAAACGTCGGCGTCGTTTCTTATTTAAATATTAAAAAATGTTACGCTATAACTGCTATCAAATGTACGTATTTCATAAACGAGAAATCGACGACCCGAGCGAATCCTATAACATCTCGATCAAAAACCCTCAAAGGAAATAATCTGTACCCTCGATGCATTAAAATATAAACATCGTCGTTAGCAAATCATTAGCCGGTACATTTTTCCTCTAAAGGATCGCTTCACTTCCTATCAATCGCAAACGATTCCTTCAACTAATGTAGCTCGGTCGAGACTCGATATAATGATCTGGTGGGAATTTATGCCGTTTACATGAATCACATTAATTGAAAAATAATCTTATACTTTTACGTATTTTTTGCCAATTTCAAATTGGATAGTTATTGTTGTTGTTCCTTACATTTTTGTAAAAAATTTGAGATTGAATGCCTTAAATAATTTATATATAGCACAAAAAATATAGTTTTTTAACTTGAAAGTTGCCAGAGAGATAGTTAACAGTTAGTAGGAGTCCACTAAGAACGAATTTTGTGACAGAGCCGCATTAAGAAGGTCTAAAGGCTCGGAAAGATTTTGAGAAATTTGTTTTTTTTTTCATAAAATCCGTCCATTCGTCATTTTTTTTTTTTTTTTTATTAAATTATAAGCATGAAACAAAATTTTGGCACTATTAATTAAAACTGAATAAAAATACATTTCTGAATTAGTGGACAATCTACCCTTATTGCAAGTTTAAGTTTAAGTTAGTTTGGAGATCGCGTGTTGGCAAACACAGTATGGAGTGCCCTCCCGCCCACTGAAATGACAATCTTCGTAAGATCGCCTGTTTGGAGTGTATGAGGTCTATGGAGAACTGGGATGTTTGGTGCGAACTTACGGAAAGCTGAAGAACTTATGTCCAGCAGAAGGCTGCAATGAGGTTAAGGGAGAGAGCAAGCGATATACCTACCTTGTACCACTACTTACAACTAGTCGTAAGGTGTCATCATTGGTAAGAATACTCCATAATCTTATAGTATGATACAAGAATTTATTTGTACGTTATAAGTTAGATAAAATCTTAATCAAAATTAAATTATTTACGAAGTTACTTATAAAATCACAGAGATCTCTTCAAATTCAAAGGGAACCACTTAATGGCAGCCCAAAATACAATTTATAGCCACTTTCAAACACGACTTTGCATTTCGGACATTTGAATGTTTTAACATTACCTACTTAAAATATCTAAGTTGGCATGCCTTTTGTTCGGGGGAACAGAATCATCTTAATGCCGGTAATTATACGGATTCAACAAATTACTCGGCCATAAGTAAACAAATGAAATGCCCTATTTACAACCGTAAATTTCGCGAGCGTATCTCCGAGACACTCGGTATACTCGTAGCTCTGACCTTGTTTTTATTTCCCCTCTTGACTATTAAGCGAAAAGATATTTTTATATGTATGACATAAATAATGAAACTATAATCTATTTCACATAAGATGGGTACGGTGACATTTGATATGTTCCAAAACACGCTCACTATTTTCAACAAATCGGATAAATATACATTTTTAAAAATCACCAATTAGTTTCCAAAGCAAATAATAATGCTTGATTAGATTGAAATTGTATTTATATATGCGTTTTTACATTTTAAACAAAATAAAAAAGGTACAGAAAAAATGATAACTTAAAATTACGGGCATGAAACGAAACGTTTAATGATAGGGATTGACACGTAGTAATCGGCTAAAATAAATAATCCTAACGGCCATCTTGTGAATCGCGTCATCTCACTGACTCGAGATATCTCAATCAGTACTTTCTGTCTCTTGTATGCTTCCCGTGTTTTGGTTTTGCTAGTTGCTATAGTTGTATTTGTTGCTGTTTTATTTTTGTTAAGTTCTGTTATTATTATTTTTTTAGTTATTCATTTTGTGTGTGTGTTCTGTTTTGTAAAATGCCGAAAAGAACAAAAGAAGACCGTTTCAAACAGTCAATTGGTTGTCCGCTTTCAGGAATACTTTGAACGGGAGTGAGAACATAGCGGTCCATTATTATCTGTCAACCACATAGTGGATCGAGTTGCACAGGCACTTGAAATTAGGCGTAATACAGTGTCAAAAATTACTTCAGCCTATCGCAGTCCACTGTTGGATATAGGCCTCCACAAGCGCGTGCCAAAAAATGGCGTGAACTCATGTGTGTTGCCTATAGTCACTACGCTGGGCGGGTTGGTGACCGCAGGGCCGGCTTTGTCGCACTGAAGACGCTGTTGCCCGTCTTCGGCCTGTGTATTTCAAAGCCAGCAGTTGAATGGTTATCCCGTTATCGGTCGGCTTTATAAGTTTCAAGGTGGTAGTGGAACTGTGTTATCCCTTAGTCGCCTCCTACGACACCCACGGGAAGAGACGCTGGTGGCTATATTCTTTGTTGCCGTAGCCAGACAGCTTAGTGTCAAAAATAACTAAAGAACAGTATGGTGACGCCAATATGGAAGATAATGAGTTATCGACTCCCAAAAAGAGGCAAAGGAAATAAATGTTTGGTCGTTGAGGTTGAATATGATTGTTAGCGGAGAAATGAGATGCCCACAGTTTTACAATAATTAATGTCTTTGAAAGGTGCTAAATTATTTAATGGAAGTGTGACATCGTTATGGCGAATTTTAAATAAAATTGGATTTCCATAAAATAAAAAAAAGTTAACAAACGGAAAAGTGCGTGAAAACTTTGTGACATTCTTAGAAAAGGCGAAAAACATTACGAATTGGAACAACGTAGTATTCCTTGACTAGACATGGTTGAACGCCAATCATACTGTTGGCAAAGTATGGACAGACGACACTGCTCATTCTTCGACTAAAGTACCGGAGGGTAAAGGCGAACGACTAATAATTTGCCACGTGAACTGTGTTAATGGGTTTGTCGATAACTCATTTCTCGCGTTTAACATCACCCTTAAAATATTACTTATTCACTATAGCGATGATTAATTTTTAATAAGCAGTTAAAATTTTTTTTTTATATAATCGATTAAAGGTTAACCGCATTTGTACTCGATAATCGAATCACATCAATTAATTATGCATGGTCACTTCACTATAGAGTTAATTTGACATGTGTCACCGTACCCATCCTACGTGAAATAGGCTATAGATTTCATGTTAATTTTGCTTCAATATCTTAGCGCTATCTGCACAAAACTATCCATGGACTATTCAGGTTTGAAATATAGTATTTGTCACATTTTAAATATTAAATTTATTAATTTACTACTACTACTAACTGTACTATACTAAATTACTTTTTAAATTTTGACCCGAAAAATTGCTTGATTGTCGTTAAAAATTACTGTTCTTTCAAATATGACGATTGACAATAATCATAAACATCGCGCTTAAGATCTAAAAATTCTAGTTATTTTGCACCGTCCGGGAATTAATTACCTATAACACAAACTTACTGTTAAAATCAGTACAAATATTTCAGAAAACATTCAAAGTCATACCAATTTACATTAGAATTTTTGCTTTAATTAAATCAACAACTAAGAATTCTTGCTATTGAAAACCTAAACTTGCTTCGATTACTATCGGCTTCAGTAGCTTTCGGTCATTCACGACTCATACAATGTCATCGTATTTTTAGTTACAGAAATATTAGGGTCTTAGCTATTTCAGTAGAAAAAATAATCAATTCTTTAATTTTTTTTTATATTTGACTATGATTATCGGTTGTTGCACGCTGTTGCACATAGAAAAGCAGCCAGTTAGTTATATTGAATCTCTTAGGGTCGCCTGTTTACCAAATAAAGTTTTTTTTGACGCTGTATTAAGTGATACGGATTTGGCGTTTCAGACCAAAATAGCCGCTCAAAAAGTTCAAACGATTTAAAATAATAAAAATCATTATTATACAATAAAAAAAATATAAACAGCAAATTATATATTCATACTTATATACTTTTAACATTTTAAAGAATAAATTTAACATTTTTGAGACATAATTTACTAAAAAACAGGGCTCGTCCGGGATTTGAACCCGGGACCTCTCGCACCCAAAGCGAGAATCATACCCCTAGACCAACGAGCCGATGTATAGCCATAAGAAATAAGGTTTAATAAAGTAATCAAATTAATTAAACTGTATATGTATAAGTGATAAATAATTGTTTTAAATAATTCACTAGATTTACGAACGTGTCTAATTTTATTTTATTTATCATCATCATCATTTGCCTTAGTCCGTCTATTGCAGACGATTTAGACAGTGCCAGACAGACACTGTGTCGCCTAGGACACTCTTCAGGAAAACGCAGAGTTGCCTAAGCTCTGCGCCACCCTCTCGACCTCGATGGCTAGGCCCACGGGAAAGACGAGTGGATACGTGTGGAGCCAGTTCGGCTGCAGGAGTCTTTCGCATTTTAGGGCTATGCCACGAATGCTTGACGGAGACCCCATTCCGGATTTCAAATGAAGTTTTCCTTCTCCAGGACCCTGACGATTTTGAGCCAGGTTTATCCCTCGGTCGCCTTTTACGACCTCCACGGGAAGAAAGGGGGCAAGAATAAAATCATAATCAAAATTAAATTATTTAAATGTAATATAAATGTTTCAAAACGACTTGGAAGTGATGCTTCGGATATCTGAAGGTTATACAACCTGGTATTATAATACTAGTAAAGTACGCACGCTGGTGTACAAAGTATTTGTACGTGTGTACGAGCACAAAGCCGTATTATATATAATACCGTTCAATTTCTTACTTTTCCATTTTTTGGATCAAACGTCAAGTTTCAACAAACAAACATATAGTTTTTAGAAGGGCTATTTTCTTGAGTATACACTGTAATGTATACTCTAAGGCTAGTTTGCACCGAATTTATTATATAAAGAAGTAAATCGTTTCATACATTATTCGTAATTCTTAAATTGGCTGTAAGATTACCAATATACCTGAGATATTTTCGTCCAAATAAATAAATATCATAATTATAACATACACGGTTGTCTATGGTAAGCCACTCAATGCTTGTGCTATAGGTAATAGCCGACTGTTGTAATTAATTTTTTTTTTTTTATAAACATACATATAAATAACACATTTACTACTATCTACTACTATCAAACCATTTCAACTACAAATAAACTTAATTTACTTTCAGGAAGAAAAGATAGAATAGACCATGCACGACTTCCTTAGTTTGCTGTTCTATTCTACTGTAGTGTAACATACCAAAGATACATTTCAAAATACTTTAGTATAAACTTATTAGCAAAATTTTCTTGTGTAATTATATCCTTATGTTTTGTCACTTTTGAGCTAAATGACTTGCGCAGTCGCGGCCGGCTAATGAAATAAGATACCAGTTCGCAGCTAAGGAATGGTGGAATTAAAACTAAATAAATGAACCAACGCCAAACGGAAAACTCCGAAGCTTAAATGGTTTTCGGTCTCTTTGTCTTTGAGACGTTCATATTTTGCAACGTTTAAGCATTTTAACTTTAACAGTTCTTTGTCTTTTTTTGTCTTAATAATTGAATATACAAATTTACTAAATAAAAAATAAACAAAACATTTTAACACAGTAACTTCACGGGCGGCGGCGATCTTCGGCGGCTTCGAGGCGGGATATATACTCGTAATAAGCACAATAAATTTCTTTAGAATTTTGGACAATGAAAACATACTGGTTAAGGATCAGCTTTGTGTAGTAAATGTCAACGTGAGAAGAAAGAGAAAGTTTTTGGTAACTCAATAGCTTATACAAATAAACAATAAGCTATAAAACACCCACCTCTCTAACAAGTGATCTCAAAAAACAAAAATTCAACATGCTGACAATTATTATTACTATTGCTATACTTCTTTAAATCGCAGTTTAATACCGTAGAGTTGTATTTTTTCTCAATAGTCGATCCACCTATTATGTTTACAGTTGTATGATAATGATCAAAATAGTTGCTTTCATTGGTAAAAATATATTTAAATACAACATACACATATATACAATACAACAAATTTTTAAAAGTTTTTAAAACTTGCAATTGTTGTTTGTTAGGTTAGAATTTTACAATTCAAAATTGAAATGATTGAGCTAAAATTTTGTATACACGTTTGGTTTGTATGACAATGCCGTAATAGCTATGTGACGTATATATCAAACATGGCGGAACCCCAAACAATGGAGAATATATTTTTTCTTTACTCGATTATTTTATGGAATTATGGATTTAACCGGCCTAAAAATATAGGTCAGCCGGAAAATTTCACCGAAAATAATCTATTATTTATAAATACATGCTTTTATATCAAATAAATTGTATAATGACGTAGGAATTATTTCGATTGTAGATTTTTAAAGAAGATTTTTTTAAATTAAATGTGATCGCTGACGCATGCAACCGTGACGCCCTGACGGTTTGGTTTGCTTGTGCGTGTGTTTGGCACCTCGGGCACCGTGAGCGCTCTATTACCCCGGTGGCGAGAGGGAGCAATGGTACACTTCCCTACCGCTTTTTCACTACGCTGTGTCCTATATACCCAAAGGTTGTCTAGAAGAGATCGCTACTCTAGCGATACGACCGCCTTTGTACACTGTTTTTTATTATGTCATTATGTTGATCGTTGTTGTGTACAATAAAGAGTATCTATCTATCTATCTGTCTATCTACCCTTCTCACACTCTATTGCGAAAAGTGAAGGAGCCCATATCCGTTTTTTCTCGCCCCTGGTCGTCTCCTGCGAAGCGGGTCAGCATAGAGATCGATTTCGCGCTGCCTCTCTGCAGCTTCTTTTAGTGCCATGGCCTCCTCGCAGAAGGAGGTCACAGTCGACCAGCACCTCTCACTGCCACGCATGGAGCTCATTACTACACCCATAAACTAACTTCAATGTCAGACAAGCAGTAATGTCCTAGATTTAAGTCCGGTTCCTATATTCCAATAACGATTCGTTTTTCTACTGTACTAATGCCGTTATTTCAAACTGTTATTGTTGGAGATACTATCATACAAGGCGCTGTGTCATACGCCTAGCCACAGACCTAAAACAAGGCGTTTTAAAATTAATATAATATTTTTTGTTATCTAAATACAACTGATGTCATTATTTACGAACACTCAAATTTCGATCACTACATGTTTGGAAGTGAACGATTCGTAAGCATAATGAACCGTATTTGGGACATACCTGATATTAATGCTAGAGGCGTATTTTTGGCAAGGGCAAAATAGATAAACCTCTACTATCAAGTTTTATTTGCCATTATGTTAACTATTAACAAAATTAATTTGAGTTTTGTTTCATTATGTTTATAACCCTGCGCTTGACTGCGATTACACAACGTTGATATGTGGTAATACAGTCTGAAATGGACATTGTTCATTAACTGCTCAAGAATGATTGTCAAGTTTTGGCAATCCGCAAAAAAACCAGCCCCCACTGCCAGCGAATGCTGGTTTACACGCGCTATTGGTCAATACTTTACTGGTCTGTGTTATCTGTGTGTATGAGCTTGTTGGTCATGCGACGTGACTTTTGAACCCAGAAAGTAGTAGGTTGCGGTTGTTATCACAAACACCATATAGCTTTTATTATTCATGGCAATTTTGTGTCAACAGTGACCTGGTTAATTGAACTCAAACTCCTTCTCCATATTGAGATGACTTCATTGCCCAACAGTGGTACATACACAGACTGATTTAATCAGTCAATTCAGTCTGCATCTTTGCATATGCTTTCAACTATACTTGTACCTATTAATGACATAAAACCATATTGGCAAGAAAATCAATACTAAACGATTGATTTTATATGGGTTCGCAAAAGAATATTAGCTTCTATATAAGAATATCAATAAGTAACTAGAAGCTAGTAATTTGATAAACACGTGCTATCTTTTCAGACATAGTTCTGGCTCAACCATGTCTCAACCTAAAACATGGCTCGATCAAACTCTTTGCATGCACAAAAGTTATGTTACGCAACTACTCGTACGTTCTTACGTGATAGTAATTTTAAACGTCTCTATGGTACTACAAGAATCTTACTTAAAAATTTAATTCACATTTATTTCTAACAACTTACTAATGTATTAGTACTGCATAAATAAACACACATACTAAACCCAGGCTCTGGGTGGGAATGTAACCCACAACGACCAGAGCAAAAATCAGTGCTATTGTATTTTTCTTATTTAATTATTATTTATATCCTTGTGGATCTCCCGCCCGTGCCTTGGAGAGCACGTTAAAGCCGTCGGTCCCAGTCGTAATCATGTACAACTGATAGCGATCGTTACATATAGTAGGGAATATATCCGCCAACCCACATTGGAGCAGCGTGGTGGATTAAGCTCTGATCCTTCTCCTAAATGGGGAAAGAGGCTTATGCCCAGTAGTGGGATATTACAGGCTGAAGCGTATATAAATTTTAGTAATGACCTCTAATTTACTCGCTTTATATTAACTTCACTTATATATTTGTATGTTTTTATAACTGAATCCTTTGGACTTCATTTTGACCCACTTCAAACGTTCAGATTTCATTTACATTTAGTAGACTTATCGAGGACCGATAACAATACACTAATTTGATTAGATTTTCTACTTTTTATGTTACGTATAAAAGCGTATTTTTTAGTTTTTTAAAACTATTATTTATTAAATTATTACACTGCAGCGAGCTTTTTAACAAGCTGTGGCTCGTAGTTTCGACCGCATCATCTCCTAGGCGATGGAAATTTCGAGATAAAAAGTAGCCCATGTGTTACTGTGGCCTGTGGGTCTCCAGCCATCCACGTACCAAATTTCGTTACAATCAGTTCAGTAGCTTTTGCGTAAAGAGTAACGAACATCCATCCTTACAAACTTTCGAATTTATTGAACGACGTGTTTGAACAGCGGTCACAGCAACTGGCTGATGAGCCATGTATATGTCATGGCCAGGCCTATGTCTAGGTCATACAGATATTTGTCACGGTCTGGCTCTGGGTGTTTGTGATTCATCATTTCAGCCCATTACAGTCCACTGCTGGACATAGCCCTCCACAAGTTCGCTCCAAAAATGGAGTGAACCCTTGTGTTTTGCCCATAGTCACTACGCTGCTCGTCTTCGGCCTGTGTATTTCAAAGCCAGCAGTTGGATGGTTATCCCGCCATCGGTCGGCTTTTTAAGTTCCAAGGTGGTATTAGTGGAACTGTGTTATCCCTTAGGCTCTCAGCCTCTTACGACACTCACGGGAAGAGAGGAGGTGGCTATATTCTTAATGCCGTAACCACACAGTAATTTGTGATTATATTGTGTATATTTCTGGAATTTCTGGACACAGGATTTATATTGATTTTAAGCCGTTTTTATTGCTTACTTTACAAGGATCATTTTCTTATTCTTTTTATTTTTATTTTCCAAACGTTGGCTGAAAGTCAGTGAACAACACACAAAATGTGTCTGAAAAAGAAGAAGTCGATTAGGTATTGTTTTAGTAAAACTTTCCCTTTAAAACTTAATTCATATTAAGGGCAATATTCAAATAATTATAGCGTCTTACGAAGAGTAGGCACAGATGAAAGTGAGAGCTTACGAAGCCCTTTAAAGAAGTCATCTGACCAGCTTGATTGATGAGGCCGGAGATTTATTATGTTAATTCTTTGACGTATTTCTCGAATATGATTTTAATGAATTTTTCTTTATTCTTAAGAAATAAAAAAGTCATTGTTACGTAAATTAAGACGATTTATTACTTTTCTTAAAAATCATTTCTGTATGTTACACTAAATTCGCTGCTGTTGATTATTGTAAATAAAAGATATAAGAATAAAAGTAAAAAGTATACGAACGCGCTGTATGCTGATGATACGTGAACTGATTTTGTAAAGCTAATAAATTGTGTAACGGGCGTAAAATTCTGAACCGTACAATTTCTTAAACTCATTCATAGCTATTTATAATTTTTAGTCTTTGTTTTAAAAAACATAATACTGAACACAATTAAAGGAAATAATTTTTTTAAATCTGTCTAAATCTCGTGCAAGGCGCTTTGACTGAAGTAGAAGTTGGAAACAATAAACTTTGCGATTCTTTCATTTTAAAATACCTTTAAAAAAACAAAGTACACGAATAAGCGATAAGTACATCTTTGTGATTTTGTTATTAATATAATTAGTAGGAATAAGCACGTGCAGAGTGACAGCGCCTCGCAGCCTTAACATCCTGCGTTCAAAAATTCAATAAGTACTCTTAACATTATTATAGGTACAGCAGCGCCTGATTGAATCATCTGTCAACCCTCGCGGCGCCCACCTGATTTACCGAACGTTCATTTGATATAATTTTAACCCTTGCCCGAAGTAGATAAGTTTATTTTGAGCCGGTCGAGTGCCGTTGTTCGTTTTGTTAAAGTGCTTCTTTTATGATGACATTCCGCTATGCCTCTCCCAATTAACCCCGGCTGGAAGCTCAAAAATTAAGTTAAATACACTGACTTTGCCAGTGTTTACTTATTGGCAATCGACGATCATAACTTCGTAAATTAAAACTCCCTAGGGACTGATATAGGGTAAGTTTTATGCGAGACGGCTTGTTTTATTATTTTTAGTCTTCGTTCCATCCGCATGAATCAATATAGAGAGGTTTACTTAGCGAATGTACTGAGTGCAGTCCCCGCTCTTAAGCCGTAACATCGTTTCTTATTCCCTCTCACTGCGCTAATTAAGCGATCGATTCTGACATAACAATAGTATGAAATATAATGAAATGTTGTTTTTATAAATAAAATAAGCGTTGAAAAGTAATTACGGTTTAAATAGCCGTATTAATATTTGATTGTCGTATTATAAATCGTATATAATAATATTTTTGATATAAAGGTAATTTATCAACGGGTCGACGGCAGTGATAAAGTAACATGTCATGACAAAGGCGTATACAGGCATATATTATTTATAGCTAACAAATATTGTATCCTATTGAAGGTTAAAAGCCTTACCTATATGATAGCCGTATGAGAGATTATTATAATCACAATCTCCCGATTATAGTTTTCTTTTACAATGACGTCATTAAAGACTATAGATGTCCATCTAACTTTACAAGTAACGATCTTACTTACATGTTACAATGTGTTACCAAATACTTGAGTGTACACACACTTTCAACTAGTAAAACTTAAGCTCACGAGTGTAAACTTGGCTTAACTAAGTAGCGACATATTTCACACGGGCTTTGCTACCTGCGCCTAAAACAATCAAACAACCACTTGAGGCAAACAACTTAGCGGGTCTTAGATTTAACTAAATACTAAGTTCGGCTTAAGTAAGATAAGTTACGAACGAGCTCTTACGAGATAACACCGCGGTACCGCGGTAACAAAACGAGTATATGTAATACAAATTTTTTTTTGTACATACAAAATTACTGGTTGAAAAATATACTATTAATATTGAAATAATAAAAAAAAAAACTAAATGTATGTACTTAAAAAAATATAATTGACAAAGTTGTAAAATAATATTCTTTAGGGTTTTTAGTACATACTTAAATTATTTAAACTAGCCGTTGACTACTTAAAGAAATAAATACTTACATATATTATTTTAAAAGTATTTTGTCGGACTACCATCAAAATTTTACTTCAAAACTATCACATAAAATTTCTATCGAATATTTATATTTTCTACTTTCTACATAGGTATAGGTACTACAGTTAAGTTTAGCATTTTTTTTAATAACAATACTCGTTATTGGCAATGAAATAGTAAAAATAATTGTTACCTTTATACTATTATTCTTCATTAACTCAACAAATCCCATTTAACTAAGTACGTACTTTGATCAGTTAATTATGAAAAGTCATCATTATCTAAGTATTAATAAATAGCGAGTCTCGTTTAATGTTTCGCAACTTTGAAATCATTAATTAAAATATCAACAAAATGCTTTCTTGTTGAAAATATCATAGTAATTCTAAAGGTCGATTAAATTTTATTTTGCTATTGTAACTTATATACACAAATATTTTTTAAATAAATTCCCACGATTAATCATGTCAGGTAGGTAGGTAATTAGGTATCTACATATATGTAATTTTTTCCCTCATATAAAACTTATATATGTGTAGGCTGGATGAGGATTGCGGAAAACCGGGATGTCTGGCGCGAACTTGGGGAGGCCTATGTTCAGCAGTGGATTGTAATAGGCTGAACTGATCTGATTTGATATAAAACTTAAAATAATTTATGAAATTATATATTGTAAAATATCGTATTAACCTCGAGTGTCGTCTTACTACAAGCTAACAATATATTTGAACTTGAGTAGATGATTTTTTTTAATTTTCTTAGGAATGATAATTTTAACAATAAATATGTACAAAATATAAAGGGAGAGTGTGATAATAGTAGAAATAAAAAAAATTGTTTTTTTTTTGTTCTTTGTTTTTTTTTTTCTTTCTTTTGTCCTACTAAATGCTAATAGATACGGACTACGGATGTTCTACAATGTTTCGTTCGGAAATTATGCGCTGACAATCGTGTAATCCTCAGAATAAATTAATAGTACATTAACCATCAATCGCGGTATTCGCATTAATAAGTTTATACACCGAGCGATTCGTGTTAAATTGCGCCACCCCAGCCTCTCCGCAATTTATTTAAGAATGTTATGTAAATTTGAACACAAGTCTTTGATCGTCCGCACCAAAAGTCCAAGCAAAAAACTTCCACTAGAGCGAAGAAAAAACGGCGAGGAGCTTAAGAAAAATAATGATTTAATCTTACTTTTCGCCGTCTCGCATATAAAAGCAGAGAGGGGACGGGGAGGTAGGGGCGAGAATCGTTTTTAATCTTTGCTTTGTAAAGGTGATTATGAGGGATTATAGGTTTGAAAGTATGGCTGAAATTTCGCGGCTGAGGAGGCGGGCCCTTCCGCTCGTTTAAACGATATTTTTTGAGAGCCAGGTGGGGTTGTGGTCGCGTCCCCCTGGATACTTCCAACTTTTCCTTATTCTGCAACTGTTCAAAGGAAAGCTTTCATTTAGTTAGTCCCCGCTATCGACTGGGTCACGTTTTTTAAGGATGAGCTGTGGTCTAGAGGAAATGATTGCTAAGCGTTACAAATTATTTTAGTACAGATAATAAAAATTGAGATAAAAATACTTTTTTTTGTAATTTTACGTAAGAACAATTTTTATCGTTTTCTTAAAAACTTGTAAATTATTGATAAACGCTTATCGTTCGTTAATTAACAAACTTCAAAGCGAATTCTAAAATATAAAAATCATTAAATAAAACCATCATTCAATAATAACTACACAATCACAGTAAGGCTGTGACATGAAAGAATCCGGCAAAAAAGTAGCAAATCCGGGTAATTAAACAAATGTTGCTCATAATATATTTATATCAAGCAATAAAATAACTATAGGCCTAATAATCTATGTCATTAAAATTTTATAAAAACAAATTTACACTGATCGTAAACTAATGAACAGATTAAAATTAAATCACCTTCTTCGAAATAATTACGGATATCCGTTATTATTTTACTTTAACATCAAGTAATTTTACCGATGTGGTAAAATAAGGAATTTGTCTATTAAGACAATTACGTAATTGGTCGTTACATTAATTGCCTTATCTAGCACGCTGTACAACTAATTCTATTCTTTGAAGAAAGGGCAGAATTATTTATTTAAAATATTGTTTAAAAAGTCATAAACTATGACGTTTTTATTATAAGGCTTTAGAATCGATTTAGATATATTAAATATTTTATTACATGTCATTACTAAATATTTATTATTTATTTGTCTAAATTTTTTTTGGAATCTTAATTCATAGACATATATATAATAACAATAATATTATGAATAATAATTGATTTACTAACATTAGATAAAAGTTGTTTTTGTAATACAAAATTAATAAAGTAAACAAATAAATGTAAAATCAAACATACACAAAAACATGTTTATTGCTAAAGAGCAATACCTAAGGAATACCACTACTTATATGCTACAAACGTTTTAAATGAATGATAAATAAACGCTTCACACTCAAAGACTAAATAAGTGAATCTAGTGCTAAAAGTCCAGATCTCAATAAACATCTCTATGGCCTTTGCAAAAAATGTTCGTCATATGCGACATCGAACTCGCCACCGCTAGCTTATTAGCCAGCTGCTGTGCCACTGCTAGGCCAACGAATAAATAAGTTAATAATATTACTATTCTTTCCTATCCTGAAATTGGGACATGGACATGGGAGTATAAGATACGCAATTGAGCAGATAATAGAAATACGCTTTAGTGTTTGAGTTAGCGTGGTAGGTATAGACTATAATCAATATTTCCAAACCTTATGTTACAATAAAGGTTCATTATTAAATGTCAATTCATCATTCCAAGTCTACGTTGTTTTCACTGAAATCGAAGTAATTTGATTTTGAATACTGTGCATATAAACGTATAGATATTAAGAAAATATAATTGAGCCAATATGTAGATAGAAGTATAAGAGGACTTAATTATATTTCTTGATCTTAGCGTAGGAGGAGGGGGTCTCATCTCAATCGCAAATCGGCCATCTTGCGCCCCGGGATCGCCGCCCCCCTACCCCCTCGTCCATTATACTTTTTAAGCTCCAATCTCGTTCATTTAAACGGTTGGCTTTAGATGGCAATCGCATTTTTCCACTGCAGGTCACGTCTCGACCCGTCTCCTGGTACGATGGCTTAAATCAACAAAAGAAAATAATAAGATTCGTTCAAATTAAAAGTGTAATGTCGCGAAAGTGCGCGGGTGGCCGGTAATCCCCGGGGCGCTCTTCATTAGGCGGACGCTTAGGCGAACGCCTTAAAACATCTCGACGAATTTTTCTTTATTCATAACGTAGATTAAGAGAAATGCAAATGAAGCGAGACGTCGCGTGGTTACTTAGCTGTGTCAACAGACGTTGTTTCGATCGAATTAAACTGGTCTTTCGTTTTTAAGATTATGTTCTTATTTAAAAATTTAAATAGTGGTAGGTATTTCACACAGACAAGAGTAAGACATATTGTAATTCGTTTATACAGATTCACATACTGAATTAATGACTCATGAGGTTGCACTGAAAAAAATAATTTGTTTATTACTTTTTATTAAACTAACATTAAAACTTCATCTTAAATTTAATGCAACTGAGCCTAGATACCTCTTAAATCGAAAGCTTAAAAAATTGTTTTTTTTTTTTTACTTAAACTGTAGCCTTTATTTGAACTTCTATTTAAAAAAACGTATCTACCCATACTTTTATTTAAAATAAGTGTGTGTTTTATAATCATTTAAAAAGTATATAATTCTAATTGTCTATAAAAAGCAGCACTTTTATGATAAAAGGCAAAACGCAATAACAATGTTGAGAGCGCTTTTCTTAGCATTAAGATATTTTGTATCGATCGGTCGGTTCATTTATTTGTTCATCCAGTCTTAACGTTTACGTTGCTCGCAACTCTTTCGCTAGCGGTCGTCCTGTAGTGATGTGCTACGCCACTATTATCTACGTTAGTTAATCTTAATATAATATATTTTTTATTTTTGTTACCATGATTTTTTTGACTAGCCCGTTCGCGCAGTTTGTAGTGCTTTCTGTTTCGCGGGTTGCGGGTTCGATTCCCACCGGAGTCTGGGTGTAATATTTGTATTTATATATGTATTATTTCTATGTATATTAAAAAAACAGTTATAACAGTCGGCTGTTGCCTGTAACATAAGCATTAAGTTGCTTATCATAGGAACAGACGACCGTGTGTTATGTTATAAGATATTTATCTATTTATATTTATTTATTTATATTTATTTATTTATATTTATTTATTTATATTTATTTATGATTGTTAAACTCAGAATCTCTTCAAACACATCTACTATTAAATTCGTATATTAGAAACTTCCATTTTGTTCAAAATATTTTAAACAAGCACTTCGTTTTCCTTTTTTAATAATATGTCGTTACTTTAGTGGGTTACCTTTATTCGTTTGTTCTTGACTATCGTTCGAGAGTGGTGGTAGTGGTAGTAAAAATTTCATTAACGACAACTGACATCATCGCGAGATTCATTAGAACTCAGAGTAAATATTTATATGCCTTGAACGAATATTTGGTTTGACAAAAATTTTCACTGTAGTTTCTGACACTGTGTCTCGCAGAGCACGTAATAATCACGTCAGTCGCGATTGGTACCATAAAAACCTAATGACAGTTGCTGCTTAGCTGTAGAAAAAATAACCAAATTCTAAGGTAGTCTCGGCGCAGATTTGGTTCTAATCTTGTGTAAAGTTGTTCTAAAGTATTTAATAATCACAAATTATTTCAATTTAGTTTAGTTTGTTAGTGGTTGAATATAATAAATTAAATATCCGGTACTTCGGGCTTCTAGGAGTATTAAAAGCTTAAAAAAGTTACCGTTTTACTTTTACAAACTCTATTCTTCATTGCTATGCCTACTCTTTATTGTAAGTAATAACAAACAACATAAAACATTTATACTGCACGATATCAATTGCCTTAAATGGTACTTGTCAAAAGCACTCAGGTTGTCAGTTTATTAGGTAATTAAAAAAGTTAGTACTGTTTTTGATCACCGCTCTACTCTTATTTCTACTCCTATGATATCAATTTATTTTACATTCATTTTAAAAACACAATTATTGAATCACCAAAAACGACAAAATAAAAAATAAAACAAATTTCTATCGACAATCTCTTCTATCAAAATGCGAAACAACTCTACAAAATACCCATTCCAGTCGACGGAGAGTATTTTTATTCGGAATTTATATCTGCCAACGAATCCCACATTATTGTCCCCGAGCATTTATTTTCTGATGGGTATTAAAACACAAACCCCTTTTTCTTGAAGGCGATTTCATTTTAGCTCGGTTAAGGCCCGTATTATGGTGCTACGGCATTGTGCCCTCGAACAGCGACTGTAATTAATTTAGCCTGTTATTATTCCGAACCTTTCAGACAATATAGCGGTGGAAATAAATACTCAATTCAGTATGTTGATTATTCGATATTTTACAGTCTAAAATTATATTAGTGCGTTTATAACGCTTTATATTGGTTTACCCTGGTAAGTGTTATTGTTGTTTCAAATAAATAACCTAATATGTAAAGATTTTACGATAATATTTTGCAATAAGAACAAGAAAACATCAGAACGGTACCTATATTATAATTCCCTGGCATATTACATAATTTTTTCTGATATCATATTTACATCAAGGACAAAGCTAGATTGTTGCGTCACTTTTCAAAAACAGCCTTTTATTAAAAATATGTACTTCTTATTATGGATTACAAATTTTATATCAAAACATAGGTTATTGGTCTTCTATCATAGCCCATTTTTTTTAAATTTTTGCCTACTGTGGTGGACGGTAGCCTAAAGTTAAAAATACTTCAAGTGATACCTGCCACATGAGAGGATAAATGCCCTAAGTTTTTTTCTTACCAATCCTAAATTATCCTAGAATTGTCAAAAATACAATTAGCTGAAATATTTTATTTATATAACTAGATAGGTATACAACTTTAATTGATGACATAATCAGTTGCAGATTTATCCTTTTTGTCCATTCATAAATTCTGGTTATTTTTTTTTTATTTTGTTAATTCCTTTTTGGTTTTTATCCAATTTTTCGAACGGCTGTGTTAAACTAACCATCCATATCCTATCCAGCTGATGTGGTGAGGCACTACGCCTGACTTTCTCTTATACTTACGAGGCATTTTGTTATTAAGCTCTCACTTACTGTATTGAAAATAAATTACGAAAAAAAAACTAGAAAAAAATCTGACTTTGTAGTTAATCTGTAGTTGTCTGTAGTTGCCCCAAGAGTTGCAGGGCAACTATGCGTAAAAGTCAATTGGGAAACTATCCCTCCTGATACGGATACTTGCCTTGCGAAATAAATAAAATTTAACAAGAATTAAGGCCCAGTGCATGCAAAAAGACACATATTTTGTGTGTGGAATCAAGGCCTGCAGGGGTTGCACTTCCGATTATCATGAAACGACTAGCAAGCGTAACACAGCATCCTGAGGCATGTATCCCATTGAGGCAACTATCCGTCTTATACCCTAAAACTTGTAATTTACTTTAGAAGTTTAAGTAAATTTTAGACATTTTAGATGAATATTTTGTTCAGAAAATAAACATAATTAAAAAATATCGAGCAAACAGGTCAATATCATACAATCGGGATAATTAAAATGATACATGCAAGGCTCTTGTGACGAATCAAAGCGCGCAAACGACCGTCTGTTTGCACACTCGTTCATATCCCGCCCTAGCGAAATCGCCAGAATATCCGAAGGGTTACTTACTGTGGAAACAAACTACAATTGATATAAATATTTTTACTACTGATTATGCTTGTTCTCGCGCGAATTAAAGTTGTTTTCTATTTACATCAACGAGTAATAAATACGCATTATAAGGAATAGCACAGAACTACTCAACAAAACTCGCTCAAATTTGATTCAGACGTCAGACCACATGCACAAGCACTAGCTTTCAAATAAAATCGGTATACCCATTCAAAAGATATGAGATAGCATATATAATATTAGCTAGTTATACAGATATATTTATATAGGTACCTACTCATAGTTTTATTTATTAAGCCCATTCCACACTATTTTGTCTGCGGTATCCCGGGCTTAATTTGATTTAGGGTTGCCAACTTTTTTTGACAAAAAAAACGTATAAAATGGTTTGGATAGGAAAAAAATAAAGTATTTGGAAGAAAAAAAAAGTATTTTTTAAATTTTATATTTTTATTGCTTTAAAAACGTATTTTTGTGTGCCTTTAGCACATGCTAACAATTTTTTGTTATGTTTAAATGTTTCAAACTTGTTTAACAATCAATATTTAAATTTATATAAATAAAAATTCGTTTCTAATTAAATTTATTGACGCTATATTTCTCTCTTCTCGCTACTTTAGATCCATTACTAAAAAAACCCTTTCAGTGAAAGCTTAAGTAGTGGGAACAGAGAGTAAGTAAGAATTTTTTTTTTATATTTGGTAAGCTATCAGGTGCATTTTTAAGTATATATTGCCATTTTTCAACTGTACTTTTCACTGAAAATTCTTTATCATCATTAGTGATTTTTTTTTGTCTTATACATTCGGAATATATATCCTTCATCTTAATATTTAATCCGTCTTGTAATTTAGTTTTTATAATTATCATTTCAAAATGTTCAAATTTAACCGCATTTTTTAAGAACACGTTAGGAAGTATTGAAAGCCAGTTCTATCCAGCCAGTTCATCTTCGCTAAAATCAAACCATTTTTCCAACCATTGATTCCTTAACTACATATAAACAAAGCCAACGGTCAATTTTTCTACAATATCGTTGATAGTAAGTAGTGACATCTGTGACAAATGTCAGATTGTCACCTGTCCTGTCACATTCAAAACACCACATCTGACATCTAACATTTCGTTCAGTAATTTTAAATCCTTTCCATCATCCGTTTTACCTTATGTGTACCGTTAAATAGTTAAGTAACCATAATGAGTATTTTGTTTCACGCATCACAGTAAAGATTGAAAATAAAGTATTTTCATATACTTTATTTGTATGCAAAAGTATAAAGTATATTTACCAAAAATAAAGTAGAATACTTTATTATAAAGTATGGTTGGCAACCCTAATTTGATTAGCGGCCGCAAACCGTGAGTGCGCTCTCCACGCCTCCACGGCCGGACAGCAAACTTTGACTGTTTTACTTATATAATCTCAATCAATTTGATTGCTTCCGGTAGTAATAACCCGTAAGAGATTAAACAAATATTGTGTGATTATTAACTTTTACTTATAGATAGTTTTGATTATCATTATTTTGTAGGTAAGTAATAAGTAAGTTCTAATATTTAGTCTAAGCATAGCAATTATGGTATTACTTAAAAATTAAACACTAACCGTAATTTTTAAAATATTAATTTCAATAAAATAAATAATATTATTTCAATAAATTGTTTATAATAATGTGTTTTAATTTATATGTATTACAAATGAATACCTAATGTTTGAGTTTACTAGAGACCTTCTCCTACACGGGGAAAGAGGCCTGTGCCCAGCAGTAGGATATTACAGGCTGAAGCGAGTGAAGCAAAGGACAAGAGGACCAGATGCATGTATAAATAATGTCACTTTTTACGGAAAAAAATATTTAAATAAGTGTTAGTATCGACAGTGAATAGTCTGAAGTTTTAAAGCAACATGACAGCGACATCTAGTATCGTTCGAATGTATTAGACAGTGACATCTATGAGACGCTGTTGAATACTGTTAGATGATTACTTTCTTATCTGTCAGAATTCTCCGCAGCTATAAATCTTTTTTATAGATGGCACTATAATCGCTATTCAGTGTTTATTTCTTAGACTAGAAGTTTATTTAAATAGAGATGTCATTATTTTTTTGACAATACTAGATGGCGCTTCGTGTTACAAAGCTAATGTTATATTTTAATTTGTAATAAAACAAAGTCGACTCCCGCTGTCTGTATGCTTATATTTTTAAAACTACGCAACGGATTTTGATGCGGATTTCTTTAATAAATAGAGTGATTCCAGAGGGAAGTTTATATTTTATAATACATGCATAATATAGTAGAGGAGTTCTGATAGGTTTCTAATGTGATGTGGTAAATAAACACATTTTTTTGCGTTTACATTGTAAATATTTGTTTTATAGTTTATATTTAGTATCAGCGTTGCACTCGTGCGAAGCCGAGGCGGGTCGCTAGTACAATATTATAATCTCACCTCTGTCATAAATGCAATCAACCTTACTCTCTAGTAATTTTCTTTTGTGTTATAATAAAAGTTTTACTTAACAAAATACTTTATTACATATTGTACAATGTTTATATTCAAATACTTATTACCTACCGAATAATAATTGTGTCTCAAAGGGCAAACATTGTTAAATAATCAATGTACTTTGTCGGTGAAATTCCTTTTTTTTAATTGTTCTTTTTCATGTAGGTGTTAACACATTTAACTTTTAGAATCACAAAATCTTAGTAACGGTGATTGTTAGGAAAAAAGTATTAGGACCATATTTGTAGATAATTTTATGATCTACGATTTTCGTCTGGACTATATTTTTGATAAAACTTACTGTTAAATCCAAATAATATAAATTCTTTGCCTTGAATAACTTTTCTAGTACACACAAAGTTTCTAGCAATGCAGCTCTGTCGGAGTTTTTGTTATTTGATCACTATTCTTATATCTAATTTGACCAGTCCATTATTGAAAATTTACGAATAAAAATATTTAAAAGTATTTAAATGATAATGTAAATATTATAAAGAAAAAATATTTTTTCTGTTGCACGTAACATTTATTATTATTACAGTGTGTTAGTTTAATACATTGATATAAAACCATTAAAAATATATAAAGCTTATTCGAAATATCTTCATTGGCTGCAATACAGTCCTTTAAACGTTGAGGCTAGTTATAAATAGAAGCACGCACTCTTTCTATGGGAAAATTCTTCATTGCCAATCGTATGGATTGTTTTAGGGACTCCAATTTATCATGCATTTAAAGTAAGCCATACTCTCTAAATATGAACATAAATCATAATCCAGCGGATCAAGATCAGGACTAGACGATGGCCAGTCTTCAGCTCTGATGAAGTCCGAATGTTGGTTTCTAACTAATATTGGGTGGATCGATCTTTATGACCCGGCGCCGTCTTGCTGAAAGGACCACTCTTGGTTATTGAATATGGTGTCGTTAAGGGGCTTAACTACCTTCTCAAGAATGGTATCTTGTTCTACTTGTGCTAATGTGTTGGTACCTTCTTCACAAAAATATGGCTACGTCACTCCTTCGTAGCTAACACCCCACCAAACCACTACTGAAGTCAGATAATGCTCATGTTGTACTCTGTTGACGAATTGGAAAGCTTCCTTCGAGCTTTGAGCATAAATACGGTTATTTTTTTCTTAAAATATTATTCGATTGTAAAAATTTTGCCATCCGTAAACAAAATTTTGCTGTGACCCTCACCTCCCTTTGCGTACCTCTTAAGTATGTAGTTGTTTTTACCACCCTATTCTTTTTTAACCGACTTCAAAAAAGGAGAAGCTTACTCAATTCGACCGTATATATATATATTTTTGGAACGAAGTTCCTTGCGGCAGGCTTGAAATTTGGCTGGGCGAATGAACTGAAAAAAATGTGATACTAAAACCGTAAGAAAAATATATAACGGAAGTGACGTAATATCAGTCACACGACTGTATAATATGACGTTTGTAAAACTAAAATATTACTAGTAAACTTTTTTTTAAATTATTTATGTAATTTTATACTGTCGACAAAAATAAATAAAGACATATGTTTTTTTTTTTATTTCACTTAATAGTTTGTATTATTATTATATTCTTTGATTTATTTTATTTTACGGTATTTGTTATTTTCTAAAATACTAAATTTCCTAAATACTTTTCTGTACTTAATTAAAAACCAATCAACAAAATTAAAAAAAAAAATCAAGAACTAGAAAATATATATAAAATTTAACATTTTTTTTTTCAAATTGTGTTGCTTCTTTACTGTCCGAAGGAACTTCGTTCCTACCTGGTGTCCCATGACACCACATAATTTTTTTTATGTATGTTCGGGGATAACTTCGTCGTTTATGAACCGATTTTGATAATTCTTTTTTTTTTGTTATATTATATTTTTTTTTTGTTATTAATAAATAAATAAAAATCCACATAACTTTTCACTGGGTGTACCGATTTTGATGATTTTTAATTTAACCGAAAGCCGATGTTTATCATGTGGTCACATTTAAATTTCATCGAGACTTGATTACAACTTTTGGAGTAATCTTTGATAATGCATATTTACTTGACTTTTTTTGGCTACCTACGTTGTATTACTTGCCGTTGTAATTGATGTCGGTTTTTTTCGTTTGCCTGCAAACACAATTATAATTGTAACAATATTTATGGCCAGACTATATATCTAAAGACTTCAATTTATTTAAAAAAATTACTAGTGTACATATATCCTCTCACAACCTCATGTGTCCGTTTCAATCCGGTTTCCGTCCATCCCACAGCACTGTCGGAGCGCTGCTGAATGTTTCGGAAGATGTGCGGTGTGCGATGGATCAAACCAAGCTCACTGCCATGATTCTACTGGATTTCAGCAGTGCCTTCTACTCTGTTGACTACGATATTCTTCTTGGTACCTTGCGAGCTGTTAATATCTCTCCCACACCTATTGACTGGTTTCACTCTTATCTTTCTGGACGCCAGCAGTGTGTGACTCTTGACGATAACTCATCATATTGGATGGACCTCACTGCTGGCGTTCCACAAGGTGGCGTATTATCTCCTTTACTGTTTTCTGTCTTTATTAATAATGTTTCACGTGTTATCACTTCTCCCTTCCATCTATATACCGACACTTCGGGCTGACTGAGTTGGATGAGGCTGTTCGAATTTTAAATGATGATCTTGCGGCTGTTCAGGCCTGGGCTAAATCTTTTGGTCTGCTAGTAAATCCTGCTAAATCACAAGCCATCATTATTGGCAGCAGTAGATTAAGAAGCAGACTGGAATGGGAATTCGTCCCTAAAATCTGTTACTCTGGGGTCCCAATCCCTTACGCTGATAAAGTTAGAAATTTGGGCCTTATTATGGACTGCAACCTTTCTTGGAAAGCTCATGTTAATGAAATCAGCAAAAAAATACATTACTCGATCCACTCTCTCAAGCGTCTCCAGTATTTTCTTCCTTTCAAAACCAAATATATGCTCGCGCAGTCCCTTCTACTACCTATCCTTGACTATGCCGATGTATGCTATCTGGATGTGACAGAGGAGCTGCTTAGAAAATTGGAGCGACTTCAGAATCTCGCAGTACGTTTCATTTTTGGACTACGAAAGTTTGATCGTATCTCTCACTTCCGTGCTCAGATCAAATGGCTCCCTATTCGCCTTCGCCGTGATATGCATATCCTTTCTACTCTCTTTAACATCATACGTAACCCAAACTCTCCTTTTTATCTTCGATCCCGTTTCCACTTCCTACCCTCTCCTAATCGTTCCAGGCGCCCTGGCATTACACCAAAGCTGGATGTACCAAAGTGCAATACCAAATTCAAACTAAATTCATTTGCGGTACGCGCCTCTTTACTGTGGAACAAACTCCCAGAAAACATTCAAAAGAGTCCTTCCCTTGTTTCCTTCAAACGTAAATTAAAGGAGCATTTTATATCTCAACTCAATTTACAATCATCTACTTAATGAATATGTAAGTATATAATTACCTATAATATTATATCATATATTTGTATTTATGTGTGTACGTATGTATGTATATATATATATATATATATATATATATATATATATATATATACATACATTACGAGTTTCTTCCTGTGACGACCCACTAGTGCCAGAAGACCCTCACCATAAGTCCCTTGACATAACAATTGAAAGTGTTCATTACGAGCAACTCCCAACCAAGCCGAGACTGAAGTACTTTTTTAAGGCAGGCGACTATGTAAACATTAGGCAACACTTGAATGATCTGAACTGGGGAAGTACTTTTTTAAGGCAGGCGACTATGTAAACATTAGGCAACACTTGAATGATCTGAACTGGGATAAACTCTTGCAAAAAAATTCGGTTGAAGAAGCTGTATTTAATTTTTATAATTGCTTAAATGAAGTGATTAATAAATATGTTCCCCACAAAGTTATAAAAGCTACTAACTTTCCACCATGGTACAATGCCTCTCTGAAAAAGGTACTCAAGGAAAAGTTTAAATTTCTTCAAAAGTACCGTATTTATGGTAACACTGAAGACTATGATTCCTTTTCCTTACTCCGTCACAGGGCTAAATCGTTGGAATCAAATTGTTATGCTACTTATATTAAGAAATGCGAGGACTCGATAACCAAAAACCCAAAGTTATTTTGGTCTTTCATAAAATCAAATAAACAAAGTTCTAGTAATATTCCTTCCTCCGTGTCTGACGAAGGAGATACTGCTGATACAGGGGATGATATTTGTACATTATTTTCAAACTACTTTCAGTCCACATTTCTGTCATCTACCACCTCCAGCATTCGGTCTAATACTCATGCTCCGTCTCCCAACCATAGTAATGTAATCACAGACATAGAAATAACCCCCGAAGCGATTAGAAAGCTACTAAAATCCTTGGATTTGACTAAAGGGGCCGGTCCCGATCATATACCACCGTTATTTATTACGAGATGTTCGGACAGCCTAACTAAACCCCTAGTAATACTATTTACACGCTCATTAAAAGAAGGTATCATTCCCAAAATCTGGAAATCCGCCTTTATATCCCCAATCTTCAAAAGTGGAAATAAGAGTGAGGTGAAAAACTATAGGCCGATTTCCAAATTATGTATATTCGCAAAAATACTCGAAAGGATAGTTCATACTCAAGTCTATAGCTTTTTGTCATCTTCGTTTATCCCCGAGCAACATGGTTTCGTTAAGAGACGCTCAACAGCTTCCAATTTGCTGCTCTTTACAGACTATATTACACTGAGTATGGATTCAGGTGCACAGGTTGACTGTGTATTCACTGATTACAGTAAATGTTTTGATCGTATTGATCATCAAATACTCTTGAAAAAACTTTTAGATGCTGGTATTCACGGAAACTTATACAGGTGGTTTAAAGCTTACATTGAAATGAGGTCTCAAGCTGTTGTTCTCAATGGCTATATGTCTTCATGGAACTGGGTACCATCTGGAGTCCCACAAGGCTCACTGCTGGGTCCATTGCTGTTCAATATTTTCATAAATGATATAGCTTCTTGCTTCAAGCATTCAAAATTCCTACTTTATGCTGACGACATGAAGATCTTTCAAAGTGTACGTATTGAAAAGGATTGTCATCTTCTACAGCAGGATCTCTTAAGATTCGAAAATTATTGTTTCATAAATAAATTAGATATAAACGTCGCAAAATGCTTTTCGATCACATTTTCACGTAAAATTAATAACATCAAATTTAAATATCTACTAAGACAGCAGGAGCTTAAAGAAGTAAATGAAATACGAGACTTGGGCGTTACTCATGACTCTAAGCTGACGTATGAGTACCATATAAACAATATTGTAAAAAAAGCGAATAAGTCAATGGGGTTCATTCTACGCCAAAGCACTCAATTTAATAGTATTAAGCTTGTCAAGATCCTTTATTGTTCATATGTGCGTAGCATACTTGAATACTGTTCACAGGTTTGGAACCCACAATATGTTGTATACATCAATAGGCTAGAAACAATCCAGCGTAAATTCATGAGATATCTTCAATTCAAGTCTAACAAGTTTGACGAATGTTACGAACATAGATGCAAAAGACATCATATATTACCGTTGCATGAAAGGCGTAAAATAGCAGACATTACATCGTTGACCAGGATAGCGCAAAGTGAATTAGATGCTCCCGATCTTCTTAGCAAAATTTACCTAAAACTACCTAAAAGATCATTAAGACATCCCCTCAACTATTTACATGTCCCTAGTTGCTCGACAAACTATAGGCAAAACTCCTTTCTTTTGAGGTCCGCAGATCAAATCAATAAGCTGAATGACTTCCCCGACTTTGACCTATTCAACACTTCTGTAAAAACAATTAGAACGAAACTGGCAAGACACTGGTTCGATATGGTATCATAAACCTCTTTTCCTTATTTAAAGTTAATTTAAAAAAAATAATTAAAGTGTATGTAATTAATTTGATGCTGGATTTTTTTTGATTTTTTTTTAAATTTTTAACTGTCGTAAATTTTTAAATTTTAAAAGCATTCAAAATAATAGATTTGTACTTGCGAAAGCAACTAAATGGTGCTTAGATATTTCCTTTTTTTAAAGCAATTGTTAAAATGTATCACTGTATGCTTTCCTAATAAAACAAAATAAAATAAATATATATATATATGTATGTAAGTAGTGTGTGTGTATATGTATTATATCTATATATATCTATGTAAGTGTATGTATTTATACCTGTAAGTATGTAATATATTACAGTTCTTTAGCTATTACGTTATTAATTCTTGCACTGTGTTCCCCGCTATATGACACTCTCTCTCATGAACATTGGTTGACTGGAAGAGATCTCTTCTAGAGATAAGTCCACCTTTGCCATCAACTTTTTTGTATAATTTTTCTGTACATTATTTTTAGTGCAATAAAGTATATATAATATATCAAAACTTAATTAAAAAATACAATGTTGTTTCCTTAAGGATTTTTTTTTATAATTGATTTACCAAAAAAATATATAATTTTATTAAATTATTTCATAATTTTTCATTTCAAAGCACATTTAATCTATGATTTTTTTCATTAAAGATATAATTATGTATTTGTTCAAAATATATGCCTTTTTTTTATTCATCGTTCTATTTTTTCTTGGCAGTTATTTTTTACCGTTACACCTTGTCCTAAATATTAGTTTAGTTTTATCGAAACTTTTTTTCTAAATTAATCATATGATGTCGCCATCGTTTCTAACGAGTTAATATGCAGAGTGACTGTTTAAGAAAATAAACATTATGTACTGTAGAAGGACATTCCCTGCTATTGTCCTAACCTAGTTTACTATTACTATTTTTTATTTACCATGTCGCGATGAAAATTCCCCACAAAGGATGTCTAAAGCTTACCTGGAAGTATTGCTTCACAAAATACTTAGTCAAACAAAAATCTGTACCAGGATTATAATGAAACAACTTCTTCGGATTTTATCACGGCTTATTGTTTTAGATACCCGACGTTTCGAATACTTTCCAGCAACAAAAAAAAAGTTGTTTAAAATAAACATTAGAAAACAATCTGTAGTAGTAAACAACATTTTATTAAGCCAAATCTACTGAAAATAGAAAAATAAACTTTTGTGCACGGCCTTTACACTGTATAACGTACCTACAATTGAAGACAATCACTTTTAATATCAAATTTTGTAAATTACAGACGTAAGGGAAGATGAAATAAATGAGGGGATAAATGTTGCCTGTTTTATTATTTCATTATTCATTGAAGGTTATCATAAGTATAATTTTGTCTATTAAGTTCTAAAAGTGCCAGTTTTTTACGAAAATATTTACACTAGCCTTTACAACGTCTGTGTATTGACGTATGTACGAATAGTTGCATGTTCACGTAATAAACTTACGTCGTGTTTTCTTGTTCAAACAGACATTTAAATTCATATTTCATATGTATTTATCTAATAACATCACGGGCATTTATAGCAATAAAATTAACTGTATTGAAACAATAAACCGGGAAAGTTGGATTGCTTGTTGGAATGAACTAATGATATCGGTGCCTAAAGCTGCCGTGTTCAACTAATTTTGAAAATACTTTTTGCATTTGAAAACCTGTTCGTCAAGGAAGGTCATAGGCTAAAGGACACCACGCGAAATCTGATTAGGCAATAGCCGTAAACGTCACCGCGGTAGTCAACACGCATATCACGTGGATATATTATAAATAAATAAAAAATCAAACATTTGTTTTAGTACGTTGTCTTATGATCCTTCCAGGGCAGATAAATTAAAATACCTTCACTAGGAAATAATTTTTTTCTATATCTCTTTGTTTTGTATGTACTAAATTACCTGCTTCCTATTATTTATTACTATTATAGGTATTTTTTCATTATCGCGCTATTGATTTCTTGAACCATTTTACTTTTCTTCCCATTCGCATACTTTAAATCTGTCACAGTTTCTACAAACACTCTTTCTTACACATTTTATTTATTTTGAAGGGAAAATTCTTAAGGCGCATGACGGTAAAATTTTTACGGATAAAACAGCAACGTTTTTGTCGATGGCGCTGGAACGGAAACCTAAAGCTTTTTAACCGACTTCCAAAAAAGGAGGAGGTTCTCAATTCGACTGTTTTTTTTTTTTTTTTATTATTATTTTTTTTTTAATGTATGTTACATCAGAACTTTTGCCCGTGTGGACCGATTTCGACAAATTTTGTTTTAATCGAAAGGTGGTGTGTGCCAATTGGTCCCATTTAAATTTATTTGAGATCTAACAACTACTTTTCGAGTTATATCTAATAATGTGTTTTTACTTGACGCTTTTTTCGTCGACCTACGTTGTATTATACCGCATAACTTTCTACTGGATATATCGATTTTGATAATTCTTTTTTTGTTGAAAAGGAGATATCCCTAGTTTGGTACCGTGATAAGGAAACTAGGATCTGATGATGGGATCCCAGAGGAATCGCGGGAAACTCTCGAAAATCCGTAATAACTTTTTACTGGGTGTACCGATTTTGATAATTTTTAATTTAATCGAAAGCTGATGTTTATCATGTGGTCAGGTATAAATTTTATCGAGATCTGATAACTACTTTTTGAGTAATCTTTAATAACGCGTAGTTGCTTGACTATTTTTTCGTCGAACTACGTTGTATTACTTGTCGATGTAATTGAAGTCGGTTTTTTTTTCGTTTGCGAGCAAACACAATTATTGATTTCTTCTTCTTAAAATGGCTTTCAATAGTGCCAAATGAGAGCTTTAGAATTGTATAAATACTTATAAACGAGACTTAAAAATGAGTTTGCCAAAGAAGTTTCACTTTTGACATGTGTACTTTTTACGCACGCACTTTTTAACCGACTTCCAAAAAAGGAGGAGGTTCTCAATCCGACGGTATTTTTTTTTTTTTTTTAATGTATGTTACATCAGAACTTTTGTCTGGGTGGAGCGATTTCGACAAATTTACTTTTAATCGAAAGGTGTTGTGTGCCAATTGGTCCCATTTAAATTTATTTGAGATCTAACAACTACTTTTCGAGCTATATCTAATAATGCGTTTTTACTTGACGCTTTTTTCGTCGACCTACGTTGTATTATACCGCATAACTTTCTACTGGATGTACCGATTTTGATAATTCTTTTTTTGTTGGAAAGGAGATATCCCAATTTTAGTACCATGATAAGGAAAACAGGATCTGATGATGGGATTCCAGAGAAATTGATGGAAATTCTTGAAAATCGGCACAAACTTTTTACTGGGTGTACCGATTTTGATAATTCTTTTTTTGTTAGAAAGGATATATCCCTAGTTTAGTACCATGATAAGGAAACTAGGATCTGATGATGGGATCCCAGAGAAACTGAAGGAATTTCTTGAAAATCCGCAATAACTTTTTACTGGGTGTACTGATTTTAATAATTTTTAATTTAATCGAAAGCTGATGTTTGTCATGTGGTCACATATAAATTTTATTGAGATCTGATAACTACTTTTTGAGTAATCTTTGATAACGCGCAGTTACTTAACTATTTTTTCGTCGATCTACGTTGTACTACTCGTCGATGTAATTGAAGTCGGTTTTTTTTCGTTTGCGAGCAAACACAATTATTTTAATTAGCTTACAAAAATTATAACACGAATAATATAAAAACTAATAAAAGCTTGTCGCGAAATTTACCTATGTATGGAGATAAACAAATAAATTACTTGAACTACTTAATTGATATTTATTGATATATCTTTATATATTGATATGAGTGAATATGAGCAATTAAATCTCGCGACAAGCTTTTATATTATATACCTAAATTGTATAATGACGTTATATGTTGATGGTAAAAATATTAAAGAAAAAGTTTATTTTATTCTGTTTTGCGCATTTAAAATAAGAACTTGTTTTCTAAAAAGTTTTTTACTTTAATTTGTGTTTTATTTAATTTTAAGAATATTAATAATATATAATTTTCAACAACTGCTGTGGTGTAGTGTAACGTCTAGGCACCTAAAACATCAGCGGTTTGCAGATTGGATTCCCGCTCGGAATGGATACTTGTCTTTGTAAAAATATTTTTTTCCTGTTTGGAAGAGAATGTACCCACCAATCCGCAGTAGAGCACCGTGGTCGATTAAGCCCATATCCTTGGCAGTGGGACTTTACAGGCTGAAACATACAATTTTCAAGTTGTTAACTTTATATCTACCAATTACATAATGATGACGTAAAACGTGTTTTGTTGCTTGCGTGTATAAATTAAAACATATTTTATATAAGAAAATGTTATAGACAATAGACCATTAAAAACCTAATAACTATATAGTTTTTTTTATTTGTTTTTTTTTTGTTTTTTTTTTTTTCGTCAACAGTCAACTATTATTATTTATGCTAATTATAATTAAGTTATTTGATTTGCGTATTTCTTTTACTCTTATTTCAAAGAACGCCTGCTGATAAATATGTGTTTCCCAAATTAAATGAAAACATGTATGGAAGAAGCCATACATGTCACAAGCACAATTCATTTGACTCAATCATCAATAATGAGAAGACTTTCTTTTTGTTAGCCGTGTATTTAAAGCTGTAGCTTCCCTACGATTTAACATGCGCTAAATATTTTTATGGCATACTAGCTGAAGCGATAGACTGTCGTTTTTTATTTAACTATTTCGGTACACAAGCTTATGGCTCACCTGATGCGATTACTGCAGCTTATGGACGCCTGCAAGTCCGGAAGTATCGCAGGAGCGTTACTGACCCTACCCCTAACACAACACTGCTTGCAAGCAGTATTATTTGGCTGTGACCTTCTATAAGGTACTTCCCCATTTGTGCTGCTCCATTTTTAAAGCATGATATTTTCTGCTGTGCCGTAACAAGGCCGCGAGTAAAAGCTAGTCACCATCATCACAGCAGCCTTTCGCAGTCCACTACTGAACATAGGCCTCCACAAGCTCACGTCAAAAATGGCGTGAACTCGTGTGTTTTGCCCATAGTCACCACGCTGGGCAGGCGGGTTGGTGACCGCAGGGCTAGCTTTGTCGCACCGAAGACGCTGCTGCCCGTCTTCGGTCTGTGTATTTCAAGTTGGGCCAGGTGGCAGTGGAACTGTGTTATCCCTTACTCGTCTCTTACGACATCCACGGGAAGAGAGGGGGTGGCTTTATTCTTTGATGCCGTAACCACACAGCAATAGCTAGTAACCTATAATAATACCTATTTGTATATAGTTATAAGCTTATAGGTATATAAATTACATATTTCCTCTATATTGAAAATATAATATGATAACTTACTTTTTTAAAAGTAGATCTTATATGTTTGAATCAAAATGTAGATCATTACGATAACTACGAGGACGATTGTGCTTTTGAATCATTTTTAAAGAAGGAAAATTTTCATTTTGATTTCATACAAAAAACGTGCATAGTTAAAAAAATATAAATAAAATCCATTAATTCTACACGTTTGTTTGCTTTTCCGGAATACGAACATAGATTTATCTATATTTATATTTATAATTTGTTTACCTGCAAATGTTGCCTTAATTAAATCGTTTCTCAAAAAACTTCTTAAGAAACAAGATTTCACATGGATTGAAATTCGTTATAGTTTTAAATATTCAATTTCGCTCTAGGTAATATATTCTCTCTACTAAAATGTATGTTTCACTATCTTCGAACTGTCACACGCATAAAATTTTTGTGTTTTTTCTAAATTTCTAATTTCATTTTTCCAATTTTTCCGTAATGTTTAATTTCGTATGAACCATCAACAAAGTATTAGAAAATTTATAAAAGAATTTGCGGAAGAGAAGCAGTCATTCTCGAGTTTTGCGTATATTAAATTAATGTTTGCGGTGTTTTACGAGCGATAACATAACTAATGAAGCGGCAAATAGTTATTTTTACTTTATTGTTACTCCCCAAGTCAATCATGCGTAAAGAAGTTTTACTTCAAAAACGAGTGTGCTTTAGACCACACGACAGAAGTAAAACTTTCTATCTTCACTAACTTACATCTTCCTCTCAACTTCCTTTCGCCTCACCCGATCACACTTTTCGCAACGCTCTCGTCACACATTCACACTCTCGTCAGCTTACTCCTAAAATCAAGCGTGAGTAAAGAACTTTTACTTCAAAAAAAAAAACAGGAACAGGAGGAACTTTAGTATTTGTCTATATTCGATAAGGCGTTACAAAACATCTTAATTACTTACAATGCAAATATGTTTTTGAATTAAGTCCAGTATATTTGTATCAACATTAAATCTCATTACGTATACGATTGATAAATATGAATTAAAATAAATATGTTTTTGAAGTCATCGGACATATAGTCATAATACAATCATCCGCCACAAACATGTACGTGTATGACGTTAGTAGGCGTGGCGATTACATACTAAAAATCATGAAACATATTATCTAAACAACAACAGTTATGATAAACATATTTTGTTTTCATAGCAACTACTTACTAAGAATATAGTATTAAACAAGCCGACGCGCCCAGCGCCACTTGCTTCCACACTTATAAATTTATTTGTAGGTCTGAACGGGCTTAATTATGAAACTTCACTTAGCAAGGTATATTAACAAGTTTCTACTGAAAGGTACAATATTCCTGAGTGTCATAATTGTAATTATATTACAGTAATTATAAATGCTAAGTCAGAAAAACTCCCATTTATAAAACTAGTCGCTGGGTGCAAAAGCAGGTGTTAAGTAAAAAATAAATTAACAGAAAGATAATCGGGGTGGTTTTTGTAATCTGCATCCATATTTTTTTATTTAACACACAAATCCAGCCTAGTAACAGTTTTAAGTCTTCAAAGCGCCGTGTAGTACGCCGTACACTACTTTATGTAATGTTAATTATAACATAAAACGTTGTCAAAGTAATTCGAATAAAAAAAGTAAATTTAGGAAAATATTATAATTATAATTTACTTTTGTCTCTATACAAACATAATTTTTTAACATGTTATGTATTAAATTAATGATTGATGTTGTTAAATATAATTGTAAGTCAAATTACACGAAGGTATTTGTAACATAACTGCTATTTTAATAAGAACCAAACCGATGTTATATGAAGTTTGATCAGTAGGTAAATAATCCTGCTTCCAAGCAATGTTGTGTTCCTGTTGTGAGTTGGGTAACCAGAGCTCCTGGGGGAGATTGGGGGTAGGTTCGGCAACGCGCTTGCGTTACTTCTGCTGTTGCAGGCTGCAATAACAGAAACATCGTAACTTGCAGGCGTCTATAAGCTACGGTAATCGCTTACCGTGAACCATACGCTTGTTTGTCGACCTAGTTGTGTAAAAAAAAATGTAACTTAAATTTTTATTGTTAAAACATATTTAAGGTCGATAGAATTTTTTAGATAAATTTAATTTTAATAACATATACCACAAAAGATAATTAAGAAAAATTAAGATTAAAATGTATTTTAAACAGTTAATTTATTGAAAGATATTATAACTAGACTCCTTGCGTTTGAGCTCGTTTCAATTACTACAAAACATTTTAAAATTGCAAATTACTTTGCCGTTATCCGTATTAAAAAAAATTAAAATATTAGCTTTATTTTTATACTCAGCATATAAGATTTTAACTAAAATAGCACTCTTAATTTCGCATTACTTCATAAGGTTAAATCATAATTCTGGATCTACCTGATTCATCAATTGTATTTTCAAAAAACTAATCTGACTTTTAAAACATAAATTTGCATCATCACAATTTGTTGTCAGTTTGGATGAGCAATGGATATGAATCACACGTCGTATTATTGATTCGTGATGACTATTTGTTATCATCAGCTGATGATGGTTGTCTGACGCAGAAAATATCTAGTTTTTCACCACATAACAGGGTAGAAAAGCTACCTCTGGGAAAGTAATAAAAGGCCACCCAAAAAGTTATTTAACATTTATGAAACAGTAACCTTATTTTTAATGGGTATTTCATTTCTAATGGACTTAGAAACATAATACTTTTAGAAATTCTTTAAGAAAAATTCTTTAAGAAAATTATAATCCATAAAAGAACATAATTTTTGTACCTATGGACATGCATACTAAAGTCAAAAACATATTTCTAGTTTAGAAATTCTCACCTTCTTTTATTCTTTTATTATAGCGGCCAGTTCAAGGAAGGGCTGGAAGCAGTTTGGTACCTTAAAAATATTCTACGGTAACTTGGAAAAAAATATAGGTATACACAGAAATAGTCACAGACTAGTCTATTGAGCTAGTCAGTCTAATAAGAAATTGATGCAATTACAAAGTAATTTTTAAAGTCTTACAGGCAAATACTGGTCAACAAATAGGGTTATCAATACGAGTACAATAACATTTTTATCAAAGGATCTTTAAGCACGCAAACTAAGTAATTGAACTTTGCCGCCCTTCGAATTGGGTACTAACCCTAACATCCTTAAAGTAATTGACCATAAATGTGTGTTGTTAAATAAGTATTGCGGTTCCTTTGCCTCTTCATAGCAAACTACAAGTGGCATCTTTCAAATGTTTTGGGTGGATGAATATTTGTTACTTAATCAGGCAAAAACAGCAGTACCTACGTTTAAAATCTGAATGAATTTTAGAACGAAAAAGTTAAGTTTTATCCTGAATAATTATTATGATACTCTTAGGATTTTTGAGGTTTTGCTTTTCACAGATCAAGGTATCGACATCATTTATTTGTTTACCTAGTGACATTATAGAGTACTTTTTTATATAAACAGTAAAAATACGGTTCTTATATGAATATATTCTTATAGGTATATACCCAAGAAAATTAATATACGAACGAAGTCGCCAGCATTAGTTAATCTGACATATTTATCATATCGACACCTCCGACGCATAAGGTCTTAACGCCCTTTTTATTGAAAACCCATATTTTACATTATCGTAATTACGTATATGAGTTTTATAAATTCCTGAAATCAGAATCTTATTATTACTTTTAATTAACGAGTTTTAGAAAATTTAAATTTCCTTTTCGTTTTCGAGTAGTGACAAAAGTAAACTTTAAATGGCCATACTGTAAACTTGCCATATTCTGTATACGACCTTATGCGCCGGAGGTGTCGATATATTTCTTCCCTTGAAATGTTTTATTATATAATAAAATATTAACAGTATATCAAGTATTTTACTTTTACTGAATTTTTTAACAATACATACCTAATGATTATCAAACTAATTTACATATGTATTAATTTACACTTGCGTTAATTCAAATTAACAACAGCTATTTCCTATTTACATACAATGCTCGCTGAAATTTTATTCATGATCTTTCACCTTATTTGCGTACTGAAAGAAAGCTTAAATGTTTGTTAAATAAGTCCTAAAATTTCCTCAGTTTTATGAATAATTAATTTAAAAACACAAAACACAAGAGTACATAAACTTTTCAATTGTAATAAGATTTTATACTTTCGTCTAAAATTCGAAATAATATTTTAAAACTGACGAAAGTTACTATTTCTTTAACATAAATCTTAAATTAATTTACTTATTTTAACTTATACAGCTAAATTGTATTATAGGGTTTTTAAAACTACACAACAAATATGTTTGCTTACAAACACACAAAATGTAGTTTTAAATATCGCATGGTAGTAAGAAGCCATCAACGAGTAAAACAGCCTCATACTTGGAAAATGTAAGTTAATGCTGCAAACGTTGCTTTGCTTTATTTTAAAAAATAGCGCGTTAACCGAAATTTAACTAAGCCAATGAAATGAGAGAACGATATAACAAACCAATCAGATAGCCGGTATGTGGTGTGACTTCGGTGGGACGCTCCTGTATATGAACATCTTTATTTTGACTTAAATGTTTTACATTATTATAATCAGCAATATACGAAACAATGTATGGTATATAATATGTTAATAATAAATATAACTTCTTGAGTCGTTAAACATTCAACTTTACAGTAATAAAAAAATTTCAATTTGTTTCCTCCGCATCGTATGATCCCGTCATATAAAAACGCGAGTACGCTCCCCTCTTCTAGCCAAACGTCAAAGCGTGTTCTCGCGTACGGTCGTTCTCGCTCAGTGAAATATTCGCAACGTTTCGTAAGCTAGTATTACAAACGTCAATTTAAGTGAAAAAAATCTAGGACGTGTGTGTTCAGTGATATTTAAAACCGTTAAATAATACGTGAAGATGTCTTTCAACACTGATATATCGACCAAACTGGAGAATAGCAGGTACGAACAGAAATTATAGTAAATGGCCGTACGACCGACTGTCTCAATTGTATTTCCCGAGCTTTCCAATTTCTTTAAATAACGTTGAGTAAGTAAGAGTTACAATTCGATACTACATAGAAATCGGAAAAGTAGGAGGTAAAAATATAGGTATGAAAAGAGGTTAAAATCGATTGTGATGAAATCTTAAGATCCCTTTCACATTAGCATTAAACTTTAAAAAAAATTATATTAAATATTGTTTAAGGATTTTATTGCTAAACTTTGCATACTAGATGAGCGATACATTTTTTTTTCGAAAGATTTTTCAAGAGGTAGGTTAACCTGCATTATGGTTCCTAATGGGCGTGCGCAGTGTGGCTGAGTCATCTAAATGTTGAGATTTTAGTTTTGAAATTTATTCTTACATAATCCTTTCGAAACATGAAATGTATACAAAATATAGCTTAGCAATGTGAAAAGCAGTACTATGACATTCAATTACAGTATTTGTCAACAGTTATAAGATGGCTTCAAAATATGGCACTAACGTAAAATTTAATAAAAAATACATTAAATATTATGATTGATTCTTATTAAAATACGAAATAGATATATGATCTACAAGGCTAAAAGGAAATAAACTTTTATCACCTTCAATTAGTAAAACATTAAGTTATATGTACTTGACCTAAAACATAACATTGTATGTAAATTTTGTATGAATTAAATTTTTACACAAAGGGATAAGTGATCTTAAATTTTTATTTGTCCAATTTACTTATTAGAAAAGAACATATTAAAGTGGCAATCTGTTTTAACTAAGAAACAAAATTAAATAGCTGTGATTACATTTTCTTTAGAATATTATTATTAAAATACAGTACAGTACAATAGTACAAAGTTGAATTGTAGCAGTATCCTTTATTTGGTATTCTAATTAGTTTCTTATAAGATAACAATGTTATGAAAAACCCAATTATGAATTCATGCCTTCAAAAGCAACAACTAGAATGTGTTTAAGGTTATTTTACTCTTTTGCTCATTTTTTTTTTTTTTTTTTGTGTATACATTGTTTACTTTGTGTTTATTTTACTGACAATATTGTTAAAATAAAGCTAAAAAAAAAGGAATTTGAAGATTATCAGTATTAGCTTAATCACATCTTGAACATGAATATTTTAGATATTATGATATCATTTGATCTCAAACTAAGATTTATAATTTATTGCAATTCTCAAATTAATTGGTGATTATTTTCAATGTGTATATGTATACAATCACATATCACTTAGATTGTTAAAAGAGCTGTAAAACCTTAAAAACACACCTAATGAATATTTCATGCAATGATTAAAGAATTTTTTTCTACAAAATGTATACACAAATTTATATTTAACTAGTAAATTTTACTAGTTTACTAGTAAGTTTTTAAGATTATCCATAACAAACAATTAAAAAATAAAATCTTTTCATTTTCTTATATTAATATAAATAATTCTTGAATTAATTTCATCAACCAATCCAACTCAGTTAATGATTGAAGTCATTTAATTAACTTTTCTATTGTTACAGGAATACGTTGAGGAAGATAGCCAGAAATGATAACACTGAATTTTCTAAGCAGAGCATAATGAATGACATGGAAAAATTTGTTAAAATGGTTAACACCATGGATGAGACCGTACTAGTTCCCAGTCGGCTTATGAATTTACCACAGGAAGGCGACGACGATCCCTTCAGTCTATTCGCTATGTTGAATGATCTGAAGACTGAATTGCTGTGGGCAGGCGATGCAGATGTTGAGGAGCATGTCGAACGTGGAAGACGTGTGTCTGATATGAGTGATACTGAAAGTGATGCCTCAAGTGCCGCTGGAGATTCTGGCATTGACGGTGAGGATGAGAGGGAGTCTGCGGCTCGTGCAGCAGCAGCTTGCCGACGTCATCTTCGTGGGCTCCGCAGGTGTCTCCGCCATCTGACATCAGCTGCTGCTGATCTTACAAGATCTTATCAAGAAGAGGTTGGAGCATCTGTGTAATTATTCAATATAATCCTGTGATCAAAGCCTGTCCCGCACGTATGTAAATATAGACTAAGCAGCCCACACTGTAAATATAGGTTATAGGGCTGGGCGTGTTGGTGAATCTCTTTATAAGTTATGTGGTTATTTAAATAAATTTAATTTTTATTATTCTTTCGTTTTATTTTTGTTCTCTTAATGAGTCAATTAGAAATATATTATTCACAAACTTAATATAATAGTTTTCCGCTAAAACCTGTTTATCGCTGTTAGAGAAATAAAAGATTATGTAGTGCATTTAATATTCATTGTAATAATGTTGATAGTAGTAATGTAACAAAATAACACTAAAATGTAAATTTAAAGGTTTCTATATAGCAATTATACTGATATAATAATAAATGAATATAAATGGTTATGTTATCTTGAAAACAATACAAGTATTTTATTTTGATTACAAATAGACATTTTCGATCTATTCTAAGAAACCTGTTAACCATAAGATGGCCAAATGAATTGAAAAGGTAGCAAAGTCGCCACGTGATATCCTTCACATACTGGTATATATTAGAGGAGGCCATCCATTAATCATCTATGACGTATAGCAATATATTGTAAAAAAACTGCAATATGAATAATCTATAATATAAAAATGAGTCGCTGAATGTGTTGCTAAGCGCAAAACTCGAGAACGGTTGGACCGATTTCGCTAATTCTTTTTTTAAAATATTCCTTGAAGTACGAGGATGGTTCTTACGGAGAGAAAAATTCTAAAAAAAAAATTTTTAAATTTACTGAAAAAGTCTAAAAACAACACGTTTCTATACTCCCATACAAAAGATTTGTGATAATACTTAAAAGTCAATTTGAACTTTAATACCATACGATAAAGTTTGTGTTAGGCGATACGAAGTTCGCCGGGTCAGCTAGTATACATAATAAAGCATAAAAACTGTAGGCTCGGCTTTATCAAAATTATTATTACAAATTTGTATTACCTATTTAGAGAAAATATACGGTAAAATAGTATTTTATGCTTTTGTATGAGCAAAAAGGAGATACTTAAATAAAAAAAGAATTCTTTAGAATTATAATATTGCTAACGCGTCACGTACGATGATTACAACCAATTCTTCTCCACTGTTCCAAATGCTTTTTTTATTTATTGTACAAAAACGAGATCGACTCTGCATGCGGTGTTCGACGCGCTCTTGACCGGAAATACTAAATGCTTATTAGTCAATAAATATTTATGCAATCGGAAATGACAACACTTGAATCTAATATACAAATAATGCTTGAAAAGTTGTTTCTTTTTTATAATAATCTCGTAGATATGTTTGGTTTATAAATAAGTTTGATTTATCAATGTGTTTTATATTAGATAGACCTTTCATTAAGTAATTTGAGTAATGTGCTTACAGAACATTTAAGTTATTCTACTCCGCAGCCGCACCGCGACTCGTCCGGAAGCAATGCTCAGAAACAACACTCATTTTACGAGTAAGGAACAATGGGAGTATTACAGGGTACTAAGAAATACAACTTGTGTGAACGGGAGGTACAAGTTTTGCAAGAAATTTTATAGACACTCAAAAAATTACAATATAATTTTTATACTGTATTATTATAAAATGTTAACGTAGAAATCCGAAAATTATTTTCTCATAAATACCTAACTTTTACATTAGTGTCGTCAAAAAGGCTGATTTTACCTTACAATGTCTGTTTTTTTTTGTATTCTACTAATTTGATTGCTTGCCAAACACATATAAATACCTACCTTGAAAGTAATATGCATATATAGAATACTAACGATTGGCGTTACTATTCTTTTAATATTATAATTTGTTGAATATTATTACAAAATTGTGTTAAACGAGGTGTTCATTGTTCATTAGGCTTTTTAAATCATTTATAATAAAATTTAAAAATCGTGTCTTATGAAGATAAAGTAACGTGCGTAATCTACTTCAAGTTTCCATCGATAATAAATTATTAACTGGTATTGAGAAATATTTTACAACGTGTTTGATGTTAGATTAGTGTGTTTGTAAAATTTTCAGGTTAAAAGTAAAAATCATTTGCGTTGAAACTTTGCATGCAGAGTTAAAGATCGAAACCTTTATCTTCGGAACTTCACGGGTAAAACGAATAAAAACAAAATTGGTAGCTGTTGGCGTAAAATACAAACCTGTATTATAAACCGGATGGAAGTTCGATACCCCTCGAAGTTAAAACACGAATATATTGAAATTGACCACATGATATTTTCCCGATCTGAAAAGAATTACTAAAACATTTAAAAGTAACTGACACTAACAGTTATGTTAGTTGAATTTCAAAATTGAGATGCAATGAAAAAACATGCGATTTGCTTAAAATAAGCATGTAAAATAAAAAGAATTTGTGTTGTTAGGTTAGGTTAGGTATCATACGGTACATATAAAATACAATTTGTATCTAACAGTAATAGTTAATTTTACATTAATAATTAAAATTTCAACTGACATCCCTATATTTTTAATTGCAGTTCAAAACCTTAAGTTAATTGCTGATAAGGTGCAGGTACGTGTAATGTAAATGGGACAATTGGTGTACTTTGAGCTACAGCTTCAGTTGTTATCATAAGTATTTTACGTACGATGCGTATGAGAATTAATCAAATTAAAGTATTTTATGAGTACAGATGCGTTTCATCCTAATTTTGTACTTCGGGCTGTCTTAAATTTTATTATTTCTTAGAAAATATAAGAATACTTTAGAAAAGTAATCTCCTGATCGAAGCGAGAGCCCTCTCAGTTAGCGCAGTTATATTTCGTTGAAATATTTTATAAAGAAGGGAAGTATTTTTTTATAAGCATACATAGGTACATCGGGGTGTTATGTGTGTGCTTTGTAGTCGCTCAAACACCGGCGACTGCGGGTTTGATCCCCGGGAGACCGGGAATGATATTTGTATTTGTACAAATATTTGTTTCCGGTCTGGGTGTCTGTCTATAGCCGAACAGTTAAAAGGCTTTAGTATATTCAAATATTCATTAGTTGTTTTATATGATGTACTTTTTCAATACATTTCGATAATAAGTCTGCAATCAACAGACATGATCACAGCGACCTTAAAGAAATATGGAATAAATGATATAAACTTTTCGAAGAATATAGAAATACTGATAGAAATAAAAAGCGCCATTTTAGCTGCAAAGAAATTAGCTGAAGTACTAGTAATTGAACCTATGTTTAGAACCACGACAATATTAAAGTTGACTTTTTTCAACTGTCTATTGGACACCACATTTCAATAAATGAAAGACTTGAAATTTTAAACTTATCAAATTCTGATGAAATCTCAATTTTTTTGCCCGATCAATTTTTTTTTTTTTTTTGTATAAAAGATGTTAATTTAAAAGAACTGTATTCAAATTTATGGATAGCTTTGTGAATATTATTGACTATACCTGTAACGATTGCTAGAAGGGTGAAAGTTCTTCTAGGCTTAAGCTTATAAAAAAACTTATTCGCAATCACCACTATCGCAATCCTGATTGACAAACTGTCAATCAAAAATTAAATTATTTTAATAACATTATAAATAGTTCGCCGATAGAAAGTCTGGAAAAGTAAAATTAAATAATTATTGAATGTTTAAAAAAAAGCATTATTTAATTAAATAATATTAGGTTTTTTTTAAATTAGGGTTATACCTATCTTTTAGTGGTTATGACATTACATCCATTGCTTTTTTTTTTCGTATGCGATTGAATCGCAATCAGGAGGCGCTCTAGAAATCTCGCCCAAGGCGCTGATAGTGCTAAAACCGGCACCGGTTATCTGAAAGAACTTGACCTTAATTTATTATCTTGAGATATTATTACAGTGACACTCTAGTTCCCTATTTTTTACAATGAGGTTACTTACCCTGGTGAGAATGGTACGACGAAGCAGCCCTTCGTACAAAATTGACATAAGCATAGTTATCGCTATTAACTTTACAACGGCGTGAGCGTGCGTACCTACTGGACGCTCCGCTACGTGCTAGAGTTTCATACGTCTTCATTCTCACTAATATACTTATATTGTGATTTAAAGATCGTTGCAAGGTTTTATCAGTAAAAGATCGTGTATCTTAAAGCAAATAGAAAAGTCATTATGTAACTCATTATTACCATGAAGATAAAAATATCACTAATAACATTTTCAGTCAAAAAAGGTTCCAAATTCGACTGTTTTTTTTTTATGTACTCAGAACTTGACTGGAGGACCGATTTCAATTATTCTTTTTTGGATCGTAACGTTTTGAGTGTCATGATTATCCATTTAAATTTAATTAAGATCTTAAAAATTGTTTTTGAACTATCGAAGACCTACGTTGTATCTACCAATTATAACTTTTTTCTGTGTGTACCGACTTTGATCATTCTTGTTGTAATCGAAAGCTGATGCTCGTTTTGTAGTCATTTTTAAATTTGATCTTTCTACGTGAAATTGGCGAAAACATCTGTGCTCATTTGGCACTATTGAGAGCCAAATGGCTTAAAAAAACCCTAAAGAAGAAGAAAATTTTAACGAGGTTTGACTACAATTTTTTGAGTAATCTTTGATAGCGCGTATTTTCTTAACTATTGTTTCGTCTACCTACGTTGTGCATTTTTTGAAGCCAAATATTTTTCGTTTGTAACACAATTATTGTATTAAACCGATAGTGATACTCTTTTATCATATCATTTCGCAACGATATAAATTTGATAATATTCATGGCGTTACTAACATAAAAATATTGAGGAATAAATTTGTGTTTTAGGACCGGTTTCACCACTTCTGGATAAAGTTTATTCTGAAAATAAATTACGAATAGACTTCAACAGCAGGAAGTAAAATAGGCCATTACGACCCCTTTTCCTTCATTAATAAACTTTTAGTATCATATTTGCAAATAGAAATATCTCATAAATATTGTGGAACTCGATGGAAGATTATACATCAAATAGCGTATCACCACAACACATCAGCCTATCGCAGTCCACTACTACATAGGCCTCCACAAGTTTTCTATATAAACACACGTACATATCCATATATTTTGCTATCAGTAGATACTCCATTAGTTACCGTATCTCCTTTTACCTTGTATGATAAGCGAAGAAAATTGTTCTAAGTTTCTAGTCTCATAATAATAGTCAATTAAAATGTCTTACACGCAGAAGCATCAAATAATCGTTAAGCACTCATTAATCATTCATTCTTATTAAAAAACATTTGCGGGAGAGATAACTGTGTTTGGAACACAGACATGTGACAAAGTTTCCGTTTAGTTTATAACATAAGTGCTACGAGGCTACTTTAAAGTAATAATAATAATAATAATATCTACACAATACACACACGGTCGTCTGTTTCTAAAGTAAGCAACTTAATGTTTGTGTTATAGGTAACAGCAGACTGGTATAGGAACATATGTTTTTCAATAAATATACTTATGAATAATACATAAATAAATAAACTCGGGGTGGGAATCGAACCCACAATCCCCGGATCAGAAAGCAGGGTCAATACAAACTGCGCCAACGGGCTAGTCAATTTCAAGTCTTTAAACTAATATTTTAATAACTTCATTTTAATTAAATCTACATTTTTTTAATCATAATTATGTTACCAAATAACTGATCTGAATCTAATTACAGTTTACAAGAAATATTATTCATAAAGTAAGTAATCTTCTCTAATATATGAAATTATCGTGCCGCGGTGTTTATTGCCAAACTTTTCCGAAACAGTTGGACCGATTTTTATGTAATTTTGTGTGCATATTGGGTAGGTTTGAGAATCGGCCAACATCTATTTCTTATTCAACTAAATGGTAATAAATATATTATTTATTTTTTTGACAAAATTTTATATTTTTATTTTATAACGATTTGGCATTGAAAAATACATACAACCTAAATTTTCATCCTTCTACCACCAACCCCTATTTTCTAATAGCGTTTAGCGACAAGACAACGTTTGCCGCATCACATAGTAGGTATATATAATATATATATATATATTACTTACTAGCAATCCGCCCCGGCTTCGCACGGTAGTTTTCCTCAAACTATTAGTTTTCCTCTTCTATATTATGCATGTTTTACACATATAAACCTTCCTCTGGAATCCCTCTATTTACTAAAGGAAACCACATCAAAATCCGTTACGTGGTTTTAAACATCTAAGCATACAGACAGCGGGATGCGACTTTGTAATGATATGTGTCATAGAGTGGGAAAAGGAAAATATTGGCTAGGTTCCAATTTGATTCGTTCACTTTCTTATTAGCGAGAAAACTTTTGTTAACACAAAATGGGTCAAGAATAATATACATTTAACCCAATTATGTTCCTTTCTTCATTATTTTAAAACAAGTAAAGATTAAAGACATGTTCAAAACAATATTCTTTTTAACCGACTTCCAAAAAAGGAGGAGCTTCTCAATTCGACTGTATTTTTTTTTTTTTTTAATGTATGTTACATCAGAGCTTTTGACTGGGTGGAGCGATTGCGACAAATTTTCTTTTAATCGAAAGGTGGTGTGTGCCAATTGGTCCCATTTAAATTTATTTGAGATCTAACAACTACTTTTCGAGCTATATCTAATAATGCGTTTTTGACCTACGTTGTATTATACCGCATAACTTTCTACTGGATGTACCGATTTTGTTAATTCTGTTTTTGTTGAAAAAGAGATATCCCTAGTTTGGTATCATGATAAGGAAACCAGGATCTGATGATGGGATCCCAGAGAAATTGATGGAAATTCTTGAAAATCCGCAATAACTTTTTACTGGGTGTACTGATTTTAATAATTTTTAATTTAATCGAAAGCTGATGTTTGTCATGTGGTCACATATAAATTTCATTGAGATCTGATAACTACTTTTTGAGTAATCTTTGATAACGCGCAGTTACTTGAGTATTTTTTCGTCGATCTACGTTGTATTACTCGTCGATGTAATTGAAGTCGGTTTTTTTTCGTTTGCGAGCAAACACAATTATTATCAGAATTTAAATGTAATTTGACAGTAGCTGAAAAATTAAATTAAATTTAAGACGATTTTGGTTTGTAAAAACTAATCTGGTTCAAAGTGGTCTTTTATATATATGATATATTCATAGCGGTCGTTAGCTTAATCTACATATTCGAAGTGATATTAAGGTTAATATGACCTGATGTCATAACATTACGACATGAAACCTCAACAAAACAAGTGCAAAGTTATTTTTTCCTTGCATCTTTAACGCATTGATTTCTACATGCGTAGATGAATAGATCTGTAATGGGTTATTCAGAAAATAACTAAACTCATACACAGAATAACCTAATATGCAATCCTTGTGACATAAACGAGAAGGAAAAATGACGTATGTTATTTATTTGTCATGACCGCAAACATATTATTGATATACAATCTATATGGTTTTAAGCATTTTGATATACATTCGATAGCAATTTTTAAAGCTGACGGTGACGATATAATTTTAAAAGCAACTAATTATCCATCATAGCAACAAACCGATGCAATCGATAATACAATAATATTGTTTTGTTCACTGTATTAGCGATAAAACTGACGCAATGTTATCGTTGGACGCTCAAAGGTTTTAGAGGTCATAGATTGAGGAGGCTCGACGCATCTACTGACAAATCGATGATGTAAATATCTTGTCCTGCTAAGTAGCATTTACGTCAAAGAATACAGAAGGAATGTAAACAATACTTCAACTACTCGCCAGCTCCGGGTCTACGATTTTCTCGAACCAGGGCAAAAACTTGATAGTGACGCCCCTTCCCTTCAGCGTTTGAGAAAAACTGTCAAAACTAACAAATGAGTAGCATTTTTTGTGACTATTTTTTAAGAATTTTTGATGATTAATAATAAAATCTATACAAATAAATAAAATTAGTGTCTGTTTGTAATATTAAAATAACCGCCTTTACTAAATGCATATCCAGGATGTACACGGTACATAATATACCAAAATAACATTTTTTAAAAATTTTGTCGCTCTGTCTGTCTGTTTGTATCGACTAATCTCTGCAACTACAGGAACGATTTTGATGGAACTTTCAAAATTAGGTAGCTGATGATTACACTAAGAGGAGTAACTTAAGTTACTTTTATATCAGAAATTTAATTTTTTTATATCTGCGCTATTCCGTTCTATTGTATTCTGTTCTATTCGATCCTATTCGATTTTATATTCGATTCTGCTCGATTCTACTCGATTCTACTCGAATCTATTCGAATCTACTCGACTCTACTCTAGGTCGAGTAGAGACTCGACTTTACGTGACTCGATTCTATTTGATTCTATTCGATTTTCCATTCGATTATCTATTCGATTCTCTATAGATTCTCTATTCGATTCTCTATTAAATTCTCTATTCGTTTCTCCATTCGATTCTCTATTCCATTGAAAATCGATTTTATGTTCGATTTCCGTTTTCCCGCCATCAGATCCGGGGCTGCTACTAGCTTGTTCGTTAGTTGATAATATTTGGAGTTTAAAGTGCATAAAATGTTAGTTCTTTTACGAATTATAAATAATAACTACTTGTTAATTGCCGAAAACGGATCGTTAGCCTTGTTTATTATTTCAAACACGCATTAAACATATGAAACGAAACTTTATTTATATATTGTAGATAATAGTTAATCAATGAAGGTTCAGTATAGATACATAAGATTCTCGTATTAGTACATAACAATTATCTTGCTGTCAACCTAGGTTAATATTTATTTTATTGTACGGAAATATTTATAGCAATTTAATAATACAGTCATTAAATAAATAAGGCATCATTTATCATAAAATAAAATGATATTTTACAATTTATTATTGAAAAAACAAAGTAGGTGGGTTTTGAAAGCGTGTATTTGTTTGTGATAATTTTATACCTACGTATATTCAATATCATTACTATTTTAATTTACTGCTACAAGGTATTAGTTTTCAATTTAATTCAATTTACGCGTTTCCGATTAGGTACAAACTGCACCGTGACGCCTCAGAAGGCGGCATAGGAACGTCCTTAGCCTACAAACGCTATATATTTGCTGACTTTCTAAGCCGGTTATAAAACCTCATATAACAATTGTTAGTATATTATCTTAAATAAATATATTATACTTGATATTTTTATATTAAATATATCAATAATTAAAAACATATCGCATTATTATAATATATGCTTACGTTTTCAATATATAATTATCTACATATATAAAAGTTGTATAAATTGCAGCTTAAATTTTATAATCTATTTGGAAGTTATTATGATCATTATATCAATGTACCTACTGCTATATAATTCAACATTAAAAATTTCGTTGTAATGTTCGTTGAACCATCCTTAATAAAAATAAAAACAACAATTTAAAAAACAATAATAATAGAGTTGTGCGTGTAGTATTTTACAATTTTTTGTTAAGATTTCGAATACAGAATCGAATTATCTAGAATGTCTTGTGTCTTATTTTAATCGTAGTTCGTAGCTACAAGGATATTACGTTTTAATATGTACAAGTTCCCACTCATCTGCTATTGTACATTCAAAGGCTGTTTGTTAACGAAATAGGTTACGACTCACGAAGTGCACCAATGTCAAGTGTACGACTAAAAATTTGGTAACGCATAATTTAATATTCTTGCTTTCAAACCTTTAAATGAAACGCAACTATTAAAAATTAGCAGCAATTTGTGCGAGCAAAATTTCCGTATACTGGCCTTCGCTCGCTTCTTTACGCAATATGTTACATGCAGTATAAGTCCTCGTCTGTTTTACGAGTCAGCTGACTGACACCGTAGATATATACAGTGGTAAGTGTGTCGATTATGTTCTAATGGGCAGTTATGGTACCTGCTAAATATTTTAGAGATGTTCTTTAATAACCGCTCTGTTGTAGTGGTGCGAGATTCCCGCTCGGTATGGATATTTGTATTTGTAGAAATATTTATTTCCGGTTTGGATGCCTGTCCTTGTGGGTCTCCCCACCGTGGCTTGGATAGCACGTTACGCCGTCGGTCCCGGTTGTTATCATAAATACCTGATAGCGATCGTTACTCATAGTAAGTAACATATCGGCCAACCCATAGTGAAGCAGCATGGTGGATTAAGCTCCAATCCTTCTCCTAAATGAAGAAAGAGGTCTATGCTCAGAAGTGGTATGTTAGAGGCTGAATGCGTGAATGAGTTCTTTCATAAAATGTCACGCATATAAATTATACCCGACGCGGAAGAGACGTCAAGTTTTAAGTGTGCGTCAAGTGTTATCAACAAATATACAAAGTCATTGACATTTGTTGTTACCTTTCGGCAAATGCGAGACAACAATAGAGTCTCGTTAGCATATAAATCAGAATTAATTAGTAAATATTTAAATTAAATTTACAGGTACCTATTTATCCTTCTCCCTACATGCATGTATCCGGTCCCGGTTGTTATCACATACACCTGATAGCGATCGTTAATTATAGTAGGGAATATATCCACCAACCCGCACTGGAACAGCGTGGTGGATTAAGCTCTTATCCTTCTCCTACACGGTGAAAGAGTTCTGTAACCAGCAATGGGATGTTACAGGATCAATCATTACAGCTATTTAAGTGAACTGTAATAACAAAACTTACTTTTACTTTAATAAACTTTATTTTTTTACTTCTTTAAATATTTACTTAAGTAAGTATACAAATGGTTTTTACAAAAAGTATATTTTACCTCCTTAAGAAATATAAATTAATAGAATACTACTCTATTTCCATTGTATTATAATCGATTTTTCTGTCTCTACGAAGTTTATTTAGTATATTGTTTGATTTAGATACACTAACTTTACGATATTTTAACCTACTTCAAAAAAGAGGAGGTTACTCGATTCGACCGTATATATATATATAATGTATGTTCGGGGATAACTTCGTCGTTTATGAACCGATTTTGATAATCTTTTTTTTTGTTGGAAAGGAGATATCCTAAGTATGATATCATGATAAGCAAACCAGGATCTGATGATGAGGTCGAGAGAATCGAGGGAAACCCTCGAAAATCCGCATAACTTTTTATTGGGTGCACCGATTTTGATAATTTTTAATTTAATCGAAAGCCAATGTTTATCACGTGGTCACGTTTAATTTTCATCGAGATCTGATTACAACTTTTGGAATAATCTTTGATAATGTGTATTTACTGACTATGTTTTCGTCTACTTATGTTGTATTACTTGTCGATGTAATTGAAGTCGGTTTTTTTTCGTTTGCCAGCAAACACAATTATTTAAAGGGCCTCCTACTTAATTAATTTAGGAAGTCGTATTCTATTTATAGACACTTTAAGTGTTAAATGTCTGTTCTCTACGTTTAATATACCAGAAATAAACATGTTGTCGTTGACGTAAAACCCTAATCCACGCGTCTTCTAATAATAAATATCAGCTGCTTGGCGATCATTCGAATCAAACTTACATTTTCCATAAACATCACTGGATATCATTTTACAATTTTAATATTACACAGATGCTCTATCTAAATCTGAAAGTAACTACTTTGTAGAGAAAGGTGCGAGTTAGCAGCTAACGACGTTTCCATCGAATCATCTAAAACCATTTCTTAGAATGTATCAAGCAAGAACATTGTGTCGTAACAAATAATATTATCTTGAGTGAATCAGTGCAATCTTCATAAAATAAATAAAGCAATTTCTATAAAACACAGATAGATATAACTGTAGTACACATTAGTAATATTGACATTGTTATCGTCATCTTTTACAAACGTACGCTAAAAATAATTATACGTTTTTTCGTTCGCAAATAATGACGCAAAGTTTAAAGGTATATTACTATGTTGTACTACAGGCTTCGGTCCGTATGACGTAATTGACGTCAGCAGTCAACTTCACGAACATTCTATGGTAAGGACGGTCGCCAGACATGCGCACTGCTTGTCTCGTTTATGCGCAACTATATCAGATAAAATTGCGCGTATTAAACAAAGCGAATGATAATCTGTATCTATTATAAGGCGTCGGACACAAATGCCTTTGTTTTATCTCAAAGTTATTTGATACTTCCAAATGTTAATACCGTCTTAATAAAATAAAAATTATATCATCGCTTAATATTTCTCATGTCGTAAAAAAGATTAACACATAGGTATTTTTTTAAGTAATTTAAGTAAAACTTTTAACGCACGCCTGACTTAGGCAGTAAACTGGTGAATGCGTGACGAGAGCGTTACGAAATGTGTGATCGGGCGAGACAAACAAAAGTTGAGAGAAAATTAAAGTTACATTGAGCTAAATACGTTTTACTTCAGTCGTGTGGTCAAGAGCATACTCTTTTTTTACTGTGGTTTGATGTTTACGTGTTGCCCGCGAAATTTGGATAAAGATTAAGCTTAGAAGAAGATCTGAACATTATAATAATATATATAATAGCTTCAGCCTGTAATATCCCACTGTTGGGCATATGCCTCTTTCCTCATGTAGGAGAAGGATCAGAGCTTAATCCACCATGCTGCTCCAATGCGGGTTGGCGGATATATTCTGACTATGAGTAACGATCGCTATCAGGTACATGATAACAACCGGGACCGACGGCTTAACGTGCTCTCCGAGGCACGGCGGGGTGGCCCACAAGGACTGCACAAACACCCGGACAATGACAAATATCTGTATGACCAATACAAATGTTTGTCATGTACGGGGACCGAACCCGCAACTGCCAGCGCAACAGCCACAAACCAGTGCTCTGACCGTTGCGCCAACGCGACGGCGGAAGCGGCGAATATGATAGGATTAACAAAATATTTTTCATACACAATATGTGCACGACAAAAATAGTACACAGTTTAATTTCGACGAGCGTACAATGACCTTTAGAGATATTAATATACTATAAAGTACGTAAGCATACGAAAATCGTTACACAATCTCGGTTTATGTATGTTAGTGGATATGTGGGTTACATGGTTTTTGATTATGGCTGTAATCTTTTTTTTGCCTATTCGAAGTACGGTTACATAGCCAATGTGTACTGTTGTTAATAATCATTTGATATAATTTATAATCTATATTCGTGGAACTATAGTCTAGACATCTTTCGCGGTTTTAGCTGCGTTGTTTTAATTACCTTCAGATGGTTTGTTCAAGGTTACTTTTTCGTTCATTATATGAGATGCGTAATGTTTAACAGCTTTAAAACTTCCTCAATTCAACAGTTTAGTTAACACAAAACAAACAAACACACTTTAGCATTGTTTTACAAATTTCGTTAATTAGTAGTAGAGTAATCGACTTCTTACTGTCGATAAAACAAGCAATCGGTCTATTTTTAACCGACTTCAAAAAAGGAGGAGGTTATTGAATTCGACCGTATATGTATATTATTTTGATTGTATGTTCGGGGATAACTTCGTCCTTTATGAACCGATTTTGATAATTTTTGTTGGAAAGTAGATATCCCAAGTGTAGTACCATAATAAGGAAACCAGGATCTGATGATGGAATCCAAGAGAAATCGAGGGAAACCCTCGAAAATCGTAGTAACGACTAGTGCGTTTGTTAATTTTTTTTTTGTCTACTTACGTTATATACTTGTCGATGCAATTTAAGTCGGCTTTTTTTCGTTTGCGAGCAAATACAATTATAATGTCTAACACATTTATTTAAAGATAAAATATATTAAGGTTGTTATTACACAAATTCTTAATCGGGAAAAACGTTTTAAAACTCGCGTTTCGCACTAACACAAGGACTTAGTATCGATCGTTATGCTTGGTTTGAAAAAATTACTCAACCAACAACCTATTGCAGGTTCTGAGCAGGGGTGAGCAATGGGGTTCAACCCTTTTTCAGTGTAAGAGGAAAAACCTGGCAGTAGTTCAATAACGTATTATGAATGAACCTACACGAAATAACCTAATTTTGTAGTCAATTCCTTTCATTAGAAACTTTGTTGTGTGTATCGCAAAGAATATACGAGTACCTAGGTATTGAAACAGGCATAGAAAAGGGTATTTGAACATCATCATCAACTTTGAACACAAATTGGTTTAATTTTTTTTTTTTTTTTAATTGGTTTAATTGACTTTATATATTTAGTATTTTGTTACACCAATACCATGGTCTTAAACCTTTTCTTTACTTGATACAACCGTAACGTCACCTGATACGCGCAGGATACCTATTGTAGTTTTAATCTATTTACGGCACGGGTAATATTTTTAAGTTCCTTGCATTATTATTAAAAAATAGTTAATGTAGACAATAACATAGCTTCTAATAAATAGACACGTAAACTTTCCAGCTAAGTTCTGAACTTATTTTTAAGAGAGTTCAATGTTATTATAGTTACTCCAATTTGTAGCAACCACAGTCTTTTGGAGTTGAGTTTTTCCGTTATGTTTTAACAGACTTCCATAAAAGGAGGAGGTTCTCAATTCGACTGTATTTTTTTAATGTATATTTATCAAATCTTTTTACTGCATGGACCTGTTTCGATTATTCTTTTTTAATCGATCGTGCTTGTCTTCTGATCCCATTTTAATTTGATTGAGATTTGATGACTATTTTTTTAAAAATCTTTGATAACGCGTATTTACTTGACTATATTTTTCGTCTACTAACGGCGCATTGTCGATGTAACTGTCGTACTGTCGGTTATTTTGCGTTTGCGAGCAAACACAATTACTCCAAACATCACTTACGGTAATTCCATCACATGTAGGCTTATGTTATTCGTTTTTATTCACTATGACTAAAAAAACCAATTTTATGTAAGAGATATCTAATATCAAATTTATATAGTTATTGCAACAATAAAAAAAATTGTGATAACATCATAGTTATCGGAAATTTGTTATATCACATATTTTTTTTTTTTGGTTTAAGTAGGTGATAATAATTATTACTCATAAGTTTGTTTGGATCGGCTGATCGTTAGTCATACCAAAAAATTTACGAATATGAAACGTACCTATCTATACACGTGTCAATACTATTTTTAGACTTTTGTGTTTTAATAAGGAAAGGTAATAAAAGCGTTACAATAGCGATTACATGAACATGATACTTATGATGTTTATAAATAAGGAATTTCATACTCGTTTACTATATAAAACTATTAGGTACATGTACAATCAAAAGAACTGAGCTAGGGCACAACAGGATATATCCTGCTCGCAATCTGAAGCAGCCCGACTGGCGAGGTAGCTAAACCTTACAGAAGATCACAGATAAATAATACTGCTTTCAAGTAGTGTTGTGTCCTTGTGGTGAGTAAGGTGACCAGACCTTCTGGAGGGTGAATAGCGATCGGCAACGCGCTTGCGATGGTTCTGGTGTTGCAGACGTCTAAGCTACGGTAATCGCTTAACATCAGGTGAGCCGTACGCTTATTATTTGTCGACCTAATTATATAAATAAGATGGTAACCTAAAACATCCATTGATTCATTTTCGTTCAACCGTGCCGTACTCAACGATTAGACAATTAATCTTCAAAATGGTTACCTTCGAATGCAAGCACTTCATAGTTTGGATATTAGTTTTGATATTATATTTTCCCTTGATTCGATGGGTGGCTTAAAAAAGAAAAGGTCACCGGAAATATATTTAATTACAACCTAAAAATTTCAAAGAAAATTATGGATTATTACCTTTTATATTATTATTATATTATTTACTTTTTTCCCTTAATTTATGATGGCAAATTAAAATTACTGGGACGAATAATCTATGTAAAAATATGTCAATGCCTACAACCATAAATCAGGCCTGAATTCCTCCAATGATTAATTATTCCATAAATCCATCCAATCCATCCATCCTAAGCCAGTAATAAAATTAAAAAGTCCAAAAATCATTTATAAATCATATTGTTCATGAACAAGCTAGTACTCCAACTAGCACTTCTCTGATTTTTGGGTAACTGTGATTACAATCTTTTTTCAGAATGGACCATACCAGATTATAACAAAGAACATAAGTATTACACCACAGTAGTTGATCAATTAATATAATTTACTACACAGTTACATTACGAACGTAAATAAACCAGTTTTATATAAATGATACAATACAAACGCTGAATACAAAAATACAAGAAAAATTTCCGCAATCAAAATATTCCATAATGCGCAAGAATATTAAATTAAAAAAAGAATACATTGATACTCTTGTCTTGGGTCCGTGTGTTAGCGTAACGGTAATAAATTGCAATATACATAATTCAACACTGTGATAGATCAAAAAAATAAATTTATGGACTACTTAAACCGCTAAATAAGACGGAGGAAAATTGCCTTTTCAGTCTTTTTATAAAAAAGGTTTTAATCTACATTCAAAGAAAACCTATGAACGAGGACTTTTTTGTTGCCAACTTTTCAATTTTAATAATAAAATTGCACTTAAAAAACTAGTGTCGAATAAAATCGATGAATCTAATCGAACTGATAAGATTCGTGAATTTATCAATAGAATGTTCTGGTCTTAAACTGTGAACCCAATGTAAAACGTTTGTATCGCTTCTGGTTGAAAAATAAACCTATAATGAATACAAATGTATAAAAAAATGTTTACCGACTATAAACCAAAAAAAAAAAACAAATAGGTACTGATCACTTTTTTTAATGTTGTATTAAAGAGTACAACATACATAGCTTGTTATTAAAAATCAAGTATATGAAGACCAGCTCAAAGAAACAATGGACATGAGACAGCTAAAAGGAATTTTCCATTTGATCCAGCAACTTCTAAACACGTTAATTACGTTAATCAGTATCAGATGTTATGGATATGATTGTTATTAGAATATAATAGAGTAGAAAAAAGTGCATTTTAATAAAAGTTTATAAAAACCCGTTATAAAGCCAAGACAATAATGTAATAAACATTTAAAATTACAAAAGCATTAACTTTATTACTGTAATTTACTAACTTTTATTAACTAATTTGACGTTACAATATTGTGCTGATGCTGCGGGATCAGCAATTAACATTTAAAAAAATATTGTTTATATTGCTACCGCATCCAAGTTTGTGTATTCGAAACTTGTTTATCCTTTGACGATTGAAAAGGTTTTTAATTTTTTTTTTTATAAACGGCCAGTAACCTTGTATAAATAACTTAGTAAAGGAAAATATAAATCTGTTTAAAATCTTCTAAATTACTTATGAAAAACAAAAACATACTATGACGTCGACGATAACACTTATTTTAAATACCATAAGAAGATTAAACAATCAAAATAAATTGTTTGCTATCGACCAAAGCTTACAAAAAACTAAAAAAAGAATACCGTTCGATTTATTTATATTCATTCTCTATTTCATTCGGAATTTCACAGTAAGGTAACGTCCAGTTATGAGGTGTACCAGAACGTTCTTAAAATCAATATTTTTTGTTCTACAAGTGAACACGATTTACGGGTATCAGAATTTCCGTTCGCGTTGCGTGTCTGTCGCCAGTCAAACAACCATGCATTATTTTAATAAAGCATAATTTGTCGAACGCTTCCCTTAGATAAGTATTAAACGAAAATTTCACGAGACATTAGAATAGTAATCAGTACGAAATTCAAAACTGCATTTTTTTACCTGTCTGTGCAAATCTGGGAAATGTGCTACAGATCACAACGAAACTAATGAAAGGATTTATTAGACTGAAACTAATACCAGACCATACAAGGATAATAGACACTTTTTATGTCAAAATTTAGTATGGTGCCTTTGGAAGAGATGATCGAAACAGATAATCGAGAAAATTCACAAGTAAGGCTTGTAAATAAATAAGAATTACAAAATTACAATAATACTAATATGAAGAACAGGCAAGTATAATTTTGAGATTGGACTAAAATTGCCGAACAAAAATTATTCTTGGCAGATATTGGTCTTTATGTGGCTGTAACAAAACCTACTTATTCTGTGAAAGATTCAATAGCCTACCCGAAACAATTAAAAACAAGCAAGATTTATTCATTCGTTCATTTATTTCAGTAAGTGTGGGGTAACACAAAGTAGCCGAAAAATATAAGAGAAATGTCTAAAAAGCCCTAACAACTTTTCTAACTTACGAACTGCGATGATGTAATCACTTCGTATAAATTTTTATTAGGTATAATGACACACTATTCATCGGTTTTCTATCAACCACTTAAATGCATTATCAATAGTTTTGTGTTTGAGTGTATCATACAATTTACAATGTTTTAGATAAAGTAAACTTAAATTGTATATCATACGTAAAAAAGAATAAAGTAATAAATTCAAATAATAACGTCTAACCTCTAACCTATACAGTGGTGTGGCGTGGTTTTTTACCGCCCGGGGCACACCGAAAATGAGCCGCCGCTTCCAATAGATTTAAATTTGTTTTTACCGAGATAGCGCAACGGTCACCGCCATGGATTGTGCCGGTTGCGCTGGCGGTTGCGGGTTCGATCCCCGCACATGACAAACATTTGTATTAACCATACAGGTGTTTGCCGTGGTCTGGGTGTTTGTGCAGTCCTTGTGGGTCTCCCCACCGTGCCTAGGAGAGCACGTTAAGCCGTCGGTCCCGGTTGTTATCATGCACACCTGATAGCGATCGTTACTTATAGGAGGGAATATATCCGCCAACCCGCATTGGAGCAGCGTAGTGAATTAAGCTCTGATCCTTCGCCTAACATGGGGAAAGAGGCCTGTGCCCAGTAGTAAGATATTACAGGCTGAAGTAGGTAGTAGGTGTAATTATTTCGAGACCTATCAATGCTAATCTGTATAAAAAATCTCTTTGGATTTTTAGGCCCGTTTATTATTAATGAAATATATGAGACTAGCTATAGAGTATTATGCTATGTGTCATTTCGGACACCCAGCTATCAACGTTTAGTACGTTTCATTGCAATTCACTTCAGCCTATCGCAGTCCACTGCTGGACATAGGCCTCCCCAAGTTCGCGCCAGACATCATTGCAATTACATAGTTTAATTGTTTTTGCGTGAAAGAGTAAATAAGGTCCATACAAATTAATAATCGTGTTTGTAGTATATAATACGAGTATTATTTGAAATTAAGTATCCAATGTAATAAACTAAATTACACAATGTTATTTAGCGGCCTCGTAATAATACTGTAGTATTAACTCAAGTTCAAGGTAGCCTGCGATCCTAGCAACTGACTAATTGGTAAAATTGTTCAAACATTCCTTATCGTATTTATTTATCATTTTATTTATTAATGTATGCATAATTTAGTATCATATCTTATTACTTTTGTAAATAATGCATTTCAAAGCAAAGGTTACACAATTACAGCTATCCGAGCGCTCAATATCCGTGCCGATAACTGTAAAAGATCAAGTTGCGCTTCGCGGTTTCTTCAATGTAACTTAATGTTTTATAACTTTTGGGAATTTCTATATTAGCTACCTATATATTTTAAGTTTTATTCGCAATCAGTGCTATCATTTAGCGTTGAAAATTACCAAAAATCTATTAATCCAACCGACCTCTTATTTTTACTGTTCTAATGTTGATAGAACTAAAATGCTAAATCATCCAAAATTTATATTTTTAAAATGCCACCCTGTTTATGTATTTAAAAAATTAGTGGTCGCCTAGTGGTCGAAAATCGGCCATAATTAATTTCAATTATAAGTTTGAACATTATTAAGGTTTTTATGAATTTAAGGTTATGTTTGACATTCAATATGGACAAGCATTAATAATCTATAATCTATTCTCAATTTGACGTCAGACTTTGACAATAAACAACAGAGTATATATATATATATATATATATATATATATGTTGCAGTCAAAACTCTTAACCAGTCAAAAGCACTATTAACTTGCAAAATCAGTCAGAAGTACTTTTGACCGTTTGCTTTAGTCAATAATACTTTTGACTAAAATAACAGTTAAAAGTACTTTTGCCCAATGGAGCTGGTTAAAAGTACTTTTGACTAAATGATTTCGTCAAAAGTGGTTTTGACTGGTTGTATCAGTCAAAACTCTTAAAAAGTTAAGGTGGTCGATAAAAATAACGACAAACGGTAATATAAACTTTTATATTACTCATTATTAGTGGAGAACGTGCTGATATTAGAACAAAAATGAGTGACTACGAAAAGAAAGAAGGTTTTTTGCAAAGAATTTTAGCGATGGAAGATATGAAAGATAGTCATTCCAATGTGATGACAAAAGAAAAATTTGAAAGTTTGCAATGGATGTGGAACCCGCGAAATTTAATGAAAAGGAAACACCATTACAGTACAGTAGACTACAACGCTTTAACACATTGAAGTTTGTGGTATAAAAAAATTAGTTACAAACACAGAACCTGTCAAATATTTTTGCCGGCTGAGGAAATCTACGACATTATTGATGCTGCTCATGTTTCTATAGGGCATGGTGGTCGCGATAGACTTAAAAATGAAACGGCAAAAAAGTACGCTAATGTTACAAAAGAAATGATTAATATATATTTATCAATGTGCGTAGTATGCCAAAGGAAGAAAAGCAAGATAAGGATGGGTCAGGTTTAGAAACCGATCCTGCACACTGAAATGAACAGCCGCTGCCAAGTCGATCTGGTTGACATGCAGTCGCAAGAAGATCGCGGGCATAAATTTATTATGGTTTATCAGGATCATTTGACAAAATTTATTCACATCTAACGAGTTAATAGTGCTTTTGATTGACGCATTTTTGCAGTTAAAACTACTTTTGACGGAGAGCGTCAGTCAAAAGTATTTTTAACCGCGAATTTGCAGTCAAAAGTACTAATAACCAATAATTTTCAGTCAAAACCACTTTTGACCAACTTGTCCAGTCAAAAGTATTATAGATAGACTGATTTCGTTAGTCAATAGTACTTTTGACTGGTTAAGAGTTCTGACTGCAACATATATATATATATATATAAGCGAAAGGTCACTCACTCATCATGAAATCTCCGAAACTATAACACCTAGAAACTTGAAATTTGGCAGGTAGGCTCCTTATAGAACGTAGACATCCGTTAAGAACGGATTTTACGAAACTCAACCCCTAAGGGGGTAAAACGGGGGTTGGAAGTTTGCATGAAAGTCCTATGTTTTTGAAGTAAGAGACTTGAAATTAAAATGTATGCTCTATGGATAGTGAGGAGGTGTCCTTATAATGCATCGTAATCTATATATATATATATATATATATATATATATATATATATATATATATATATATAAGAGAAAGGTCACTGACTCACTCATCACGAGAACTCAAAAAGCGCTGGATCCATCCATCCATGATGGACAAAGATGAAATTTGGCAGGGAGGTAGATTATAGTTAGTAAACGTCCGCTTTTGCGGAACGGATTTTGCGATATTCCACCGCTAAGGGGGTTTAATTGGGGTTGATAATTTGTATAAAACATATAAAGCAGGGTCGGTTTAAAGGAAAATAACCGCGTTTGCAACCCTATGTGTTTAAGAAAAATTTATATTAATCAATTCCTTCAAAATCTACTGAACGGATTTTCATGCGGTTTCACCAATGGAGAGAGGGCTTCAAGGGGAAGGTTTACGAAACGACTAAGCCGATTTTGATGAGAGTTTCACTGGAAGTTTGCCGGGAAAACTACACTGGTTTCAACGCGGGCGAAGCCGCGGTCACAGCTAGTATATTTATATATGCGTGTGTGTGTGTGTGTGTGTGTGTGTGTTTGGTAGATGTGTAATTTTTTTTTTATTAATATAATGTATATTTTATATTTATTTAAAAATATATTAACATTCTGCACTCCTTCGATCTCTATATAAACCATAAGTGTGCGAAATTTCATACTCTTTCGTCCGCGTAAATTGCGTAAATAGGGGTACAAAGTTTTTGCTTCACGTATTTAATATACAGATAGGTAAAAAGCAACTCGAACAAAACTGACCAAAAGCGTTATTAATTAAAGTCTTTATGGTAACAATAACCGACGAGATAAAATAAATAAATGAAATATAAAAGTAAAAAATTAAATGCCGAAACAAATACAAATTTTACAATGTTAACATAAATGTGACATTATTATCAGTATTTTATATAGATAACGATATTATTTAATTTTATTGAAATATCTGAGGCTAATGTAAAGTTGATTAAAATTTGAAGAAACAATCAAATTCCAAAAAATCATTTCATTCGTTCCTTTTAGTTTGATTACTATCGATTGTGAACAAATAGCATGGACTGATGATTTCACTAATCTCAGGAACGATAGAGAATACAGAAAGAAGATAGATCGGTACGGTCGAGATTGCAAAATTCTTATACCTATTTGGAGGAAAAAGGAAGTAGTGATCCATTAAATAACTAATGCTTAACCTAAAACAACTCAAACATTGAAGTAAGAAATAAGTATATACAATTATGTTATACTAACAACAAGAAGACCATCTCGTATTATACTTTAAAATTACACCTAAATTTTCTTGTGTTTCATATATTAACACAAAAAAAAAAACTAACACGACTCGTTAATGCGTATTTACATATAAACGTGATGTGACATAAGCTGGCTGTAGTTAAGGAATATAAAAAAAATTAAATTGTAATGTAATTTTATAACATCAACTGGCGATGCCCCGCGGTTAATTTGAGTAAGAATTTGCCTATAGCCTTCTCGATTGCTTCTGAGACTAGTGCGTGTAAACAAGAAAACTTTCCAGCTTTATTATATTAATAGGTATATATTAAATTCCATTTCTTCCATACGAATACACGTCTTTCAATGATATTTAGACATGCTCCTGCGAGTGCTCCTCTTCGCCACGCGCAGCTATTATTTATTACTTTATCTTCCTTAGCTTATAAGTTTGAACATTATTAAGGTTCTGTTGTCTAAGACTATATTTCTATAATAATAAACAAGAGTATATATGCGTGTGTGTCAAATACATGATAGTGTGTGTAATGTTTTTTTTTTTTCTTTATTATTGACTTAATGTATTTTTACACATAATTTTAAAAAATATTAGCAGTCTTTAGTCCTTGTCTATAAAAACTATAAGCGAAATATCATACTCCTCCGTCCGTGCATTTTTCGTAAAAAGAGGTACAAAGTCTTTGCGTCGCGTTTTAATATATATATATATATATATATATATATATATATATAAATGACATATTAAAATGACAAACGTTTTCACGTTACTATAGGAAGGTAGGTGTTAGGTTGGGAGAATACCTATACTTTGAGAACAAGCATCTCTAAGAAGTAAAGAAAAATGATTCCAGCAGACCACACAGTCATCTTGAGTCTTTCTTATTGCAAGGCCTAGTTACGCTATAGACTTTAATTCTTTCCTTATTTTTGATAGATAACTATTAAAAAAATCTCTAATTTACCAAAATTTCTGCTCTTATTGAGCTTGTTGCAATAAGTCGTTACAACGATTATTCAAGTCGGTCGCTTATAAGTGTGACTGGATCTCTTGTTTTTAATAGACGTCAAATTTCTGGCTTAGGAATATCACATAGACATCTGACTTGACGTGATGTCACAAGGTTTTACGCCTGTGAATTAAAAACGACGCAAAAATTCTTAATAAATCCCAAATTGTGCAATTGTGCTATTTGCATACAAAATACCTACTTTATATTAATTATTACTGATAATAATAATGTCGTAGAGGCGCGAAATAATTTCTGAGTGATTTGACTCAACGAATCATAGCTTTCTCTGACAACAAAAGAGCTGATTCATTTTTTGCTCGCAGAATCAGAATTGCATTTTTAATTGAAACGCTGCCAGCATTCTCGCTAATATTCCACGCGGACATGTTTTGTAGAATAACATCATTAAATATTTATTTGGGTTTTGAGTTGCTTTTTGGCTAAATTTACACACTGTGGCACATGTAGGATAAAGTATGTTTTAGCCTGTAATATTCTTCTGCTGGACATAGGTCTCTTACCCCATGTGGGAGAAGAATCAGAGCTTAATCCACCACGCTATCAGGTGCACATGACAACAACCGGGACCGCCGGCTTGACGTGCTCTCCGAGGCACGAAAGAGAGGCCCACAGGGACTGCACCTAGACCACGGCAAACATTTGTATGGCCAATAAAAATGTTTGTCATGTGCGGGATCGAACCCGCAACCGCCAGCACAACAGCCACAAACCAGTGCTGTTACCATTGCGCCAACGCGTCGTTAGTATAAACTAGTTTAGTCTAAAATATAATTACATCGGTGTTTGTATATAATAAACATGTATGTAACAAGTATCTTATGATTACAAATGAGTACTCAAAAGGTACTTATCAATACAATTACAAGTTAAATAAAAATTGTCAAACGAAGACGTAATATTGTCTTTATTTTTTTATTATCGCTGTTATCTTATTAAGATAAACCTTTACACTTAGAATTTAATGATGAAATAACGTTAAACATAACAGGAAAAATATTCTACCATAGAATTTATCACACATCGTCTTCTTTTTCATTTTTAAGGTACCTACTATGAACATATATTTATTATATATTATTTATCGGCTAGTAACTTCTAGACATTAGCGCGCTTAAACAAACAAAGAAACAAACTTTTCAACTTTATAATATTATTATAAAGTTGAAAAGTACCTACTACTACCTACGTCACGTCATAAAAAGGATTTAAGTCTAATGAAATTATTTTTATGTCATAGATGATTATCACTGCTCCTTCACCTTTTTGACAATAATAAAATAATAGTTAAATTAATAAAGTTTGTTTATTACTTACATGTGTCGATTACATGAGGTAGTATCTAGCTAGGAATACATATGATTGCTAAATATGTTTTATTTTTTAGTGGGGTACTACATTACCCACTTAGAACTTACGTAAAGCATTAGTGAAGTAATGAAGTAGATCTTACAGCTAAATATTGAATTGTAAGAGAAAGAGCCGCAAGCCATAGTCTCTCTCAGACATAATACATAGATACCCTCCCATACCCGTTTGTTTTTTTTAAGTATTATACGCATTTGTATCTGTTACATAGACAAGGCGTAATAATACCAATAGGTAACGCTTAAAAAATCCCTACCCATATTTTGATTGTATTTGTTGTATAAATATATTCTTTTTAGTAAAAAAAAGTAATTTCTACGTAAAAACAAAAGTAATACATGTTGATAAAATAAAAGTAACAAAAAATATGACATAATACCTACACCTATTTGGCGAAACTTCCAAGTCGCTTGCTTTAAGAAAAAAAAAAATAGCAACTAAAAAACTCAAACCCAACCTAATCAGAACTGAATGATGCTTATCAAAAATATACATATATTATAAGTCAAAACGTAATTTATATATTTATTTATTTGTACAAAAATCCACAGCTACATTTTATGTTTCTTAAACCAATACAGAACATCCAAACGAAAGCCAAATTCGAATTTTACATTATTTAAATTACACAGTTAAGGTAGACAAAGTTGAGTTGAGGTAGTAAAACACAGTGACAATAAAATGAGAAATATAGCAAATCAAATAATAAAAAGGTAAAATATCCAAAAGGTCAATAATTTGTGGATGTGTATGTGTAATTTTGTGAGTGTTGTATGCCTGTGTATTTGTATGTATAAGTGGGTATGGGTATGGATAAGTGACTGTGTAGATTATTCATACATGCTAGTAAGTTTCTCTATTACAGCCCTTTTAAAGGAACTTCTAGATGTGGAAAAAAGGTCAATCTCAGAAAACAACTTTTTATACTGTCGTGGCAGTCAACACCTTATTGAATTCCTGCTACAGTTTGAGCCACAAAGGGGAACATGAAAGAGATTACTGTGCCTGGTACGTCTGCTAGGAGTATAAAACTGTAACATATCTGATGTTAACTGAATGCAATTAATAGAATTAGAACACATGTCATGTAATAACATCATATCCGCTACGTTACGGCGATCTTCCAAGGTGATAACTTTATAATGGCACACGAGGTATCATATTTCGGATCCCTATGTCCAGTGCGAAAATTTAAATATTGAATTAAGTAATAGTAATTAATCAAATATTTTAGGCATAACAAAAATACTGATAGTACGAGTTAAATGTAGTCAGACGAGTTAAAAGTAATCACGACGCCATGCGCCACGCGCATGCGTCGTGTTATATCATCCCACGTGGAGTCATATCGTCTATGGTAAAAAATAATTACGATTACACGTACCTCTAATATGTTCTATGTCATAAAAAAAAATACCGATAATTCTAAATCTTTGTTCATTGTATTTGTGTATAAATTTTTTATTTGTTTTATTTGAATACCATTTGAGAAAAAGATAACTAATTCGAAATAGAGTTCGTTCGAGTGCTGACAAATTTAAATCAATAAAAAATAGCACTTTGTTTTGTTTACGCGAAGTTCATTCATTGTAAGGAAACAACTTTTTCAGGTTTTTATAAATAGCACCTTACTACATACAACAAAAGGGTATATGAATCGATCGTACACGGTTACATACTGTATTCTCTATCTAGATTGTGTTTTCCCTAAACCGTTAGCGCAGTTTGTAATGCTTCTTTCCTTTTCAGGGGTTGTAGGTTCGGTTCTCACACTGAGTCTATGTATAAATATATTTTATTACAAGTGTATTATTTATATGACCAAGTATTACAAAAATATAAATATATAAATACATCAACCGGCTGTCACCTAAAACACAGATATAAAGTTAACTACCCTAGGAACAACGGCTGTATGTATGTCAAAAAAAAACATATTCCATTCATGATTGTAATAGAAACTAAGTATTAAAAATTTTGGCAACACGTCCACTTACGCGCTGTCGTAATGTATCAGACATGCCGTAACCTATGAGCGGCTTCATCTCTTTTTATTGTACACTACGATAAGTCATTTAAAAAACTCGAAAATTTTTGTGAACGGATTTGTTATGAATGTACAGTCAGGTCCAATATACATAACAAATCTATAGTATCTATCTGATTTCTGATTTCGCTAATTATATAAGAAAAAAAAACGCAGGTTCACAGGTTGTGAGTATAAACATGTGACCGATAGTGTTTAATAGATAGTGAATAAGAAATATACATCGTTAACCTATATGTTTAATGTCACGTCAGATAGCCTTATCAATAGCCGGTAAAACAGGCCTTTTATGTTGTAACATAAGTCAGACTTTTACCAAATGGTCAGGTAAAACACACAATTAGATAACCTCAGTAAAAAGTAATTAAAACATAATTTAGTGATAATGCTTTATTTTGATTATGTCAACCTCAATATAGCCAAGCGACCTCGTTATCTGTTGTCACATAAGATAACTATATATAGAATGTCGATCGATCGATCTTTCGTGTAACGGAAGTCAGTCTTACTAGATTATTAATTAAATAAGCATTTCTTATCCTTTCTTATATATTCGAATAAAATATAATCAACTATATTGATGAAGTGTATAATTAGAATGATTATTATAATATTTTTTTATTAGTTAAGAAATATATGTTTCGTAAAAATATTGTAGGTTTTTTGTTTAAAAATTACTGCGAAATATGTAAAAAATGATGACATAACATCTTAATTTACAACATTAAAGAATCTGATGACATTTGAACTCGTTGCACATATCAAATAATTTAGATCAAAGCTATTATGCATTATGCATTGATACATACATATATATATACATATTAAAATACAAGTTTCTAACCTTTTTTTATACAACTACGTCGGCAACAAGTGTATGACCAACCTGATGGTTAGCGGTAATCACAGCCTATAGACACCTGCAACACCAGAAGCATCGCGAGCGAGCATTAAGCCCGCCTTTTGTACATTTTTTTGATGTATTTGCAATAAAGTATTAATAAATAATAAATAAATAAATATTTTTAGATATTTCTTTGGTTACTTTTTTTCGCTTAAGCCTGTAATATCCCACTTCTGGGTATAGGCCTCTTTCCCCATGTAAGAGAAGGATCAGAACTTATTCCACCACGCTGCTCCAATGCGGGTTAGCGGGTATATTCCCTACTATGAGTAACGATCGCTACCAGGTGTACATAATAACCACCGCTACCGACAGCTTAACGTGTTCTCCGAGGTACAATGGGGAAACCCACAAGGACTAACAACAAGACCGGAAATAAATAATTCCGAGGAGGAATCGAACCCGCGACCGTCGGTGTTTAGGCGGCGCCGACACGGCACACGCCTCATTACATAATAACGGTAGTTTCTATTACTAAATATTAATAAAGCATTTACTGTTAGTGAAAAATGTTCTACTTGTTAATTATTATTAAATCTATTACATCTTAATTGCTTATTTCAAATAATTTGTAACTATTTCTTTATTTTATTTTGATAGCTTCTGGTAACTGGTATATGCGTATTATAAAAATTAAAAAGCTAAAATTTACTACCGTGTACTTTAAAAAAAACACGTTTTTCTATCTGAAGTATGTTATTCTTTTTTCTGCACTTAAATGTTTAGATTGCTTAACCATATTAGTAAATATATTCACTATGTGACCTGCATCTGACACTAGTATACAAATATTACAAATAAAAGAGCAGTAAACAAAGTAAGTACAAAAAGTAAAAGAAAAACCTGATATGTGATAATACCACATTGAAAAAAAATTGTACTTTGTACTTTTTAGGCGACATATAAACTAAACATATTTAATTATATTTACTATCTTTTTCGCTTTTGTTATGATTATTAAATTATTTAGAAATTTCGTACTACCACTGAACTTCCAAATCATCAAAGAATTTTTTATTGGGATTTACATAGAGCCCACGAACATGTAGCACTTAAACACTAGTTACTGTGTGTGTACGTGTGTGTTTTTTTTCTTGCTTGCATTATTACAAAATAAATACTAATATTTTATTCAATTCGGGCGATTTTTTTGTAAAAGGTGCGTAGCGTATTTACATAATATAAAGGAGCATGCACCTACACGCAAGCCTATTCTATGTATATTCATTAATTTCCGATAATTTAAAACTTCTAAATTAAGTTATCAAGGGCGTCAGCTACATTGTAATCAAAAATTTGTTAGTATTAACACTTTATAAGAGTAAATTAATTAGATAAAAAATAGTGTTTACGAAATTTATGATTATGAACGCCAGTTTTTGCCAATTTTGTAAAATCTTGCAGATGTCGAAAAAACTATTTAAGTCATACAATATTATTCAATATTTAGCACCACATGTCTATGATGATATATTAAATAATGTATTATTTTCAAGTAAAAGTAGAAGTAAGTTTAGAACTTGAATTTGCACCGAAACCCCAGGTTTTATTAGGTTATAACAACAATGATATTTATATTTATATATAAATAAATTAATATAGTATATAAAAAATAGAACATTTAAAAAAATTACACAATTTATATTGTTATATGGCAGTTAGTAACGTGATTTTTTCTAGTTTTTTTTTTTATCTAAAGAACATAGCTTGAAAAAATTATCAAATTCTGTGCTGTAGCTTGCGATTTAATCGACAAATAGACAACTCTCGCTTGCTTCTAATAATTTTTTTTTTTATCTACTATCATACTAATATTATAAAAGTGAAAAGATTTTTTTTTCTTTGGTTAAACGCGCTAATCTCAGCAAGTATTGGTTCGAATAAAAAAATTATTTTTATCTTAGATAGCCCATATACTAAGGAAGACTATGCACTATTTTTTCTTAATGAACGCGTGTGAAACCTGTCTACCGAAACGCTCTGTCTATCGAAACAAAACAAATATTTTGTTACTTTTAGAACAAAAAGTAATCAAGGAGATCTTACTGAATCATCATTATATATAATATCAGATAATATCTAACTAAAAACTTCAATCACGACATCGATCAAACTATTTATGTAATATTTATATAAAATAAAATATAAAAGTGTAATGACTAATAATATAAAGTAAAATATATTCGTTTATATAAAAATATATATAAAAGAAAATTTATTAATATAACATAATAAAAATACATGCTCATGTGTTGTATGCGTGATGCCTTATCTCTCACCTATTTTCTACCAAGTGTACTGATATTGTTACTCGTGCCAACCGTGCTAACAACATAATGAGTAGACAGATCGCGGCATTGGCCTCACAGCTATGTGTCAAGACCTTTGTAGTCTATGAAACGTGTAACACGACATTTTTATTGTAATTTTTACGTACAATTACAATGTTGTTTTTTTTATATAATGGAAATAGTTCTTAAATCTATAGGTGAAAAATTCGCAACATATAAATATATTTAAAGATTTAGGCATTACAATGTATGTTAACGGTTATTTTTATAAAATATTTAAAACAAATTTTTGCCAACTATAGCTGACATGTGAAATTGATCATAGGTAAATATGTAAGTAAATTAATAATTGTTTCACTTCCATAGTTTAACGGTGAAAAGGAAAACTTGAATTTAAATAATTAGTAATGGAGATGTTTCCAGTGAATGTATTGTAAAATCCGGGCTATCATAGAGTTTTCAATTGCTAAATTGGTCATATCTCTAAAGTTCACTACGAGAAAAGAGAAGCTGCATGTTTTGGAAGAAATTGTGAGAAATATTTACAAAAAATTAAAAAATTGCGCTATATGTACTTGAAGTAGTTTAATGACGAGACAAGATTAAAATATGTCATTCTAGGTAGGATTGAGCGGCTACCTAAGCCTAATAAACCATCCCAACAGTAGAATGTTTACAGGTTGTGTTCTATAATAGCAGCAGTAATTTAAAATTAGAACAACTATTGCAAGTACTCCTAATTTTTGTGTACTTAAAAAATAATAAGTTTGTTTGCAGGCAAACGAAGATAAACCGACTTCAATTATATCGACAAGTAATACAACGTAGGTAGACGAAAAAATAGTCAAGTAAATACGCATTATCAAAGATTACTCCAAAATTTGTAATCAGATCTCGATGAAATTTCAATGTGATCACATGATAAACATCGGCTTTCGATTAAATAAAAATCATCAAAATCGGTACACCCAGTAAAAATTTATGCGGATTCTGGTTGTATTATCATAGTAAAAAAGTAGGGATATCTCCTTTCCAACAAATAAAGAATTATCAAAATCGGTTTATAAACGACGGAGTTATCCACAAATATATATATATACGGTCGAATTGAGTAACCTCCTCCTTTTTTTTGAAGTCGTTTTAAAACAAGTAAATAAATATGGAAATATAATGAATGTTTATACAAAGTTGTATGTATAATGTACGTACATGTTTTAAATTGCTATTTTTATGTAAATGGTTTTTCTCAAGAACTTATTATCTTTGTGGCTTCCCTCGTCCTAATAAAAAATGTATTAACCACATACATCATTCTATCTAAATTAATAACGTCAGTAATTTATACGTTTGCGCACATTATGCAAAAACTTTAACAATAAGTATAAAATTATTCTAAAATAATAATTGTGTTTGCTTGCAAGCGAAAAAAAACCGACTTCAATTACATCGACAAATAATACAACGTAAGTAGACGAAGAAAATTAACAATCACACTAGCCGTCACTAAGATTTCATCATTTTTGCAGACATAAAAACAAATGAAAAGTGGCGGGAAATTGTTTTTTATTATTTTTTAATTTCATTTTCAAAATGTCAATCAAAACCAGACTGTTACATATAATAAACCAAAAAGATTTTATTGCAACTTTTTACTAGAAAACACGAAAAGACTTTTCTCCGACCTATATGATTTTTATATATTATGTTATAATAGGTATATGTAATATGTATATGTATGTATATTTACGTGTATGATTATATGTATATATTATGTATGTACACTTCCATGCCGTCTAATTCTTTTGTCACCTCCTTTTCATGCTTAGAGGTTGTCTGGAAGAGATCGCTCTTTTAGCGATGAGACCGCCTTTTGTACATGTCTATATTTTCTTTATTTCGGTGTAAATTTTTTTTCTCTGATAGTGTACAATAAAGAGTATTTGTATTGTATTGTATTATTAATAATAGTTATGTTCTGTTTTTATATTATGTCCTCTCTCAGAACCGGCTAAACGATTGTAAACATTAGTATGCGACGATGACTTCATAAATTTTCTTTATGTAACACGTGTCCTACGGAGTGACGTAGTCTAGATGGACTAAACTTCCATAAATAGAGAAAAAAAAGACAAAGAGTTTGTTACTTAAATTTAGGGATCCAATTTAAAATGTTTTTGCGTCGAAACTAACTAGAGGTTAGAGGTTAAAAATATCATCACTAGACTCAAGTGATAGAAACATTGACATAAATTTCAAATGATATATTCTATACCTAGCTGTCTCTCGCAGCTTTGCATATAAATTGATTACTTTTACAAATAAGTTCTGTGATAGACATGGTGCTTTATTTTAAACTACTGATAAAATAATTAAATAAAAAATATGTTAAATAGCGTTGTAAATATATTCCATTTATACGCGACTTAAACCGCGGTTTAAGAGCTAGTATTTAACATAAATATTCGACGTCATTCTTTAAATAAATCGTCATAGCTTTAGCAATTATCATACGATTTAAATAAAATTAACATAAATGTTGCTGTGTGGTTATGGCATTAAGAATATACCCCCCCCCCCCTCTCCCGTAAGTGTCGTAAGAGGCGACTAAGGGATAACACAGTTCCACTACGACCTTGGAACCCAAAAAGCCGGAAATGGCGGGATAACCATCCAAGTGCTGGCTATTCAAATACACAGATCAAAGCAGCGGCTTCAGTAAGACAAAGCCCTGCGGTTACCAACCCGCCCGCCCAGTGTGGTAAAACACATGAGTTCACTCCATTTTTGGCGCGAACTTGTGTAGGCCTATGTCCAGCAGTGGCTGTATTAGGCTGAAATGATAATGATGAAATGTAAAATATATCAACGAAAATCGCATTTGAATTAGTTACTATACCGTTTCTGAGATTAACGTGCACAAAGACACATACAAACCGACATCCAGGCAAAATTTGTGAAAATCATTGTGTTGTATTCTATTGCGCTGATAAATTCCCCCAACAAGTTAATTAGTTTAATTTTTAATTCACATTATAATTAAAGCAGACGTAATCAGCCAATTATTGAATAAATTATAAAATAACAAAAAAAACTCTTTCAAGTGACTTCAGAGTAGACGTAAGTCTACAAATTACGTAATAAAATTGCTAATTGGCACAAAGTTTTTAAATCGCGATAGCCTATATTAATTATCCATGTACCATGTATGTTGTGAACTCTTATATTTAACTAGCTGACCCGGCGAACTTCGTATCGCCTAACACAAACTTTATCGTATGGTATTAAAGTTCAAATTGACTTTTAAGTATTATCACAAATCTTTTGTATGGGAGTATAGAAAAGTGTTGTTTTTAGACTTTTTCAGAAAATTTAATTTTTTTTTTTTTAGAATTTTTCTCTCCGTAAGAACCATCCTCGTACTTCAAGGAACATTTTAAAAAAAGAATTAGCGAAATCGGTGCAACCGTTCTCGAGTTTTGCGCTTAGCAACACATTTTGCGATTCATTTTTATATATAAGATGTGAAGCTTAAAATTGTACAAAACTTGTATAATATACTTATCTGTACTAATATTATAAATCCGAAGAACTCGCTAATTTAAGGAACTGCTGGTTTGAATTGAAAAATTATTTCGCTGTCATATAGTCCGTTTACCAAGGAATAGCTATTATAGGCTATATAAAATTTTAGTACGTTTTTTACCACAAATTAACGCGAATTTTCACCGCTAAGCATGTAAAATATGTATATATAAATTAATCTATAAAAATTCGAGCAGGTATAGCCAGCAATTAAGGCATACCGTAATATGGTACGACGATCTAGTCACGTCGCTTGGCCTCGATATTTTAGGCTGCCAAAACTGTAACGGTAACATTTTTTACCAATGTTGCAGATACTTCATTGCGGCACTTCTATGGACTCGGGCGTTTTATAAATATCAAGTTAAACAAGTTTTATTGTACGATGATAAATTTACTATATATGTACATACCTTGTACGTCTACTTTACGACTTAAAGACCACAGAAACTTAAATGGTACTTACTATGTCTATGTCATTTATATATGTATACTAGCTGTGCCGTGACTTTGTCCACGTGGAATACAACAAAAAATTATTGTTCAGTTCGCAGAGTTATAAAATAAATAAATTTCTAAAATGAAATTAGGCCATGTTACTCCTTATTACATCAGCTATCTGCCAGTGAAATTTCCGTCAAAATCGGTCCAGCAATTCCAAAGAGATTAGCCGGAACAAACAGACAGACAGACGGATAAAAATTGTAAAAAATATTATTTTGGTATATGTACCGTGTATACATCCATATTATACATCCATATTATACATTTAGTAAAAAGCGGTTATTTTAATATTACAAACAGACACTCCAATTTTATTTATTTGCATAGATATGTATCACTGTCTCTGTACTTTATGAGATTTGTTTTTTCAGACAAAAGTAGGTATATTAGAGTACTAAACTTAATCTGTTGAAATAGTTATATAAAATTTGTCACGTTGAATTTATATACTCCTTCTTCCCCCTTTGTAACGCTAAGTCACTTTACATCGACCCGTTAACCAATATTACGTTACAAAAGCTATACCCTCCCCCATTAATGATTTCGTCATTAAAAATACATAGCATAAAAATTAACATCGCGCTAGTAAAAGACCCCCCTTCCCCTTATACTGCGAACGAATATATCAAAATTATTATTTATTTTGTATAATTATAATATTAAATAATAATTTTATATTATAGTCACGATAACGTTAATTTTACGACTGTTATTATTTATCAATTTATGGATACTTTATGCGTATAAATAATAATTATTATTACTATATTATTTTATAAATTAATAGTAGTATTATAACATTATTACATAGTATACTCGTAAAACAAAGTCACTTCTCTCTGTCTGTATGCTTAGATTTTTAAAACTACGCAACAGATTTGATGCGGTTTTCCGTAGTAAATAGTAGAGTGATTCGAGAGGAAGGTTTATATAATACATGCATAATATAGTGGAGAAACACTGATAGTTTTTGAGGTTTCTAATGTGATGTCGTAAATAAACATATTTTTTGCGCTTACATTGCAAATATTTATTTTATATTTTATATTTAGTATCAGCATTTCACCTGTGCGAACCCGGAGCGGGTCGCTAGTTAATAATAAAATAATGTACGTCTACGTATGTAATGTATAACGTAACCTCTAATTTCAAGATATAATTTATCGTGGACATCTTTGCTTAAATGACTTAAACATAATTATGTACAATGTACATGTGGCATTACCTAAACATCTATTTACTACAATGATAATTGAAATAATAATATGATACAATTAAATACTGAGCGACCAATGCGCTTTGGGTTAAGCTAAAAATTATATGTGTTATTATTTAATTAAATAAATATATACAGCATACAGCCATTAGATTACCTTCCTTAGTAAGAGACGACCGTGTGTCTACATATTATGTTGAACATATAAAAAATTATAGGACTTCCAACGTAAAAATAGTTGAAAAACGACGAGAACAGATGTTAAGAATAACACAAAGAAACAGGTTTAACTTGATCATTATAATTACAATTATATGATGAAAATTATTGTTTATATTTCGCATCAAGTTCAGAGTAAGTGAATACGTGCACGGAATTGTTATTATTTACTTTATGAGGTTACTCTAACGGATGATATCAATTAATATACTTATCGGTCATTTATAGAGTCAAGGTCTAGTTCATATTTATAGAAATCATAGTAGTAATGTATATAATATGATTTTATCATCACAGTATTAATGTAATATGAGATATGTGTTGAGAAATATTGTATTTTATAATAAACGTAATTAATTGATATTGTTTTAAATTACACTTTATGAGGATAATTAATACCTATTTATAAAAACGGATTCTCGTGGATACTCATACATAAAAATTGCATCACAGATTAATAATAAATAACTAATACTTCATTTGAAATTTACCTGCTTTGAAATTTGATTTCTATAATTCAGACGTCAATCTTTTCAGTTGATTGGGTGTAAGTGTAGTGTAAATTGTAAGTTTTTATGCTGTTTTAGATTAAAAGTTAACTATAAATTGCTATTACTACGCTCTCCAAAATTCAATTAAGGTTGTAATCAAGCTCCTCTGTGCCTTCCTCATTCTACGTAATATTGATCGGTCCAGCCGTATCGAAGGTGTTTGGCAACAAACACCGCGATACGAGAATTTTATATATTAGATTTAGCTGTTATGAAAAAAGCTGAATCCCCTTATTGTGACACATGCGGCCTGCTAGACGATGTACACCACATATTAAGTGAATGTTGTAAATACGAAACGGAGAGAGAATTATTGATGAAACGATTTAGTATAAATAAATTTGATATGGGTACTTTTTTTCTGTGTTAACAGAACCTTTGTCTGATGCAGCAAATTTGCTAGTTAATATGATCTTACATCATCAATGATTCTCTCTCCATTTCTTAGACATAGTGAGAATTAGGGTATGATGGGGCTGGCATGTCTGTGTAGACAAAAGTCCCTAAAAAAAAAAATTAAAGAATTAAAAAAAAAAAAAAAAAAACGAAACAAAAATATTTAATATCTGAAGTGTTCTATAGAAATATTAATCAACTGCGAGTCGATATGTGTGATTTTATTACAAAAATGATTTTAACTTTCTATGCTCGTATTATTGTTCTCCATTTCAAATAGAAACTTTCGTAAGAAAGTTCAGCGTTATGGTAGTAATATGCTGTAGTGATCATGGACATGAGATGTTGTTATTGTCACAATCTAAATAGAACGGATTCCGTACAAAAATTATTAAAAATATTTTTATTATGTGATGTAACTAAAAATTTATGCTTTTCGCAATTTTTACTTTATCTGTGCTATAAGTCGTTATTTCGTACCAAATTTCAAGATTCTGATTTCACTTGAAGTGCCCTGTAGGGTTTGATTTCCTTGCGAGTGTCAAAATTTGCAACATAAACGGCTGTATCTTTTGATTACGTTGGCTTAGAAATTTGATTTTTTCACAGTTCCAAGGGACAGTAGACCTGAGTATATATCAAACAATCATATCAATTTATAAATTTCCTAAGAAAAAGGGTCTTGACAGACAAACGGACAACAAAGTGATCCTATAAGGGTTCCGTTTTATCCTTTTAAGGTACGGAACCCTTAAAATGAAGGAAGATTATCATCGACATCGAAAAATTTATTTCCAAAAAGGCAATAACCATTAGGTAACATACAAATTTTAACTGACAAAAATACGTAATAACAGTGTTTTATTTTGTAAATGCGAATAGAGACAAAGATTAGACTAGAAATAAAAATAAACTACTGATAGTTGAAATAAATGTTTTGTTTTATTAATATAAAAACTTCATACAATATACGACACAAATAAATACGATTTACTGTCGATGAAATTAATAGTTGTATGTTATCATTCAGACGTATGGGTAAATTCCCAAAGCCTAGTAATGTAATAATTTACAAATATTGATCGGACGTCTAAAGTACCTACAGTAGAATGCACGATGCGATCACGTTCTCACTCATTCCGGTCGATAAGTATGAACTTTAATTTGACGACGACCGATAAAAATGAACGGTTTTTCAGACATAGTAATCTATATATTCATTTATTTTCGTTGTTATCACAATATATGCTATCATTAAAATATTTAATAGTTAATTAATTAACTATGAAATTTTTCCGTACGTACGTACATACGTTTTTTAGGAGAACAGGATGAAATTTTGAAGGATCTAGTTAATTAACTAAACTAACACGATACTAGCTCAGTCTTTAGCTCGTGAAAACTATTTTACTAGTAGCAGGGCTAAATTATACCGCTCTTTTATAGTGGTGTGGGCGCCCAACACCGGCGGTTACGTGTTCGATTCCAACTTAGTATCGGTTTTAATATTTGTACTAATATTTCTTTTTAGTCTGTGTCTCCCTTTTGGGTTTAACCAATATGTCGTTAGAGAGCCGTCGGTTCCAGTTATTATCATAGACACCTGTCAGTGATAATTATTTATAGTCGTGAATATATCTGCCCACCCGCAGTAGAGCAGCGTAGATGACTAAGCTCTAATCCTTCTCCTACATAGAGAAATAGGTCTATACCCAGCAGTGGCATCTAGGAATAATTAAGCAACTATCGAGCGACTAGTCTAACAACAAGAACATCTGTTCAACTAAAGAAATAGATATCTAAATAATGACAAATAGTCAAACGACCAGTCGAGATACTCATCAAACAATTAGTCTGCGTGGAACAACGAGCCGATTAAATTGTCGAACAACTACTTTCCAGACATTTTGTCTATTACATTATTATATAATATGTATAACGACATATAATAGAAATAAAATAAATTAAAAATAGGAATTGTTTATTAATACGTAAACAAAATAATACATTTTTTGGCGGTTTCGCGTCGTAAACGCTTTATGGTTGGGTGGTATGGAAATTTTTGCATGCGAACTTGACTTGCTATTGGATCATGTTTATTTTAAAAACAAGTCTTAAAACGTTCAACTTCACTTCACTACGTACTATGACATTACTTAGTTCTTTGTTTTGCACTGCGTAACATTTATAAAATAATAAAAAAATACTGAAAGCGTACTTCATAAAAAAATTATTCACCATACTGATATGAAAACAAGTTCGTTATAGAAAAGTACAAAATTATAACGTGTTCATTTCAAAACAAAAAACGTGTACATACGGTACAAATTAACATTTTCTTACAAAAATGAAAAATGAGAAATGAAAATCACGTGTTCATTTGTACTTCCATAAAAAATTGTATACATAAAAATATTGTATTATATATAACATATTTATTATTAAATCGACATTAGTTAATCGACTGGCTGTCCCTGCTTTAAAGTCGGGGGTGTAAGTGTCATCTATGCATTAAATACGTGTTATCTAAAATACAACACAATTGGCCTACCTCGGGAACTAAAATGTGTGAATGAACTGAACTTAAATTTAATAATTAATCTACCGTAAACATTCTGCTGCTGGGCAAAGACATTTTTTTATGTTTAGAAGAAATATCGGAGCTTTATATATAGCTATATGTATGTGTGGTAGCACACTGCGCTGCAGGCTGGGAACCAAGTGTCTGCTATAGAAGTGTCTACGATCAGAAACGGGACCGAAGACACTACATGCTCTCCGAGGTACGATGGGGAAACCTGTAACGATATGCATGCAGAGCATAAAACAAACATCTGTACAATTATAAATATCTGTCTTAAGCGGTTAACGAACCCGCCACCACTGGCGTTGAAGCGACTACTCGCAACCAGTACACCAGAACGATTACATTTTAAGCTTACAAAAAATACTTGAATTCTTGTAGAGTTTGATCAGAATTTATAATTGACTCTTGCTATGTTCTCAGACTAATCTTAGAACATAACAAGAACAACAAAGCAAGGTGTCATAATAAGCCATTTAACTGACATAATAAAGTTAGACATTGCATACATTATTTAGATTACACCGATGACACCAACAACAAACCGGTCTCACAGCAGTCTATATATTGCTATAAACATGTTGCTAATATATTGACGATAAAACGTGTCATAAAGTTGACACACATAGTCGTATATAATTTGCCATACTTGAATCGTCCGTTTGGGCAGTCACCAGTGACCCTAGTTTTTGCTCAAACAGTTTTGGGCCTTAATTCCGCTCCAAGTTTGAGTTTAATCTATCATCCATAATCTATATCTATAATATATATAAAAGCGAAAGGTCACTCATCACGAAATCTCCAAAACTATAACACCTACAAACTTAAAATTTGGCAGGTAGGCTCCTTATAGGACGTAGACATCCGCTAAGAATGGATTTTACGAAACTCGACCCCTAAGAGGGTGAAACGGGGGTTGGAAGTTTGTATGAAAATCCTATGTTTTTGAAGTAAGAGATTTGAAATTTAAAATGTATGCTCTATAGATGGTGAGAAGGTGTCTAAATAATGTATCTTTAGAAATCAACTCCCTTTTAGGGTTAAAACGGGGGATGGTAGGTTGACTCACTCATCACGAAATCTCCGAAAATATAACAACTATAAACTTGAAATTTGGCAAGTAGGTTCCTTATAGGGCGTAAGATCCGCTGAGAACGGATTTTACGAAACTCGACCCCTAAAGGGATAAAACAGGGGTTGGAAGTTTGTATGAAAGTCCTATGTTTTTGAAGTAAGATACTTGAAATTTAAAATGTATGGAGAAGATGTCCAAATAATGTATCTTTAGAAACCAACTCCCTTTTGGGGTTAAAACGGGGGATGGTAGATTGACTTACTCATCACGAAATCTCCGAAACTATAACACCTACATACTTGACGTAAAAGATAAAACGGGGGTCGGAAGTTTGTATGAAAGGCCTATGTTTTGAAAGTAAGAGACGAAATTTAAAATGTATGCTCTATAGATGGTGAAAAGGAGTCCAAATAATGCATCGTAATCTATATATATAAAAGAGAAAGGTCACTGACTCACTCATCACGAGAACTCAAAAACCGCTGGATGGTCCATCCATCCAGGATGGACAAAGATGAAATTTAGCAGGGAGGTAGATTATAGTTAGTAAACGTCCGCTAAGAACGGATTTTTTGATATTCCACTGCTAAGGGCATTTGGCAGCAGTTGGATGGTTATCCCGCCACCGGTCGGCTTTTTAAGTTCCAAGGTGGTAGTGGAACTATGTTATCTCTTAGTCGCCTCTTACGACACCCACGGAAAGATAGGGGGCGGCTATATATTTTATTGCCGTAACAACACAGATATTTTGTCCAAATGAAAGTCCAGTAATAAAATAAAAAATAATAAATAAATAAAACAACTACCGCAGGTTAGCTGGAAGAGACTTCTTCTAGAGTTATCTCTACCGGCTTTCCACATATAAATTATATTATAATGTGTATAATGCCTGACTGAGCGCAGTAGTCAGTGGTCGTCGTCCGGGCTACATCTGACGCCCGTTAGCAATAGTTTTGATTCATTAGTTTTGATTCATTGCATATTGGAAAATTACTAAAATCGGAAACATCGACATTTTTTTTATTGTCCGCTTAACTTAAACACGCCAATACGCCAACACGCCAACATGCCAAAACTCAAACACGCCAACACGCCAACACTCCAACATGCCAACACGTCAACACGCCAATACGTCAATGCGCCAACACGCCATACGCCAATGTGCCAATACGCCAACACGCCAACACGCCAACAGTCCAACACGCCAACATGCCAACACACCAATACGCCAACACGCCAATACGCCAACACTCCAACACACCAACACGCCAATACGCCAACACGCCAACACTCCAACACGCCAATACGCTAACACTCCAACACGCCAATACGCGAACACGCCAACACGCCAATGCGCCAACATGCCAACACGCCAACACGCCAATGCGCCAATACTCCAACACGCCAACACGCCAACACGCCAATACTCCAATACACCAACACGCCAATACGCCAACACGCCAAAACGTCAAAACGCCAACACGCCAATACGCCAACACGCCAATACGCCAACACGCTAACATGTCAAAACGCCAACACGCCAACACGCCAATGCGCCAACACGCCAACACGTCAACACTCCAACACGCCAACACGCCAACACTCCAACACGCCAATACGCCAACACTCCAACACGCCAATACGCCAACACGCCAACACGCCAATGTGCCAATACGCCAATACGCCAACACGCCAACACGCCAACAGTCCAACAGGCCAACACGCCAACACGCCAACACGCCAATACGCCAACACGCCAACACGCCAACACGCCAACACGCCAACATGCCAACACGCTTATGTGCCAATACGCCAACACGCCAACAAGCAAATACGCCAACACGCCAATACGCCAACACGCCAACACGCCACACGCCAACACGCCAATACGCCAACACGCCAACACGCCAATGCGCCAACACGCCAACACGCCAATGCGCCAACGTGCCAACGCGCCAATGCGCCAACACGACAGGACGCCAACAAAAATAACAAACCTGTTTAATAACAAACCATTATTTATGATATTATATCTGTCCGTCCGGAAGAAGCCACTTCGCCATCTAAGGACATCGTGGCAAGTTTGCCGGGAAAACGTTGTGACTCACTGATTTAAACGCGGCCGAAGCCGCGGGCACGGCTAGTATTATATAAATTATTTATGTGTAAATAGTCTTACAAAATAAAATATTTTCACTATATCACTCAAATATTACCTAAACATTGGTTATTAACTTGCCCACTTTAGGAACATAAGAGTGTATATAATGCTTAGCGTGTTTATTTATTTATTTAAGCCTTCGAATATTAAAATAGAAAAAAAAGGTTTGTAAGAAATAAGTAGTTTTTCATTCTTCTAAACAAAGAATACTATTTTACATTTCGTATTAAATTTTTTATTATTTTATTGCAAGTTGTCCTAGCGTTCTAGTTTAGTGGTGTGTGTAGTCGTCTAAAATACCGATAGTTAGCGGGTTCGATTCCCACTCGGTATCGATTTTTGTATTTGTACAAATATTTCTTTCCGGTCTGGGTGTCTGCCTTGTATGTCTAACCAATATGCCGTTAGAGAGCCGTCGGTTCCGGTTATTATCTTAGACACCTGACAGCGATCGTAATTTATAGTCGTGAATATAACCGCCAACCCGCAGTAGAGCAGCGTAGTTGATTCAGCTCCAATTCTTCTTCTAGACGGAGAAAGAGGTCCTATGCCCAGCAGTGGAATGTTACAGACAGAATTGAAGTTGACGTAGAATAACGACTTAAGTACATAAAAAAATATATATTATGTATAATTTTTAATGTGTTGCAAAACCCGACTGAACTGAAGTTCTTTTGGTGCGACAGATGTAATTTTTTTTTACATTTGAGAGAGTGTTACAGAGATATATTGACTTATAAATTTATTACTTTTTTTTGGTAAATGTGCAAAACTATATGGAACATTCAAATATTAGATACATGTGTTTTGTTGGCTTATTTACAAAGAGAAATGCGTCAATCATTATTATTAGGATTTCGAAATATTATTAGCGTCTCGGACAACTTTCATTGCAATAGTTTACAATAATTCAACAGAACTCACAAAATAAACTCAAACAGTTCACACGACACGTGGCAGTATTATCGTGTGCTAATTTAATAGTCTATTTCAAGACGCCGGGGACGTATTATATTACGACACTGACAATTGCATTATTGTAGGTCACACACCTCTAGAAAACGAAAGTTTAGATTCCTTGCATGATTCTAAATTAGCCGTTACAGAGAAAGAGCATTTGAACGAATTGAAATTTTATTAATCGATTTAAAATCCTAAAAATAATGTGATTGTATTTGAGAACTAACATTTGATTTTTAATTATACCTATTGCCCTCTCTACGAAAATTCTAATTATTATTCACATTTTACCGACTTCAAAAAAAGGAGGAGGTTACTCAATTCGACCGTATATGTATATTTTTTTGGTATGTTCGGGGATAACTCCGTCGTTTATGAACCGATTTTGATAATTCTTTTTTGTTGGAAAGGAGATATCCCTAGTTTAGTACCGTGATAAGGATGATGATGATGGGATCCCAGAGAAATCGAGGGAAACTCTCGCAAATCCGCATAACTTTTTACTGGGTGTACCGATTTTAATGATTTTTAATTTAATCGAAAATCGGTGTTTATCATGTGGTTATATTTAAATTTCATTGAGATCTATAATAATAATAATAATAATACTTATCGATATAATTGAAGTCGGTTTTTCTTCGTTTGCCTGCAAACACAATTATTAAAATAAAAATACTCAATAAACACGTCTTAAGAAGATAATAAAATATGAGTTACTATTTAGCTTTATAAAAATACATATTAACCTAATAGGCATGTATATGTCGGAAATATTTTGTTGTAGCTTAATATTAATTTCTATTATTTTGTGTTTAGAATCAATAGTTTAAAAAATGTTACATGAATAAATTAATGTGAAATTGTTTTTTTATTTTTATTTTATCCATTCTCTTAGTGTAATACCTAATTTCTCTTAACTAGTTGTCGGTTAAAAATTAAATTCTCTCTAATAATTACATTTAAACCGCGACAATATAACGGTAATGAACTAAGGTAGGGCACAGCAGGAACTTTCCTGCTCAAAATATGGAGCAGCCCGACTGGGGTAGTACCTCGACCTTAGAGATACTACCCCAGTCCACTACTTACCAGAAGATCACAGCTAAATAATACTGTTTTCAAGCAGTGTTGTGTTCCTGTTGATGAGTAAGCTGACCAGGGTGCAGGCATCTATAAGCTACGTTAGTTGCTTACCATCAGGTGGTCCGTACGCTTGTTTGCCGATCTAGTTACGATTTGTTGTTGAACCGATTAGTTGTATAAAAAAAATGTGTATAATTTTATTAATATGCATACGAAGTTCTTTGATATTTTTGCGAAGTAGTAACAATATCTTCAAGCATACGTAAATCACAATTTGTTTACTTAAACTGTAACTTAATAAATAAGTTTAATAAAAGTTTTGGTTATTAATTTCTTAAAAAATTCTACTTTATTCTGTATGGTAATTTTATTTTATGTATGTTTTTTTTAATACTAATAATTTAACTTAATAAAAATAATTTATCTTAATTAAAGTAAACAAAAAACTATTCTAATGATCAGGTGCACATTTTCTTTGTCTTTTATTCCGATGACAATGATCTATTGTCACTAAAGAATTTCCTGGAAAATTATTACGTACATTTATATTCAAATGAGCTCACACTCGAGCGTTTGAATACTAATTGCTATAGATCGAATCTTAACACCATAAAAGCGTAGATAATATTTCTTTTATCAAGAAAATTCTCTGTTTGGACAAAGTTTGATTGCTCGTGCAAGATGTACTTAGTTGCTACTATGAACGTCTGAAAGCGGGTGCATCTAGCATGCATAGACGTACAGTTAGTTTAACTAACAAGGGGAATGCAAGATATGGGAAATTGTAGTTAAGACTTCTTGTAGACGTAGTATTTTGTTTTTAGAGTGTTCAACCTTCTATGTGATAGCGTTATACAAGCAGTAACCCGTAATCGAGGGAAAAACTTTGCTTTGCAAGACTTTTGTGGTTGTCCGTATACATCGAGTATAAAATTTCGAATATAGATTAGTGAGTTTCGACACCAGACCTCATGACATACGAGTATCTCCACTTAGTGTGTGTGTGTGTGTGTGTCCATTAAGTGTGTTATTCAACTCTTGCTGTTTCTTATTTTCCATATCTAATAAGTTTGTATACTTATAAGCTAAACAGATGGTACTACCTCTTAGAGATAGATACGCAAAATTTTCGACAGTGATTCATATTACATTTTACACAAAGTAGCGGGAGTTACTTTATTAAAAATAGTACTTTTTAATTTCAATATGTGTACGTTTAATGATATTTAAATATACACAAATTAAGTTACATTCGTCGGTATAATCCTTTATACAAGTCAACTTGCAGTCGAAACCTTGATCAGTTTAATCGGTTTCATAACTTCAACGAATAACTTACACTTTTGTATTTATAATATCAACACCGTCGCTAGCAAAAAGTATAAAAGTGAAAGGTTGCACGAGCAATTTATTTCAAACTATTTAATAAGTGTGATTGATATCGAATTTTAAATAAAAGAAAAATCTGTCGTGTGAACATACACTTATTTTAATACGATTATTTGTACCTTTTTTATGTTTCATTTATGTCTGACCTTACATTTATTGAGATAAAGAAAACGTAAAAATCTGATCAAAATAAAAAGAAATAGAAAGTGGTATTACATGTTGCTGTTTACGATTTATCAATAAACATTTACTAAAAACTACTGTTTTACAGTTTTTACTACTGTGTTTGTGTGTGTTTGTTGTACTGTGTGGCTACAGTACTAAAGAATATAGCCACCCCTCTCTTCCCGTGGGTGTCGTAAGAGGCGACTAAGGGATAACACAGTTCCGTCCCCACCTTGGAACTTAAAAAGCCGACCGGTGGCGGGATAACCATCCAACTGCTGGCTTTTAAATACATAGGCCGAAGACGGGCAGCAGCGTCTTCGGTGCGACAAAGCCAGTACTGCGGTCACCAACCCGCCTGCCCAGCGTGGTGACTATGGGCAAAACACATGAGTTCACGTTATTTTTGGCGTAAACTTGTGGAGGCCTATGCCCAGCAGTGGACTGTATAGGCTGTAATGATGACTGTTTTACAACTTATTATTGATTCGTGATTTGTTATGTGTTAAGTTTTAATGATCATCAAATTGAGTGGCATTTATTATTTAAATTTACAGTTACAAAATTGATTTTTAAAACCTATCACCTTCACAAATAATCATGCTTTTTCTACTCATATACATAACAAAAATTACACGAACACGATATAAACACATTAAAATATACAAAGAAAAAGAACCAATCTAACACTTTTCTAACTTGTTTTATTAATGTCAATAAAGTAGATCTATAGTAACTGTGTCAGAAGAGATAAAATTAAGAGATGGTGCGAAATTACCACAGACAGTTATATAATTGAATTGACCGCGACATTCCATTAGGCAAGGCAATCAACCTTGGTGACTAATACATTTTTTTTACATCCTAGGAGCGTATTTCTCGATTAATTAAGCTATACTTAAATAATGTGCATATTTTGAGGTTAACTTTATCAATATTTGTATTAAAATATATTCCATCAATACTATAATTATAATAATACAATAACAATCCGCCAGTTGTTTTCTAGTTAGTGTAAATTAATCATCCGCTTTGAAGGCGATGATAATATATCATGTCTGGGATCATGGCAAGATATCAAAGGATATGCAATTTTGGTGCCCTGGATCTGCTTTGATAAAACTTTTCGACACAAGCAATATATATCAAACAAATTTAGTCAATTTTCATAACAATTATGTTATATATTATGATTATTTAATATTTCTCGATAGCATAATTTAGAAAAAGATAATATTGTAGTCAACATTGTTTTTTTTTTAAACGATATTCTTAAGTTAAAGACATCCAATTTCACAACGAAATGTCTGTAAAAATCCGCAATGACAATTAAAGTTTATATCATCAATTAAAGTTTATATGATTATTATATATTATATGATTAAAGTTTATATCTAATCTGCCTCAACAATTACACATCTAAAGAAGATCCATATACCTATTCCCCTCCCCACCCTTCTTTCCTATATGTATATAACAAGGAAGCTTAATGTATGTGTACGCGATAATTGCTCTTTAAAAATAATAAAAAGATACTACAGTAACGATTTCATAATAGACCCACCATGAATATCAGTCACCATAACGTTACGTTTTTATTTCACCGGAACTAATAAGGAAGTGAAATTGGCATGCACACATCCACCGCTATTTTACTGTCCAACAAAAGAATCAAAATTAGTATTAAATATTAATTAATTATATAATTATTATTTAGCTTGAATGCATCCTTTTTTTTTAAACTTTTCCAAAAAAAAAACAAATTATAAGTAATATAGATAATAATCTATGAAGAAAAAACGGGAAGAAATATTTGAACATATTTAGAATGTCTAAACACCGACATAATTCTAAAATCTAAGACAAAAATGTTAAAGCTTATAGGATTTTTGAATCTAGCATGGAAATAATGATATTTTTAGAAGCTCTGAAACGAATAAAGTGTAATTATTGTGAACATTATTCAAGAATAACCAATTACATTTCGAGATCCGAGAATAATTGAAATTACTCCGTTTTATTCCCGAGTGATATTATGCTGTTAGCTTCTATTACTAGTAACAACTTTAATAACTTGATGGGTTCTTATCGATCGAAGAGTGTCCTCTAGTAGACTTGACGTTTAAACTTTAGGAACATGTCAGAGAATTGCAGAATTGGAAATAAGTACTCTGAAAATAATAATAATAATAATACACTTTATTGTACACCAAAAACAGAAATAATACATATCAAAGAAAGAAAAAAAATATTGACAATATTTTTTTTATGCTGTCCATGTATAATAAATATTACAATTAAGATTACCAAATTGATTTACTCATTTTCTGTTAAAGAGTATTATAATAATAATAATTTATTTCATAATAATAATGTTTACAAAACATATTTCCATACTTAAACTATTACAATGAAAAAAAATCAATACTAAAGAAATTATATTATGGTACCGTCACAATTTGATAAGTACTTCTGCCACAAGTATTTATTTATATCAACCCTATAAACTATAGGCTATTTGTATTAAGGAGAACCTATTTTACCTGCCGAGAATTCTACAATTATTACTTTTCATTAGTTTGCCACGGGTTGTTCAGAATTCAAAGTTACATTATAGATTATAAAGTTACATTATATTCTATAAAAGATTATAGATATCGTTCTAAACATTAAGAAGGCTAAGAGTGAAATAAAAAATAAAAAACAAACAAAATCAAGAAACACGTAAAATAAAGATAGTAATTTTGTAATACATGTCTGTATGATTTCAACTAAGGGTTACTGATATGTATTTGTCTGTCCGTGTATGTAAGTGTATGTAAGTATATGTGTATATTTGTATGGGTGTGTATGTTTGTGTGTGTACGAGTGTGCTGATATGTCTTATATCAGGAAATTTGGTTGATGCACTACCGAATTAAGCAATCAGTTTTGGGAGTTCTTCAGTTTCGTCATACGTTTTAGAGAGAAGAAAAGAACGGACAGTTCTTTTCAATTGCATAGGGTAAGGAATAGATGGGTGATTTTTTTATTATATAGATATGGCCCGAGAAAATAATTCAAACGTTTTGTGAAGGCATAATTTGACTGTGGAATAGTACATATCTTGTCTTTCCGTCGTTTTTGGATCGGAATAAAAGGGGTCTTTCTGTGTTGCATAAGAATAGTCTGTAAAATATAGTGCTATCTGACATTGAGAACATTCCAGGTTTTGTAAATTTCTGTAGTTGGGTAAATAATAGGCTTAAATGGCTTAATGGCTTCAGTATCGCTCTGTGGGCCCATTCCAGCGGTTTTATTGCGGAAGAAGTAACGCCAGCCCAACATGCAATGCAGTAAATAATAATTATATTAAATTCCAGTATTTATTTACTTTAGGTAAGGATAACAATTTATTTAATAAAAAAATAAAAAATGTGGTAAGACCAGCTAGTTATTTCCTCATTATATTTGAGTGAGTGGGTTCGTATTTTTTATCATGCTTTCGACTTTTGAATTGTTACATTTACACAATATTTCTTTATGAAGCCATAAAAAAAAATTGATTGGGCTTTTTATGAGATGTGTCCAAGTCCAACAAAGTGACAGGACCCAGACTTCAGTTATTTTTCAAAAGCATTCAACAAAGCAAACTATGATTTGATTTGCCTTATAAAATGCATTCTGACAACAAATTTAAATTGTAATATGATTCACAAACCTATGATAGATTCATATATTGATTAAACAGAATATCATTTAATTACGCTTCAGCCGGTACTATCCCACGGCCTCTTTCCCAATGTAGGAGAATGATCAGAGCTTAATCCATTACGCTGCTCCAATGCGAGTTTGCAGATATATGGCCTACTGTAAGTAACGATCGCTATCAAGTGTACATGATAACAACCGGGACCGACAGCTTAACGTGCTCGCCGAGGCACGGTGGGGAGACCCACAAGGACTAACAACCAGACCGGAAATAAATATTTGTATAAACACAAATATCCTCTCCGAGTGGGAATCGAACCCGCGACCGTCAATGTTTAGGCGCCGCCAACACAGCACACACACCATTACACAAAATCGTCAGTATTTATACGTGAAATAAAACATGTTTGTATAAATATAGGCGTATCTGCGCAAAATGATTCGGTTAGCCTTTTATGCGTGTTTAGAATAAAAATAGAAGATGAAGCAAGTCTAAATAATCACTTTGTGTGACGGTCATGTTATCAGAAAATCTTTATTTATTTATTTATTCAGTACACCAACTATTGTTACAATGTTACTTACATCTACAGTATAATATTTAATTTATTTGCGCTAATTGCACAATCAGTTACAGGTGTACTCCACATGCTTTTTTTATTGTTATAAATTATGTGCTAAACACCAAGACTAATAATAATAATAAAAAGACTAATTACCATGAAACTATGAAACAAACCCTCCAGACACACCACTGCGACCCACCAGGCCTCTCAGACGCCTGACGCTTTGATACTTTACAGCAACCACGATAACGATGAATCTTGATACATGTTATAATTTAAAGTTTGGATATCATTTAAAAGACTAAAAGAAGTGCAAAAATATATGTCACTGATATAAACAACATTTTCGATCTGTAAAAATACGAATAATAACTAATGTTTATATAAATTGGACTATATTTATTATTTAACGTTACTTTACTTTGTTCTACTCTTTCTATTCACTTTATTCTTATTATGTAAGGCTTCTAATTTAAGAATATTAAAGGTCCCATCGGAAAAACCTGGCATTAGATGTCGAATTAATTGAAAACGCTGACTACGTTTATTTATTATTACATATTTAGAACATAATTTACATTTTTATAAACTGCATATCTTACAAACGTTTGTAAGACTATTAAATAAAACAAATTATATAAACTTAAGTGGTAATATAAAAACAACCTGATATCTCTATCGTTAATAATTTAAGATGTGTTAAAAAACTATACTCCAAAAAAAAACACGTACTACATGTAACACATAGAAGGTTTAGATGTATCATTTGTTAAGGTTTTACCTCTATTAAAGATAGCTTACTATACACCATCTAACTTCTAAAAATACGATCCCCGTTTAATTTGTGTTTTATAGAGCTATTTAGACAGATATGTTAGTTACCTAAAGTGTTTCATGCGTATTGTGATAATTCACACATTAAGCATATAACTCAAAAAATATCTTAAATGTTATATAATACTAACTGACACCGCAAACGTTGTCTTGCCATATATGTTATTAACCCCCTTAATCCCCCCCCCCTTATAACTTAGGGGTATGAAAAATAGATGTTGGCCGATTCTCAGACCTATCCGATATGTACACAAAATTTCATAAAAATCGGTCCAGCCGTATGTTAGTATGTTACTTACATTGTGACACGAGAATTTTATATATAAGATTAATCCTTTTCAAGCTAAGTAACTTATAATTTTGCAAGTAATATTTCTCTATAAACCCCTTTAAACTCTAAACATTGTAACCACACTTTCTAAGAACGCTATTTACTTTATTGTACACGTAAAACAGAGTGAGGCTTAAGTTCAAGGTTCGATTTACGGACTTTGCCCAATGCGCAGTTTTAAATATCGTCTTACATGCAGCAAGGTCGGAAAAAATCACACAAAATATCATTATGTGAACTCGAAATTCCATAGTTACTGAATACAGAAATGTTTGACTTTTAAAACAATACTTAAAAATAAAACAAACACTTGAAAAATTAATCTATAGTTTATATCGCATCAATATTATATCAGAACAGTTTAAGACAGGTACTTGACAAATATTTTTTTTGCATAAGTATGCATGAACATAAGTTTATAATACACTAGCTAATACCAGCGACTTCGCCTGCATTGCTTATTACGCTTTTGTATAAAAGGACTTCGTTACATTTACATACATATAACATATTGCAACGTAGGTTTCCTGTAAAAGAGTACAAAATAATATTTTTAAAAAGAAGAGTACTTTATAAAGAATCTCTACATTCAACACAATAAGCATTAAAACTATATTCATTTACTTTTCATTCAGAAGAAAAAGTACGATTTTTTTAATAAATAAAATACTGACATAAATTTAAAAAATATTGTTGGTTTTATATTTTTCTTAGATATTTTATGTCACAAAAGTCCCCATAAAATACCTATAGTAGTGCTATTAGGGCCTCATTACAATATTATAAACAATCACCATTATTTATATATATTCACACACACACACACACACTTCAGCCTATCGCAGTCCACTGCTGGACATAGGCCTCCCCAAGTTCGCGCCACACATCCCGGTCTTCCGCAATCCTCATCCAGCCTACACCGGCAATCTTACGTAGATCGTCGGTCCAACGGGCCGGAGGACGTCCCACACTGCGTTTGCCAAGACGCGGTCTCCACTCTAGGACCCGTCTACTCCAACGGCCATCGGTCCTGCGACACAGATGACCAGCCCACTGCCACTTCAACTTGCTAATTCTGTGGGCTATGTCGGTTACTTTCGTTCTCTCGCGGATAGTCTCATTTCTAATCCTGTCTTTGAGAGAGACCCCAAGCATAGCCCGTTCCATTGCACGTTGAGCGACTTTAAACTTGTGGACCAGTCCCTTGGTCAGTGTCCACGTCTCGGCTCCGTATGTTAACACAGGCAGGACGCATTGCTCGAAAACTTTTGTCTTCAAGCATTGCGGAATCTTCGAAGTGAAGACTCGACGGAGTCTGCCAAACGCCGCCCAGCCCAACCGAATCCTCCTATCGGCCTCCTTCTCGAAGTTGTTGCGGCCTAGTTGGATAGTATGGCCTAGGTAAATATAATCCTGAACAACTTCGAGAAGGGTACCATCGACCGATACCGGTATCGGTATGACTTGGTTGTTAAACATAACTTTCGTCTTATCCAAGTTCATACAGAGACCGACACGTCGGGAGGACTCATTTAGGCCGGCCAGCATTTGGCCTAACTCATCCAGCGTCTCCGCAAAGATGACAATATCGTCGGCGAAACGAAGGTGAGAGATGAATTCACCGTTGACGTTGATGCCCCGTTCCCCCCAATCCAAGGTCTTAAAAACATCCTCTAGCGCAGTGGTAAACAGTTTCGGTGATATTACATCCCCCTGTCTTACCCCGCGCCGGAGGGAAATAGGTCTTGTTCTTTGGTCATTGACATGAACGGTCATCGTCGCCGCATCGTACATAGATTTTAGTACCTCGATATATCGCCAGTCGATATGACATCTCTGCAGAGAGTCCAGGACAGCCCAGGTCTCGACGGAGTCGAAGGCTTTCTCGTAGTCCACAAATGCCATACACAGCGGTTGATTATATTCTTCCGTCTTTTGGATAATCTGCCGAACAGTATGGATGTGGTCCACGGTGCTGTAGCCATTTCGAAACCCAGCCTGCTCTGGTGGTTGGAATTCGTCGAGTCTTCTGGCGAGACGATTCGTAACAACCCTCGAAAACAGCTTATAGACGTGGCTCAGAAGTGAGATCGGTCTGTAATTCTTTAACAGAGACTTATCGCCTCTCTTAAAGAACAGCACCACCACACTCCTGGACCACGCCTCCGGCGTGGTACCTCGGTGGATGACGGCGTTAAATAGTCTTGCCAAGGCTTTCAGGACAGGTCGCCCTGCGGCTTTAAGGAGTTCAGTGGTAACTCCGTCATCCCCCGGGGCCCTTCCGTTTTTAAGCTGCCCGAGCGCTGCACCAATCTCATCCTCTTCGAAGTCCGGGATACACTCCGAATAATGGCGCAACAATGGTGCCCGTGGATCTTCGGTGTCCCAAGTCGCAGGCTTGCGTGCGCTCGACGAGTACAGCTGTCCATAAAAATTCTCAACCTCTTCTCGGACCTGAGGGCGAGAGCAGACGGTTCTGCCATCTGCTGTTTTAAGCTTCGCAAGAAGGCTTCTCCCCAATGGTCTTTGGAAAACTTTGGACCCCCTATTCTGCTCAATCAGAGTAGCAACCTCTCTCGTATTTGAGCAGCGGAGGTCTCGGCGAATAATTTTCCGTACCCTCTTGGAAAGAGCCCTCTGTTCTGGCGAAGCAGCCGGCAACTCGCGCCTCTGCCGCATCAGATCCAAGGCTTCGGGAGAAAGTTTGGACTGCTTCGTTGGCTTTGTTGGTGGAAAGTGCCTGCGACCCAGTGTACACACCGTCTTCACCACGTTGTCGGTTATCTCGTCCACGTCGCTAGTAGTTTCCAGCGAATCGAATCGGTTTTGGAGTTCCAACTGAAACTGCTCGGAGCCACATAGTATTTGGGGCAGCGTAGGTCGGAGAGTAGATTTCATCAAGCGGGTCCGCTCCTTTCGGAGACATATATTCAGAGTGCCCCGTACTAGCCGGTGGTCGCTGCCGGTGTTAAACCTGTTAACCGCTGAGACATCTCTGAATATATGCCTTTTATCCGCTATGATGAAATCTATCTCGTTCCTCGTCACAGTATCGGGGCTTTGCCATGTCCACCTCCTTTGGGGCTTCTTCTCAAAAAATGAGTTCATCAAGAAGAGCCCCTCCGATTCGAGGAAGTTGACAAGCGTCTGCCCCCTGTGATTCCTGTGCCCCAATCCGTGTGGTCCGATGCTCGATCCGTCGCGGCCTTGTACTCCCACTTTAGCGTTGAAGTCTCCCATAACAACGCTGTAGAAGGTCGAAGTAGTGCCATGTATGGCCCTTGTAATATCTTCATACAAGGCTTCGACTTCATCGTCAGAGTGTGCCGAGGTCGGCGCATATACCTGTATCACTTTCAGGGAGTACCTGTCGGTGAGCTTAAGTACAAGGTACGCTACCCGGGTCGACACACTACTGACTTCCACAACGTTGTTAGTGAGAGTCTTGTGAACCAGAAAACCGACGCCACCTTGGGAAAGCCCATCACCTTCACGGAAGTAGAACAAGTGCCCGGAGTCCAGGATCATCGTGTCCTCTCCCTCTCTTCGGACTTCAGACAACCCCAGTATGCTCCACTTAATGTGACTAAGTTCTACCTCAAGTTCGGTGAGGTGATGGTCCAACCGTAGCGTGCGTCCATTATACGTAGCCAGGAATATTTTTCTATGGCAGCCTCCCGTACCCCGGTGATTCTTAGCACCCTCTACCCCACCGTTACCACGGCCGCTGCCGTAGCCGGGAATAGTGGGGCTGCCGGGAACTGAGGGCCTTATTTTTAGGTTCGAACTCATGGGGGTTTTTGCCCATAGTCACCACGCTGGGCAGGCGGGTTGGTGACCGCAGGGCTGACTTTGTCGCACCGAAGACGCTGCTGCCCGTCCTCGGTCTGTGCATTTAAAAAGCCAGCAGTTGGATGGCTATCCCGCCATCGGTCGGCCTTTTAAGTTCCAAGGTGGTAGTGGAACTGTGCTATCCCTTAGTCGCCTCTTACGACACCCACGGGAAGAGATGGGGTGGCTAAATTCTTTAGTGCCGTAACCACACAGCACATATATATATATATATATATATATTCACAATCGAAAATCTAATCTCTATAATGGAGAGATTTTGAAAATTTTGTTAAGGATACTCAAGCCAAAAAAAAAATATATATTTATGATCTTTTTATATTCCTGCCACTTTGTATGTCAAGCTATTACACAAAAAACGGTACAGCGGGAAATGTCCTGCTCAAAATCTGGAGCAGCCCGACTAGCGAAGTACTTCGACCTTACAGAAGATCAGAGCTAAATAATACTGCTTTCAAGCAATCTTGTGTTCCTGTGGTAAGTAATGGGGGATTGGGGGTAGGATTGGCAAGTGCTTGCATCTTTGCTTATTTGCCGACCTAGTTGTATAAGCCCCCCCTCCTCGCACAACTAGCAGGATATTTCCTACACAATCACAACGCATAACATATACATAAATAACATAATCAAGTCGATATATATTACGACGACATCATTCAAATAACAATCTTTGCTTCTTAATATTAGGAAAAAGACCAATATATGTATGTAAGAGTAATATATAGAAGCGTACATTTGTAAGCGTATCTAAGGATAAAGAACGTTACATATATGTATACTCAGGCATGTCCTTTACATTACATGTGCTGACATATAATGTAAAGGCAAAGTCCGTTTCGCAACGTTTGGGACGTGAGAGCGCGCGCGGACGTCCAGCAAGGCTGTACCCCTCCATTCATGAAGACAGATCCATAAGGAACTTGACCAAACTAAATGTATCTGTGTATGTATGTGTGTGTGTGTAGAGCATAACAACAATGACTTGTTTTTTAAAAAACTAGCTGTGGCTTTCGGTTTCACCCGCATTAGTTTTATGATAAAAACGTACTAAAATATTATAACACGTAGTATATTATATTGTGTAGATATTTATTTATTTATTTATAATATAGTTTATTGCTTTGCTCGTTGAATGGATTTATCACACACAAAAGGAATTTTTCAATTCGAACCAACAGTTCCTAAGATTAACGTGTTTAATAACAGTTAAACAAAAAAAAACTAAAAAATTCAATGTTTAATACACACGCAATGCTCTTGTTTTTAGTAACAACCTGATACACATATTTCAAAATAGATATACAAATACCAGACTTTGTACAAGAGTCATAACTGTGGTTAAGTTAAGTTGGAGCGGAAACTGGCTACTTCTAACTGCGCCACTGAACCAGTCCTTAAATTGAACAAATCTAT